>NC_080791.1:84504052-85104052 GCF_028018385.1 Neofelis nebulosa | reverse complement strand
TTATGTATCTGACTCTATAAAAGATATAGCTCACCTCCTGTTTTCTCACCTTGTCACTTGCAACTGATTTCACGTTTAAATGGCTTTTATTCTGTTTTCCCAATGAATTTTAAATTTTATTTATATCTTCTTCACATTCCCATCTCCAGCCCTCCATTAAGTAAATATATTTTAGAAAGATGCAATTGGCTTGAGGCTTCATAAAGAATCAGGATGTCATTAAACAATTGCTTACATTTCCAAAAGAAGACGAATCAGTAAGAAGTTGAAAGACAATGTTTTATGAAATAAAAGTTTTCTAGTTAAAGAATTTTCTTTGATGTCTTGAATTTTTCTCTAGAGAAAAAGTAGTCAAAATTCATTATATTTATAACAGGTTTGTGGTTGTTGCTATATTCAAATTTTCTCCCCAAGTTGTATTTAGCATGATTTTCTCTTCTTTAAATGACCTTTGTCCCAAAACTCAGAGCCAGTGTATAATGAGCATGAGCCCCTGAGTCGGGTGGAAACTATGACAAAGCAGCATCAGAGATTTTAATGAGAAGAGAAAATACCAGGAAAAAAAAAATAATAGTAGAGTCCAATGTTCATTTAGATCAAATTAAGTATAAATATTTACTTTAGGAGCAGTGCAAGATCAAATCTTCATCTCCCTGGTACAAAAGGTACCCTTTAAACATGCCTGAGTCAAATCACATGGAGATGTGAACAATAACTCTTTTTATTCGTCTACCTCACCAGTTCACCAAACAGAATAATGAATAAGCCACCAAGTGCGCCCAACAGTGCTTGCTTCATGGCTTTTACATACAGGCACCATTCTTCTTAAAAGCAACAAGTGCAGTCTGATTCAGTGGTAAATCACACAGTGATGATTTGGGCTGTGTGTGCTGGGTTATAACATGTGGGTGCTGCCACCAAGCACACACCGGCTGGCGGTCTAGCAGCCCTGAGTGTCACCCCGTGAGCTAAATGCATGCAAGCATCACTGAGAAAACACCCTGTATCTGCGTTTTATTGTGGAACTCATCAGTAAGACTTACTCTCCAATCCTCCCTTTTGTGCTATTGTAAGCACACAGCCGCTAGAGTCCTTCTGAAACAGCGTTCAGAAGGTAACATGTACCCCAGAGGCCGGGGACCTCAGGTACCAATCAGAGATTTAAATTAAATGTCACTGATGACAGTGACGAACATGAAAAAATTCAGACTCTTGTTAAAGGGACATTTCTTACCATGCCTGATCTCCAGCCTGATCACACCTATAAAAGACTTTTTTCAAAAGTTGATCTTTAGTTTAAAATTAAGAAATAACCCCCCTATGTTCTTATGGCACTGGCATAGCACATCTATGTTAAAAATTTCTGTAAAAAGTAATGTTTTGAAAGCTGCTGATAATTTCTAAAAGGTCACAGAGCGATATATGCAAACAGATAGCAGTTATCATTTGGGTATTGGTATACATCAAAAAGGAAACTGTATACATTCAGTTATTTTTAAGAAGCAATTACTGTCTCAATTGAATTACCTGGTGATTAACAGAAAAATATTTTAGAGGGCAGATAAGGCAGTCCTGGTACTGATTGCATCAAGCAGATTGTTAGAGAGGTGGGAGATAAAAGTGAATATAGAGTTTCAACATCGTGACCCTAACCTTTGACAGTCAGATAAGAATGTCCACTCTAAAGGAAATTAAATACAGCAAAGTACGATTAGATCACAATGTGCAGAGAGAGAGATCTTATTTTTGTGTTTTCATGATGCAAGAATAAAAGCATTGTTTTCTTTCTCTCTCAGATGATGCCTATTTCACCATGCGTGGAAATAAGGAATTAAAGTTGAGTCTCCTTTTATGTCTTATTAATTTCTTCCCTGGCATGTGAAAACAAATTAAGAGAGGTTTTTAAATAGTTTTCAATTTGCTTGCATAATTTTGTGAACTTGCATAGTTTACAAAACCCTTTCACCTGAGAGGCAAAACTGGCTCTTCATAAATAAGGAAAAATGTTCCAAGAGGTCAAGTGACTCATCCAAGATCAAATAGTCTATGTTCGAGTCAAGACACAGTCTTTTTCTTGTGGATGCATAGCTGGGACGTTTTCTCCACTAGCTCACACTCTTTCCTCTCTTTCCATTTTTACGTTGATTCAGGTTGTGACCCTCTCACTGTGGAGCTCATCATGTCCTCTGTTGGCAAACAACTTTTATTGCAACAGATTCAGGGGGCTTTTAGCCAAGGTGACTGGTGTCAGTTTTGTTTAAGATTTACATCAAAGCAATAGTGAAAACTTCTCTTTCTTATGCCTATTTTTGTCTTGAGCAAGAACTTCCCCGATGTATATGATAATGTGTGATACACACGTGTGGTCCAAGGAGAAAAGCACGAAATGTGTTGTCATTTGTGAATATAGAAAAGCAATTTGAAATAAACTCTCATAGTCCTTTACAAAATGTAATAAAATTCTTATCTCCTACTATAATTTGTTTCAGGGCAATATTTTCATTGTACCGTATTCCTAATGATCATAACAGCAAAAAAGACAGCAGGGGAAGAAAGAGGATCTCTGAATTTCTCTTTGCTCTAATGGAAGTGTTGAGAAATCAGGATGTTGCTGTTTTGTGTTTTTTTGTTCGTTTTACTTTAACAGTGTGTTTAAATGAAAACCCAGCAAATAGACCATTTTTTATAGCGGAAATAACAACAATTTTTCCATCTGAGTTCATGATCCTACAAGTGCAAACACATGAAGTTTCACTTTTACATAACTATCACTCTGCAGAGGTAGGTACAAATGATGGAAACCCATTCACATAACTGTAGAAGAGTTAAAGGCAACTTATTCTCATAGTTTCTTGACAAATAAATTCGTGTTCTTATGTAAACACCCAGGAGGCAAGGTTAGTTTGTAAGTTACAGAGAAGGAACTGCTTCCCCACCCCACCCCCACTCCCCAGATTAAAAGGCATCTCTGCAGCTCCAAATTATATGGGGTTACATCGGTAATTAAAAAATTGATAAGCAAAGAGTCCTGGCAGGGAAATCATGAAGAAAGTTTGGAACTCTTCAATTTGTTTGTCACAAAGCCTGAAGCAGGGATATCGTGGAAGTGGAAATCATCAATATCATTATCATCATCATCCTCCTCCTCATCATCAGTAGTCTGTGTACAGAAGACTTGTTTTCTGCTTCAGGCATCGTGCTTTCAGAGGAGACATCCACGTGAATAGTATGACTGAATATTCATTTCATGTGTGAAGGTAATAAACTTAGTGAAGTGACCTGCCCAAGATCACACTGGTAATAAGTGGTTTAGCTGTGGTTCCAACTCAGGCCAAGAAAGAGCTCAGAGGAAAACTCAGGCATTCTGGTTCCACCTCTAGCACTTTTCTCACTGTGATTTGGAGAATTCACAAGGCTTTCGTGCACTTTTAGTTTCCTCATTGGTAAAGTTACAAACAACTATTACTAAACTGTAACCAACAAACTCCTCAGGTGGAGAAGGGCCAAGAAGTGGGCTGGTAGTTCATTGCAAGTGATCTGTGCACTGTTGTAGGCTAAGTCATATGTTTTGCTTATACACATGCTTCTGCTTCACAGGTGTGCAGATTTATTTCTGTAATATTAAAAGAAACTTAAAAATTATTTCTGAATTCATAAAATTTTTGTCATGATGTATGTTCTCAAACAGCATACTAAAAGATTTATTACTATCAAATCAAGATTCCCGAAAATATTTTTTTATGTAAAATTGGGCTTTCGCTTCTTCAAAGGTAAAATATCATAAGTTAGGATGATATCCCCAAACTCTCCTACTTGTAAATTTCCATGACTGTAAGGAACAATTTAAATGACTTTACTATTAATTTTTTTAAACTTTCAGGGGCAATGCATTTAAATTACTTTTTCCTATTCATATATACAGTTTTTGTATTTTTTTTTTGTGAGGGCAGTGAATGCCCCAGCGCTTTGTGGAGACAGTCACTAAAAAGCAGAAACTGGTAGATTTAGCAATGTCTGCTTCTTTGAACCCTCAGTGATGTTTTTGGCATAAATTGGCCATTTCCTATAGTATTGGTGATCATTTTGGCAAAGCTTAGGGGCTCTTAGACCTTGTCTAGGTAAGATGCTTTTAAAAAAAATGATAGTTGAATCAGAAAACAGCCATGGGGGCATGTCATTATATGAGATTCCTCTCATTCTGCCTACTGAGAATGGTTTGTTGATTTTGAGCTACTTCAAATGGCTCAGGGCTGCACCTCTAGCCCCAATGATTGTAGAAATAACTGCTAATGGAAAGTTGCCCACGGAGGCAACCTGAATGATGGCAGCTCCAATCACATTTGCAGCTTTGCTTGGGACTAACTTGCACGATTCTCCTTTTGTTCACATGATACAAAGCATGCTAACTCTAACCAGGCATCTGACCTCCATTATCACCACTAAAGAAGCCTACTTGCCTGCGCACACCTGGGGGAGGTAGTAAACTGTTACAAACTTTCTGAAGGGCAAACTGGTCATGTGGGTGAAACTTCGGCAGTTTCCCTTGTAAAAATTTGTCACGAGAAAAATCACCATGTATGTGCAAAATTTTTACAAATAAAAATGGTTCCCATAGAACTTTGTTTATCTATGTTTATCATAGAGTTGATTAAACTATAGTTACAACCTGACACAAATACTATACAGCCATTAAAATGTTTTTAAAAGAAATTTAATGGCAATGAAAGATAACAAGTTAAGAAAGGGGACTAGGTGATAGATGATAGATAGATAGATGAAAGATAGATATAATGGGTTACAGATATAGATATTGTATGATATTAATGACATTTTAAATTTGTTTCGAAATATATTAATGATTTTCTTTGTTTTGATTTTCCTAAGTGTAAAACCTTTCATGGCATTTGGAAGTACAGCTTAGTGTATATAACTGACTTTTTTTTCCCCCGGAAACACATCATGCTGGTACCCCTCTGGGCCTTTGCATTCAGTCTATCTCACTAGAAAATTTTTCTCCCAGATTTTCGCAAGACTGGCTCAAGAAGTTTGCTCCAATCCTCTACTCATCCACCAGAAATTGCTGCACAGTCCCAGCCATATCATCCCTGTTTTCTCTTCTTCACAGCCCTTATTACCATCTGAAGTTACTTTCTTCAGCTTTTCTATATACTTGATTATTGTTCATCTCTTCTCAAAGGAATTTAATATCTATGAGAATTGAGCACTTTTTGATCCTATTTCCTGTTATGATCCCTTAATACCGTGATAGATGCATAATTGGTGCTCAGTAACTATTTGTCAAACAAATAATTTAGTAAATGTGTGAATCACATTTCTCTTTTCTGGTGAGCTCTGGGGCTCTTTGATTCTAATTTAGGAAGAAAGCATGGTATCCCAATATTCATCAGAAATAATTCTATCTACCCATAACTGTCATATATCCTTCCCTGACTTCTGTTACTCACTTGAGAAACATTGAGTCTCTACCATGTGCCAGAGATAGTGCTAAGAGCAAATACAAATGTAAAATAAGAATCCAATTGGTTGTTTTGATCTCAGGAGGCCCATGGTTAATGGGACATACAGAACTATAACATATGACAGGATAGATAATTGGCATGGGGGGGGGTAAGAACAAAGAGAGAGTATGCAGGATGCTATGTGAATGAAGTAGGGGGGTGTGGAAACACCTTGTTGATGTGGACGGCTTCATGGATGTGAGCTGGAAGGATGTTCCAGGTAGAGGGAATGGAATGTGTTTTGTAGGCATGCAATGTTCCTAGAATGATGAACAGCTCGGAAGGAGTAAATGTAGATGAAGACCTGAAGCTGGCCATTTAAGCAAAAGATTGATTGAGACTGGCCTTACACTGTGCCAAGGAGTGTGGATTTTTTCCTATAAGCAATAGGAAATGACAAAGAATTCTGAGTTTGAAGATCCCCTTCTGGATAAAGCTCATATTTAAAATTAACTGGATTTTCAATTACTTGAGAACAAATATTCTGAATTCAGTAGGCATCATCCTTGATTCTTTTTCCTTATCTGCATCCCTATCCTCCATATCTAATGAGTAAATCCTAGGATTGAGCACCAATCCATATCTCTAATCATCTATGTACTTCCTTTTGTCTTCAGTCCCTCACCCTCAACCAACTTACTAGATTTCTTCGAGTCTCCTAGTTGGTCTTCTTACTTCACTCTTGTCTGTCTTCACTCTTTTGTCCACATGGTGGCCAGTCATCTTTTAAAATAAAAAGCATGCCGCTTCCTATTGCCTTTTGAATAAAATCCAGACTCCCTCCATTGGTCGGGGAGCCCAGCATCATCTGGCCTCTGCTCATCTTTCCAACCTGCTTGTGTGTCTGTCTCCTTTATTGAATAGGGAACAATCAAGATGAACCTTCTCTCTATTCCTCAAACACACAAAGCTCTTCTTCTCCTTAGGCTTTCACAAGGTGCTTCCTCTGCCTGAAATGTTTCTCCTACTTTTCACCTACTTCCTCATTCTGCAGGTATCAGTCTAAATTTTATCACATCCCCTGACAACTCTGTCAAAGTAGATTCTACCCCTATGTGGTAGTCAGCCTCTTAAATAGCCCCAGATAATCCCTACCCCCTGGTATTCATGCCATTATGTAGTCCCTACATTAGTGTCCTAAGACTGTCGTAACAGATTACCAAAAACTGGGTGGCTTTAGAATAATAGAAATTTATGATCTCACAGTTCTGGAAGATAGAAATGCAAAATCAAGGTGTTGGCAGGGCCATGCTCCCTCTGAAGGCTCTAAAACAGAATTCTTCCTTGCCTCCTCTAGCTTCATGTGGTTGCCAACAATATTTGATGCTCCTTGGATTGTAGATGCCTCCCTGAAATCCCTCCCTCTGTCTTCACATAGTCTTCTTTCCTGGTGTTTGTCTCCAAATAAGTCCCACCAGGTCCAGTACAAACTAATCTTAATTACTTCTACAAAGACCCTGCTTCCATACAAGGTCAATTCACAGGTACCAGAGTTTAGTACTCCCACATATCTTTTGGGGGACCCAACCATCCCCTCCCACACTGCAGAGGATCGATTTGTGCAGCTAGTGGAATACAGGGAAGTGACAGTATGTGATTTTTGAGCTTAGGTCATAAAATGCATTGCAGCCTATCCTTGCTCTGTCTTGGATTACTCGCTCTGGGCAACGTCATCCACATGGAGAAGATACTCGAGCAACCCTCTGGAGAGGTTCACAGGGGGAGGAACTGAGACTGCCTGCCAACAGCTGGCACCAGTTTGCTAGCCACATAAGTGAGCCTGCTAAGCAGCTGAAACATCAGTCCTAGTCAAGCCTTTAGATGATGGCAGCTTTAGCCAACATCTTAACTACAACCTCATAAGAAATCTTGAGCTAAAATCACCTCTAAGCAATTTCTGAGTCCCTGGCCCACAGAAACTTTGAGATAATAAATGTTTATTATTTAAAGCCACAAAGTTTGGATTAGTTTGTTACACAGCAAAAGATAACTAATACACTCCCTATTTTCTGTTCTGTGTCTGTTACAAAATAAATATTTAATAAATATTAGTCATTATTATTATTATTAATAAATTCCTCAGAAAAATACTTACATATTATTATCATAGGTATCATCTAAATCTATTTATAATTCACCCATCACTCACAGTTATATCCGCAAAATAAGATCATGCCCAAAGGCCCCTAGAAAGAAAAAACATTTTTTTCTCGGTTAGTAAAATAAGATCTATGATGTATTAAAAACAAACCACTGATACACACAAAAACATGAATGAATCACAGAAACATTATGCTGAGCGAAAGAAGTCAGACATAAAAGAACACATGCACTATGATTCTATTTATTTAAAACTCTAGAAAAAGACATATCTAATCTATAGTGACAGGAAGCAGATCAGTGCTTGCTTGGAGCCAGAGGTGAAAGGGTGGATTGACTGCAGAGACGCACTAGAGAACATTCTGAGGTGATAAAAATGTTCTGCATGTTGACGGGACCAGTCACATAGTTGTACGCATGTTTCAAAACCCATCAGACTGTGTCCTTAAAATGCATGCTTTTTATTTTATGTAAATTCTGTCTCAATATAGTTAATGGAAAAATGTACAATTCTCTGAGCATTCATGAGCCAAGTGCTTTACGTAATTATCTCTAGTACAAGAGCAATAGCCTCATCTTTTGAAAATAGAAATTGAGTCTCAGAGAGATTAAGTGACTTGTTCAAGGCCACACAATTGTGGGTCCATGATTTTGCTTGGTTCGGTATGCTTTTTTAGAGTTAAAAAGAATTTTATATGTCATCTAATCCAGTAATGGCAAACTCCAATATTTTGCGGGGCTCAGCAGTAAAAGTCTCTAGGATAGGGGCACCTGGGTGGCTCAGTAGGCTAAGTGTCCAATTCTTGATTTTGGTTCAGGTCATGATCTCAAGGTTCAGGAGATTGAGCCTTGCATCAGGCTCTGCACTGACAGCACAGCACAGAGCCTGCTTGGGATTCTCACTCTCCCTCCCTCTCTCTCTGCCCTCCCCCTGCTCATGCTCTCTCTCTCTCTCTCTTTCTCAAAATAAATAAAAAAACTTTTTAAAAAAGTCTATAGGATAAAGTTGAGGACAAAACAACAGAGAGAGGTTGGGATTCTATTTTTTTCTTTGAATAGGGGAGACCCTGGTCAAATAAACCATATCTTGGACATTTTACAGATCAGTCACCTGAGACTAAAGAGATTAAATAACTCCCTTATGGTCACCCAGCTACAGAATGGCAGAGCTCCTGAAAGAGAGACAAGATGATGTAGGTGGAGTAGAGAAAGTGAAAAAAAGTGGGAAGGCAAATACTTAAAATAAAATTCCAGCATATAAGAGATGATTGTACTTATGCATTTACATAACACAAATCAAAAGTTTAGTAAAAGTAATACATAGCATAGCTCATCTGAATTTAACGACTAATTCATTTGCCTGCACCTTTTTCCATCCACACAGCATTTACTGAGTTCTCACCACATGCAGAACGCTATGCTTGGGGACCTATCCTTCCTGTACTTGTTAAATGCACCATCCTCTTTGAATCCAGTACAACCTCAGCTCCAAATTGCTTCCTTCCTTGTCAAACGTCCTTTTTCTGACTTTCAACCACACTGCACATGTAGAAACTTGCTCCACTGCCCTTGTCTCCACTTATCTGTAAAACACATTTTGGACTTTATTGTAGCTCTGTATAATTATGTCTGGTCCACTAATTGTTTTAAATGTGTATGTCTTTTCTTCCAAGCTAATTGCAAAGGATTTCTGAACAGTATAAGACTAAATATCTTAAATGACTTAATAGCCTCCTAGTACACAGCACAGGGTTAGGCACACAAAAGAGACTCCATCAATTCTTATCAACTGATTATCCTGATGTCTTGGAATAGCAGCATGTCTTAGTTTGGGTCTCACCGAAGCATGACCTGAGATAAGGATTTGAGTGCTACTTGAGTGCTAAACTCAGATAAACTCCTGTCTATTGGAGAGCGATCCCTGGAACCACCAGTAGGGGTATGAGGAACTGAAACAAAGAAGAGAAGAAAAGGAACTGACAACAGGGAATATTCAGGACCAGATGACTGTCTGGGTAATTGGAGTTCAGGGTAAATTGCTGTGCGGGTAATTGAGAAAGTCTATAGAATACACTTTTGAGTTGTCCAACCTAAGGGGGGTGAGGAGAAGGAACGCTTGTTCACTGAATCAATTCATCACTGGTTAAGAGTTGTTTCTTTTTTTTTTTTTTTTTTTTTTTTTTAAATTTTTTTTTTCAACATTTTTAATTTATTTTTGGGACAGAGAGAGACAGAGCATGAACGGGGGAGGGGCAGAGAGAGAGGGAGACACAGAATCGGAAACAGGCTCCAGGCTCCGAGCCATCAGCCCAGAGCCTGACGCGGGGCTCGAACTCACGGACCGCGAGATCGTGACCTGGCTGAAGTCGGACGCTTAACCGACTGCGCCACCCAGGCGCCCCAAGAGTTGTTTCTTGTGACATTCATTCCCCAAGCCAATCCCAGTTGGCTGGAGGTGGAGCATGTTCCAGCGGCTAGAGAAAGCCCCTCCACACACAGTGTCAGGCGCCTGCAGTAAGACTCCATTGGTGTGCACGGGAATGAAGATTGCCAACAAGATAAGTCAGAGCACTAACAGCTTCTGCTACACAGCACATTTCAATCAAAGGGAGGCATTTTCATGGCAACATTTATTTAGCGCCAACCATGTGATGTTCTCCGGAATACAAAAATAAATACAACATGTTCCTTGTCCGCTAGGAACTTAGCTCTGCTACTTCTCATTGAAGATGATGGAGAAAAGCAGAAAAATAGGTGGTGGAAGAGAAACTAACCCCATCCCCGTTCCCATTCAGTCTATACTCTCTGATGAAAAATTTTTTAAGTTTATTTATTTATTTCTGAGAGAGAGGGGGAGAGAGCATGCACACACACAGGTGCACAAACAGGGAAGTGGCAGAGAGAGAGGGGGAGAGAGAGAATCCCAAGCAGGCTCCACACTGTCAGGACAGAGCCCAACACGAGGCCGAACCTCATGAACTGTGAGATCATGACCTGAGCCGGAATCAAGAGTCAGATGCTTAACCAGGTACCTCTATTCTCCGATGAAATTTTTATGCTGTTCTTCCCACCAATTCATTACAGTCATGATCCCCAAATAGCCATCATGTTTAATGGCTTGTAGTCACTGTCCTACTGGCATGAAGTCAGACCAGAGTCTGAAAGATGAAGAAAGTATCTGTGTTCACCTCTGTTCCCCAGTGTGTTCCTGCCCTGCGTCAGTGAAATCTCTCACATCAATATTTCATTAACCCACCAAATATGCTACGTGATTTTCTGTTCAAATTAAACTAATATTTGAAACAAAGAAAAAAAATCATGCGAGGGAAGTCACTTACCACAAAGGCTCCGAAAAGAAGTTATATGGGAAAGGCGGCTGTATTTTGTGCTTTTGCCATAAAATGAAGCAGACAGTCTGTTCTGTGAAGTACTATAATTATAAAGCAATTTGCTACCTCTAATGGGAGGACTTTTCTTTCATAAAATATTAACTAAATATAATATCAGTGCAATAGGTTAGAAATAGTCTTAGTTTCTCCATAAAAAGTCAATTTGTAACCACTGTGAACGTCTTCTTCAGGATGATGGCATCCAAAACATCCTCTGTGCCCACAGCCATTTGGCCTTGAATAAAGCACAACGCATTTCCCAGGTCCTCTCCCGCGGATTTGATGCTAAGTGCTTTTCCCCTGTAAACACGTTAGTCTGCGATGCTGCTCTATCTTCTTGCTGGACACTTCTCAACTGAATGTACTGCTGTTGCCCAGAAGTTTTGGTGTACTGACTGTAGCCCCCAAACTTTAATGGTTTAAAAAATTCAAGTTTAGGGTGAGGACTTGGTTTGCAAACCCCACCCTCTTTGTACTGTGGGATTACCTGTACCTTTTCACATCATGGAAAGGGATGGTTCGTTCTGTGAGACTGGTGTTTTCTGGTCAGGACTGCTCTCCAGACAGCAAAGGCAAGCAGAGCAGTCTGGAGCTGCCTAGGAGCAGGAGGGGCAGATAAAGCTCTGATTGCAAGCGGAGAGGTCAAAGACCACCTCCTTCTACTTTTTCCCCCCTACTTATGTTTTCCTTCCATTTTATATCCTTACACAAAATTTTGAGTTTGTTTCTTGGTTTTGGTTTTGTTTTACTGAACAAAAACTTGCTCTGAAACTTGCCTAATGAATTCAGAAACTTGTTTCCCCGTGTCACTCGGTTCTTACCATTTTCCATCAGAGGCAGCGATCGCCCTAACGATCCCAGATGATTTGTTTTTCTAGGGAAAGGAGGCAATCTAAAGTGAAAAGTGAAAGTGTTTATCTCCTAGCATTATTTCAAGCCACTGTGCCATTTTTCACTGACTTCTCAGATAGAGGGAAAAACAAAAACAAAAAACACCCAAATAACAAAACCCCAACAAATCCCCAAACAGTCTTGTTTTTAAAACCTTCTTCATTAGAAGTAATATATAGAAAATCCATACTTGCTCATTTGGAAAATGCCTAAGGCTACATCCACTTCCACACATTCCTTTGTTGATTTACACTTCTGAAATGGATCATCAAATTCTATTGATCTTAATCAGCAAAATCCTTTTTGTTTTCTAGTTCTTAGGAGCTTCCAAATTAGGCAGGAAGTTTTGCAAGGAGAACGAATGTTATACTCGGAGCAGGCACTTAGTACATAAATGCTGAATGCAAACTGGAAAGGCACCTCTGGCTCTTATGCTCCCTTCAAAATTTGCATATATTTTGCCAGAGGGTAACATTTGATATACTTTCTGAATGAATGAATGAGTCCATGAGTTTAATCAAATATTCACATTTAAATATTAGAATTTTGTTCAATCAAGTTGTGAACCTGTGTCATAACATAACCTAATGTTTAAACGTATATTACATATATTCAATTATTACATGGAATATATTATTTCTGTAGGTATGTGCATATGCATATATACATTTTACTTTACCCTACATATGTGGAGGGATAGACACAAACTGATAAAACTGGTTGTCTCTAGAAGGTGGGATTCAGGGTGGGGGCTTCACATAATTGTGAAATGGAAAAAAAAATAACTTAGCTGTGACTATTTCAAACAGACAGGGATAGAATATAAACTCACATAAGAATGCTCGTGGAACCGTCTCCCAGCTTTATCAGATCCTAGCATTATGCCCTATTTTGCTTCAGATCATTTTTTAAAGAAATTAAACATTTCAGATACAACAGAGAAGTTTTCATTCTCTACATCGCATGTTTCTACGGTATTTGAATTCCATATGATGAACGTATTTGTGGTCAGCAAAGAAATCAGTACCAGTTTAAAAATAAATATTAGCCATGCCAAAGTGAAGGGAAATGAGTTTCAACGGATCATCTGCAGTTGTGTTTCCAAAGAGTTTCTCCTCATCTGTTGTTAACAAGAGGCGACTTTGCCTACTGTCTGTTCGTCGGCTCACAGCTGTCTGGCAATTGGAAGTGGTGAGTTGGGACCAAAAGCACAATGTCAATTTGGGTACCGGTGGCTTGGCAAGCCACATGTTCCTATTTATCCCTGTCAGCCACAGGCCCTATTAACTATTTTTAATGAATCACCACTGCTTTTACTTTTGCCATCAGCCTTGACCTTCACCATTTAGAAACACATGGTCTCTCATAAACGATAGCCCACGACACATAAACTTGAGAAGGATTCTATCACAGCTCAAACTACAATATCTATCACTAAAACAAACGGCTCATTCTAGCTGAAGAGACACTCATATATATCACGGAACCAACCTTCCATATTTTGAAATTTACTGCCCCGTGTTGGCTGATTTTTTTTTAAGGAGGCCAGGCAACCTTGCTCACTTAATACTTTTGATAAACTTCTGCTGACAAGGACTGTGATTAATGATGGTTAAAAGAATTGAATCAAGAGTAGGAAAGACAGAGCCAAAAAAGCAGACTGCTGGGCTGATGGAAACTAACGTCTCTACAGAAATATATGATGGACTCTCCTTTTTTACCATGCCAAGTAATTACTTGCACAGGCCTGTTGTAATAATTCCTATTACAGCCAAAACGGAAAAGTCAGTAACTCACCGCCCTGGGACAAGGTGAAGGCAAGGCCAGAGTAGCATGGATCAATATTTCATTTACTCACTGAGGTTAGCTTCTATCCCTGTATCAAATTCTTTTACAGAAAGCCATGAAAGAAATGAGGTTTGCTGCAAAACACCAATACAGGGGCCTTGTTTCCTTGGGGTGCTTATGAAGGAAGCAGAGCAACAAACCCTTGCAGGAAAACAATATGCACTCAAGGTCACTCATTACTTGCTACTGTTGGAAAATAAAGTGCCATTAGCCTGATATGAGTAATGTGCATCAATCAACTGCCGACGAGAAAAAGTGTGTTTTCAACTTGGTGGTGCTACTGATAATGAATGAGCAATTTGAACACTGTCTACACAATTTGACAATTGTGAAAAACTTTTCTCTTGACAGTGCATCATTTGTTTAAAAAAATCCCATTAACATTTATCTCTGATTACCTCCTGCCTTAAAAAAAAAAAGAAAAGAAAAGAAAAAGGAGAAAAAGTCCACAATGGTTGCCACCGCCGCCCAAGAAGTTTCTAGTTTGGTACTTTTCCTAAAGAGAAATTATAGTTTGACTACAAAAATGCCATAGAAAACAAAAAATTTGAACCATATTGTTTCTCAACAGGTTTCCTTTTAAAGACTTTTAAATGTCTGATTCTCAGTTTAAGTTTTCTATGAAGCTGTCTGAGAAAAGGGTTGGTAGTAATCAATTTTTGGTCCATGTGGATATGATGGACTAGCTTATTGTCAATGGTGAATTCTTAAAATTTCATGTACAAACAGATTTAAATAGTCCCCATGTATATGAACCTTAAATGAGATGAAAAATCTAAATGTTATTTACCCATTACATTTTTGTTTAGTGTTTGGGCTAGAATAGACTTCAATGCTACATTGTTCTCTTTCTTAAGATTTTATGAGAACCTCTATTTATAAAGCATATTTCCACAATGTTACATACTTCCATGTGGAATGGTCTTAGGAAAATTCTCTTACACTTGCTTTTCTCTCCCACATCTATATTAATTCCCACTTGCTTTTCTTATGATTCCAGGAGGAAAGAAAGCATAGAAGGGTTGATTTACTTACTTAGAAACATAGGCTACTGGCAGTGACGACCAGTAAACTTAAATGTTTCTTGCAGTTCATTTTTTTTCTCCGAAATAAATCTATTTCCTTTGCCGGGAACTTCAAAGCCACCCTCTACCAGATCTCCCTATCTCCATGCCATGAAGTGAAGTTGAAACCAAGGCAGGGAAGTCCTGGGCTATTGTTTAGGCTTTAGATACATTCTCATCTCAAGAAGCAAAGGTCAGCTGGCCTTAACATTGATTTGGGCCAACAGGACTTGCAGCCTGGCCATCTGACATCTTGGAAGCATTTTCATATGTTTGGGGTCTGCAGAAGAATACAAGAGATTTTCTTAAGACTTTATACCCCTCCTCCACTCTACTCCTTAAACTTGGACCCCAGGAGTATTTCAAGGGAAATTCAATCCATATGTGCCTGATTCGTGTTCACTTAACTCATTGACATGTTGTTTTCCAGGAGCTGATTGATGTACAAGGAGTCTTCTGACCTTTTTTCCTGAACCTTGCAGAACTGCCTTTCTTTGAGCTGGAAAATTGCCTTTTACTTGGGGTAAGTAGCACTTTTGAGACTTGAAAGTTTTGAGCTCAGCTTGAAACATAGTTCCCAAATCTACGTGGGATTCTGGGTTTGACAAATGTGGCCTCAATACCTTTGTATAAAGCCCTTTCTTGCCTCATTTTTTTTTTCATGTGTGACACCCGTAGCTAGCGAAGGAAAAAAAAAAAAAAAACCACAAAGATGATGATAACTTTCGGAGCATCCAAGCAGGTATCTTTGGAAGTCAGAGCATTACTACCGTGGTGTAAGATGTCCAAGCCCATCTGTTCTCTTCAACCACCCTTCACTTGCCCGGATTTCTTTCATGTGGTCCCAACCCAAAGAACTTCCTCTGCCAAGTTTTGAGTGTGTAATAAAGGCAGCAGCTGACTTTAAACCCTGCTTTGATTCTGTTAGGCAACATCTCAGCTTGGGTTAGGTTCCCTGGCAAAGTATTTCAGTAGACTTTCATAACGCTGCCCCCTTGGAACTCATCCTAAATTATGCCACTATATCATATGAGTTATAAAGACAAACTACTCTGCCCATTATTTTTGCAGGTTCAGAAGGAGCTGTGATGGTGGTGGGGCGGGGGGCGGGGAGTGACTCTGCCCGTGGACAGCTGGTTAATTGATCTAGAATAGCTGGAATAACACCATGAAAGGGATAGTCTCTCAGTTCTTCTAAAACTATGGATAGAGAGGCTGAATTAGATCCTACAGCAAGAATCTACACACCCAGATGCCTACAGGGGACAAACAAATAAATGTGCAGAACAGAGTGAGTGGGGACTGGTTCAAACAGGTAGCAACTTCCAGGGACAGCCACTGAAAATTGTGGCAAGCTCGATTTTGCCAGATTTCTTGGGACTTCAAAAGAATCCAGGAATCTCTTAATTTTTCAATATTTGCATCTAATTCACATATGGTAGAGTCCTGTTTATGACCCAAACTTAGCTTACCAACTGGGGATACGTGCTAAACAAAGCAACAAAGGGAAAGAAGAATAACACCAATTGGCAATTCATTGGGTAACTGTCATGTGCGGCAAACTATGCTAAAACTATATGATTTCATTTGCTCCTCACCAGTATCCTACCACGTGAGTATTATCATTTTTCCCAATTAGAGTCCTTGTTAAACATGCAGACTCTTGGGCTCCTCTCTGACCTACGGAATCAGAATCTCTAGGCACGGGACTTCCAGGTGATCGAGGTATGCCAAAGCTGGAGAACCACTGTATGACAAAGTATTTGCACTGAGCTTTAGAGAGAACCTGTTGCCATTCCCCAGTTTACAAATGAGGCTTTCAGAGAGGAACTGACTTGCCCAAGCTTAGATTACAGAGCCAGGACTCAAACTCAAGCCTCCTGAAAATATGGTAATAATAGCAATACTAACAGTGATCCCAAGCCCCATTTACTGAGGACCTATCATGCACCAGGCAGTAGACACTAATGGTATCACTCCCATTTAGGTCTCCTAGGAACTCTAAAGCCGACATTATTGTCTCCATTTTATAGACAAGTAAACAGGCTCAAAGGAATAAAGTGGCATTCAGGGTCACTCAGAGGAAAGTAAAGGGCTGAGTTTGTCTTTAAATCCAAGTGTGTGCGCTTCCAAATCCAGAGGTCTTTTCATTATGCAGGAAAGATAAAAACTGCTGAGTCCTTCCCACCGAATGCTGATGGAACTGTATGTGTTATGCAGGAGCAATGGATAGCACACTCAAGGAACCCCAAGATGGTGATGGTAGTGATGATAATTATGAGGAGGATGTGGAGAAGGATGGGGAAGAGTCAGGAATGGATAATTGCCCAAAGGGAAATTGACTATAGAATCACTAACTTGCTGAATGACCTAGCTTCAGAGGCCACTTATCCACTTTGGGGATTGCTGCCCTCATCTTTCAAGTGAAAAAGATTTTGATAGGTAATCTTTATGCTACTTTCTTGTTTGAAAATTCAATAACTCTAAGTGGAGGACCAAGTTGAGTCACATGTATTTAATGCAAAACTAAAGGCAGGAATGAGTGCTTCTATGCTCGCCAGGCAGTCAAGCAGACTGCTTGGCCACAGAACCTGCCCCGGGAAGGGTCTCACAACACCACTGTGAGAAGATTTGCCTAAGGTCTTAGAATCCTCTACCGAACATCTTGAAAAAAATTGCAGGTGAGGCCAGGTTATCAGGGTCCCTTCTAGGAAGGCAGCCTCATCTGATCCTTGAATGTAGCCTTTGACCTTCAGGGGTTGGGTGTGGTTTCTACTGCTCTTTCTCCAGCTTTCCTCCCAGCTTCCACCGCACCATTCTTTCCTCATCTACAGGAAGCCGGCTCCTTCTGTGATGGAGTAAACATTCCATTTGAGGTCAAGGTACTTAGACCTCTGCTGTACTCAGTTCAAGATCCAGGCAAAGGCCAGAATCAATACCACAAATCACAACCAAATGACAACAATGAGGCCCTTGTCCATCCCCCCCCCCTTAAAGATGCCATTTCTAACACTTAGCAATTTCAGTAAGTCAGTTTCATTGGTCCACGTTTCACTAAGAAGACTGCACTAAAGGGCTCTCTTTGGCACCAGAAAGATCTGGTCGCTTCACCATTCCCTGAGCAATACACAGCTCCTCAGGGATGCCTACATGTTTACAAGGGGCTGTGCCTCAGACAAACAGCCCTCAATATTCAAAAGCACTCTGTACAGAAAAAAAATCAAAGGCATTATGGGGAAAGCATCTATCTGCTGAACGCATGGAGCTACGTGAATCTATAAGAACACAATGTCAAAGCAGTGCAATATAAATGTGACTTGTCATAAAGTTATTTTTTGTGGAAAAGAAATGTTGCCATTCAAAACCACATAAAATCCCAGCTAGCTTCAAATAATGCATACATATTACATCTTCAGATGCCCACAATGAAACCAAATCAGGGTGAGATAAAGACTGACTCAGAAAAGTTTAATTTCTGTGCATATTGCATGGTGAAATAAAATAAGGCTTTCATCTTTAAACCTTCTGGGTTTAAAGAGTAAACAGGTTATTTGTCCCTCTCAATTTCTCAAAAGGCTTATTTTGGTTTTGTTTTTAATATTTCTGCTGTTCGGTGTATTCACAACACACAAGAATTCAGAAAGGAATTTCTGGTGCCAAGTATAGGATTTGAAATAAGTGAATGATTTCATTAGACTTATGTGGACATTTTAGCTATTATAGGTTGTACAAAGATATTCATTACAGAATTGTTGGTAGTACTGAAAAGCTAGAAAATACCTATGTGTCTATCAATAGAGGAACAACTAAATGAGCTACGGTATAGTCATGTTATACAAGCAGGGCAGAGAGCTACCACAGACAGTTGTGCAAGTTGCTCACTGCATAACTCCTTAGATGCCATGTATGAATGGTAGCCATGTTGTGGCCACTATTGCAGCATCTAAAAAGAATAAGATTAAAATGTACTAATACAGATAGATTTCCAAGACACACTACTGAGGGAAAAAGTTTCAGAAGAGTATACATACAGGTTATTATTCTATTAGCATGCAATTTAACAATTATTTTTAAGTGTATTTATTTTCAGAGAGATGGCACACCAGCAAGCATGCGTGTGCAGGGGTGGGGGGAAGGGGCAGAGAGGGACAGGGAGAAAGAAGATCCCAAGCAAGCTCCACACTGTCAGCACAGAGCCTGACTTCAGGCTCAGTCTCACGATCCATGATACCATGACCTAAGCTGAAACCCAGAGTCAGACGCTTAACCGACTGACCCACCCTGGTGCCCCTAGCACACATTTTAAAAGCAATGATATGTGTGTGTGCATGCATACATGTGTGTATATACATGCAAAATCTCTGGAAAGATATGGACCAAACTCATAGCAATGATTACTTGTGAGGAAATGGGTATGGGAACAAGATTAGTGGAACCATCAAAGCTCTCCCTTCATATATATAATGTTATAATTTTGAGTAATACAAATGAAAATTTAAAAGAAGTTTTTAAAAAATTTAAGTGAAAATTGTGGAGCTAATTAAATTCACATTTGTGATTATTTTTTTAACTTATTTAAGTTTTATTTATTTATGTTGAGAGAAGAGAGAGGGCATGAGGGGAGGAGCAGAGAGAGAGAGGGAGAGAGAGAATCCCAAGCAGGCTCCACACTGTCAACATGGAGCCCATTGCGGGCTTGAACTCACAAACCGTGAGATCATGACCTAAGCCAAAACCAAGAGTCAGATGCTTAATCTACTGAGCCACCAAGGCACCCCTCACATTTGTGATTATTTTTATTTATTATATTATTATTACATTTAATATATTTATATAATTTTATATGAATTATATACTTATGTATTATTACATATTTACATTTAATGTTTATGTTTTACTATTATATTTATACTTTATTAGTTATTATTTGTGATTATTTTCCAAGAGAATCAGTAAGTACAGGATCATGGGACTCATATACTGTATTATTGTATATTTATGTACCTATTTTTTTTCACTAAACTAGAACTCCCAGAGAGCAAACACTCTTAACTGTAGAATTCTTTCACCTTTAGCAACCAGCACAAGAATAGCACAGAAAACTGAGTTAATAAACTCATTAATTCACCAACTCATTCATTCCACAAATATTTAATGAGCATTTACTCTGTAAATTAGGGAATACAACCAAAAGAGTTTATATTCTATGAATGAAAGAATCAATGAATGAATGGGCTGAGAGAAACCAGCCAAAAGTCACCAAATCCATTGCAAAAAGAGCTCTTAAATATATCATTAATCTATTTTTAAAAAATTTCTCTCTTAGAAATTCCACTATTTGGTAATCATTTCCATAGGTAGCATAACATCTCTGTTTTGGATTCTCTTTCTTTCTTTCTTTCTTTCTTTCTTTCTTTCTTTCTTTCTTTCTTTCTTTCTTTCTCTTTCTCTTTCATTCATTCATTCTTTCTTTCTTTCTATGAGCTTTATCTATATTTACATTTTAAATTCAGAAATAGTCTAGAAGATTCTTTTCTGGATTATGTTCTTTCACTGTGAAATAGTTTGCTTAAAACATCAGTTCCTTAATGACCTTTTGCAACATTTCTGCAAAGTTCTGTTTAATTAGATTAATAATTTCTCACAGCAGTATTGTTGTTTATATTTTACCAAATGTTTTCTATATATTATTTTCACGTGATCCCAAATACAATTCTCTGCTGCTTCTCACAGAAACCCAACAAAATATGCTGGGCAGTATTTATTTAGTAGACACATGAACCAAGGCTCAAAGGAGCTCAGCAACTTGCCCAATGTTACATAGCTAGGAACTGGTAGCATCTGGACTAGAACTCAGATCCTTTGACTTCAAAGCCAAGACCTGCCCATTGATCATGCCTACACACTTAGTCCCAGAGTCCTGGGGCAAAAATAATTATCTTAAGAAACCGAGTTTGTTTGAAAACGGAGACAAATACAACTCAAGATAAAGCACATCAAGCTGTAGATTTGCACTTTCTCCATGCCAAGGTGTGTTAAACATCTAAATTGGAGCCATACGTGCTCGGGTAATATCTATGGCTTCTTTATGCTTACCGTTGAGATTTCAATTCATGAAGGCAGTAACGACAACAGCGAAGACAGTTTCTTAAGGTTTTTCCTGCACTTCTGTGCCCTCTATTTGATCATCTGCCAAGGTTTGTGAATAGTGCCAAATCAAACAGCACAGCATCTCTATGAGGCTCCTCCTGGGAGTTGAGGAATTCTGCAGTTGGAGCACGGGGTAAGATATAAAAGGCACAATTACGGTCTTCTTTGAAGAGTTTAAAAAGCAGACAATGTTAATCTATTCTTTTGGAATTTCTGGTGCTAAACCCTCTTCACTGAGCGACCTCCTCACTTTCCTGTGCTTTTCTGGCCAGGTTATCCTGTATTAGAATAAACATCCTAAAATGAGAAGGGGTAGAATGATTTGATGCTTTTGCGCTTTCTCAGTGAAAAACCCAGGCATAAGCATCAAAGAAATAAGTGCACAATTTCCCTTTCCAATCTCATTTATGAAAGAAAAAAATGTAAAGTTTTCTTATTCTGATCTTGTATATAAATCTCTAATGATCTTTCTTACTTCTATTTTCCTGACTTCACAATGTTAGGAAGACTGTATTAGCATGTCAAGTGTGATGTTATTATTTTATATTTAATGCTGATTAACTGCAGAAATTCTTTTGACATATATATGAATTTTCTCTTCAAATATACTCCCTTGTTGCTATTTAATTGACTGATTTTCTATTCGGCCTCTCTGAATGATGTAAGCCAATGGTTAAATCTTCTTACTCTTGAGAATATTAGTAAAATCTGTGTACATTTTGGATATTGTTATGATAGCATGGGACCAGTTATAAATGAAAGACACACTTCAATATTTTTAGCTTGAGGAAAAAAACAACAACAAAAAGCATTTATAGCTTCATCGTTGGCTTTCTGTCTTTTTCTTACAGAAACATACATTTATATCTGTGTACCTTGGCCAGATTTTCTATAAAAGACTACTAGTCTTCACCATAAACATTAAAAGGATTTTTAAAAAAGGAAAAGTCCTGAAATCTGGCTTTTAAATTTTAATTATGTGGTGAGAGTGGCTGGATTCTCACCAAACCTACTTCCTCTTCCTGGGCATAAGGCTCGCCTGAATTTCTGTCTCTGTCCAGGGTGAGGCCAGATGATAACTGCCAGTGGGACAACGCCTGGAGGCAGCATGTCACTTTCAGGTTCAAACACTTAAGGGGAGGTCCACATTCTCCACACTGTCATTCCCCCGTTTCAAGCTGGATATCAGTGTGCAGGGACACAATGCCCTGAGAATGGTAGGGCCTTTGTCAGCCTCTGACCTTAAATGACTTCATACAGCAGGGTCACCAAAGACCTACACTGACCTCTGTCACTAGTGAGAAATAAACTTTTCTTGTATTAAACTCCTGAGATTCAAAGTTTGATGGTTACAATAGTTAACCAGATTAATATTATCCATTTAGGTTCAACTTCTGGATATGTCCCCCTTAAATTCGTGTTATAATGGATTTGTAATGTTCAGTTAAAAAAGAAAATTAAATGGCATGCAATAAAACTCTCCCATATGTCACAAAACATTTTGAACACAAATGAAACAGACATAAACATCCGATGAATATTCATGCACATCTTAAACATAGTAATTAAAATAATAGATCAAAACAGCAAGATATCACTAATTTGTATCTATCAAATTAATTTTTTAAATGATTGTAATCTATGTTGGTGACTGCATAGAGAAATCAGGACTTTCACTCTCAGGAGAAGTATAGCTTTTGTAATACTTTGGGAGAGAATTTCAATAATGTATATCAAGCTCATTTAAAATATTCATCCCCTTTCACCTATAATTCCATTTCTAATAATTTATTATATAGAAATAATTATTGATGTCATGTGCAAGAATGCCTATCTCAGCCTTGTCTATTTCCAAGTTAGGCAAACTACAGTCCACAGGCCAAATCCCACCTGCCACCTGTTTTTGTAAACAAAGTTTTATTGGAACATAGTCACTAGTCTTTATGTACCTATTGTTTATGGTTACTTCTGCAACAGCAGAGCTGAGTAATTGCTACAGAAAACTTATAGTCCACACAAAGCTGAAAATATTTCTATTTCTCTTTTTTTAGAAAAATTTTGCCAGCCCAATCTATAATAATAAAAAACATGTAATGTATTCAACATCAATAATAGAGGAATTGTTGCATAAATTTTGGTACATTTCTACAATGCAATTATCACATAGATTTGTTTTAATTTAATAGGTAAAAGGGGTTGAGGAGGAAAATAAAGAAAAATATTTTTCACAAACTATTTAGTGATGCTGATATATGTTCTTCATATAATACTTAATACTAAGTGAAAAAAAGCAGAATGCAAAATGATTTATATATAATATTCCAATGTGATTTAAAATTATACAAACAGAGGGCACCTGGGAGGCTCAGTTGGTTAAGTGTCTGACTCTAGATTTTGGCTCAGGTCATGATCTCTTGGTCTGTGAGTTCGATCTCCACATCGATCTCTATGCTGACAGTGTGGAACCTCCATGCTGACAGTGTGCTTGGGATTCTCTCTCTTTCTCTCTCTCTCTCTCTTTCCCTGTCCCTCCCCAGCTCACTCTGTCTCTCTCAAAGTAAATAAATAAACTTAAAAAAATAAAATTATACACAACACAAATAGATGAAGAAAACATCACCAAATGTTAGTGGTCATTATTTATGAGGGTGGAATTTCCAGTGGTATTTATTTTGTTCTTTATAACTTTTCTATATTTTCTAAATGCCCTGCAGTAAACAAGTCATAATTTTATCATTAGATAAATATTAATTTATCTTATTACTAAAAATAAAGAATTAAGTGGTCAAATTGCTGTGACATATGAAGCCTAGAACATGGGGAGAATTCCTTCTCATATTCCCACCTAAATAACAAATATAAATGATAAAACATGTGCTTAAGGAGGGCCCAAATATGAGTGGGAATTAAATTGTCAGATAAAAGAATAGTCAACGATTCAGTATGTTTAGCTACAAAGCTGAGCCCCTAGGTAAAAGACATTAAACTGGCAATGTGTTCATCATCTCCTACCCCCTTTGAGAGGCAAAAGTGTAAGGAATTTCAAAAATTAGATGGAAGACATGCTGGATGTTTAATCCTCTTTCTGTGAAAGGGAGTTTCCAGTAGGCTATCTATTTAAGTAGGTTCCAGAGTGGCTATACTTTACATAATCACATCTGGACAGAAACTTTCATATCAGCCACTAGCTCCAGTGGGTATGCCACTGGAGAAGCCAGGTGTAGTTTAGAGTAACTTTGTTTTCTCTAAAAAGTACTTTGGTTTCCTGGGTGCTTGGGTGGCTCAGTCGGTTGAGCAACCGACTTTGGCTCAGGTCATGATCTCATGGTTTGTGAGTTCGAGCCCTGCGTTGGGCTCTGTGCTGACAGCTCAGAGCCTGGAGCCTGCTTCGGATTCTGTGTCTCCCTCTCTCTCTGCCCCTCCCCCACTCATGCTTTGTCTCTCTCTCTCTCTCAGAAATAAGTAAACATTAAAAAAAATTTTTTAAGTACTTTGGATTCCTATGTCTAGATCCATTTAAGTCTTTCTGCTTAGCAGTGTTACAAATATGTAACACATTATGTCCTTCTGATTCATCTACCCACAGATCACCTATAAGCCTCTGTCAATGGTAACATTTTATTAGTCTAGATCTGCTACTCCAATTCAACAAGTAGGTTACATAACCTCTATGTAATTGTTGAGGAGGGAAAATGTATGTTCAATATCATGGATACAGAGAAAGGAAGGAGACTATTTTCATGTGAACTTATTACAGCTGCTTAAACAGAAGGAAGCAATTATGAGTCTCAGGTGTGGAGGCAAGAATTCAAAATCCTAGAAATGGAGTTGATTGGAAAAAGATTTGGGATGATAATGAATGTATTAACATGAGATATATGGCCAGTTACTAAGTGCTGGGCACTGAACTAAGCCCCTCACTTTCCTAAGTAAATTTAATTTTCACCACAATCGTATGAAATAGGGACTGCAATTATCATCCACATTTTACATATGAGACAATAGAGGCAAAACAAAGGTAATCAGGAATCAAACCCAGGTCTTGATCCCACCAGTGCCCACAGTCTGTGCTACAGTCAACCCAGGACTACCAATGTGATGACGAAATCATTCCTCTTCACTCTGCATGGCCCAGGTGACTCCAAATTCTTGTTCTTGACCATGCACCTTCAGACACATGGGTCAGAAACAGCTTCAGTATTTTGTTTCAAAAGGTGAGCTTTCACCTTGGAGTAGCCAAACCACATGAGGCAATAAATGCCAAAGTGCTTTGCACACCATACAGTGCTAAAGGAAACAAAGAAAAGGTTAAAAATCATGGTGCCTGATCTGAATAGCCATGGGCACATTCTCAACATTCCTAGGGCATTCTATTTCATAAATAAAATATAGAAATTAAGAGAGAGAATGAAGTACAAATCATTACATAAACCCATTGTATAGCTGGGTGGCTTTAACTACACTAAGAATGATTTTCCTCATCTGCTAATTGGGGACTTTATTTACAGTATTACAGGAGTGTTGTGAGATTAAGTAGAATAGTAGGTGTAAAACACAAGGCTTAGGTACAGAGTTCATGTTCAATGAAGGGCAGCTATTTGCTTAATAAATATTAAACAATTGTAGAGTCTGGAAATTGATTCATCAATCTCTTCAAAAGTATGTTTTTTATGGTGTTCTCTGTTGTCACAGACTTTTAAGAGGACTATCCTTAGCATAAATTCTCTATTCTTTCCTTTTTGCCTCCTTGCCCATGAAAGAAATTATATGCTACAAGAGCACCCTAAAGCAGGTTCTCTAATGAACAGTGAAATTGAATGATCCTTGGTAAAAGCTT
Organism: Neofelis nebulosa; assembly: GCF_028018385.1. Lineage (NCBI taxonomy): Eukaryota > Metazoa > Chordata > Mammalia > Carnivora > Felidae > Neofelis > Neofelis nebulosa. Next base: position 85,078,254 of record NC_080791.1, on the reverse strand, counting down.
TATGTCAGCTCCTACTTGGAAATAGGTTAGAACTTTAGAGCCTAGATATTCAAAGGGCAGTCTGCAGACCGGCTGTAATGGCATCACCTGGGAGCTTGTTAAAAATGCAAAATCTCAGGCCCCAACCCACACTCATGGAATCATAATCTGCATTTGAACAAGATCTCCAGCTGATTCCTATGCACTTTCAAGTCTAAAGCACCTTACACTAAGCCTGTTAAAAAAGAGAGACTATTGGGAGGAGACATGAAGAAGCAGTTTAGTTATGTTGCTATTATAATGGCTATTGCATGGGAAGTGCATAGCATGATTCCTGGCATGTATTCCTTCACTAGGCAAGGATTTATGAGCACCTGTTATGTGCCACCTACTGTGTTGCTTACTGTAAATAGAAAGTTCAAGAAGAATCAGTGTTCTCACATTTCAAATCCTTGTTTAACTTTTCATCAACCAGAGTTTCCCCATGGTGTTCTCTATACTAAGGTCACTATCTATTTCTTTCTCCAGGGAACTAGTAACATTAATAATAGCATACATCCATGGATGGCTTGATCTGTGTCAGGCACTGGGCTAAATGCCTTAAATATTGTGGTGAATACCTGTTGTTTTGTCTACCCCCAGTTCTTCTTATGGTAATGCAACCCTGTCCTTTTTTTGTAGAGAGAAGGTATCTCTCATCCACTTTTCTGTCCACGTTGTTTTGGGTGGGGCTGGCTTAGCCAAATAGCTCCAGAATGAGGCCAATTTGAGAATCTTTTCTCCTGGCTTCAGTCTAGACACATAACCCAGGATCCAGAAATGAGATTCAGTCCTAGGACTTTTGCTGGAACCATGGAAAAAGAGATACTCTTTTTCACTCTAGTTACTAAGATGTAAGATGTAAGTTTGGAGCTTGCTGTTGGTGGTGATCTTTGCCAACACATGAAGAGAGTCTACTTGAGAATAAAGCCAAAACAAAGAAAACCAGAGCCAGCAGCCGGTGAAGAAGAGGCAGATTTTGAATATATTCATTGAATGTCTCCATCCAACCATGCCTGAAGTCAGCCTTGCACTTTCAATTCCCTATTGCATGACTTAATAACTTCTCCTTTGTTTGAGTTGGTTTGAGTTGGATTCTTTTGACCTACAACTGATGAAATCCTGACAACACACATTTATTTATTTACTGACTTACTTACTTAAAAAAATTTATTTAAGAGAGAGAGAGAGAGAGAGAGAATACATGCACATGTGCACACGTGTACAAGTGGGGGAAGGGCAGAGAGAAGGGGAGAGGGGAAGGGCAGAGAGAAAGAATCCCAAGCAGGGTCCTCACACTATCAGCATGGAGCCCGATGCAGGGTTCAATCATATGAACTGTGAGATCGTGACCTGAGACAAAATCAAGAATCAGATGCTTAACTGACCAAGCCACCCAAGTGCCCCCATAAATGTTTTCATTTAATCCTTACAACACGCTCTGAGATAGATGCTATTAATTCATCCATTTTCCAGATGAAGTAACTGAGGTTTAGAGAAATACCTTGCTCAACTATATGTAGCTGCCAAATGATAGACTAAAGATTTAATCTCAGATCATCCCATTGCAAAGATTTATAATTCATCAACACCATTGTAAACATTATTTACTGTCTGGAATCATTAAAGTCTGCATTTGAGAAAGATGGAAGTAAATATTCTAGAAAATTACTCTAATGTTGTGTAAGCTATGAAATATGGCCCCGAAGTACAACTAGAGTAACTGGGCCATTGATAACCTCCCATAACTGAACTTCCTTGAACAGGGTTCACTACAGACCTCATCTTAACTGAGTTTGTGCAATAATAGGCAGTAGGCTTATGGCCACAACAGTGGATAATTTAATGTCAAAGCCAGCTCAAGGCAAACTTGGGAAATAAACAGGATTGTCTTCATGAAACTTTCCAGTTCATAGTTCTGCTCTTTCCATGCTTTTCAATGTCCTTCTTCCCATCAATGACATCCTATTCTAACACTTTTTCTTGGAAATCAATTAAAACTTGTTTAAAAAACAATCAAAATCTTTTTCATATTAAGATAGTTATGGCCAAAAGCAACCTACGTATCTTGGGCCATCGAATTTAAAGTCACAGAAATGAACTCTCAATAGTGAAAATCTGAGGATCAAGGAAGGCAAAATCTACCTGAGATTTTTTTGCAATTATGACACTAATTCCATCCATACGTAAGGCCAAATCTAGGCAGGTCTGTGAACCTCTTGGGCCTGCAAACAGTCATCGCTAAACAATCAACCTTTGTGGTGACATACCCCTTGAGAGAAACTAAAATGTAATTTTGGCCTTGTGAGGAGGAGGGGGGAAGTCAAACAGGGGAAGGACATAGAAACCTTACAGATATTATGGAAAGACAAGATGAATAGAGAACTTTGCAAACAGGTACCTCTTATTAAAATGAGTTACAAAAAGTAGGTCTTACCAGTAGAAGGAAGCAAAAAAACCCACTCAAAGTATAAAACGCCAGTGTGCCCGGGCTGGTTGTCTCCTCTGCTCTAGCCACCCCCAGTCTCTCATCTTGCTGCAGCTCCCCTTCCAGACAAATTGCTCATTTGTCTATTCTGCAGACCTGTTCTGCATTTGCCAGACTGAATCCTCAAACGCTTTATTCATAGGTGAGGTTAGTTGGAGCTACATAAGAAAAATCAAATCTCATCTACCTTGTCCAAGTGTACTTGGAGAAAAATTCAATGCATAAAAATGTCTCTTCTTAATAAGGAGATTATTTTTCTCTTAGTTGTAACCCTAGCCGTTACCAAAATATGTGTATAAATACATTTTTTTCATCTTTAATCTATTCCATATCAATATGCATTCATTTATTTTTTTTTAATTTTTTTTAAGGTTTTTATTTATTTTTGAGACAGAGAGAGACAGAGCATGAACGGGGAGGGGCAGAGAGAGAGGGAGACACAGAATCGGAAGCAGGCTCCAGGCTCTGAGCCATCAGCACAGAGCCCAACGCGGGGCTCGAACCCACGGACCGCGAGATCGTGACCTGAGCTGAAGTCAGACGCTTAACCGACTGAGCCACCCAGGCGCCCCTGCATTCATTTATTTAACATTTACCAGTGCCTACTATTAGTGGAACATTGTATATGATACATTTTATAAAGACATGGGAATTAAGAAGCTCCAAGCTACGCCTTCCTTTTACTCAACAGATGTATATTGAGCACTCAACTAAGGGCCAGGAGCTGTTGGATAGTGCTATGAACAATTTATATCAGTTTTCTACTCTCAGAGAATTTATGTTCTAGTGGGAGAAACCAATAATAAAAGGAAAGCTTAACAAAGTATATTTCAGAAAGTTATAAGAAACAAAGCAAAATAATAGAATACGAAGGACCTTGGGGAATGTACCAGGGGTACAGGAAACCTCCCTGGAAAAGGTGTCACATGCGCTGAGTCTTATGGTAGATTGCATTATTGCTCCTGAATGTCCTTCTTCTTCTCTGTAAAAAGATTTTATATCCCCACCATATGACTTGCAGGTTTTCTTTAGAAGTTCCTTCCCTACCATGTTAGCATCAAGCTTGGCCGTATGATGCGCCTTGACCAATAAAATGTGAGCATTAGCAAAAGTGTCCCAGCTCCACCGAGAAGCTCTGGGAACTGGTGTTTGATTGTATCAACTCACTTCTTCTCTTCCCTTTGTCATGAGTTTGGCACATTCCAGGTTGAGTTTGCTTTTTGTGCCTGGATCCTAGAATAAATAAGATACTGATCCACAGCAAACTCACAGTGAACGGGTCAGCCATGCAACATAAGTGAGAAATAAGACTTTGTTTTCCTGAGACACGGCGAAACAATGAGGGGGGAAAAGACAATTTTGAGAAGATCTGGGGAAGGTGTGTGTGTGGTGTGTGTAGCTGAGAATTCATTTTGCATGCTCAAAGAACAGAAAGAAAACCAGTGTGGGTGGCACAGAATTGGAGATGACATAGGAGAGGTAAGAAAAGGCCAGATGGTGTAAATCTCTGCAGGCCATGCTAAAGAGTCTGGACTATATATAAACTCCACAGCACTTTAAAAAGGACACATCCAAAAGTTGCCTTTAAAACAATTTTCACTCATCACATTATATTTTATTGTTTTAACTTTTTATTTTGGGCTTATTTTAGACTTACGGAAAACTTGCAACTTAAGCACAGAGAGTTTCAAGATAGCCCTCACTCAGCCTCTCCTGTCTCTCCACAGCATAAGGATCAGAACAAGGAAATTAACGGTGGTATAACGTTATTAACTAAGCTACAGACCCTACTTGAATGTCACCCATTTTCCCGCTAATGTTGTCTTTCAGTTCCAGGATTTCATCCAGGAGAGACATACCACATGGCATTTACTTATTTCTCCTTGGTTGCCTGCATTTTGTAACAGTCCTTCAGGTTTTTCTTGTCTTTCACGACCTTGACATTTTTGAGGAGTATTGATAGGGTGTTTTGTCAAAAACTTGGGATGGTCTACTCTTTTCTTGCGAATGGAAAGCGGTTAAGCATTTTTGGCAAGAATACCACAGAAATGATGTTGTGTCCTTCTCATTGCGTTGTACCAGATGATTCATGATACTGACTTGTCTTTGTTGGTAGTAATGTTGACCTTGATCACTTGGTTAAGTTGGTATCTGATGCATTTCACCACTGTTAACTTACTCTTTTTCCTTTTGTAGTTGGCAAATACCTTGGAGAACACATTTAGGTGATTTTCATTTCCTTCTTCCCTTGTACATTTATTAATCATAATTTTATAGTAAGGAGGAGTTCTTTCTTCTCCCTTATTTATTTAGCCAAATATTTAACCACATATTTATTTATATCACCATAAACTCACAGATATTTATTTTATTCTCCAGGTCATAATTCAATCCTGTCATTTATTTCATTATTCAAGTGTTCTAGCTTTGGCCATTTGGGAACTCCTTTAGTTTGGCTCCTGAATCAAAGAACGATTGCAATAGGTCCCATCTTCTATTTAGCCTTTCCTTATATTCTGGTACTATAAGATGTCCAGGTTCATCTTGTGTTTTGCTTAACTCAGCCCTGGAATCAACCACTTCTCCTAGGAGCCTTACTTCCTTTCATGGCATAATGGTGTTTAAAAACCATGATCTCTTTTGTACTTTGCTTTTCTATGTAAGAGTATGTCCTGAAATCAACAGTATATTTTAAATATGAGGGGAAATGCCATATCTTCTCAGTCAGCTTAATAGTCTGCATCTACAATTTAAATACACGATAGCTCTGAAATAAAGAAAAAAACGTTTCAGTATAATGTGTCCTTTAAAGCATACTGTTTAAATTTAAACCTTTAAAATGTTCCTATTTTACATCCATCTGTATTTCTGGCAGAGGAGCAAATATTTTAGACCAGACCACAGACTTGCATACTCTGGGCAATGTTCACCATTGTCAAGCTCAGCTTTCCTTGAAGGTCAGCAGGCCTGACATCTGACATGAAGTCAAGCAAATTGTCTCTCTCTTTCCACAGTTGGAAACTATGCACGCTGATGGAAAAAACTGGAAACGACTGGCTGTTTGGTTTGGACACCTCACTCAAACAAGAGGGAGCATAGCACAAGTTTTGCTATGGGTGATGTCTGAAAATCTGGCTCTTGGGTCTACCTTAACAGTCTACCTATTTGACTTTGACTGGAGTTCAGATATATAAACCAAGTATCTTTGCTTTGGCTTCTCTTGAGTCATATCAATCTACACCTTCTCAACAGTGTGAAGGTTAGAAGAACAAAGAAGCGATTGAGCATCCTAAACCCAGCTGTTAATTTTGGCCTTCGGGAATGTCAATGAAAGGACGTAAAAATGTTTGTTTAATCGTGTTTCATTGGTACTTTCTGTGGTGAGTAGAAATTTGAGTAAAAGGAGCTGTCTTTTCAACTGTCAATATGAATAATTTATATCTACAAATGCCAACTTTTAAATTTAGGATTTTTAAGATTACACTTACATTAAAAAAAAACCCACTTATCAGAAAAGTAGATGTCAATTAACATTCTAGAAGATTGATTTGTTCGAATATTGAGAAAGCCAATTCTATTTTTAGTTTCCAGTTAAATAAATTTTTCTGTGTTTGTAGTACAATGTTTCAAAACCTAGTTTAGCAATGTATCTGCAAATGGAAATATTAACAGCTTAAAAATTACATCTTCATCAAGAAAAGAAAAGTAGAGTTTGTTTTATTTAAGAGTTACAGCTTTTCAACCAAATTTGGAAATACTATATTCTTGTCTACCTTCATCAAGAATGGAGGGAATTCTCTGGATAGAAAGGCCTTATATAAAATGTCCATACTCCAGGAACCTGGGTGACTCAGTTGGTTAAGCATCTGACTTTGGCTCAGGTCATAATCTCACAGATCTTGAGTTCAAGCTCCACATCGGGCTCTGTGCTTACAGCTCAGACCCAGGAGCCTTCTTCAGATTCTGTGTCTCCCTCTCTCTCTGCTCCTCCCCTGCTCACGTGCTCTCTCTCTAAAAAATAAAAATTAAAAAAAAATCTTAATAAAGAATAAAATAGTAAAATAAAATAAATATCCATACTCTAAGGTAAGAGTGTTAGATATTAGAAAACCAAATTATCCAGATGATCACTTCCACTCTCCACTTGCCCTTTATATGCAAATGCCTTGGTGTGGTTAAAACTCCTACTTCTAAACCTATTTTAAGAAACTTGTATGGCCTTAGAACAAATTTACTGTGCATAAGAAGCATCTGTGAAACATTAAAAGGGCAATTGCCTAGGCTCGATACCCAGAGACTTTGACTCAGTTGCGTCCTGAAATCTGTATTTTTAACAAGTACTAGTAGTTTAAAAACTGTCCTAGAATGGAAGGGTTATGATAAGGAGATCATCTAGCCTACACTGCTCATTTTGTAAATGAAGATGTTAAGGCCAAGGCAAAAGTCATAGCCAACTGCAAGTTTTCAAAAAAATATTTTCATTCATTCAAAACATATTTAAGGGACACTTACACTCGATGCACTAGGCATTGGGAGTAGAGTGGCAAATTAGATAGGTTTGGTCATTGCCTCCAGGAAAGCAGGGTTAATGGCAGAAGTAAGGTCACAAGAACTGAGTTATGTGCCAAATGAGTATTTCTGCCATTATGATACACAGCTTTTCCCTTAGTTTGCGTTATCATTATAATTCCAGTAACTGAGAAAGACACCACAAATGAAAAAGGCTTATCTTTCAAATGTTCTGTGACTTGGGAAAGATTTGTTACATTTCCAATAGTTTTATGTCCTTACTGGCTCCCACCCCTAGAAAGTTTCAGGGTTGTATTGAAATGTTGATATCTGGGAAACATCTGCTTCTTACCCATTACCAATTTCTTTTTTTTTAAGTTTATTTATTTATTTTGAGAGAGAGAGAGAGAGAAAGGGAGTGCAGGGAGTAGATGAGAGAGAGAGAGACAGAGAGAGAATCCCAAACAGGCTCTGCACTTGTCAGTGTGGAGCCCAACACAGGGCTCAAACCCACAAACCATGAGATCATGACCTCAGCCAAAATCGAGAGTCACAACTGAGCCACCCACGTGCCCCTACCCATTACCAATCTCTAAAATCCACACTAGGGTTAACCTAACGTGAATCCTAAGTCCTCACGTCAAGTTTAACTTTTGTTCATGCGGAGGAAGGCAAGCCCATCTGTGGTCAAATTTGTGCAACTTTTACTTATAAAAACGGGGCAAGTGATGCAGGCACTAATAACTTAACACACCTCCTTCTTATTTTCCCTCGAAAGGTGGCTTGGTTGATGTATTCTGCATAGACTTGAAAGGTTTAAGCAAATAGCAAATCCTGAAGTGAAGATTTTGGCATATTAAAAACCTCTGTAAGATATCAAAAGAGCTCATAACTAAAAGTTTATACTTTGAAGATCAGTTTAAATTTCAGGGCTAATGTATGGTCTTACCGCGAGCTCTAAAAGCTGGAATAAACATCTACCTTCAGCATCTTCAGCAAGATTCATTCCTTTTTTAATATGTATCCCTCAGTCATCAGGTACCCAACCACATTCTGCTGAATGAATGACTAGGAAATTGCAGTGACACAGTGTTCAGCAAATTCTAAACAAAATTTTAAAGAATTGTATTGAATGGTAAGTTTAACGTCTACCATCTAAGTTGTAGATTTCATTGTAAGCTTATGGCGGAGATTTCTCAAGTTAATGGTATTAACTTTTAAGTTCATATTAGCTTAATAGATGATACAATATATTAAAAATAAATTTTAAATTCCAAATTGCTTTACTCTTGCCAGTTAAATTGTCACTAATATTTGGATAAAATTTGGATAGAATTTCATACAAAAATTTTAAGAGGCCAAAGGCATGAGAAATTATTCCACTTGATATCATAAAGTTTGCATATTTATTCAGATCTTAACCTTGCAAGTCTGTTAAAAGTGGTATGGAAATTGTCCATGAGCAGGCTTTCTCATTAGATTTTTGGCACCTCTACATCAGTCTCAGCCAGAACCCTGAAGAGCAAAGGCAAAATTGGAACACACTTATCTGAGTATTTCAGAACTTCCAGTGAGGTTACTTCCAAAAGCTAGGGAAGGGTCATGGGGATTCTTTTTTTTTTCCCCTGATTCTTCTTCTATGAAAATCTTTCATTATCCAAATTCATTATGGAAAAAAAATTGCTATCTCCAAATGTGTTTTATTTGTAGAATGTCTGAACAAAAACTTTTTGGTTCAGTCTCAGGTCCAGAAAGCAATCTTATTAAACACAGTGGCCATCCAAGTGCAATTTAAAGATCCATGGCAATTTTCAAAAGGAGCAAGGATTAATTCCAAATCTTGGCCAATATCAATAAAACTGCCTCTAATTTCCACAGTCCCGTTTGAGCTACTGTCAAGAGCATAATGGCTTTCTCCATTAGCATACATAGTTTCTCACTACCAGTGTTTAACTCATTACTTTGTAAAGCACTTTAAAGTACTTTAAAATACCCCAAGTATGAAAACTGCTATTTAAAAACAATCCTGTGCTGTTCTGCACCGCATCAGAATAACCTAGCTAACCCACCTAAAAAAGCACTAATGATTCTTAAACTTGGGGTTTTACAAGTCTTTTCCTTTCTCCGCCAATTCCAAATAAAGTAGATAGCACCATGTAGAATACTTTCACCCCATAGCTAATTAGAATGCTACAGCTTATACATTTTTTTTAAATGACCATGAGTGACCTAAGTCTCCTCCTTGACTACAAACATCTTGAGAGCAGGAACCCCTTTTAATGCCTCCCCCAGAACCAATCACGATACCTCAAAAAAGTAGATAATAACTATTTGTATAAACATTGTCATTCATTTATTAATCCTTTCAAGCATCTGTCCACCCATCCATCTTTTCTATGTGCCAGTTCTGAGTCAGGCACTAAGGATAAAGACATAATTTTTTTTAAATAAGTAAATATAAAGATATATAAACTGATCCTGTCATCAGGAGTTCATAAAATAACATTGAAAAATAGAAATGAAAACAGACAATACAATACAATACAATCAAAGTCATGAAAATCTTAAGCAGAGGATCTTCGGGGAACACAAAGGAAGAGTAACTGGGGCTTTACAGATGACTTCCTGGATGTCATTTGCACTGGGTCTTTTAGCCATTAATAAATATTATCAAGGCCAAGCAGAGGAAGAGCATCCAATGCACAGAGAAGAGAATAAACAAATTCACCCTGTTCAGTGAAATTCAAGTACTTAGTCTGACCAGTGCAGTATTCTCAATGGGGGCAAGACTGCCCCCTACAAGATGTTTTAAAAAATTAATGGGGATTTTTATTTCATACTGATGATTGGTGGATATCATTGAGCTATAAATGATAAAGGGCCAGAGATGTTAGATATTTGGTAAGGTGAAGGACAATCCTGCATAATGAAAAATTATCCCAAATTTTATGCAGGTTTAGAATGTCCCTTCAGACATTCATGTCAATGAAAAACTTAATTATAGGTATCTTGGCATAGAGCCTTGCCCCACATTACATATAACACAAAGTATTTTTGTATAGTTTTAATATGCACTATGTTTTTCAGGATTGCAAATATCATATATATCAAGGTAAGATTGTACTTTGCTTTGTCAAGAATTTTATCAAGAGTCATTCACAATTTCAAAAAACTAATATCAATGAGCAATACAATTCTAGGTATCTGAGTTGCCAATGCAAATAACTATATCAATCTGCGTTTGCAGTTACCACAGTCAAGGTGATTTTATTTATAAGTAAAAGCATCTTACAACTTCACTAGTTCTTCCAGTGTAGCTATGCCCAGACATTTTATATTATTTTATTATATATTACTTTCCTTTCATTTTTCCCTTGTATTTAATTAGAGAATAAGAAAAAATTCTGAATAAATAGGTTATTTTATCTATGAGTTTCATTTCAGATTAGTAAAAGTGTGTTACAAAATGCTTGTTGTAATACAGGGGGCTTTAGGTTGCAGAATGGACTGGTGTGTTAATAGCATCTCTTTCCCCAAAGAGCTCAGCTGTTACACGTGAACCTCTAATTGCCAAGAGATATTCCCAGTTATAAGGGTCTGATTAGGGTTTACTGCTTGCTGAAAAAATAAATGAGCAAAATCAAGTTAGTGGACCCCTTATTTTTCCCTGCATGAAACGTTTTAATGTGATTTTACACTCATATTTCCCTTACTGTTCCAGCAACATAAAATGTCCATCCCATATCAAAACCCAAATGAGTCAGTTCAAGAGCTGTTTTTACCTTAACTTTCCTGATTGATCCTTCAGCATCATTCAGCGATGGTAACCATAATACCAATCAATATTAATAAGCTAACATTTATTAAGCACCTAGTACATGCTAGGTCTCATGCTAGTGTTTCTCATGGGAGATCGCCTATCCTCACAACTAATCTGTAAAGGTATGAACTTTTATCACCACTGTATAGATGAATAAGCAGAATTAGGTTACTTTTCTGAAGCCATACCAACTTTAAGCAATAGAGGCAGGATCCAAGGATAGGTGTGCTCTATCCAGAATTCATCTTTCGAGGATCCCATACTTTGCATATACAAAAATGGTTTTTCTCTTCTGTGTTTCTGTGGTTTCTCACCTTCTAGGCACATAAGGTTTAAAATTGACAAACTGCAGCACGTGGTTCAAATCTATTCCCACTTGAAGCTGTGGTGTGAAAATGGCTAAGAAAGCAAACAACTAAAACAAAAAAAATACTCATTGGTTGTTATATGATGTCATGAGAACAGCAAAATCATGGGCTTTTCTCTGAAATGTCATGAAAGCATATAAGATATGAACATACTGATGTTGGATTTGTCCATGGGGAACTAATATTGCTCTAAATTTGGAATCAGTGAATAGATGTTATTGGACCTTGCTCTGACATTGCCCAATACTGGCTGAAACATGGAACATGATGATGATATACTGAAGGAGGAATTAGTGCCTGATCATATTATCCTTGGGAAAAATTACTTTTTTCTTCTGATTTAAAAAGATGTGACATCAAAATCTTTACCATGTTAAATGAGGAATTCCTTTACACCAGGGGTAGTTTACCCAACCCAATGTTGTCATTATGGTAAAGAGGTACTTTTTCTTGTTTAAAACACTTAGAATAAAGATTTCAAGGGGTGCCTGTCTGGCTCATTCAGTAGAGCATATGGCTGTTGTTCTCGGGGTCTTGAGCTGGAGCCCCATGTTGGGTGTGGAGATTACTTAAAAAAATAAAATCTGAGGAAAAAAAAAAGATTTCAAGTAAGCTATGAAAGAGAGCTAAACAGTATTTGCTTTAAATTTACTCTACTATACAGAATCTAAATTCCTGCAGAGCTTTTCATTGATTTCATTTCCTTTCCCGTTTTTTTTCCATTGTCTTAATTCATCTTCCTCACCATTACTACCACCACCCACATGTGAAGGCAGTGTCATTAAGTAGAAAGGCAGTTGTCTTTAGAACCAGAGAAACTTAGACTGAAAATCTCAGTCTGAATGGGAGGCCTAGAGCCAGTTGATTTTCTTCCACACACTTCACTTCCTTTCCCAAAAAGTGAGGATAATACTATGATATAGTAGAACTATGCCTGGCACATAGCATATGTTCAATAAATGTGGCTATCACGGAATGTACTCAGTGCCAAAGAGAGGAAGAAGCACAAAACATGGCCCCTGCCCTTGAGCAATCTAAAATCCACTTGGAATAAAGAACTCATTCATAAAAGAAAAATGATAATAGAATGTGGACTACACTAATTGCAAAATGAGTCAGACAGACAGTAACTATTAAAGGTGTTCCCACAGGTAGGAGCAGGTAAGTAGGACTTCATGGAAAAGAGTCCGTGATGAGACAGAGCTGGTCAGGTAGATGCTTTCCACAGCAGGGCTGGTAATGCCTAGGCCCAAGGACAAGGACCCATGATTCTTCAGGGTCCACAACATCTTTTCATGTTTCTTTCTTTTAATAACAGTGAATGTATAATGATCGACCCAGGTTATATTTGTCTTTGTACTAATACAGTCATAAAATATAATTTTCAACATTTTTTTGTGGAAGAGTGGGCCCTTGAAGGTAGGCATGCCTAGTCATAATACAGCTGTGCCAGAGAGGGGACTGGGAATTTTTTTTCTAAAAATTTCTGTCACTCACTCTGTTGTTAGCATACTCTTTACTGTAGACTGAATGTGTCTTCCCAAAATTTCAATGTTGAAACCCAATGCCTAATGTGATAGTATTAAGAAATGGGGCATTTGGAAGATGCTAAGTCATGACAGCAGAGCCGTCACAAATGGTATTAGTACCTACATAAAAGAGCTCCCCAGCTCCTTCACCCATGTGAGGTTACAGCTGCTTAGGAAGTGGGTTCTCACCAGACACCTAATCTACCAGCACCATGGTACTGGACTTCTCAGCCTCCAGGCCTGCATGAAATAAGCGTTTGTTGTGTATAAACCACCCAGTTTAGGGTATTTTTGTTTTAGCTACCCAAACAGACTGAGACTCTTCTCAAGGAGTTTGTGAATGAAACCGAAAAGCAAAAGTATGTTATAGAACAAAACCAAATATTTCAAAGAAAGGTTTTAACAGCACATGAGACTCTTTTTCAACTTATCCAACCTTGCCTGTCATTATACCTCATAAAAATCTTCCAAGCTTATTCTTAATACCCAAGGGCTTCCAGAGGCAAGTTCTTCAATCCACAGGGATCTGGAAAAATGTGGTCCCTCTCTGTGCCTGTGTATTGTTGGGCTGTCACCAGATGTTCACTGAGACAGATGTCACTAATTCCTTTCCTACAGAAAAAAAAAGGGGTAATCAGAAGTTGCTGACTGGAGTCCCTGAGTCCCTGCCTAGATTATTCACCACTACTGGAGAAGAAACGGCCATATCAACCCTCATGGGGAAGGGAAGAACTAAATTTGAGAACTGTTTTTTTTTTACATGAAAAGCTCAGTTACCTGTCTTGTTTCCTACTTCATTACAGAGAGCAGTATTGTTTTTATACTTGCAGTCCCCAAATCCAAATGATATTAATAAATTGATATGTGGGTTCCATGAGTTAGGATCTTTTTTGCTGAATTCTTTTCAGGTAAGTATCATAGAATTTTGAACCAGATGAAATCATAGACACTATCAACTTAACCCTTTTATACTGTTGCTATCTCTATACTTACAACTAACTAAATATGTATCACCAGATTTTCACCCCTTTTTTAATTTTAGAGAATGAGAGAGGGAGAGAGGCAAAGGGGGGGGGGGGAAGAGAGAGAGAGAGAGAGAGAGAGAGAGAGAGAGAGAGAGAATCCCAAGCAGGCTCCATGCTCAGTGCAGAGGCAGATGTGGGGCTCAAACCCCAAACCAGGAGATCATGACATGAGCCAAAATCAAGAATCAGACGCTCAACTAACTGAGCCACCCAGGCGCCCCTTACCTCTTATTCTTCTGCTCAACCTTTCCTCGTAGGCCATGACTAATCTTAGACTATTTTGTGGCTTCTCTTCTTTTGTTTACCTTGTAACTGTAGAGTGCACCAGTTTTTGTATTACTTCCTTTTTCTCTTTTGTAACTCATCCTAAGTTTAAGGAGTAATTTCCAAGTTGTCCTTGTTCATGCATCTATACTGGGCCCATTCCATTAAATGATTCCATTAAATAACTCATCCTAAGTAATTTCCAAGTTGTCCTTGTTCATGTGTCTATACTGGGCCCATTCCATTAAATAACCCTGACCCATTTGCCTCATCGATGCCAAAGTCCCAACATGGGCACTGGCCATGTCTTCAAACTAGTGTCATTCAGAGCACCTTGCTTGATGTTATAAACCCTTTTTCCTTTAGCTCATATTTCTTAGTTCTCCAGTTTGTTTTGTTTCACATCTCAGCTTTGAGTACTTATTTCAATTCCTTCTCAGCTTTACAAGTTGCTTCAGACTTGACCTCCAGCTGGATCTTGGCATTCTCTAATCTTCGTTTCAATTCTGGTCTAAAATCATGCTCAATTACTTCTGGTAAGACACATTCCTATCTCCTGCCCTCATTTCATGGACCTACACATGCCCCTCCCCTCCATCCTCTCTGTGAGGAAAACCATAAAAATGGCCATCTATCATATCTGTACATATGACCCCTGAATCATTAGGTCAAACGTCTCTCATAAACGTCCAGTCTTGATGGACATCTTCTCATCAGCTACAAGATGTGCAAAGAGAACTGACTTTCATCCATGTTCCCCTCTCTTAATTATCTGGCCTTATAGTCCTCCAAAGCAACCATGTTTGACACTTTTTTTCTGTCAGTTTTACCTCAGCAAACTCTTTTGAGTGTATAACCTATACCATTCAGATCCACTGTCATCACCCTACTTTATGACCTCTTACTTAGAGGGTATTAAATTCTCTCCCATGGGGCACCTGGATGGCTCAGTTGGTTAAGGTCCAACATTGGCTTATGTCATGATGTTATGTTTCATGAGTTTGAGTCCTGCATCGGGCTCCACACTGGCAGTATAGAGCCTGCTTGGGATTCTCTCTCTCTTCTTTCTCTCCCTCTCTGCCTCTCCCCCACTTGCACACTCTCTCTCACAGATAAATAAACTTTATAAATAAACAAATAAATAAATAAGTAAATTGACTCCCACAAGGATTATTCTGTTCCAAGTGTCAATTCTTACTAAATGGCACATAGTTCTGTCAGAGTAGCAATTCTTTGGAAGGAAAGAAGAGAAAAATAGTCCAAGTAGAAAGATTAGTATGAGTTGAGGACACAAACATAAAGCAACTCTGTGTATACAGAGGACTTCCAGTAACTCTTTTCCATGATGGCTGTATCATAGATGAGATGGGATTGTCGGCACTGGCAACCTAAAGGTAAGGTAGACCCATGTAGGACAGGGCTTTTGTGTCTTCTTAAGAAGATTAGACTTCAGGACACCTGGGTGGCTCAGTCAGCTAAGTGTCCAACTCTTGATTTCAGCTCAGATCATGATCTCACAGTTCGTGGGTTGTGGGATCAAGCCCTGGGTCAGGCACCACACTGACAGTGCAAAGCCTGCTTGGGATTCTCTCTCTTCCTCTCTCTCTGCTTCTCTCTCTCTCTCAAAATAAATAAATAAACTTAAAAAAAATAAAAGACTAGACTTTATTTTTGAGTCAATGGAAAGTCATGATATGCTTGCAAATCTAGATGATAGTCCTACTAGGACTTAGTGACACTTAAATACAGGAGGTGAAAGACACAAAGAAGATTGTAAATTCCATGAATGTGGGGTTGGCTTTTAAGCATTCTGACAGTCATCATCCTTTGTCTCCTAATAGTCAAATCTTCACTTTGCTACTCATAAAATACTCACAGAAGAAAATGCTCAGCAAAGATAGGTCCCTCCTAGGGATTAATGTGATTAGTTGAAAGCAAAATTGTAATGTCTCCCTCGCTAGTGATTCAAAGAGTGGGCACGTTACCCAGTTTGGGCTAGCCTGCTTAAGGCTTCTGGGAAAGAATTTTCCCCCTGATCAAAATGAGAAGCTGATTCTATAATCACAGCATCTTTCCTGTGATCACAAGAGGTCAAGCTTGAATGACAAGAGCCAATATGCTGAGAAAGGAGGAGTAAAAGGGAGGGAATAACATAATGCTGGTCTTCAATGACATCATGGAGCCATTAAACCCACCCCAGAACCACCAACATTTGGAATCTTTGTCGTGAGAGACAATCAATGTCCTAATTGTAAAACTACTTCTCCTTGAGTTTTCTATTACTGTAGCTGTAACCACCCTAATTGATGCATAATGATGTGATTCATGGCACAGGTGCTGGAACTGAACTCCCTCAGTTCAAATCTTAGTTGTGGCACTTTACTAGCTGTGTGAGCTTGGCTAGGTGACTTAACTGCTCTGGGCCTCTGTTTCCTCATCTGGGAATTTGAAATGATAATAATAGTGCCTACCTCATAAGGTATTTTGAAAATCAAAAAGACAATATATACAAAGCCCTCTGAATATTCTGGTACATGGTAAGAGTTCAATAAGAGTTATTCATAAGAGTGTTCAACAAACATAAACTTTTATTGAATTAAATTCCAGAAAAGAAACTGAGTCCCAGACACATTAAGTGATTGATTCATGGTCACATGGCTAGTTTGGGGCTGAGACTAGACTAGGATAGCAACTGACACAATTAGAGTTCTGGAATTTTCCAGTGAGGAAAGCTTTAAAGACAATAACTGTTTTCCCTCAGCAAAGTCAGGAGACATCTGCAGATGGCTAGTGTTCAGAGTTCATCTTACAATAACATTTGATTTTTTTAACTTTTAAAATTTAAAAGGGCAAATTTAAGGGCAAATTTCTTTTCAATATAACTAGTGGAGGCTGAAATTAGAGAACTCTTATTTTAAGAATGGTTGCTCATAGACCCAGTCTTACCCATGGATTTTACATTCTCTTTTTATGATAGACTTAGAATTTATTCTCTGACATAGAATAATCCATACTTCCTCACACTGGAAGATGTTGCATTGGGAGACTTTGAAAATGTCCTTCTGTCCAATGCAAGAGGGCACCTGTTATCAATTAAATTGAAAAGGTGAACTTTCCAGGAATAGAACTAATTCTAATGCTTGTCTTTACAAAAATTGCTACCAAACACATAATGGCTACTGAATAAGCTACATAGCTTTAACAGTTTATAAAATAAAATATAAAATTCAGTACATAATAAAATTCACATTTATGTAGTAACGTGATATGTAGTACAGTGAGGTGGCATGGTAAAATAACCACAGGACTGGAAGTTAAGAGACCTGGATTTGAATATCAGCTTCAAATGACTTGAGTCAAAGCACCCAATTTCTTTGAGACTCATTTTCCTTAGCTGAAAAATTTGAAGAATGATAATAATAATATATCATCAGTTTGTTGAGAGAGAACTCTTTATATATAAAATATAAAATTTTATGCAAGTATTTCATTTATATCTCATATTGCATAAGTTACAATCTTCTTTAGTAAAGAACTGTAAATTCTTTGATTATGTGGAAAATGCTGAGATAAATAGCTCTATATCCATGGCTATTTCTATTATTTCTGACCCTCATATTTATTTATGAAGAAAAAATTATCTTTGTTCACTTGATCCAGTAAATTAGTATGTCTCATTTGTACTATACTTGGCATGTAACCCCTTAAGTGCTGAAAAATATTTTGCTAAATGTTGACAAATGTTGTGAAATTCTAGCGGAACACTCAGAGAAGTTCAGTGATGGGAATAAACAATAAGAAGACCATGGAAAATAAATTAATGATGAGAGGTAGAAAATCTGGGGTTGGGGTGGGGGGAAGGAAAATCAAGGTTTTCAAGAGCTGGCAGGAAGAGGGAGTCACTATTCCCCAGAGAAGACCCTGGAGAAGCCTCCCCATCCCCAATAGGGAGTTTTCTGGTTCTGATTTCCTCCTTTTGACACAAGCATTTTTGGCCAGCTTCTCAGCAGGTCCTTGCTAGCTTATTGCTTCCCTTGCTCTGTCTTACTTAGTTCCTGTCTCTCTATTTCTTCCTGCTTCTTATCTGTCATTCCTCTCTCTTTCTCTCATTGTCTATGAGTGTGTGCATAGTGCAGTTCTGTGGGTTGTCTGGGGACACACACACACACACACACACACGCACTCAATTTACATTGAAAATGAAAACTTAAAAAAAATTAATGTTTATTTATTTTTGAGAGACAGAGAGAGACAGAGTGCACAAGCAGGGGAGGGGCAGAGGGAGGAGAGAAAGTCAGGTCGGGCAGTGCAAAGCCTGACTCAGGGCTGGAACCCATGAACCTGAGTTAAACTCAAGAGTCCAACGCTCAACCAAGGAAGACACCCAGGTGCCCCTCAAAACTTTTTCAAAAAGTAGATAAGCACTTTCACTTTTCTTTCTAAACCCCTTGCGTGGCGGGGGGTGGGGGGGGGAGGAGGGGGCGGTGTGTGGGTGTGGATGTGGGTGTGTGACCTCACCTGTGCTTATACCTCTCACATTCAGATTCAGAGAAAGAGAAAAAGGAAAGGACACTGGGTCCCAGACCAGAGTCCTGTCTCCCATGGGGTTATCATCTCCTCCCCACTTTCATTTACAAATGCATTAGTTTACCAAGAAAGAAACTTTTTCCTTTGGCATATATTTCTATTTCTGGTCCATTTGGGTTATTTTAGAATGGTAAAGTTGAGACCCTCCCCCCAGAAAAATAAAACTTTTCAAAACCATTGCCTTTCCCAGGGCTATGTGAAAGAACTTTAAAGGACGCTATTTAGCACCATCCACTTGGGATTTTGCCTTAAGAAATGTTAAGGGAGAAGATAATAATGGCCGTCAAAGGTTTCTGCTAGGAGATTTATACATTCTTTCTAATTCCTACAACTTTCTTAACAATTGACATTATTGTCCCCAGTTTACCTACAGAAAATTTGAACTCCATAAAAGTATCCCACTTTTCCAAGGTGCCTTGGCCTTCATCTCCTACCCAAAAGCAGAGCCTGCTACAAAGGCTTACCTGCAGATAGTTTATTTGGGAAGTGAGCCAGGGAGCACAACTGAGGGATGCAGGGAAAGAAACAAGGAAGAAGGAAAAACCAATATAAGGATGCATTATAAAGTTGGCCACCTCTGAAGGTGACAGAGTTTGACCCTGCCACACCCTTCTGAGGAAGTTTGTGAAGTGTGTCATATAACTGTGCACCTGTTTAGGAAAGAGAGAAGGGTTTATCTTTGGTCGTCTACCCTGACCGCTAAGGTGACCGTACTAACTCCTTTGCCCTTCTAGTTTTACATGTACAATGGCAAGAGTGCTCCCATGGGTGCTCCACCTCTTCCTGCTCCAGCAGGAAGCTGGAGATATGGGTGGAATGTGGCAAGGCACTGTTCTATGTCACCTGTGCAAAGCTGTTTAAAGCCTGTACAGAAGTGGCCAGGACACCAGTGGCTGTACAAGAGGAGGGGATAATACACAGAGGTGGCTGATACTCAAGGTCATACGGCTATTCGATACTTCAAATCAGGCCTTCATGACTGCAAAGCCGGGGTGCCTTCCATAATTCAGATGAGTTCCCAAGAAGATATTTGGCTTTGTGGAACTTAAGCATGAGTTTATTACCCTTGGCAATTAGATGGGGATCTGGTATTGATTTTACATTATATCAGAAGTGGAGCATTATACACTCACTCTTTGTGTTTCCCTGGGCATGAATTCTTCCCCTATTAACCTCCAAAATGGGTTTGAAAATAAATACACTAAATATAGGACTCTAGAACAGTGCTATCAAGTAGAAAAGTAATATGAGCTATGTGTGCAAGTTCAAATTTTTTAAGATCCACATAAAAATGAAAAAAAAAACAGGTGAAATTATTTTTCACCATCTATTTTATTCAACCCACTGTTTCCTATGTATTACCATTTCAACATGCAATCAATAAAAAAATGATTGTTGGGATATTTTGCATTATTTTGTTGTTGTTATACTAAGTCTTCAAAACCTGGTGTGCATTTCACACTTAAAAGCCCACGTCAGTGAAGATTGGCTATACTTCAAGTGTTCAAGAGCCATATGTGGCTCATGTTACCATTTTGGATAGTGTAGCTCTAGGATATTTTCCGCTTATGAAATGAAGGAGTTAATCTGTGAAAGGCAATACCGTTGCACTTTTCCTTGGGATAAGATGGATTAGGGAGGATTTCTATACACTCTCCTGACATTATGACTTTGGTCTATATTATTTTTCTCGGAAATAAACAAAATGTCAATTTGACAAGGTTCATGGCTAGAAATGATTAAAACAGTAATTCGAAGACAAACCAAGCCATACGTGAATCTAATATTTCAGGGTTTATTTCCCCCGTTCACTTGTCTTCAAACTGCAGGATGGGTCATTTTTAACTTAGAAGAAAAAGAAAGAAAAAGTCTTACACATTCAAGCTTACTACAGATGGTGAACAATATAATACTGACTCTTAAAGTGAATTACAAACAAGGTATCTTTTCCACCTGAATTATAATATGTAAACATGTTTGCCTTTACTCCTATAAAAAGCTATTTTTTTATTTTTAAATGGGTTTATATTTCATATAAAGCACAGGTGCAATTTATATAAAGTCCAATAAGACATTTGGCAGAGGTAGGTATTATAATAGAACAGTTAAAAGCACAGAATTTACAGGTAGATCTAGGTTCAAATTCCAGCTTTACCTCTTACTGTGTGTAACCTTGAGCCAATTACTTCACCTCTCTGAGCCTCAATACTGCCTATTTACAGGGTTGTAGTAAGAATTAAATAAGATAGGATATGTCAGAAACAGTTCCTGGTACCTGGTCAACACTCAATAAAATGGCAGCTTTTACTGCTGGTCAACAAAGATCTAACAATAAGGCAGACTGGATAACATTTACCTTGCCTGCAACACTTCTCACAGACTATCGGTTAAGAAACATTTGTAACCGACGTATGGAATCATGAATTACCATGAGTGCCACTAAATTCTACGACATTCAGAAATTTACCAATAAAAGGGTCATTTTCCATTCAATGCTGGGCAAATTGTTCATAAAAATCCATAGGCTCAAAGCAACCTGGCTGAGAAGGGTTTTTTTTCTCCTGTTCTTTTGTCTCTTAATCCCCACACTGTGGCCTGGTTCCCATTACAGCTGAAATTAGCACTTTAATTTCCACATTATCTCCTTTATATTAGAGATGAATAATGTGCTAGAATAAAAAGGGGGATCTTAGGGGGAATTACCAAAGATGAAAAAAAGTATTATGCTTCTTCCTGAACAGCTTTTATATCCTGCACTGAATTATTACTGGTGAAGGAGAATATGTCTCCAGCCATTCAGTCTAGAGCCAAAGCAGAAGCTATTCCTCTGGGAGATAGAAGTCTCCTGAGATAAACCTCCTGCATTACTTGCCCCACATCTTTTCACTACCCCCTTCAAACCAAGTGGTTTAAGTACACTTGTCTTTGAACAAAATGCTATAGATCACATAGTTCTAACAATAATAATAACTGCTAAAATTTTTTTCAAAAGCTGCCTATGGACCAAGCATTATGCTAAGTGTTCCAGACACATTAATTCATTTATTCGACCCTGAAAAGTGTGTGAAACATGCAGAAACTGAAGCCCAGGAGTTCAGTGACTTGCTCCAAATCACAGTCTGTATATGGTGGAACCAGGATTCCAAGAGAGACATTTTGACATAGGCTCACACCCGGCAACACAGAACAAAACACAAAGGAGACCCAAAACAGGTACCATCTTCCAAAGTTCTGCTGGCTCTACTTCCAAAACACTTTCCCCATCCACTCACTTTGCTCTGTCTTCACCAAAACCATCGTTGTCTAAGCCACCACCAACTTTTGTCTAGAGAACCGCTATATCTTCCAACCACTCTCTCCACTTGCATTCTTTTCCTCCCACCACCACTGTTCCATGCAGCAGCTCAGTGAACATTTTTGAACAGAAATCAGACTTTGGGGTATTTGGGTGGCTCAAGTGGTTGAGCGTCCGACTCTTGATTTTGGCTCAGGTCATGATCTCTTGGTTTGTGGGTTCAAGCCCTTCATCAGGCTCTGTGCACTAATGGTGCAGAGGCAACTTGGGATTCTTTCTCCCTCTCTCTGCCCCTCCCTCATTCATGCGCGTTCATACACACACACACACACACACACACACACACACACAAACAAATACTCTCTCTCTCTCTCTCTCTGTCTCTCTCTCAAAATAAATAAAATCAGACTTTTGTTCAAATTTTGTTCCAATGCACAAAGGCTTCCATTGGTTTCCTCATCCCTCTTAGAATAAGTCCAAAGTCCTTACGATGCTCTTTAAAACAGCACATAGTCTGGGTTCTGTCAAGCTCCTCCCCTCATCCCCTCCAACTCCCCTCACTCGTCCCATTGTCATTTTTTCCCCTCAAGTATGTAGAGCTCATTCTTTAAGGCCTCTGTACTTGCTGTTCCTTCTGCCAGGCACATTCATGCCTCACACCTTCACATGGCTGAATACTTCTTGCCATGTGGGCCATTGGCTCAAAGGTGACCTCCTAAGAGACCTTTTCTCATGACCCAGGCTAAAGCCACCCACTCCATTTTCCACTTCCCCACTTGCTGTCTACACAACATGACCCCCTGTTTTATTTACTTCACAACACACCTCTGTGCCAAGTCATTTGTCTGTTTCTTTGTGAATTTCTTTGTTTTCTACCTTTCCTCTATCACCAGCAGAATGTGGAGCTCCATAAAACAGACATCTTGGCTATCATATTTACTTCTGTGCCTGCCGGACCTAGAACGGGACCTGGCACATTACAGGCATTTATTCAGTAAAAATGTTATCAAAAAGGATATGAACAAATTATTTAATTAATTATGTGACAAAAAGCAGTCACCTTTGAGCATGTAGTTCTCTGGAGTCTTCCTATCAACAACAAGGCAGTGAGAAATGGGATGTAACAGGGATAGACAGAGAAGCTATAAATGATTAATTTCAAAAAGAAACAGGGAACCGAACAAAATGTGGTTTATGTTGTTGACATTTTTCCTTGGCCTCCTACTATATCTCTGCCATAGTACTGTATCATTTCTGTTCTTCTCCTCTTGTCTTGAACCAAAAAAAAACAAAAAAACAAAAAAAAAAACAAAACACAAAACTTGAGAGTTTATATATCAGGTACTGTGCTAGATACTTGGCTACATAAATATACAAGGAATCCTAAAGAGGGCTCTATGTGTTCACACAAATAATAATGACACAAATGCCCTTTATGTGGCTTATAAAAAGTGTTTTTGAATGATAGGGCATTAAGTAATAATGAAGAAAATTGTAAGGAACTTTAATAGCAGGGGAAATAATCCTACTATAAAGGTTTTTGCCAGAATATGACATGGCTAAAACATTTAAAAATGCATTGAAAATTACTATTCATAATTTTTAACGGAAGAAATAATAACTACTAACTCACTTTCTCTCTTTCTCTTCTTTTTCTTCTGGTTCTAAATCAGTCAGCTTAGGTTCACTTATGCTTCACGAAGAAATGATCCCAATACTGTATTTGTCTCTTTTCTTCATGTCTACCTTAGGGTTAGATACAGCTCTGTCCAACATTCTTATCTTTCTTATCCATGACTTCAGGGTAAGCTCTCAGTCCAGTCTCCTGACAGAGGTAAAAAATGGCTTTTTATTAAAGGTGGCACAGGCACTTCCCTCACCTTTCATTGCTCTAAGCAATCCACAAGGCCATACCCTGCATTCATAGGGGAAGAACTACATTCTTCTGAATATCTAGAGAGGCTCCAAATATTTAGAAAAATAGTCTAGCACAGGCCCTTTTGTACTTTGTAAGTTTTCTGCAATGAGCATATAACATTCAAAGAAAAATATCTGAGATGTCGATTTTTAAGTACTTTTATTTCTCTTTAGCTAGAAACACATTTAGCTGCAATAAATCAAAATTTGACTTCCACGGGCTTAAAAAATAAAGGTTATTCTCTCACATTATAAATATGAGGTTAGGTGGCTTCCATTGGTTGAGCAACTCAGTTATGTTAGAGTCAACTTTTCATCAATTTTCTTGACTTTTCTCTCAAACTTACAGCCCATTGTCACAGATAGCGGCTGCTGCGATGGGTCTAACATCTTCAACGAAGGAAAGAGGAAAGGAGGTAAGACAAAGAAAGCAGTCACATTACTCCCTTTGTAGAAAAAGCAAAGAATTCTTAAGATATTCTCCCAGGAGATTTACCCTCCTATCCTAATGGCCAGAAATGAATCATATGACCACTTCCAGATACAATGAGGATTGGGAAAGGAGGGAAATGTATTGCTGGTTTAGATTGGTGTAGAACAATCATGATCTTTCCTGGGGCGTGGCATATCGCTACCATAAACAGAGTCTGGGTTTGTGTTAGCAAAGAGGAGTTAGGGACTGGTTACTGGCTATGTGTCTGCAACTGAAGCCCAGAGAGGGTACAGTTCATCCTGATAAGGGAACAAGGTAGACATTTTAGCTGGATGTGGAAGGATAATGGGATTGTGCCCCGTAGAGCAGAAGAGTGGTATTTCATAGAAGAGGTGCAGCATAAGCTCTAGCAGGAAGGAAATGCTGACTAGTTAGTCTGATATATCTATAGTGTATTGTGTGGAAGTGTCAAGACAGAGTAGGAGCTGGGGAGATAGGATAGGACCAGATGATGGATAATAATAATAGTTTGCATTTATTGGGTGCTTACTATAAATCAGGTACTTTTACATCCATCATATCATTAAATTTTCATAACTCCATGAGTGCTACTATTTCCCCCCATTTTACATATGAGGTTAAGTAACCTGATCAAGGTCACATCGCTTATAAGGGGTAGAGCTAGGATTGAACCTGGTCCACCTTGTAATGATTAAGAGCACGTGCTCTGAAGTCAGACTGCCATCAGCCTGCACCCCCACCATCACCTCACTTACATCCTGATCCTTACTTCACTTTTTCCTACAGCGACCCTCAACGAAGTGCTTTGTAACCACTGAACACAAACTAAAAGCCAGTGTGGTAGAGAACTCCTGCATGTGTAGAGAAGAGAATAAACGAGGAAAAGCCTGGAAGTGAGAAGATTAATACACTGAATCATCCAAGAAGATGCTTCCCTTTGTCTGCACCTCTCAAATCAGACCAAAAGGGAGACCGTTAAGTTCAAAATGTTTGTTCCTCCCTCCAGCTAATTTGCATCATCGAACATAAACAAGAAAGCATATGAGCCAATGGCTGGGCTATCACTCATCCACTACAAGAGAGGAGATGAGCTTAACAATAAGACTTCCCAGAAGCATTTCAAGCTTCAGTTTAGCTGCTTAAAAAGTACTGCCTGGAACACTCATAAATACTGGCAATCCACATAATACACCTTTACTTCTTCGTATCAACTTTAACCATGATGTAAAATGAGGCTTCTAGAATTCAACAGAACTTGCAATCACATGGTCCTCTACTTATTTCAGAATAGGAAGATTTCCCTTCAGCACCCACCTTCTTCATCCAGATCCATAAGATTCTTGTATAAAAATCTAACTTCTTCCCCCACCACATTCTTTTAAAAAGCAAAAACATATATACATAATCAAAATCTATAAAATAATGATGTGTGAATATCCTAATTTTCCTCCTAAGATCTAAACAATTTAAATGTTCTACTTTATTTTAGGGTGGGTTAGGACAGTGTTTCTTAATTGAACACTGTTGTGTTTGCAACCTTGGCCACCAGTAGCACTCCCCGATCATTGTCATGGTCAAAAAAATTAATAAATGCCCACACACATTTCTAAGCACCCTCTCCAGAGACAGTTATCCTTCTCTTTCCTCTACTGTCTTGAGAGATATTGTTTGAAATGTGAGAGAATTAGGACAGAATTTTGGCTCTATCTGTCTATAGGAAATGAATTGATTTTCATATCCATAAGTAGGCATAATATTAGTTTCTACCTAATTGTATGGATCAAATGAAATATCTAAGACAGAACACTTGATACATACATAAGTACATAATCCCATCCAGGTGAATATGCCAGCTTGAATCAAGCATAGCATCTCAATTTTTTTTCTTCCTGCCCCAAGAAATGCTTAGATAGGCGAACCAAGTTTTAATTCACTGTTCCATTCTACATTGCCATGTTCTAGGCCCTGTTTGTTTAAGAAATTAAATAACTTGAAGGAATATTTTTAAAAATTAAATATACCTATATTCAATATATATTCAATATGCCAATAATATATTGGTATAAAGTAGAATACTATAGAAATAATAATATAACAGAGGGTAAAGCTCATTCTGGAAAAGGTGAGAATTACAGATCAGTAATGTCATAGGATTCCAGGAAGTTCGGTTTCCTTGATTTATGGATTCATAGCTTGGAAAATATCTTTTAGGATTTCTTATACAGAGCATTCCTTCAATGAGTAGGAAGTTAAACCAGATCATCTAAAAGGATCATAGAATTTCTAAAGGTTTATTAAAAAGTTTATGATTAGATCAGTCCAATTCTTTTTTTGGACTTTAAATTACTTTAAAGCTTTAAATTACTCTAGCCTAAAGTATCCCTTTATGTACTGTGATAACTGTACACAATAACCTAAAGGTGAATCACTCTTCTTGAGTCGATAACTTTTGGGAACAAAATGTGGCTTCTATCCACTAAGTTATACTTACACACTCAAAGGCATACAAACATTTTTGTCCAGAGATTTAACAGAGCAAACAATATGTGGGGGCATTTACAAAAGCTCAGCTCCTTTCCAAAAGCAATGAAAATAAAGAAAAGGAAAGAGATACCTTTTTTAACACCTAATTTTAGTTTAGATTTCAGTTTCGTATAAAACTGTTCCAGGAGCAAAAATAAAAAACATTTCCTTAATAGAGATATTCACTCTGTTGAATATTTCCTGTTACCTTTCCAAGATATTCCCCATCTTGCTTCTTATCTGGGAGGTAAAGCTTTATAGACTGTGTCAACTGGGCTCTTGGCTTTCTGTGTTCTATTTGTCTCCAACAGGAGAGAATAGCAGGAGATGTGTGGACGGGAGGGAAAGAAGAGACAAGTATTTCTTCTGCCTCCTTCATTGTGTGGTCAGGGCAGCTGACTGCATTCCTCAACTAAATGCCACAGATTTTACCTGGCAGTCCTCACTTATAGCTATATCTAGTCTCTCTAGATTCCAATACCCACTCCCTATCCTGTTCTTTGAGGTATAGGGTAGTAAATCTCCCCACTACTACTAGCAAATGTGCTATCCATTTGCCGGTTCGTTTCCCTAAACTCTGTAATAAGTCCTTTATTAAACATTTCTCAGTTAGCAATTTCAAGTATGTCATCCATTTCCTGATGGAACTCTGATCGATAAGTTCATTCACCTTTCGAAATTGACTACAAAGCCATTTGATGACTGTAATGTTGGGTCATTTGCAGTACAATGGTTCCAGGTGCCGGTGTTGAAATCCAAATGCTTCAGTTGAAAGCATGACTCAACCATTTACATACCATAGCATCTGGACCATATTACTTGGCTTTTCCACATTTCAGTGTCCTCATCTATAAAGCAGAATGGATACCAATAGTAACCACCTCATAGTGCTATTTTGAGCATTGAAATGGCTTAAAGGTTGCCTGGCACATAGTAAATCCTTACAAATGTGGACTACCTTTATTATGTCTTCACACATCTTGTATTATCCTGGGTAGTAGTCACGGAAATAGTAGTAAAAATAACAATATCTCTAGGGGCGCCTGGGTGGCTCAGTCGGTTAAGCATCCGACTTCACTCAAGTCATTATCTCACAGTTTGTGAGTTCCAGCCCCATGTCGGGCTCTGTGCTGACAGCTTGGAGCCTGGAGCCGGCTTCTGATTCTGTCTCCCTCTCTCTCTGCCCCTCCCCCACTCACACTCTGTCTCTCTGTGTCTCTCAAAAATAAATAAACGTTAAAAAAATTAAAAAAAACAAACAATATATCTAAAGATTAGTGTAGGTGATCATCATTTCAGTATTTCCATTCATCAACATTTGGAATTGAAGACTAATATATTGGACTAATTTCCTTTGAATCTTGGGTGCCATTTTTAAAATCATTATTCAAAATTCAGCTATGGTATGATTTCACTCATATGTAGAATGTAAGAAACAAAACAAATGAGTAAAGGGAAAAAATAGAGAGAGAGAGAGAGAGAGAGAGAGACAAACCAAGAAACAGACTCAACTATAGAGAACAAACTGATGGTTACCATAGGAGAGGTGGGTGGAGGGATGGGTGAAATAGGTGATAAGGAATAAGGAGTGCACTTGTCAGGATGAGCACTAGGTGATATATGGAATTGTTGAATTGTACACCTGAAACTATAATACTGTAAGTTAACTATCCTCGAATTAAAATTAAAAACAAAATTAAATTTTAAAAAATTAAAAAAGAATTCAGCTGTGGTGGCAAATTACATTGTAATTGGTAAAACACTCATGTATCAGTGAAAAAATTGGTGGCATACTTAAACAAGTTAATTGAGAAGACTTTTACAAAGTGTCTATGTATAAGGGTATGAGAAAGATTAAAGGAAACCTGCAAGGAAGGGTGAAATATCCCAATGCCAACAACATCTAGGAACTGTTACCATCCTTAAGCTTGAAGGAACAATGGGGAAAGATACGAGGAAGAATAGGTACAGGTTGAGACACCTATACCTATAACTATAGGGAGAGCTGCCTGACAGGAACGATGGCCCTCAGCAAAGAAACCAGGGAAACAGAAAAACTGAACTTACCTTATTCTCACCCTCCAATCTTCTACTGACGCCTCCCCCCAGGAAAGGGTAAGGCAACCTCAGTCCATAGAAGATAGCTTCCCAGGAAACAGAACAGGTATAAAAGCCTAGAGGGGTGGGACATGGGTATGGAAAGACAAGTAGAGAATGCCTAAGATAACATATAAGACCAAAGCAAATACAATTTCCTTAACTATTTTTTTCTACCTGCCTATTTCTGTATCTCTCCAAATAATCCATCATTAGTTCTGATTGCCATTTAAGGGATTCTATGACAGTATAAAGTAGAATTATGAAGAAAATATAGAAAACGTGTCCATGTATAACTAATATAACTGGAAATCAACCCTATTAAATTTCATTATATGTATCTAAAACATTTTCACCATGGATTCTCCTTGTAATGATGATGATTGTACCAACCATTTAAAAAATTTTTTTTCAAACATTTTTATTTATTTTTGAGAGACTGAGAGAGACAGAGGGTGAGCAGGGGAGGGGCAGAAAAAGAGGGAGAGACAGAATCCGAAGCAGACTCCAGGTTCTGAGCTGTCAACACAGAGCCCAACGTGGGGCTCAAACCCATGAACCATGAGATCATGACTTGAGCTGAAGTCAGATGCTTAACTGACTGAGCCACCCAAGCACCCCCATCCTAACCATTATTAAGTGCTTACTGTGTATGGGATATCTTTCATGTATATTTCCATTGAACTCTCATATCCACTCCTAGAAGGAAGATATCATACCCCACTTGTAAGTACACATATAAAGAGGAAGTAATAGGTTAAGAGATAGTTCATGAGTTGACAGAGTTCATATGGCCAGAGTAGCCCTCAAAAAACCCCTCAGAAAAATCCAAGACCTGGAAATTCTAAGAATAAACCTGCAACTCAGAGGCAGAAATAAGTCTGGGTAGCAGAACCAAGAATCTAATATGACTGGAGATGGTGGTGGATCAAGTGAATGCTTTCAGCAAATGGGAACTCTGGCCTTACTGTGTGCTGTCTTAGGGCCCCTGGCCTATTAGAATTACAGATAGGTGTTACCACCAAGTCTAGCTGGCTTAAGGGGCCAGGGAAGGAACCAACATTTTCCCTCCTGAAGTTTACAATCTATGGCTCTGGAAGGCTTTTTTTCCCCCTTTCTTCATGTCAAGATTAAAAGAAAACACATCATTCTATTCCTACCCACCCCTATTTTCCCTCACCCTTGGTGACAGGCAAGATGTCATCCCCATCCCTTGGCTTAAAAAGAAGCAGAAAACAGGACCCCAGAGCAGAGTGACAGACAGGAATTAGTCCCACCCATATTTGCCCTCTTCAAGAAAAAGCTGTCAACCCACCGGTGGGAGGACACAGCAGCATCAGCTCTTTGATGAAAAAAAAGATCGTAGAAAACTGACCTCACTGTGGGCCTGCCAGCTGGAAGCCTGACTGAGGAAGAGAGACGAGCAGGTGAAAATGGCTCGCCAAGAGGTCAAAAAAGTCGATATAAAAAATGAGACAAAAGTCCTAGGAGCATAGTAAAACTCTTCAGCTTTCATAACCCCACCACAATCGTGTCAGCTTTGCTGGGTCAATTAGCTGCCTACCCTATCTTCCTCTGTTGTTAATAATGGGCAATATCCTCTCCCTTTAAAGAATGAAAATGAGGGATTTGTGGTTATAGTAAGCTATCATTAAAAGCACATGAATTCCTAAAAGCCTCTGAAAATAAATTAGTCTTTTCACATTACCATCTGCAACCATTTCACCTCAGCTAGTGATCCCATTAGCCCTTGCGCACTCTAAATAGGAGAGGGCTTGGATATTACTTAAGGAAAAATCTCCAAGGGAAATCAAGTGGTTGCAGAGATCAAAAAGAGAAATTCCAAAGGTGGCATTTGTACTGTCACATTGCTCCCGAGCCAGGACCCCTGGGCCACGCCAGGGACGCCGACTAGGCCATTTCTCAAAGATAAAGATGGACTCTCCAGTACAAGTTATCAATAAAACTCTAGGGTGACTGGAAACAAGAAGGGAATCTGCACATCCAGACTTAAGCATCATCTACTTCACCTCTAACTACAGGTCTCTACTTTCCAATAAACGGAACAAGTTTGAAACCACTCCCTGGACCTTTCTGCAGCATCAGATCCTGGTGACACTGCCTCCTTTCGACGCTTATCTTTTTTCCTTGTATGTTGGGTTGGATAGTGTCCCCCTAAAATTCAGGTACACCCCAAACCTCGAAATCTGACCTATTTGGAAATGGGATCACTACAGATGTAAATAGGTAAATTAAGATGAGGTCATACTAGAATAGGATAAGCCCTTAATCTGATATGACTGGTGTCCTTATAAGAAGAGAAGAGACAGATGCAGAGACGTACAAGGAGAACTCCAGGGGTGCCTGGGTGGCTCAGTTGGTTAAGCGTCTGACTCTTTTTTTTTTTTTTTAATTTTTTTTTTTCAACATTTTTTATTTATTTTTGGGACAGAGAGAGACAGAGCATGAACGGGGGAGGGGCAGAGAGAGAGGGAGACGCAGAATCGGAAACAGGCTCCAGGCTCCGAGCCATCGGCCCAGAGCCTGACGCGGGGCTCGAACTCACGGACCGCGAGATTGTGACCTGGCTGAAGTTGGACACTTAACCGACTGCGCCACCCAGGCGCCCCAAGCGTCTGACTCTTGATTTCAGCTCAAGTCATGATCTTATGATTTGTGAGATGGTCCCCACATCCAGTTCTGCACTGACAGCATAGCAGAACTCATCCCAAGAGCCTGCTTGGGATTCTCTCTCTCTCTGTCTTTAACCGATCTCCCCTCAAAACAAATAAATAAACTTAAAAAAGAAAAGGAGAACTCCTTGTGACAACAGAGGTGGAGATAGGAATCACACATCCATAAGCCAAGGATTGCCAGCAACATCACAAATGAAGAAACAGGTTTGAACAGATTCTCTCTCTAGGCCCCTAAGAAAGCCAACACTGCCAACATTTTGATTTCAGAATTCTGGCCTCCTGAATTCTGAGAGAACAAATGTGTGTGGTTTTAAGCCTCCTGCTTGTGGTATTTTGTGGCAGCAGCCCTAGGAAATTAAGACACCTGGGTTCAGTGATGCCACATGCTTTGACATCACACACTGTCTACCCACGACACTACCTGGCCCTTGAATGATGGAGTTTCTGCAGGCTCTGTCCTAGGTATCTTCTTTTTGTCACTCTAACCTCCCCTTAGCTGACTTCATCCATATTTGTGACTTCCTTACAAGCATCATACACTTGATTCATACATTTATCCCACCTGGAGAGTCCTATATGCAACTTCCCACTTGACTCCTCTCGGTTTTCTCAAAGCACTTCAAACACACGTGTACAAAACCAAACTCATATCTTCTTCCCAAACTCATGTTTGTTTCCAGTAGTCCCTCTCTAATGCCAGGGTCGGCAAACTTTTTCTGTAAAGACTCAGTAAATAAATATTTGAGGCTTTGTGAGCCAGTCTCTGTTACAGTTACTCGGCTCTGCATTTATAGCAAAAAAGCAGCCACACATGATATATTAAAAAATGAGCATGGCTGTGTTCCAGTAAAACTTTACTTTCAAAAACAAGCAGCGGGCAAAATTTGGCACCCCAGTTTGCTGTCCCCTGCTCTGAAGGGATGAACCCTGCCATCAGTTGTGTTACCTATTACACCAGCCAGAAACCCCCTCTTAGCCTCTCCTCCCCTCACAACTCTCCCCTAATATCCTCTCAGTCCTGCCAATTTTACTTTCTAAACAGCTCTCATCCACCCCCTGCTCTATATTTCCTCCACTGCTTCTTTTGTTCTCTTTTGCCTGGATTGCAGCACTCGTCAAATGACTTATCTACTCACAGCCATTGACGGTCTCCTCCCCAGAGTGCTGTACACACCACAACAGAGTGATCTTCTGAAAACTGCAAACTGAGTCAGGCCACATACACCCATTGTTCATAAGACAATGACAAAAGTCCTTAACACAGCCATCTGTCCCCCTACATAGCTTGGCCTTTACCTGCCCGTCTAGCTCCATCTCATTTGATACATCCCTCTCTTGTCCCTAATCAGGACTGCTTTTTTTATGTTTCATTTCCTCTTACTCACCTCTGAGCATAGACCTTTGCACATACGTTTCCCTCTTCCTAGCGTACCTTAATTGTCCCATTTCCTTAGTAAATGTCTATTCATGTTTCAAATCCAAGCCTAAGCACCATTCCGTTGGAGAAGGCTTCTCTGACCTCTTCAGGTAGACCATGTCCCCTATTAAAATTTCTTATACCATTATGCACATCTGTACATTACAGGGAGAGTCATAGCTTTATATTTGATAAGAGGATTATCTGGTTAATATCTGTCTTTTCTACTAGACTGTAGGCTTCATGAGGTCAGGGACCTTGTTTCTTTTTGGCCTCCAGTGGGTCCCCATCACCAAGGACAGCAGATGCTTAAAAATGAATGAATGAGGGGCGCATAGGTGGCTCAGTCAGGTAAGTGTTCAACTTCAGCTCAGGTCATGATTTTGCCATTCATGAGTTCGAGCCCCACATTGGGCTCTCTGCTGTCAGCACAGAGCCTGCTTTGGATCCTCTATCTCCCTCTCTCACTACCCTTCCTTCCTCTCTCTCAAAAATAAAATAAACATTAAAAAATGTTTTAAAAATGAATAAATGAATGAATAAATCTTGAAGTGTATTGGGATTTATCCTCCTGTCACTCTTGCTTTAACCATGGTTGTTCCACGTTTCTCTATTTCATACACTAGAATTCCATAAAGACTTCTTTTTAAAGAATGGTTTAATATTTTGACAACCATGAGCTAGAAATTTCTTTATCTCTGCATGGTTTCTAAGTATAAAGCCAAAACTGAGTCAGCAGACACCTGTGAAGGAATGTCATTCCTACAGAAAGCAGCCAGACTCAGAGTTTGGAAAACTCATCTTTTGTTCATACTGTGAGTGTAAATTTTAAAATTTGGATTCTGTTTTTTTTTTTTTTACCTCCTACTTTAATTTTTAAAGGCAAAACAATTTTTATAATTATTAAGCTCTTCATGACTAAGAAAGCATCACAGAGATTTTTTTTTTTCTTCCATAAAGGTCAAATGTCTTACCGGACACCAAATAACATTAGATAGTTGCGACTGTATAATATTCTGAAGAAAAGATCTCACAAAGTAATTGAACATAACAACTATCATCTGTTCATGATGAGTTAATTTGTCCACTCTGCTTACTTTGAAATGTCTATTTTCAGTGTAATGATGAAATTATCTGCCTATCCTCCTTAGATCCTGGCATCCATTCAAAATTATGTGTTGAGGCTGACAAAGTGGCAAATTCTATTTGAGTTCCCTTTTTTACATTAAATGTTATACATATGGTGTTTTTTTAAAGACTCTTTTTATGTATTTTTGGAAGGTTGGGAATTACTCAAGAAAGAGTTTTGAATAGGAATTAGGAAAGTCAGTCTCTAACCTGCTTATGCCACTAACTAGTTAGCTGGTACCATAAGCTTTCTACACCTGTTTCTTCTCCTGTAGTAATGAGGATAAGAGGACATTTCCCACCTACTTATCTAGAAGGGTTGCTATGACACTCTAGGAAGATAATGTGTGAAAGAGTTAAAATAGTTCTATACCAATACAAGGTAGAGTTATTGTTATTAGTGTTTATCACAGAGAACAGAAAAAACAAGGCAGGCACAATCTACAAAACACAGATGAATAATAGTTAATTGATTAAAGGTTTCAAGTTATTGATGGATAATAGTTAACTATTGACCAGTATGCAAAAAGTGAACATATTTTCAAATAATGTCCAGAGAAATAATATTGAGGAAGGATGTACATTTACCTGAAGCATTTGCATAGTATGTTGCTAAAGGTAAATCAGAAACAAAAAGAAAGCAATAGATGGTTCACTATGCCAGAGAGATGGCAGAAAGGAATGAGGAAGGGAGTAAGGGGGGGCAGGAGGGAAGAGGTAGGGAAAATAGCTAAAGAAGATAAAAGTATGATAAGCATAGCAACTTCTGGATGGATCATTTATTTTCTCTTTGTGTTTTCTGTGTTTGCCAAGTTTTCCACACTAAGTATTGATTATATTTATATTATGAAAAGAACACAGCATATTTTTTAAAAGTACACAGTGACCCAAAGAATGTGTAAGTTTTAGGAAGGTGGTCAGCTTTATCATATAATTCAACTACATTCAATATATATTCAAAAGTTGTTTAGTGAAATAAAATTCAAAACATGACTTATCTTACATTCCTGCAACCTCTGGTATCATAGGAAGAGGGCAAGATTATTCAAGATATGCTAATAAGCTTTATTTAAAAACTGGGTGTCACCCCTGTGCCACAATTTTCCAACACGATGCATAATTTGGGAAGTCACTTTCTGTCAGAACAAAGGAGAAATGCAGATGATCTTTGAAAGAAGGGTTGGTTTTGTGTTTTGAGGAGACTTTTGTTTTCAAGGCTAGATTTAGGTTCTGCTTTAAGAAAAATCCAATAAAACAACAACAACAAAACCTGTCATTGTATCTTCAAAATGGATTTACAATCTTACATATATGGGAAAGGGAAAAAAAATACAAAATTGAATGTTGGTTCCTTGAAATCTATATATCTGATAATGTGGTCAAAAATCAATTTTCCCCTTCATCTTGATAAAATTAAATTTAAATGTCTTTTTTTGTTTTCTCTGTTTAGAATTTTGAAAAATAGATTGAAGAGAGCACATATTGACTTTTTTTTTTCTGGAACTTGAAGCCATTTGATGTGAGGGGTCAAGTTATAA
The DNA here is from genome assembly GCF_028018385.1 of Neofelis nebulosa. Classification (NCBI taxonomy): domain Eukaryota; kingdom Metazoa; phylum Chordata; class Mammalia; order Carnivora; family Felidae; genus Neofelis; species Neofelis nebulosa. The sequence continues at coordinate 85,042,581 of NC_080791.1, read as the reverse complement.
TATGCCACTGCCTGTATCATCTCCTAAAGGAGATTTGGAAGGAAGCACTGAGATTTTTACACATCAAACATGAAAGAATTTTAATACTGCACAAGTTGTTTGAGATAATACAGTACAGGGTAAAGGGATAGGTTTTCATCTTGTATTTCATTTATCTAATGTATTAATTGAGTTGCCTGGTTTGTTCAACTGAAGGAGATTGGGAAGACACGTCCAGAATGAACAGGACAGTGGGATGTAATTGGTTATCAAAGTCTGGGTGGTTATGGAAAGGGAAGTGGTTGTAAGTGCATCAAAAATTTGCTATCTCATCCAACCAACTGATAATACCAGGGAGAAAAGGGAGGCCAGAGAGTTGAATTTGCTGTTTCCCGAGGCTCACAAAGTGCCCAACAATGCCTATTCTCCTTCAGCATCCACTTTCACTGCAGATGCCTGTTCTTCATCAAGCTCCCTAGTTCAAAAAATTTACTTCCACTTCCCCATCATCTTCATATTATTTCCTACTTTTTATATCTACCACCACTGGGGGCTTATCACACCCATCTAATCTCTGGAAGCTGTTGAAATTTATCTGTTGGCACCTCATCTTCTCAGACCTCAAGGTGTCAATTATATAACAATGAAAAAAATCATTGTTATCACCTGTTTGTTATATTATTTGAGAACCCATAATTAGAGACATTCTTTTATTGCAACCTACTTGAAGCAAACTTTGACCCCAATTGTCCAATTCTCTCTCTTGGGCATTTATTTGGGAAAGTTATGGCCCATGGCAGATTTAGGGGAAGATATTTGTTAGACAGAAAAGTTTCACTAAATTGTCTAGACTTGTTTCTGCTTTAACAGATGGTTTCCCACTTGCCTGTCATCAGTTATGCTGTCAATCCAAAAAGGGTTCCACCTCTTTAGATCACAACATGGAGGCATGGTCCTGCTCCCCTTTATCCTTTCTGCCCTTTTCTCCACATCCTAACCATTAGCGCTGGCTTTATTTGTTTTCTCAAGATGAAGGTGAACTTCTTCAGAGGTGAAGAAGCTAAATCATGTAAGACAAGGAAGCCAGTAAGATCTCTATATAAATGGAGGAATTTCTCAAGGATAAGGATAGAATTCCTATAGAAAAACAAAAAGGTGAGCCTGATGCTTAAGAATTCATCTAAACTTTGCTATTTAATTCCCTCCATAACTTAGTGGCAGAAAACCATAAATAATTATTATTTAGCTCATGTTCTATAAGTTGACTGGGATGACTGGAATAGCCAGAAAGGATGCGACAGCTCTTCTGGTCTAGGTGGAAACCTCTGATCTTTACAGTTGGTTGGCAGCTCTGTTGACACTGGATGGTCTAGAATGGCCTCACCCGTGTACCTGGAGTTGGGATTTCAGCTGGCATACTTGTTTCTGCTTCATGCAGTTTCTCTTTCCCTTCAGCTACACTCAGCCTGTTCACATGGTGGAAGTGTTCTGAGAGAGAAACAGAGACAGAAGGAAAGCTACAAGACATCTTATGATCCTGGCTCTGAAATAGCTTAGTGTTCTTTCTGCCTCATGCAATTGCACAAAGAAGTCACAGGGTCAGTACTGATTTAAAAGATAGGGAAATGGAGTCCACCTGTTGGTGGCAGGATCTGCAAAGACTTTGTGGTTATTTGCAATCTACCTCAGCATGTGGGCAAGGATGCCAGTAGACTTTTTATGTGGATATTGAAATTCTCCTGGATAATGGTAAAAGTTCCACATATATATGGAGGTGAGAAAAGGAACAAAGTCTTTCGCACCTGTGGAAAGGGAACAGGAGATGACAATCTGCCAGCAAAGAGAAGAGGATGGTACAAAAAGAAGGAATAAGCTCTCAAATAACCAGAAGTTTTTGGCATGGGATCTGGAAGTAACAATGAGAATGTTCCCCCTGCTTCCTTGCTCCATAGTATCTCAGAGACAGTGGCCTCCACTCAAGCCAGCTATAGAGGAAGAAATATCTTTAAGGAAGAGCAGGGTTTCTCTTAAGGGAGGAGGAGATCCAGTCCCCTTTACATAAAGAGGATTTTGTCAACCATGGACTGTGGATTCCTGGGGATACTGTGCAAGGAGTTGGGAGAAGGAAAGGAAAGCAATGAATACCAGGTAGGGGGAAATAGATGGACAGAGGAATGTAGGTATTAGAACATAAAAGAAAATATTTGTAGTGATATCTAAAGATGACAGAGGTTAAGAGGCAAGAAATAAACTAACCTCAAAGTTCTTAGTACAAATTTGATCAAGGGGCAATTTTCATACTGACACTGACATTGGCCCTCAGGTTTGGAGAAGCTCAACATCTGCCTGTACCAGTCTCCAGTGGGTGGGTAGAGTTGCCAGATTTAGCAAAGAAAATACCAGTAAAATTTGAATCTCACACAAACATGGAATAATCTTTTAGTGTGAGTATGACCCATGCAATACGTGGGGCATATTTTTACTAAAATATTATTTAGTATTTGTCTGACATTTGGGTTTAACTGAGGGTCCTGTATTTTATTTAGTAAGCCTGGGAAAAGGGAAGGAAATGGGGCAGATGCTGAGCAGGACTGATGAGCGCTAACATTCTTGGGGGCTAATTAGGACAGAGCCTGATCTAGAACCAAGTCCCTCCTATAACTTCCAGGCAGGTGCTCTCCCCCTTCCCACTCACCAAGGAGGTGTTCTTTTTTTATCTCCACCCTCCACTCCTACTTCACCTCTCTCTCAGCAGCCCCTCCTTCATTACTTCCACCTTTCCTTTATTTCCATTGTTTGGCCTTCGGATCTCCTGGTGCCAGACCACAGCTCTCCTCTCCTCCCCACCATTCTCTGACCCTGCTACTCAACTTCACACTCATTCTACAATTAGTATTTCTATGGTTAAGAGACAGAGTCTCCCCAAGATAAAATAAATAAGTCACGGGGATGAAAAGTACAGCATAAGGAACATAGTCAATAATATTGTAATAACTTTAGTGACAGATGGTGTCTCCACTTATTGTCATGGGCATTTCATAATGTATATAATTGTCAAATCACTATATTGTACATCTGAAACTAATATAATATTGTATGTCAACCATACACAAATTCTAGAAAGTGAGAAATGCGAAATATATCTATGGCCAACTAAAAAAAAAATTAGCATTTCTACCCCACCACCTGCATTTCCGAATTTTTTGTCTCCAGGAGAAGGGGATAAAAAAATGATACCTACTAAAAATAGGAAGAGGGGACACTTGAATCACACCGTCAATCTGCAACTTTGAGGCTGCTTCAGAAAGAAAATGTCCTTAATTTTGCAAATCAAGAATGAAGGTGACACCCATTAAGAAACATCAAATAAAATATTTAAATGTATTTAGATTTCATATCCTCAGGTTGAGGAAAGGCATAATATAACTGATTACGGAAACCCCTGGGGTTTGTAGGAAAGGCCGCTTCGTTTAGTAAGCAGTGAATAAATACCAAAATGAAGTACTTAAAATTGGTTTACAATACACCTCAGCACAGAGCCAATAAATTAATAAAATCTGATAAGTTTTCAGATCCCTTGAGGGGTGAATATGCAGCTTACAATACAGCAAATTCACAGCAAAATCACAAAACAATGAAAGTTAATTTTTTTCATTCCCTTTGTGGCAAGGCCCAGCTAATTTTTCACTGCCAACCCCCTTTTAAAAAATATATAGCTCTTAGTACACATTGCTTAATAGTGATTTTCATGTCATCCTTTTTTTCTTTCAACTGCTTTTGAGGAGTTCCAACTTACAAATAAGAACTGCAGTTGGTTTTTGTCATATTTAATCAAGTATTTTCAGTGCACTCAGTAATCAGTGGGGGGCACTTATTCTGGTGTTGGGCAGGGAATGTACACCAGCTCCTATCATTGTTCATAAAGTATTGTTCCCAGATGCACCACCCTGAAAATGTACCCCGATGGGCTTTGTGTGGGCTGTATACTCCTACACCCAGTGGTGGTAGGAATCTCACCAGAAATCTGGAAAAGCCCAATTTAAAGACAAATCCTTTTTTTTTTCCCATTCCAACAACGCTGACCAAAGCAACTGAACATAAGGTTGCATAAAGATTGTGAATATTGCAATACATTTTAATATTGAACACCATACAATGTCCCCTGGGGAGTTCTCTTTACACATGCAGACAGCCCACCTTTATAATTCTAATAACTCTCACATATTTTGCATGAAGGCAATTCTGATGGTTAGTGCTTAAATGCTAACAGAATAAAGTAATAGCATAAAGAAGTTCCCATCTTCATTTAGAGCATAAATTAAACTCTCTGACAGAGGTAATAGCCTTCAGATCAGGGTCCACTCCCTAACAGGACATTTTAATTAATCTTCTCTGATTAAATAATATTACTAGATAGTCACTGATGATTTCCAGAATCTCAGCTTGGGAGTGGTCCCATCTCCCAGAAGCCCATATGGGTACAATGAGGCAGTCTTCGAATTATTGGTTTTCTGGGTCTACCAGACGGGATAGGACATGATCTCTGCCCTCAGGTAGTTCCCAGTCTAGTGGGAGCTTAAAAGATGCAGCTAAGGGCAACAAGATTTTGAAAAAAGTCCTTGAGTACGGAGGGCTCTTCAGTGAACTGGGCACACGGTCCAGTCTTTTTTTCCTTTCCCTTTCTCTTTTCATTTTTTTTGTTTGTTTGGGAGCACTGATCTTAATTATTCGGGGAAAACATTTCAACTTTTCTCTGTATTTTACTTATAAAGCTTGTTTATCTTCTTCAAAGAGGAAGCCTTCTTTCAAAAGAGGTGTGTTGATGAAGACAGCCACCACATTAGTGCAAAACCAAACCAAACGGAGTGATCTAACCACACAGCAATATACAATGAGTGGTCAAATAGAAATAAACATCTGAGCTCACAAGTGAAACAGAGTTGTCACTCAGATGGAGGAAAAGCAAAATCGTTATGCAATAGTAGTGAACCTTAGTTCTAATGATCTAAAATATACAAAACTGCCAAATTTGAGAGCAGTTTGCTTCTATCTACGTATCGATTTTATCTTTGTTAGGGAAGTTGATGAAGCCTTTGATGTTACAAAAACACAAGATGGAATGAATTAAACATCATTTTCAGAGTCATGTGTGCAGATCTGGACTTGAGATTTTTTTTTAATCCAGCCGACCAGTGTCCAAAAACAGTTTCATTATTATTAACATCTTCTCCCACAAATTGCTCTCCTAGCCTGATACCTCTTCCTGATTAATGGACTACTAGCAAGACTACTTTTTTTAAATGATGTTTTGATTAAAGTATCTGTTTATGTTCCAACAAAACAAATAAAGTCAGGCATATTAAAGAATATGGTGTTTTAGAACAAAGAAAACATCCAAGATTAGAGGAAAGTTAACTGTTCCCTCGGGAGAAACCCTAGTGGGTAAACTGTTTCATCAGCAACAATACAGAAATTGTTTTAATGGTGTCTTGAACATCTTATTCTTGAAAAAATAATACTCATGCTCACGAAACACAAAGGTCGAAATCAAGGCTATCCATTTGGAAGGTTGGCATTTATTAAGTGCAATATTTCATAAAGCCTGTTAAAGCCAAGGTGTGAGGATATAGAAACTTTGTGATATGCCTTCGTACTGGATCAAATGTTTGCCATGCTGAACTGATTAATACCGTTGAGAACAATTAATAATATTCAGGATCTGGAGAGAGGTTCACTTTGTAGTGCTAGGTTCTTGGGCAAAAACCACATCGCAAAGCTTACTTAATGGCAGATAGCAGTTGGAGAGAAATCACACAGGGAAACAAAATTGAAGTCCTCTATGTATATATGAGCAATATTGTATCTACAGGGTTTGTGTTTGCTTTCCCTTCCAATTTAAAAGACAATATTCCTGGGGTGCCTTGCGGGGGGCTAGGTTGGTTAAACTTCTGACTCTTGATTTTGGCTCAGGTCATGATCTTAGGGTTTGTGGGTTCCAGCCCCACTTTGGGCTCTGCACTGACAGTGGAAACTGCTTCAGATTCTCTTCCTCTCCTTTCTCTCTCTCCCTCCCCTGTTCTCCCTCTCTCTCTCTTTTTTCCTCAAAATAAAAAAATAAACTTAAAAAAAAAAGATAACATTTTTTCCTGTTTTTATTTTCCAGTTAAAAATTTAACTTTCCTAAATATTTTTTGGTGGAAAGAGAGAAGCATTTTCCTCACGCACTAAAATCTGCTGCAGCGTATTTCTGTCCTTTAAACACTGTAGGTGTTAAATGCATAATACTGCCATCACTGAACTACCTTGGAGAAACTTCAAGATTTGTCACAGACAGCAGCAAACTCCATCATGTACATGGTGAGGTATAAACAGACAGGGCAGGATCCACCTCAGGCAGAACATCCAAGTGAGTGGCTTTCAAATTTTTTTCTCCCTTGGTCTAAACTGCAGATTGGTGTCCTTCCATTAAATGCTTTGGTTTGCCTTGATAAAGGCTGTTTGTTACAGCCAGTGTTGGGGGCAGAAGTTCCTTGGTAAAACTCGTCATTATTTATGTACAAGAAAGGAAAACCTTGTCTATTAAATTAATTAGAATGTGACCTGAAAAGGGAATATTTTTGATCAGTGAAAACAGAAGTCTTCGGGTAAAGGGGGAAAAAGACAGAAAGGTTCAAAATACAGAGCCGCATTGTTTGCAGAAAGCCTGCTGCTTCCTTTATGCCTAGCTGAACCATGCCAGGAGCCCTCTTGAATTTCTACAAGAATACAGTTTCAGATCATCTGCATTCAGGGCCAGAGTCATGGCCCTGGAACCGATAATTGCCTCTGACAGGATTTAATTACCTTCTCTAGGACCTTTTCTCTGTTTGATTGGAGACCACCCCCTGCCTCCGATCAAATCAGACAGTAATAACACGCTGAAGCGCAGCAGCCAATCACGAGTCAAGTCTGAACAGTGACCTTGCTGAGTCGAAGCTGATTGGTGGTGTCAGCCTTGTCAACGATGTCAGGGAACCGTCAGACAAGAAAGAGCGAGGGGGGAGTGGAGGAGAGCGAGGGGAGATAAGAGAACAGCATTCATGCTAATGGAGGCTGTCAGCATTCAAGGCTCCAGGCCGCCTTACCAGCGGCCTTGCACAAAAACAAAAATATTAGAGAACTCATATAAGTCTAAAATATTCAGAAGGGGCACATTTTCGCTCCTCCAGTTTGGGGAATCTATTCAAGGTATAATTCACATGCAATTCAGATCCAGTGACAGATACACGCACATGATGTGACAGAATAATTTTCATGAAAAGAAAAAGCCCTACAAAAGTTAGCCAGATGAATTGGGAGGCGGGGGGGGGGGGGGGGGGGGGGAAGGGGAGGTTAAGGATAAACTACTGCTACATGACTTTTTGTTGTCTTTTTTTTTTTTTTTTAACTAGAGGATCAAGAATGCTGGTATTTAAGATGCACCACAAAACTCTGTTTTTACTATTAGCCTGACTTAGCAGTCACTACATTATTTATGACCACTTTAGTGTGGGATATAAGCCCACCTATAATCTTAACAAAGAATAATACATTCATTAAATGGCCAATCTTTATGTACATATAATTTTAAGATAATTTATAGTAATGGCATAATTCTGGTGATCTGCAAAAAATAGTTTAATGGAGCTATAAAATTTGGTTAACCTCTATTTCATTGGAAAAAAAAAAAAAAGGTACTTTTCCCCCAGAAAAACAACATCACAGTATCAGTGAGTTATAGTATACAGAAAGTTCCTTACCAAATAATAATAAACAGAGATTTGGAAGAGAAGTACAACACATTATTAGAGCTGTACTAATTTGTAGTTTAATTCATTCATTACATTTATATATAAATAACCTTCTCTATAGCATTGTTTCTAACTCACCTGCCTTTTTACAAATGTAGCAACTTATATGAAAAAAAAACTACTTACAGAGGTGTTTTGGAATTTTTCTTAATTTAGAGACTGAAAGTCTGTTATATTTAGTAAAAATGGAATATCTATTGTGATTCACAGTATTTTTCATAAACCTTTCAATCTCTTAAGAGAACTGTGGTCTAATTTAACTTCTCTCACAAAGAAAAGGATACTTTGCTACATGATTCCTGGACTTTACCAAAAAGAATATTGCTTTTAAAGATAATAGCAGCTGATTCAAGTTTAAGGCAAACTTCTGCCAACGTGTCTACAAATACACATTTCTTTGAGCCATTTCCAGCCTCACCAGGGAATTTTACCTAAACAGTATCACACAAGTTGATTCAGTGTTTTTTTTTTTATCCTGTTCTATTCTTTACATACCTTTCCCTCAACAAAACTTGGTTTGTTTTGTTTTTTAATGTTTATTTATTTTTGAGAAAGACAGAGCATGAGTGGGGGGAGGGACAGAGAGAGAGGGAGACAGGAGGTACAGAAGCACCCACTGTGCTGACTGCAGAGAGCCCACGGCAGGGCTTGAGCTCAGGAACCGTGAGATCATGACCTGAGCCCAGGAACCCTGAGCTCGCGACCTGAGCGGAAGCCAGATGCTTCACTGACTGAGCAACCCAGGCGCCCCAACAAAACATGCTTTTAAATGAAGGGTGGAATCTTATGCTGTATATCTATAAGTCTTTTCCTTAATAGTCATAGAATTTAAAAGGTGGCTTAATTAACATATATAAATCATTTTTCTATACTGGATCAGAATTTATAATGGACTTGTTAAGATGATATAATTATTTCAACTTTTAAAAGAGCTATTTGAGAGAACCTACAGGGATGCAGCGCTACTTTGGAAAGATTGCTTATTTTCAGAGTCCCATGGTTAAAACAACTCATTTAGGGAAAAAAAATGTATCTTACACAGAAAATCAGAGGCTTAGAATCTGGTTCCAGCTTTGCTATTGACAACCTGTCCAACTTGGGCCATGTCACTTTGTCTTCATGGGTTTTGGTTTCCTCAGCTATAAAAGGCAGTTGACATGAGGTTACCTGAAGAATTAAAAGTGTGTAGAGTACAAGTGTAATTAGCATATAGACATGATAACAAAGGCATCTCAACTCTTGGAAACACTCTTCGGGGTTGATGAGTTTCTCTCTGCCTCCGCCCTCTCCAGCCCCATCTTGTCACAGAGTCTTACCTCCACCCAACGTACACACACACACACACACACACACACGCACACACACAGTTTGATCCATATTGAGAGCTAGGTAACAAGTAGTCACTATCATTGTCAGGCCTAGAACCCAAATTTACCAAATCCCTTATCCTTAGATGCTTTCTGACCCCACTTCTTGCCACTTGGAACTAACACATTTTTGGTACTCATGTAAGTGTTGATCTTTTACTCTGCTGGTGTGAAGTATATTTCATGGATAGACTCCACGTGTGTCATGTAAACTCACCTGGGTAAGGGAGCAGATGTGTAAGAATGCTTTTAAAAGAGACTGTGCAAAAGTAAACAGACCTAGTCTCTAGGTGATTATCATCAATATGAATTTTTGGCCACTTTGGCTACTTTCTGATATACCAGGTCTAGACTACATGGAACTCTGAAAATGAGGACAAAGTTTATTTAGCTATTTTAAGATCATATCCCAAACATAAGAAAGTTCATTATGTCTCAAAGCAGATAGTCAATAATATGTGATTTCAATGGAGGAAACTACCCTTTCCAAAAACAATCTATCCTCAATCGTGAAGGGAAGGGCAAACTCTCATTCTGTCTTCCTGCTATCACATCATCAGCCAGTTCAGATCAGAGCAGCAGCAACAGAAAGGAAAGGAAAGAAGCCAATAGCATGCCTTATTTCAATGCTTTAACAACAACACCATTCTGGCCCTGGAAAGGTGAATAATTAATACCCATCTGACTCCACATAATTAGGTCCACATTTCCTTGTTCTGTTCATTTGAAAATGCTTTCCTTTAGAGAAAATAGCCTTTGCTTATCTTCAGTTTATATTTCTTAAGTGGACATTTTTGGAGTTAAAGAGATTCTATCTTGGTTTTGAAAAGCCTTTCCCTTTTTGTGCTAATCATTAAGAATCAATGACAAAGCTTACTATTTTTTTTTAAATGGAAGACAGAATATTAGATTCTTACTGCTCAATTTAGATTCTTATAAAATAGATAGTCAAGTCTTCTGCAATCTTAGATTATGCCCTTTTTTTCTGGAGAGATGAAAAAAGGTCTTTTGGTCCTTTAAAAACTGAATGCACACCAAAAATTGAGAGAGCCAGAGACAGAAATTAAAGAGAAGACGTACACCAATCTTGGGTTATATCTCAGGTGCTGTTTCAGAATGATCTTTGCATAATCTGAGTTACACAAAAAGTGACTCTAATTACAAATTCAATTGCTCCTTGACGGAGGCTCAGGGATCAATTCCCAGTAACATATGACACTCAATCATTCGAAACACCAGAATAGTCAGTATTTCACCATCAGTGGTCTAGTTAGGACCAATTTCAATACAATACAAATTCAGTGCTTTTACTCTATTGGGAAACTCTCTTCTATTCCGTGTAACGTTCCTAACATTACCAATCATCAAAACCATGATGGAAAGTTAAATAAAATCATGATATTTCCAAGACTTATAAAGAGAATTTTACTCAAAGACTTCCGATCTCAAACTTCTGATCTTTTCCCTAATTCACATTGATTGTCAACTTCACTTGGGTCCTTGTGGCTTGGCAGTTTAAATTGAGAGAGAGAACATCCAAGTAAGGGAGACAGTAATGCAGACAGGGGGCAAAGGACAAGGAAGGTAAAGATCCATGTTCACTAAAGGCTCTAGAATCTGCTCTCAGATTGTGGAGCCCTGGAACTTACTGCACTTATAGCAACTGAGTGGAAACTGCAATACAATTTTTCAATAGACCCCATTTTGGCATTATTTTTCTAGCCCCGAAGGGGTAGAGGACAGATAGAACCCAGGTATAGAATTAGAAACCAAATCTAGATAGAAAACAGGCAAACAGAGGGGCGCCTGGGTCGCTCAGTCGGTTAAGCATCCGACTCTTGATTTCAGCTCGTGTCATAACTTTGTAGTTGGAGAGTTTGAGCCCTGCATCAGGAATCAAGCTCTGTACTGACAGTGCAGAGCTGCTTGGGATTCTCTCTCTCTCTCTCTCTCTCTGCCCCTCCTCCTTCTCTCTCTCTCGCTCTCTCAAAATAAATACATAAACTTAAAAACAAAAAAAGAAAGAAAAGTAAACGGGCAAACAGTTTTGAGTTAGTGACTGTTTCTAAGACTGAAATTCCCAAGTTTTAACTTCTAGGACTGATTGTACTTCTTACTTAGTGACCTTATCAAGCTACCTGCTGCCAGAATCTGTTTTTGTTGGACTCCCAGATATTAAGGCATGATTCTTATTTTTTGGCTTGAACTTTTAACTATCTCTAAATGAAATACCCAAGGCTTATATTGTTTTGTCATAATACTGTTCTTACTATTATAACAATATGGTTGTTTGCCTATAAGTTTGGGAAGATGGTGTTTCTAAAGAGGATACATCTGATTAGGTGCACTGTTTATTTACTTGAGCATCCACATTTTAAAAAAGCAGCACACAAAAGGCTTAGAAATGCATCCAAAATGAGAAATTCCAGTCAACTGATTACTCAGCTGGCAAAATGGAAAATTCAAGTTGCACAGACAGCTAATTGTGGCCTGCCTCTGGAATGACAGGTCTATAATTTTTAGTTTTGTGTGCATTGAAAGCCAGTCACCTTGACACTCTGTGCTCCATTATCCACCGGCCACCAACCATATGATGATGTTCAAGGAGTGATGGGCACTTTCCATTATGAGTGATGAAACACACGGTTTTTTATTTGGATAAAGCTGCCCTGGGGGGGGGGGGGAAAGAAATCCAGATGTCCACGCCTCCCCAGGAGCAACAATGGCACTAAAACACCTTTAATCCTAGAGAATCAATTTCTTTGTTCTTGTGTAATAACAACCATCAGTTACTCACAGTTCTCATTGCCAACATCCTTAAAGTGCCTTACTGTGTCACGATCCTAGCCATTTAAATATAAATTTTACCTCTTAATGTCAAGAGCTCTCCCCATTAAATTATATTACGTTAGAAGAACTTGAAACCTGGTTAAAGACTGCATCGCAAGTGTAACATGTTTTTTCTTTGCCTTTTTCTCCACCCTCAAAGCTATTTCAATGGTTCCAAGGTTTCATTGGTTGAGGAAATATTATTGAAGCAGGAGCCCGGTGGTGAAATTGTAATCCAGGTTGTGAACTAAATTTTGGCTGTTGATTTTGCAGAAATCGATCGCCCCTCTGAACCTCAAATTAGTAATCTTCAAATTAGTAATGTTTAAAATAAAATGGCTGAACCAGGTGTTCTCTTCATTCTCCTTTATCCCTGAAAGTTTCTGTTTCTATATTGATATTGTTTACCTTAAAAAAAAACAAAAGAGCCAGTTATTTTACCAGCAAAATGAGTTTATGTGGTAATAGAAAAGGAATTACAATTTGGGACAAAAAACAAACAAACAAACAAACAAACAAACAAACAAACGATGGAGGACTATAGACAAGTCCGGAGAACAATGGAGAGGGGCTTGCTTATATCAGGAAAAGGAGGAAGCTGGGAGGGGCTGTTTCACCAAGTTCTCATTGGCTGGGCTGTTGCTGAGCAAGGAGGAATTCTTCCTGCCTCCCACTGTTTGTAAACTAAGCTTCTTGCTGTTGGAGAATGCATCATGTGCTAATTAGTGCAAGTGGTAGTGTGTGAGAGCTACCCTTTCAGGGCTTCCCAACTCCATTTTAAATGAGATTTCTTTTATTTTAATAGTGCTAAGGTCTTAATCATAACATTTTCCTGGTTGCAAATAGCACTGCACTTCATTGGTCAAATGGAGCAGTGAGGATGCATTCAGCTGCAAGTAACAGTATCAACTGACTGTGACTTAAACAAAAAAGACAATGATCTTACCTAACAGGGTATTTGGAGGCATATTGTTCAATGTTCTGCTCAGCACCTCAATATTGCTATCAAGAGCCCAGGCTTTTTCTGACCTTAGTGTGTGTGGGTTTCATCCTTTGGTGTAATTTACTGGTTATAAAATGGCTGTAGCAGCTCTAGGCATCAAAGCCTCAACAAGGCTGAACCTGGAGGACAATATGCTAAGTGAAGTAAGCCAAGAAAAGAAAGAAAAGTACTGTATGATCTCACATATGGAATCTAAAAAAAAAAAATCATATTCAAAGAGCCATGGAGTAGACCGGTGGTTACCAGTGGCTGGTGGGTATGGAAAATAGAGAGATGTTTGTCAAAGGGTCCACATTTTCTGTTATAAGATGATTAAGTCCTGGTGACTATAGTCAATAATACTGTGTCGTATACCTGAAAGTTGCTAAAAGAGTGGATCTTAAGTGTTCTCAGCACACACACACATACAGAAACACATAAAATAACTATGTGAGATGATGGATGTATTAATTAACTTGATTGTGGTAATCATTTCACTATGTATGTGAATCATATCATATATGTGGTAATCATTTTACTATATATACATATATATATATAATCTTCATGTTGCATACTTTCAAAAAACCACATTTTACTACCTAAATATATGCGATTTTTACTTGTTAACCATACTTCACTAAAGCTGGGAAAATATATTTAAAAAAAAAAAAATTAATAAAACACCATGGCTACAAAAAAAAAGTCTCCCCCCAAAATTCCTGACAGGGAAAGAGAAGATGGAAAAAAGGGCTGTCCAATTTCAGGAAGTAAAAACTTACTCAGAGGCTTTGTGGCGGGCTGAATAATGGCTACCGTATCCCTGTCTTAGTCCCCAGAACCTGTAAATATTACCTTATATGGCAAAAGGACTTTGCAGAAGTAGCTTGAGATGGGAGATTATTCTGGATGACCTGGGTGAGGCCTAAATGTAATCACCAGTGTCCTTATGGGAGGGAGGCAGAGGGAGATTTGACACAGAAGAGAAGTAGGTTATATAATGATGGGTGGGAGGTAGAAGCAATGTGAGGCCACACAGGCGGCATCCAGAAACTAGAAGAGACAAAGGAACCAATTCTCTCTTGGAGACACTTGGGGGAAGTGCCCTGCTGATGCCACCACGTTAGCTCGATGAGACGGAGTTCAGACTCTGGGCCTCCAGAACTTCAAGAGAATACATTTGTGCATTAAAGCACTAAATTTGTAGCATTTTGTTACAGCAGCAATAGGAAACTAATACAAGCACTCAGCATGCATTTCTTTACATCTGATTGGCCAGATATAAGCCGTATGTAAGCCACTCCTCAACACAAGGGAGGCTGGGTAATAAGTAGCTGGCAAATGGGAAGAAAACAGACACAAATGTATTAGACCTACCTTGATTCATCTTCTGGGGCTGGGTATATTATTGGACTCAAACTGGAGCTCTTTCAGCATGTAAGGGGCGGAGTGGGGGGTAGAAAATTAGGAGAGTCTGCCATATTAAAGTTCAAGGATATTTATTAATCTTGAGATTATTTCTCAACTTTGAGATTATTGTGATATTCAATCACAATATTTATTAAGTGGCTAGTCATAGTCACGCAGCTTAAATCTTCAGTGACTTGCAAAGTTCTCCTTGGTCTGACCCTTGCTTATCGTTTCGGCCCATCTCCCATCACTCTCTAGGGATCCAGCCTTACTGGTTTTTCAGCTTTTGTCACAAATTAAGCTTTCTTCCTCAAAGTCACCCCTTCATTCAGTTTGTTTTACATGAAAACTTTACCCCCCTCAATCCCCACCCCCACACTCTTGGCTTAGCTAAATTCCACTGTCTTCAATTGTCAGGTTAAAAAGCAATTCTTCAACAATGTTCCCCCTGACCACCACAGACTAAGTCAGCAACCCTTGTTACATGCTCATTTAGCTTCTTTTATGGAATACATCAGACTAAAAACTACCTGTTTGATATTGTGTCCTCCACTAGGCTGTGGTACCCCCTGGTTCTAACAATAGGAGAGCACCCTTGGGGAGGATCTAGGCCAGAAAATAAGGTCAGTCTTGTTGGCTCCTGGGGAAGCAAAACATAAAGAAGGTAACACAACTTTTTCTTGTCCCATTGCTATGATCTGAATGTCTGTGTCCCCTACAAAAATCATAGTTTGTAACTCTAATGTCCAATGTCATGGTATTAGAGGTGGGGCTCCACAGGAGTTCTTAGCTTGTGAGGGTGGAGCCTTAATGAATGGGAGCAGTGTCTTTGTAAAAGAGGCCCCATAAAGTTTGCTAGCCCTGTGAAATAATAGAAAATACATATATTGGTTTCTGCCCCTGGTTCCTGACACAGAGTTCCTAAAACTTTTGTAAATTCCTGAGTGATAACAGCACTAGGAGCAACTTTTGCTCTAATATTTGATCTTTTCTTTAGGAGTTTTTTTAAATATTTATTTTTGAAAGAGAGAGAGAGATGGAGTGTGAACAGGGGAAGGGCAGAGAGACAGACAGACAGACAGAATCCCAAGCAGGCTCCAGGCTCTCTCAGCTGTCAGCACAGAGCCTCATGAGGGGCTCAAACTCAGGAGTCATGAGATCATCATCTGAGCCGAAGTCCAACGCCCAACCTAATGAGCCACCCAGGCACCCCTCTAATATTTGATCTTGGACCTGGTTCCTGACACAGAGCTCCTAAAGGCCTTGGAATCTCCTGGGTGATAAGGGCGTTTTTTGTTCTAATGAGGCAGTTTGTGGTAGACTCCTGGATAGCTATAGGATGGGGGCTGGTCACCAGAAAAATCAAACCACAATTAGAAGCTTGGAATTTTCAGGCCCACCCCACCCTTCTGGAAGGGAAGAGGGTAAATTGCAATTATGATTTATCATGCCTATGTGATGAATTCTCCATAAAAATCTCAAAAGTTAAGGTTTTGGAGAGCTTTTAGGTACATGAACACATCCAGGTACCAGATGGGTGGCATATCCCAACTTTATGTGGACAGAAGTTCCTGTACTTTGGACACTTCCAGACCTCACCCTTATATGGCAAATTTATCTTCTTATGGCTGATCATCTGTATCCTTTATCATATCCTTTATTATATAATAAGCTGGCAAATATAGATAAGCATTTCCCTGAGTTCTGTGAGCTGTTCTAGCAAGCAATCCAGTCCAAAGGAGTCACAGTTCATGGGAATCTCCTATTTATAGCCAAGTCAGACAGAAGTTTTAGGTGACCTGGGGACCTCCTACTTGCAACTGGTATAGGACTAAGCCTTTAACCTGTGGAGTCTGTGCTAATTCCAATTAGTGTCAGAACTAAATTGAATTGTAAGACACCCAGCTGATGTCACAGAGAATTGCTTGGAGTAAGGAAAAAAATCCATACATCTGGTGTCAGAAGTGTTATAAACGTGGTAGTAGTGTGTGAATAAAGGATAAACACAGAGGAAGTGAGTTTTTCCTTTATAGCCCCTCCCACCATGTGAGGACACATAGAGAAGGCACCTATTATGAACCAGGGTGAGAGTTTTCACCAGAATGAGGCAGACCGTACTGGTGCCTTGATCTTGGACTTCCCAGCTTCCAGAACTGTGAGAAATAAATTTCGGTTGTTGGAGATACTCAGTCTGTGGCATTTTGATATAGCAGCATGAACAGACTAAGACACTCACTGTGTGAGCACTATTCCATTATGTGTCAAACATTCTAACCCTTGGTTTGCACTGCTTTCTTTGACATCATCTTTTTATTATAGTCTCTACCAGTATGTCAACATATTACTTTGAAGTTGTTGCAAAGGAGCCACTTTGAGAGAATGTGCTAAGACGTGAAGTGTTGAAAACTGCCCCTTCTACCCAAGCAGCCAGTGTTCTACCTGCCTTATTGACCACTTAATGCACAGAGCTAGGCACAAAGTACTCTCTGGAGAAATTGTATTTATTAAAGTCACCAATCTAAGTACTGGAGCCATACAAGTAAATAAGAAGGGGATCTTATTGAAAAGGTGGTCAGACCCATCAAATTGCACAGAACTGTGCTTCCTAAAATTTGGTCCACCAACCACTTGCATCAGGATCACCTTGCAGTACTTGTTTAAGAGGAATATTCTGGGCCCCCACCTTACATCTACTGAATCAGATTATCTTTGGGGGTGGAACTCCTGATAATTTTAGACCAACGAAAGTTCAAGAACCATTGCCATAAACTGAAAACAAAAATAAGTAATTTTATTCTTTTGATCCCCAAATTTTTTGTTCTCATTTGTTTGCTTCTAATTATTTCAAAGCTTCACAAAGACACTCACCTTTTCCTCCATGGATATTTAGCGTAATGCTTTATGCACACCTTACTCAATTAGGTATTGCATCAATAGAGCAATTCTGGGATCTTCATCTATTCCTTCATGCAACTATAGAAACAACATACCATTTACACCACAGGAGAGCTCACACTTGGGGAATTGTGTTTCATCTAATTTCTTACAATTAATGAACAAGTCCTATCCGTTTTAATGGTGTTATCTCAGGCCTACATTTTGGTGTAAATTATTTATTCTACTAATTTAATGGCAAACAGTCACCAAGGCGAGCTCAAGGCAGTAATTTCACCCGTATATTGGTTATAGGTTAATTATTTAGGTGCCACAACCAGCTTTGCAATAATGAACTCTCCTGGGCAAACCCCATAAAATACATTCCTCAGCTTTAAAAAAAAAAAAGAAAAGAAAAGGTTTAATGTTTTGAAGTTTCTCACGCTAAGGTTTATGTAACTTCTGAGTTGTACTGAAATTTTAGGGAAGAAACTAAGGAAAGTTTGTGCCAAGCAAAAGACAAAGAGACCAGATGAAGGAAGAAAGAGCAAGAATGTTTGTGAAAATGTTTATGTGAAAGTTATGAAAATTAGTGGTGGCTTAGGTCAAAGAATTATGGGACTTAAAAATTAAACACCCCAATTTTACAGCATGGCATATTTTTAAAAGTCCCTTAAATTTCTCCATTTGTAATCTATAGACCTAATTAATATAGTATCTCATGCTCAATTCAAATCATTCATTCATTTGATTATAATAAGGGTAAAAAAACCTAACCATTTTAATTTTTTTAATGTTTGTTATTTATTTTTGAGAGAGAGAGAGAGAGAGAGAGAGCAAGTGGGGGAGGAGAAAAGTGAGAGAGAGAGACCAGATTCCAAAGTAAGCTCCAGGCTCTGAGCTGTCAGCACAGAGCCCAACGCAGGACTGGAACTCACAAACTATAAGATCATGACCTGAACTGAAGTCAGGCACTTAGCCCACTGAGCCACCCAGGTGCCCCCAAATTTAACCATTTTGATATAACAGTGGTATTCAATCACTGTGAAGTGATACTGGTATACTATGCATCTTCCATAAGTATGTGCCAAAGTTTGATCATTTGACCTTTTGAGGTGCTTAAGAGCTCATGCAGTGTGACATATTGTAGGATAAAAACTGTGAAGAGTAAAAGATACACTATTAAGCCATAGATGTTGAAAACTGTGCATTTACTGAAAAGCTTGAGAAGTTTGCTTCCTGAGTATATAAATCATTCAGTTAAACAACCCTCTCAAATAGCAACACAAGGCTGAAGTGCTACCCAATGAACACAGTTATAGTGATAGATACAATTAATGTCTAAAGTTTGGTGCTCAAAAACCAAAATACTGAGACCCACTGCCATTACAGAGTGATAAGGGCATTGGCACAGATATGTACAAGCATTCAGGGACATAGAAGAGGAAGCTTTATTCTGTCTGGGTTTGCTGACAACGGGTTTTGAAGAATTGTAATCGCAAAGAACATAATGCAGTCTATGGAGGCAATTCGTTTATTTTCCCAATAACTTGGGAAATAGTGAGCAGAAAGTCAGGCAATTCCTTTCAGAAGGGAGCAGACACTCAATGTGTTAGGGAAGATAAAGGATTTCTACTTGCTCGAAGATCCAACAACTCCATCACTTGAATGTCTCCATCATCTTCATCTGTTATGCCTTGCATAATAATTAGGCATATATTCCCTTATCTTTCAAAGCTAAGAGGTGTATTCGATTAGCAGGTCCACATTTCACCTTTGCAAATCTGGGACCATTTAAACAATGTGTCAGATGCAAACTTTCAACAACAGTTGTTTATATAAATCCAAAAATTTTCATAGCTATTTAATCCTCTTGCCTCATGATCTTCAGAAAATCTTCTTAGTTCTTCTACTCCAATGAGATCATCATTTCCTTCCTTTTCCCTCTGCTCCACTCAACACTTAGAATGAATCTCAATCCTATGAGCCCCCCTTTAAAAACCCAGCAGCCATTCATTCCTCCATTCTTCACACTCATACTCACAGAAAGTTTATGTGAAGGTCTGAAATATTTCAGGTTTCTGATCAGCAACAGATGAGCTCTGGAGTTTATATGGCATCTCTGGAACTTTTCTATGTTCATGTCTCATTTTAGATTTTTTGCTCATAGGCAAATTCACATTTTTCAGAAACTGATTAAAAGGTTAAAAAAAGTAAACTATCATCTCAGTCCTCTGTGTTTTCTTAAAATCTGTCATTGTGACTTACTATAGAATTAACTATATAACTAATTAACTATCTATATATTTTCCCATAGCATCAATGTTTTGTCTCCTGGGACTTTAAATATCTTATAATGGATAGTGGGATCACATAAGATTTTAGCATCTATGTAAATTTACACCTAAAATGTAATGTAGTCCTTTGATGAGCAACTGTTGGTCTCAGAAGACGAGTCTTGTCCAGCTTCTCCATGGGATATAAGATCTAATTTCAGCATGAATAGTTGGAAAAGTGCCTCCATATTTGCTGCTCTTTAGTATACTCCGGTTAAATTATAAATGTATATATTTTCCTGAGATGTGATCAAATAATTTTCATTTTAAATGAAAAACAAATGTGTCTTTCTAACATGATTTTTTTTGCTGAAGGACCCCTTAATTTTTAAAAAAAGTTAATTACTATTGAGGATGCAGACTAGTGTATTTACATACAATGAAACTGAGCCTCTAAAAAGTAAATGACTTGACTTCTGACATCTGGTTTCTATGTAAGGAAATTAAAAGTCTTTATCCGAACAGTAAATAAAAAAGCTGAACAAACTGAAAAAAGCAACAACTCTTATATTTCTCAGGGAAATGAGGTGACAAGGCAAATCACTGATCCCAAATTGGAGAGACAGACAGGCAGTACAGAGCATCACAATTTACCTGAGTAGAAACTTACAAGCAGAAACATACACAGGAACTGATATCAGAGTAAGAAAACCTGAACTATAATTGACAAATTGCAGGAGGCTCAGTGTGGACAAGCCTGAGAAAGAAAAACTCCAGAGGGATCCAGTCATAGGGAGGCCCTTACACTTTTGTGTTTCACTTTCAGGAGCTCTAAATGGGTCCTCACAGTCAATTTCAGAGAAAAATTCTCTGAGCTTCCAACAAGGGGAGGGGAAGAGAGACAATTTTGAACTATGCTAGAGCACTCTTTTCTTCTAAACAAGACCTTCCCTCAAAAGAAATTGTTTTACCATAATGTAAACTGTGGGGGTGATATCAGATACCTGGAGGAAGGAGAGAAATACCTAACTCCAGTCCCTTCTAGCCATCCACATAAAGGAATGGAAATACATAATTCTGGCCCCCACCAGCCATTCTGTTCCACTTAAACTGGGGCAGGGGGAGACTGAAAAGCACTAGTGAAGTTCATAGTCCAGGGCCACAGGCTAACCAAAACACTGAGAGAGACCTAATCATGGGACTATGGAAGACTTCCTCTTCCCACCCCACCTTACTACTGCATTACTAAAGGCCTATTTACTACATTTCCTTTTACCCAGTACATCATGTCTGCCTTTAAACAAAAATTTACAAAGAATACTAAAAGACAAAAAAACACACATACAAACAAACAAACAAAAACCCACCATAGTTCAAGGAGTCTAGATAAGTGTCAAAACTGGGGTCAAAAATGTCAAGAACATTGGCATTATCAGATGAGGAATTTTTTGAAAAAACTATGATTAATATGATAAGACCTTTAATGAAGAAAGTAGACAATATGCAAAAAAAGATGGATTATAGAAGCAGAGAGATGGAAATTCTAAGACAGAATCAAAAAGAAATGCTACATATCAAAAATATCACAACAATGGGGTGCATGAGTGACTCAGTTAATTAAGCATCCAAATTTGGTTCAGGTCATGATCTCGGGTTTTGTTTGTTTGAGCCCCATGTAGGGCTCTGTGCTGACAGCTCAGAGTCTGGAGCCTGCTTCATATTCTGTGTCTCCCCCTCTCTCTGCCCCTCCCCTGCTCGCACTCTGTCTCTCTCTCTCTCTCTCTCTCTCTCTCTCTCAAAAATAAATAAAAAAACATTTTTAAAAAATACTGCAACAAGAATGAAGAATGCCTTTGATGGACTCATTAGTAGAGTGGACAAAGCTGAAGAATCTCTGAATGTGTGGCTATGACATTAGAAACTATCAAAAGTGAAAAATAATGAGAAAAAAAAGACTTAAAGAAAAAGAACACAATATCCAAGAACTGTGTGACGACTACAGAAGGTATAATATTATCTATAACTGGAATACCAGACAGAGAGTAAAGCTAAGGAACAAAAGCAATATTTAAAAAAATAATGACTGAGATTTTCCCCAAACTAATGTCCGACACCAAATCAAAGATCTATGAAGCTTGGAGAACACTAGGAAGGATAAATACCAAAAACAATTATACCTAGTCATACATATCACATTAAAACTTCAAAAAATCAAAGATAAACAATTTTGGAGGAAAAAATAAAAACAGGTAAATTACTTACTTGCAGAGGAGCAAAGAAAACAATTACATCTGGGTCTTCAGAAATAATGAAAGCAAGAAAAAAGTGAATGAAGTATTTAAAGTGTTGAAAGAAAAAAGCTACCAATCTAAAATTCTGTACCCTGTAAAATTATCCTTCAAAAGTGAAGGAGAAAGACGTTGTCAAACAAACAACAATTGAGGGAATTTGTTGCAGTACATTGCCTTAAAAGAAATGTTAAAAACAGTTCATCAGAGAAAAAGAAAATAATATAGGTCAAGAAATAATACAGCCCAAGAGACAATATAGGTCAATAAATAAAGAATGAACAATGGAGAGTGAATAAGTAAAGGTAAAATAACTTTTTTATTCTTAATTGGTCTATCAGATAACTTCAAATTAATAATAGCAACAATACATTTGATTATGTATGCTTATGTATGTATATATGCTTTATGTATGCTTATATAAGTGAAATGAATGACAATGATACAGGGATATAAAGGACTAATTAGAAATAATTTGTTAGTATATGTGAAGAAATATAGTGTCTAATGGACTTGGATTAGTTGTAAATGTATATTGCAAGCTTGTGCAGCCACTAAAAAAAAGTAAAAAAAAAGAAATATAATTGATACACCAAGAGAGGAAAGAAGATGGAATCACATAAAATGTTCGGTTAAAACCATGAAAGACAGAATAAGTAGCAGAAGACAAAAATAGGAACAAGGAACAATGACAACAAATAGAAATGAGTAGCCAATATGGTAAATATTAATCCAATTATATCAATAATCACTTTAAATGGCAATTCTCTAAATGCACCAGTTAAAAGAGATACTGTTAAAGTAGGTCAAAAAACAATACCCAAGTATATGTTGCTTACAAAAGCTTACTTTAAATATAAAGTCACATCTAGATTAAAAGTAAGTGGATGGAAGGGCACGTGGGTGGCTCAGTCGGTTAAGCATCTCTTGATTTTGGCTGGTGTTATGATCTCGCGGTTCTGGGGTTTAAACCTCACATCGGGCTCCATGCTGACAGTGTGGAACCTGCTTGGGATTCTCTTTCTCCCTCTCTTTCTGCCCCTCCCCCACCAACTCTCTCTGTCTCTAAATAAACTTTAAAAAAAACGTAAAAAAAAGCAAATGGATAGAGAAAGATATACCACTAATATTAATCAAAAGAAAGCAGAAGTAGTTGCATTAATTTTAGACAGAGCCAATTTCAGAGCAAGAAAAGTTATCAAGGATAAAGAGGAGAATTACATATTTATTGTTAAAGAGGTCAGTAGTCCAAGAAGATATAACAGTCCTTAATGTGTATGTGCCTAGCAAAAGAGCATCAAAATATGTGAGGTTAATATTCATAGAATAGCAAAGAGAAATAAACAAATGCATTATTATAGTTGGAGACTTCAACATCTCTCTACCAGAAATGGAAAAATCCAACAGGAAGAAAATCAGTAAACACTTAGTTAAACCCAACAGCACCATCAATTAATTGGATGTAGTCAACCTCTCTAGACTACTTCATCTAACAACAGCAAAATAAAGATTCTTCTCAAACTCCCTTGGAATTTTCAAGATAGACAATGTCCTGGGCCATAAAACATGTCTTAACAAGTTTAAAGGAAGAGAAATCATATAGTATCTCTTCTTAGACAGCAAAGGAATTAAACTAGATATCAATAGCAGAGAGATAGTTGGAGAATTCCAGAGTATTCAGAAATTAAACAACATAGTTCTAATCACACATAGATCAAAGAAGAAATCTCAAGAGAAAATAAAAAAATTAACTCAATAAAAACTTAAAAATTATTAAAGTTATGTAGGATAAAGTGCTTAAAGAAAAATTTATAGTATAAATTTCTATATTAGAAAGGCAGAAAGATCTAAAAATCAATAATCTAAGTTTTCATCATAAGAAATTAGGAAAAGAAGAGCAAATTAAGTCCAAAGTAAGCAGAAAAAAATAAGTAATAAAAATTAAAGCATAAAAAATTTTAAATCACAAATAGAGAAAATCAATGAAATCAGAAGGTGATTCTTTGAAAAGATCAATAAATTGTTAATTCTCTAGCCAGGCAAACTAAGAAAAAAAGAAGAGAAGATTACAAATTACTCATAGTAAGAATGAAAGAAGGAACATTAATACAGAACCCATGGATATTAAAAGGATAAAAAGGAATTATGAAAAATTCTACACCCACAAATTTAATAACTTTGATATAATGGCACTGTCTACAAAAACACAAGAAAAATGAACAATCTGAATAATCTTCTGTCTAGTAAAGAAATTGGATCTCTCCAAAGGCGCTATCTATAATAACTCACACAAGAAAAAATTAATAATCTGAATAATCTTATAACTAGGAAAGAAATTAGATCAATTATTAGTCACCAATCCAGTCATTGTGCTCGTTGGTATTTACCCCAAGTTGAAAATTTACATCAACACAAAAAAAACTTGAATATAGATGTTTATAACAGCTTTATTCCTAATTGCCAAAAACTTGGAAGCAACCAAGATGTTCTTCAGTAGGTGAATAGATAAATAACATTTGAGACAATGGTATATTATTCAGCACTGGAAAGGGAAGAGGAGGGAAGGGAAGGGAAGGGAAGGGAAGGGAAGGGAGGGGAAGGGAAGGGAAGGGAAGGGAAGGGAAGGGAAGGGAAGGGAAGGGAAGGGAAGGGAAGGGAAGGGAAGGGAAGGGAAGGGCTATCTAGCCATGGAAAGACAAGGAGGAAACTTAAATGCATATTACTAAGTGAAAGAAGCCAATCTGAAAAGTCTACATATGTGGAGGAGTGGTGATGGGCTAGAGGTATAGGTGATACAAAAATGTCAGAATGTTGATTGGGGCAGGTGGGTAGCTCAGTCTTTTTTTGTTTGTTTTTTAATATCTTTTGATGTTTTTATTTTTGAGATAGAGAGAAAGCACGAGCTGGGGAGGGACAGCTAGAGAAAGGGAGACAGGAACCGAAGCCGGCTCTGTGTTGACAGCAGAGATTCCGATGTGGACTCAAACTCACGAGCCATGAGATCATGACCTGAGCAGAAGTCAGACACTTAACCACGAAGTCACCCAGGTGCCCCCAGTGGCGGTCTTGATCTCAGGGTTGTGTTCAAGCCCCATGTTGGGCTCTGTGCTGGGTGTGAAGTCTACTTATAAAAAAAAAATGTCAGAATGTTGATCATTGTTGAAGCTGGCTGAGGGTAACGTTGGGGTTCATTATACAATTCTACTTTCTTTGTGCATGTTTGACATTTTCCATAATAAAAAATATTTATTAAATCAAGGATTATTTATATCAACAAATAATACAAGTTTTAGGTTAAATCCACACCAAGAGCACATGCTTTATAAAAATAGTACTTGGGGGGCGCCTGGGTGGCGCAGTCGGTTAAGCGTCCGACTTCAGCCAGGTCACGATCTCGCGGTCCGTGAGTTCGAGCCCCGCGTCAGGCTCTGGGCTGACGGCTCGGAGCCTGGAGCCTGTTTCCGATTCTGTGTCTCCCTCTCTCTCTGCCCCTCCCCCGTTCATGCTCTGTCTCTCTCTGTCCCAAAAATAAATAAAAAACGTTGAAAAAAAAATTTTTTTAAATAGTACTTGGGACTACTTTGGTATCTCGACATCTCATTCATAAGATTTACTCAATGAATAGTATCTGCATCAGTCTTTTATGCAAACCAAAGTTTCTCATGGTCTGGCTAGTTAAAAGACATTTTCAAATTATCAAACAAACAGGCCAATAAACAAACCAAATTCATGATCTAAAGAATATGGCGACAAAACTATAAACATTTTCTATTTAAAAACATCACAGTTTATATAATAAGAATAGTAAAATCATAGAATTAAGCATGAGTACAATGCAGTAATTAGACTACACAAAAATGCCTCAACATCAGCCAGATTACAGTAGAAAAAGAGAATCCATGTTGAGTATTTAAAACAAGAGGGTTTGGGGGCTCAGTCAGTTAAGCATCCGACTTCATCTCAGGTCGTGAGTTCGAGCCCTGCATCAGGCTCTGTGCGACAGCTCAGAGCCTGGAGCCTGCTTCAGATTCTGTGTCTCCCTCTTTCTCTATCCCCCCCTCAAAAATAAATAAACAATAAAAAAAAAAAAGACGGATTTTAATGCAGGGAATTGATTACACAAGTAAGCCAAAGGGGGAACGATGAGGTAATCCAGAGATTAGCGACCAGCAGAAAGGTCCACCATCCCTATGGTGGAGAGACAAAAGAAAAAGCCTCCTGAACAGAGCTCAGGGCAGAAGCCTCTTGTTGAAAGTTGGATCCATGATTCATGATTGAATCCATGAATCCATGGATTCAAGATGAATCCATGAAGGGTTCATCCAATGGGAGACAGAGCCACTGAGGAGATACAGCTGCTTCTGGAGGTGCCACCCAGACAGAGAAGGAGCGGAGAAACTCTCTGGTTTCTTGCCTCCTCCCACCCTCCCATCTCTAGTCTGTGGCTCCCATTAGCCAAAGCCAGATGACAGGGGAGCCTGGGAAACTCAGGCTGCAGGAGATCTAAGAATCCTTAGATCCAAGAAGAGGATTATCCCCAGAATAAAGAGGTTAATGAAATAAAAAAAATAACAGTATGCTTTGGCACAAAGCCCATGCTTCAGCCTCTATCAACTGAACTGGTCTTCCGTTTCATGTCTGATATTTTAGTAAGCACAGATGTCTAATGCCTAAATGATTGCTTATAGGGCTTTCTATCTTCTTCTCACTCCACTCAAAGTGGACTTACCATGGAACTAATCATTCTTAAATCTCAAGGCCCTGCTCTTGCTATAGCCTCTTCTAATGCCCTGAGAAAGATACTATTTTTTTAAATTTTCAATTGTATATTCTTTTTGAAAATAGAGGATCCATAAGGTCGTACAAGCATCTTGTCCCATAAAAATCTACCCCTTTCCTACCTTCTGCTACTCACCCTGCCCCATTAGCTCTAAATGAGATGCCTTTCTGAAATTACCTACTCTCATAAAAGCAGGACCCTGGATCAGCTGAGCTGTGAAATTCTAATTCCATCTAGCAAGGTATAAAAAGAAAAGTATTCCCCAAATGGAAATGTTCTTTACAGTAAGAATTATAAGCTCACATTTTTCCAGGGATCCATGCATGTGATGAAAGAATGAGAAACTAGTGGACTGGGGCGCCTGGGTGGCTCAGTGGGTTAGGTGTACGACTTCGGCTCAGGTCATGATCTCACAGTTTGTGGGTTTGAGCCCCGCGTCGGGCTCTGTGCTGACAGCTCAGAGCCTGGAGCCTGTTTCAGATTCTTTCTCTCCCTTTCTCTCTGCCCCTCCCCTGTTCACGCTCTGTCTCTGTCTCAAGAATAAATAAACATTAAAAAAAAATTAAGAAAAAAAAGAATGAGAAACTATAGGTAAGGACCATGACAACTTTAAGGGCTCACGATCCAGCCAACTGTTGCATGAAATTGAGCTCACTATATCCAGATCATCTTCTTTTCTTTTCTTTTTCTTTTTTAGATAAACTTTTTTTAAGGTAAAATGTGATTTCTTTTTTCCAAGTAAAACTGTGAATTCTTTTGATTTTAAATGTATGCTGAAAAAACTTTAATATGCTGCTGAGCAAAACAAATCACATCCAAGTACTATATTGAACCTCCAGGCTGCCAGTTTACATTTGTTTTATAGGAAATATGCATAACTTGAGAAATTTATAACCAATCTTTGCAAGAACCCTGATTCTTTCTTTTCCCAAATTCAAAATCAAGAGAAAAAAAAAGGATAAAGCTATTCCCAAAAGTCTCTATCTGAGCTCTATAACAGTTTGATTATTATTTATTGCAATAAAAAATAGGTTCAACAAAATCAGCTTAGTGCCAAACAGATTGCTGGTTCAAGGATATAAAAGTGAGAGAGAGAAAAAGATAATAATAAAAGTGAGAGAAATGGGGCAAAAAGAGCAGGGGAGGCAGACACGTATATATCTAAATAGAGTCCTGTGATGATAGAATAACTAACAAATATTGAGTACTTGTCGTGTGCCTGTGCTCAGTGCTTTTGGCAATCAGACAGTCAGTCAACAAATGTGCTAAGCCAGGCACCATTCTATGCACTGAGAGAAAGCAATGACAAGACAAAGAAAGCTGCCTTCTAGAAACTCAGAGTCCAGTAGAGGGAGATAGAAAATAAGCAGACAGGGGCGCCTGGGTGGCTCAGTCGGTTAAGCGTCCGACTTCGGCTCAGGTCACGATCTCGCGGTCCGGGAGTTCGAGCCCCGCGTCAGGCTCTGGGCTGATGGCTCAGAGCCTGGAGCCTGCTTCCGATTCTGTGTCTCTCTCTCTCTCTGCCCCTCCCCCGTTCATGCTCTGTCTCTCTCTGTCTCAAAAATAAATAAACGTTAAAAAAAATTTAAAAAAAAATAAGCAGACAAAGAGATACATATGATGATTTCAAGTGTTCTGTGATACAATAAAGAAAATGGGGGTAATGGAGTAGAGAGATAAGAGTTTTCAAAACTAGCCTAGGAAAGCTCCTCTGAGAAACTGACTTTGAACAAAGTATGGCTTATGAGAAGAAGAGAGACATGAAGTCAAATGTATGAAATTTGTGCCAAGTGGAAAGAAGAGCAAATGAACAAATGCTAAAGGTCTTGGGAAGGCTATAAGTTTGGCATAGTTGAGGGTAGAGATTCAGCCAGTGTGTTTAGAGCAAGGGTAGGAAGATGAGCTCAGAGAGTAGGCAGGAGTGTATGGCATTATTGACTATGATCCTGAAGTTGGATATTCATTTACTATGTGCAAGGAAGCCGCTGGGAGTTTTAAACTCTGCCCTGGTGTGTTTTGACTTATATCACTCTGGCTGGTCAATGGAGGATGATAGGTTGATGTGAAGGCTGAACTGATGAAGGACTGGACTAGATTGTTGCAGTGCTGATGGTGACACATGGGAAACTTTTTTTTTTAAGGTTTCTATTTAAATTCTAGTTAGTTAACATACCGTGTAATATTGGTTTCAGGTGTACAATATGGTGATTCAGCAATCCCATACATCACCCAGTGCACATCATGACAAGTGCCCTTCTTAATCCTCGTCTTCTATTTAATGCCCCCCCCCCAATCTATCTCCCCTCTGGTAACCATCAAGGTGTTCTCTATAGTTAAGACTCTGTTTCTTGGTTTTCTTCTCCCTCTTTTCTTTCCCTATTCTGGTTTCTTTTGTTCCTTAAATTCCACATATGAGTGAAATAATATGGTATTTGTCTTTCTCTGACTTACTTTGCTTAGCATAATACTCTGTAGCCCCATCCATGTCACTGCAAATGGCAAGATTTCATTCTTTTTCATGGACAAGTATACTCCATTATATATATATATATATATGTATATATATATATATATATATATATATATATATATATATCTCAAAGTATACTCCATTATATATATATATACCAAATCTTCTTTATCCATTATCCATTCATCAGTCAATGGACTCTTGGGCTGTTTCCATAGTTTGGTTATTGTAGATAATGCTACTGTAAAACACCAAGGTGCATGTATCCCTTTGAATTAGTATTTTTGTATCCTTTGGGTAAATACCTAGTAGTGTGATTGCTGGATCGTAGGGTGGTTCAATTTTTAACTTTTTGAGGAACCTCCATACTGTTTTCCAGAGTGACTGCACCAGTTTACGTTCCCATCAATAGTGCAACAGGGCTCCCCTTTCTGATGCGTGAAAGACTTTTTATTTATATATTTTTAATGGACCAGATGCACGGTCAGAATGCAAGACCTAAAACAAGGATGGTGTGTTGGTTTGGAGTGGACAGGAGCTGCACAGGCCACCACCACTGGCATCATCTGCATTACCTCCATCCTTAAACAATCACTACCGACCACCCACCTTCATGCCAGCACCACTTCCAAACCCCATTACTCTCTGTCACAGTGGCCACTGGGCTGGATCATTAGGAAATTTATAGTCAGTAAGAAGAGGCTTTCTCTTTACCAACTGGCATGGAAGTGTTGTAACATTTCAACAACCGATGCAACCATACCGGGTCCTACCAGCTGAATACTAGTCTTAGGTTAAGACATTTGAAATTTATCCTGTTGGACATAAGACATCAGTGACAATTTCTGGCCAAGGTAATGACATGATCAAAGTAAAGTTTCCAGAAGGCTGAACTGGCAGCTTGTGCGGGATGAGTTAGAGCAGAGGGAGAAACTGAGGCATGGAGCTCAATTAGGTTATCCCAGGGAGGCACATGCTCAGGTAAGAAGAACACATAAATCCCCCACAGGATTCTGCTCTGAGAGGTAGAGCTTGCCTTGATAGGAGGAAGGTAATATAATCCCTTCCCCCTTTAAACTGATTTGTTGGAGCTTTGTTTTGTTGCTGAGGGCACCAAGTGAATATATCTCTGTCACCTACATGCCCTGTGGGTAAATGATAAAATTACCATTCCTGCTTTCTCTTTCTTGAGGGAATGAACTTTAGAACTCTGTGGTATGGAACGGGCTGGATTAGGAGTGAATTCCTGAGGTAACCTGGTACTTTCCAAAGACAAAAACGAATCTATGAATCTTTGACACGTTGGTTAAACTGGAGAATGAGAGAGATTCACACCTGACATGAAGAACGTTCAAAAATCCCTGAAAATAAGCTTAAAATATATCTTTGCTTA
Organism: Neofelis nebulosa; assembly: GCF_028018385.1. NCBI lineage: Eukaryota > Metazoa > Chordata > Mammalia > Carnivora > Felidae > Neofelis > Neofelis nebulosa. Next base: position 85,012,104 of record NC_080791.1, on the reverse strand, counting down.
ATTTATGGTTGTCCGAGTAGATAGTAACAATTGAGAGGTAGAGAAAGAGTGAGAGAAAGAAAGAGGAAACAAAATAGTAATAAACAGCTGGAGAATCTAGATGAGTATATGGAAAATCATTATACCACTTTGCAACTTTTCTGTAGGTTTGAAGTAATTCAAGATAAAAAATGGGGGGCGGGTAACCTGCTAGTATGCTAGTTAATTGTTCTTTCTGGGAACTAGTTGACCTTTGGTTTTTAGTAGTAATAATTGTGGTGAGTCACTTCACGTTCACTCTTGGAGAGCTGTCTCTATGGTCTGAATGACAAAGTGAATCCCATATGTCTACATCAAGGGACCAAGGTGTTAAGTAATTCCTAATGTACAGTTTACTTTTTCCTTCTTGTTTTTTTTTTATTTTTATTTTTTTAACGTTTATTTATTTTTGAGACAGAGAGAGACAGAACATGAACAGGGGAGGGTCAGAGAGAGGGAGACACAGAATCTGAGACAGACTGCAGGCTCTGAGCGGTCAGCACAGAGCCCGACACGGGGCTCGAACTCACGGGCCGCGAGATCACGACCTGAGCTGAAGTCGGACGCTTAACCGACCGAGCCACCCAGGCGCCCCCCTTCTTGTTTTAATTAACCTGATTGTTGGTATATAAGCAAGAGACCCTTTGTATGGCTGTAGAGTTTCCTAGGAAGAAAAGTCACCTGTGCTTCTTTTTGCCGTTTAATTTTTCAGGTTGACATAGAAGCACTCAACCCAATTAGATGCTTTGCATTATTAATTTATTATTTGTTTGTTTAGGTCATTGACAATTTTGAAAGTGCCTTCTATGGTAAACAAGTCTGATATAATATTTAAGAATGTCAGAGAACACTTTGGGGTGCCTAGGTGGCTCAATTGGTTAAGCGTCCAACTTCGGCATAGGTCATGATTTCATGGCTTGTGGGTTCGAGCCCCGCATCAAGCTCTCTGCTGTCAGTCCAGAGTCCACTTCAGATCCTTTGTCTCCTCTCTCTCTCTGCCCCTCCCTTGCTCATGCTCTCTCTCTAAAAATAAATAAATAAAAATTTTTTTAAAAAGAATGTCAGAGAACACTTTAAATTCTATTTATTTCTCAGTCCATCACTTCCAAATACAATTCTGAAGTAAAAGTGTTCAAATCTGTAAAGTGAAACAAATTCCAGTGCAACTCCAGTTATTGTTAGAATCCAAAAATAGTATCTTTGCCTCGTGGCTTATTCACTTTTTAAAATATTAGGCTGAGCCATATAAAATGGACATTTTGTAGATCAAAAACAGCCAAATATTGACAATTTCATATGGTTCACCCTATTTAAATCAACACATTTCCTGGAATGTTGACATCAGATAAAAATATGATTCATATTGCCTATTATATATTATTTCCTCCCTGGTGAAAGCTCATAGCTTACAGAAACACGGAGACTTACAGTTTATAGAACCTCAGAGCATGTGCCCAAAGCAGTTGCTAGAAGAAATATAAATTCTCATAGAAACTTATAAATGATAGAGTTCAGTATATAGCATCTGACTTTGTCCCATTATTTCTAGGCTGGCTGCTGTGGAAGAAAAGAAACTATTGATTAATCTTAGCTGGGTTTTTTGCATATTCTGTACATATCCTGTACATATTCTACAAATTTTGCATGTTCTGTACAAACTCTAAAAATGATTAGAGTGCCTTTACAGTGGATTCTCATGATTGTCGTTTTCAATGTGTGTCACTACTTTGCCTGTCAAAAGGAAACCCCAGTAAGGAGACTGAAAGTTCCCTAGTAGCATTAAACCATTGGGCAACCTATGTCTTTTCCTTTTTTTTTTTTTTCCTGAATTACAACTTCCGATAACCTCTGACAGGTGAAAAACCACTCACAGAATTCTCTCATTTTTTTTTTTTGTTTTAACAAGAGGATATTTTCAATTTAGCATGTATCATACTTAAATGCCAAATCCTGAAAGTACCACATGATGCAATAGAGCATAGATTATCCTAACTGCTCTGGTAAGTGCTATAAAAAAAAAAAAGTCTGTGAATAATTCTTATAATTTGGCCCACTTACAACACAGAAATATCTTTTCCTTGACACAGAAAATGTATTTTTCCCCTCAATGTTTAGTGTTTCCCTTGGATATTTCTCATTAATATCCTTAAATATTGTAGTCCTGAGAACTACAGTTTTTCTAGAAGCAGAAAGCTATGTAGTTTTTTTTTTAACCAAACTCTCTTAACAGAAAATAAAACATTGCAGCTTCAGAACAACATAACTGCTCTTTCTATTACCACTTCAAAAATATGCTGGCAACACAAAGAAGGAATTGAGATTTGAGCTTTTTTACTTTTTGAATTCACGCAGCACTTTTTTTATTCCAGGTGCTTCGAAGGTTCAGTATTCCAGTCAATAAGGATTTTTTTTCCTTTTTGGCAGAAAATTCACACACTTCTTAATGTTATGTAAGAATCCCAATAGTAAAAATAAAGAGAGGAGAAGAAGAATGGGAGTGTAGTGACACAAAAGGTCAACTGGAGAAGGAGAGGCATGGAGAAGAAAAGTATTATGAGTGAGGCAACAAAAAGACTCAGGTTATGATAAAGAAACTGCTAGAAAGATGAGTCCGGCACACATGGGCACATACGGACTGCTGGTCAGGCCTCACACGAGTGCTACCAGTAGGTGTGCAGTGTGGTAGCTGAGAGCCTGGATACTGGTGTCTGAGTACCTGGGTTCCAATCTTTGTTGCATGTGGGTGATCTTGGATAAGTTGTTTGCCCTCTGTGCCCAGTGTACTTGTCGATAAAACGGGTAAAAAATGGTAGGTATAGGATTAGGGTAAAAGGATTAAATATGATTTCCCAAGTAAAGTACTTAGATCCTGATTCTGATTAATTGGCTCTTATGTTGATTGCACATTATTAGTATATTGCATAGCTATTATAACCTCATTAGATGTGCCTGCAGAGACACAAAGTGTTGTAGGGGAAAGTCAGCAAGCTTTAGGACCAGGTGGGGCCGGATTCCACTTTTAGGTGTATGACCTCGGATGACTCATTTGATCTCCCCAAGGCTCAGTTTCCTGACCTTTACAATAGGGATAACAGCACCTGCATTGTAAGATTGTTTTAGAATAAGCAGTAATAACTAGGCAGGTGCTAGGCACACCATAAGCTCTCAATAAATGGCAAATCTCATTATTCTTAAGGGAGAGAGGCTATTTGATACAGTCAGACTAGAATATCAGAAACTTTAACACATGGCATAATCAATTCAACAAACCTTCACACTTGATTTGACCTCCAACTTAGAACACTTTGGGTATAAAGCGATATTTTTAATTTATTCAAAGTTTCTTTTGGTCACCCCACATTTTCTTTTATTGTCTTAGACATTTAAACTTTCACAACTCCAAGAAATTTGAAACTGAGTTCAAATCAGCTAAAAAAATCCACCCCAACAAAAGCCCTCCTTTGCTCCTACTTATTGAGCCTTTACTATCCATCCTACATTTTGATGACCTGAGCTAAGTAATTAGTTCTAAGATGATCTTAGACACCATTAAATTAAGAATACAAAAGCAGCAACTGAATTTCAGAGGTGTGAACCAAATTACCTGTGAAGCTAGTTAAATATATTGCTAAAATTATTAAGTTCTTTTTCTATGCCAAGTACTAAGCTAAGTATGTCACGTGCATTATCTCACTTAATTTTCAAACTGTCTTCTGAGGCAAGTGTTAATATTTATTATTTTTATTTGATAGATGAACAAACTGAGTCTTAAAGCTGGACTGTGTAATTGGTATCCACTAGCCACATGTTACTATTAAAATTAAGTTAAATCTAAAGTTCAGTCTCTTAGTTGCACAGACCAAATTTTGCGTGCTCAATAATGGCTACTGTATTGTTCAGCTCAAATTATAGAACATTAGAACAGCATCATAGAAAGTTCTATTAGACAAGTCTAAGTAATCATCTGAGTTTACACGGTTAACACATGGTTAGAACCAGGTGACACGACTCCTGAACTTGTCCTCTTAAGCTCTCATTGCCAGAACCAAAGTTTCTCAATATCCACATCAATGTTCTTCCCATTGTCCATTATTTCTTCTTGAGAATATCATTACCTTGGTGAATTATATGTTTCATGGTGACAACTTTACATACAGACTCTACTTAATTTACTTAATTTTTAAGATTTATTTACTTTTTATTTAAATCTATTAATTGTTAAAAAGTAGATTATAGTGAATGGTTTATTTCTATTACTTGCCTTATATTTATAAAAAATACAATAAAATATTTTACTATATTCTATACAAACACTGAGAGATGTTTATTTCTATGTAGGGAGGTTTGTGTGATATACAGGTGTTAAATATACATTTAGTGAAAACCAGATACTTTTGCTGGTCCTAATCCCAATTATTAAAAAAGAATAAAAAAGGAAATGTATTTCTGACAATGTGACATGATGCTATTTATTGCTACATCTGTAGAAACCACCTAAAATCTTCTCTGTGCCCACCAGGTGTTTGTGTCACATGCAAATGCATCTGTTCCCAACATTTAGGGAAACACCAAAGCAGGATATAATAAAGGACAAATATAACTATGTGCAAAAACTTATTCACACAGACAATGGATAATCTACCAAGGAAGTGACTTTCAAGGAATAGCTTCATGGAAGGATGTAGAAATGCTCTTTTAAAATGGAGTAAAATGGGTAAGACTATTTTATGCCAAACATGCACTCAAGTGAGAAGGCACAGGAAGTTTGAGAGACAATAAGACTTTCAGCATGATTAGCACCACAAGAACACTGGAGAGTTGTGGGAAACGTAAGTAGCTTTGATGAGGCTCAATTTGGACAGTTTTGATGCTAGACCAATACAAACTGAAAAGAAGTGAAATCAGTTTAGAGGAGTAGCTTCATCTTGCACACAGAAGGGTCATGGTGGGAGCTGCCACACTACTATGATGGAAATAAAGAACCATAATGAGCTGGATGACTTATAGAACCATAATATTCTAGGCTTTATCAACCATGAGTTGAAATCTAGCACCCTTTGCATCAATATCCCAATATCCCTTCACAAGCCAAATCTCTTTCTCTTTAACCATATCCATTATTCTAAGGAAGCTCATTCCCCAAATATATTTCTAATTCTCCGAGGACTTATATTTAATCTCCTACCTTGCTAGTCCCAAATCTGGATGCCTGGCTCAGGGCTGGTTTGGGGAGCAATTCACAGTCCCTACTGATTGGAGGTCGATGTGTGGAAATCCAACCACAACCTTGTCATTTTCACAACTGATCCACTGTGCACTGGGGAAGAGAATGCATCCCCCCTGTGGTAAATGCCGACAGGGTCATGGATTTTAGAATCAAGTTAGCTGAGAGGGCTCTGAAACCACACTGCCTGAGTACTCTAACCATTCAACCTTACCCTTTTCTCTTATTTGAAATGGATTCACAATAATAATGCCTATCTCATAGTGTTGCTGTTAACATTAACTAAAATAATTCATGGAAGGTATTCATACAGCTCTTGATTTAATTCATGTCAGAGGTCTCCCTATTATCAACCCCAAATTATTACAGCTCTAAGTCATTTGTTCACACAAGCAAGCAAGCACATGACCACATACACATATGTATTCCCCGGTAAGCACACACCTCAGTGGTGTGACTGGTTTGGCATGTGACCCAGTATTAGCCATGTTATTTACCCAAACATATCACCCACAAGCACCCTCTGATACTTGAGCTTTCATACCAACTTGATGAGGCAGACCCCTTCACGTAAACACTGTCTCATTCCCAGGCATACTATATCCATAGACTCTCCTTTGCCTCCAAAGTGCCAAGCTCTCTCCTACCTCAGGATCTTTGCACCTGTTAAAACGTTTTCCTTCAGTGATACTTTTCCCCACTCTGCCTGACTAGTTTTTACTTAACCTTCAAGTCTTTGAGAAGCTTTCCCTAAACTTCCATCTACAAGCCACTTATTTAACCAGGTATATGGATATATGTATATCCTCTCTTTGTGAAGTCCAACTAAAGAAATTCATTGACATTGTATAAACAAAGCTTTGCTCTGGAGCAAAGCCAAGTCAGCTCTGTTCACCAATGACTGAAGATATAAGTGGTCATGTACAGTCATTTTAATCTTAGTTATCCTGTTTTCATTTTTCTTGGTTCTTGAGTGCTTGCTCTGTGCTTAATTTCAAGGTGTTTTATGAGCATTATTAATCTCATTATGTCCAATGAATGTACAAAGAGTGAAGATGATGAAAACTACTAATCATTGGCATAAGATTCTGATGGAAACAAAGTGAAACCTAACATTAATTGATGTGCATATGTTCATCACTTGTAGGGCATTGTTTTGGACTCAGGAAAAAATAAACTTATACATGGTCTTTGGAAATTTAACACATTTGTACCCAGAGGAGTTTCTATGTTTGGTTTTCTGGTTATATTTTGATGTCTCTATAGCTCTGTCTATTCTAAGTTTCATGAGGATAAGAATCAATGTTTTGCTCAACATGGTATTGAAGAGTCCTTCAGAGTGACTGTAATGACTTCTGACACTAACTACCAAGAGTAAAGCCAAACTTCTCAGGTGAAGGGCAGCGTCCTCCATAAGACTGCTCTCACTTCAGACACCAGCCAATGTTTAGAGGTCCCCAGGACCTCTATAGGACATTCACTTTTGACCAGATCGTTATAAATTCAGTTTCCCATTACCCCTTCAGGTTTGATAATTTGTTTGAACAACTCACAAAACTCAGGAAGGCACTGTACTTAATGATTGTAGTTTTTTTTATAGCAAAAGAATTCAAATCCGAACAAGTAGGATAATATCAGAGAAGCTCCCAAATGTGAAGCTTCTTGACCTTCAGGATGCATATGATCATCTCAGCACAGTGATATGGGTCACTCTGCAGAGTATTTGCCTAGGAAGGTCACCGGAATCTGTGTCCAGAGCTTTTATCAGAATTTCATTATAAAAGCAATATTGGTTAAATCTTACCCATATGACTCAATCTCTATCCTCACCTACTTCCCTACAGGTCAGGCTTATCTCCTGTGGCTCAAAGCCCCAAAGTCTAATCACATGGTTGGTCTTTCTGGTACAGACCCAGAAAGGCCCATCCTGGCCCATTCCATTAGCATAAATGCTCCCAGGGCCTACCACGAAGTCTCCTCAGCATAAACTTTCAAGTGTGATCTGAGAGGTAACCATGGATAGCAAAGATACACCAAATTATTTGGGAAATTCCAAGGGTTCGGAGGTTACCTTCCGGGAACCAGAGACAAAGGCCAAGGGACATGTTTTGTTACACAGGGACACATAGTAGGTATAATAAATACTTGTTGAATAAATGACTCACTGGAGTGTTAGGTCAGGTTAAACTGGATATTGCCATGACTCTGTCAAGAATAAAGAGAAAATATGATTGAATCTAGCAATTAGGTGATCATATTCAAGGCAGTTTCAGATGTTAATTGATTAAAGAATAAATGGGAGTTGAGGTTTTATAGATTACTCTATTAAGATGTTTGCTGGTGAATAGCAGGTGGAAGATATAGGATGTAGACACGAATATGTTTTTAGCATGATAGGAAAGAGCCAGTGGACTAAAAGAGTAAGATGAGAACTCATTGGGGCAAGACTGAGGTAGCCTTACGGGTGACTGAGTTCCCAAGCACTGCTGGTGGTCAAATACTTGTCTCAGATGAGACAGAGATGATTCACGCAACATCATGATGGCTTATAATACTCCTTCTAAACCTAAAAGTTCATAATTCAGCTCTGGTGAAATACCTTTGTTCAAAGAAGTTTGTTTCCTTAGGCAAGCAGCTCTTAATTAGGGGTGATTTCGCCCCTCAAGGGACATTTGACAATGTCTGGAGACATGTGACCCAGTAATTCCACTTCTGTCTATATATTCAGAAAAACTGAAAACAGAAACTCAGATATCTGTATACCCATGTTCACAGCAGTATTATTCACAATAGAAGAAAGGTGGATCCAACCTAAGGGTCAATTGCCAGATGAATGAATAAACAAATGTAGTATATCTGTAAAATGGAGCATCATTCAACCTTAAAAAGGAAGGAAATTCTGACATACTACAACATAAATAAACTTTGAAAACGTTATGCCAAATTAAATAAGCCAGTCCCCCCAAAAAACAAATATTGTAGGATTCCACTGATATAAGGCACCTAGAGTAGTCAAATTCACGGGAAAAGAAAGTAGAATAATGATTACCAGGGGCTGGGGGAGGTGGGAAAGGCAAGTTACTACTTAATAGATATGAAGTTACAATTTGGGAAGGTGGAAAGTTCTGGAGATGGATGCTGGCAAATGTACTTAATGTCACTGCACTATGTGCTTAAAATGACTAAAGTGGTAAATTTTATGTTATGTATATTTTACTACAACCAAAAAAAAAAAAGACTGAGGTGCTACTAGCATAGAGTGGGCAGAAGCCAGGGATGCTGATAAGCATCCTACAATGAATAAGCCAGCTCCTGCAGCAAAGAATTTTCCAGCCTGAGTGTCAATCAGGCTGAAGTTCAGAAATCTTACTTTCAAAAAATTCTGTGTAGTGATAGTTTTTTTTTTTTTTCATTTTTATAGTGCTTTTCCACACTCAAGCTACTTTCCTGGTTTCACCAGATTTTACTGGCCAAATCAAGCTAAAGAGAAGCAGAAGGGTTAGGGGGAACAAGGAGAAAAAGAAGGAGAAAAGCAATCACTTAAACCTCAAAATAGAATTTAGAAACTCTCAATTTCTGAGATCTGTCTGTCTATAAAATAATTTCATCAGTAAAGTCTGAAACTACCTATGTAAGATTCCCAAGCTTGGCTTGAATTCTTCATATTTTGTTGCATTTCCGAATCTATTCCATGCATGTTCAAGGAATTGATCATAAACTACCTTAGCAATAATATACTGTGTATTGTTTCAGTGTATATCGTGTCTAAAATATATGTAATCTGTTTAAATTCTGGTGAAAATTCTGTCTTCCATAGATGTATTTTCTACAGAAAAGAAGGTATATTGGTTTAAAGAATGTCTTTATATATTTCTCCTGTTTAAAACCAGAAAGAAATCTCAATGATGAAGAATAATTTTTTCCACTACATGTGCTATTGTTTAAAAGAGAACAATGTTTCATGTTAAATAACTAAAACAAATTAAAACTTGAATGAACAATGACAGTTCGGGAAAATTGTCTTTTATGTTTTCTATCCATGGGGCCACTGGATCAATGGCCTTTCAATTCAGTCAAATAAACCTCCGATCCAGTCGAACAATCAGTGAGTCTTATTATTTTCAAGAAATTGAACAGCTTATTTGATTGAAAATGATTGAATTAAGTGTGTGTGTGTGTGTGTGTGTGTGTGTGTGTGTGTGTGTTGAGCCACTGCATTTGATACAGAGTAAAGTAAAAAAGGACTATAGTTTGAGAAACAATGACCCTGGAGAATGTTAGTATTTTATTAATTTATTATTTGTTTATTCCTCCATCTTGTTCCAAAAAAAAAGGTTTAAGGCAGCTCTAAGTTTATAATCTATTGTCTCTTGTCTTATGTTTGTGAAATTTTTGTAGACTGGGAGATAAACACTAAATAATTAAAGATTATGGAAGAAAGAAAGAGAAGGAAGGAAGGAAGGGAGGAAGAAAGAGAAGCAGGGAGAAAGGGAGGGACAGAGGGATGAGGGAGGGAAGAAGGGAGGCAGAGAGGGAAGGAGGGAGGGAGGAGGGTGGTGAGAAAGAAGGAAAGGAAGCAGCCTAATATCTTTTAACACCCAAGGAATTACTTCATCTCGAAGACTGTTTCAATAACTTCATTCAGTAATACCATCAGCAGACAAAACATACATGCTAATTGCAATTAATTTATATTCAAGGATATGATAACTATAGAAAAATTTGTTTATTTAAGTAGAATGAAATGTGGTCTGAGTTGACTTACTGTTTTTAAAAAAAATTTTTTTTTACATTTATTTATTTTTGAGAGACTAGGAGAGACAGAGCACAAATCGGGGAGGGGCAGAGAGAGAGGGAGACACAGAATCCGAAGCAGGCTCCCAGCTCCAAGCTGTCAGCACAGAGCCTGACACGGGGCTCAAACTCACGGACCTTGAGATCATGACCTGAGCTGAAGTCAGATGCTTAACCGACTGAGCCACCCAGGTGCCCCTGACCTATTGTTTTTTTTACTTTCTGTCATCCATTTGTCCTTCTGAAAAGCACTCCAATTTCTTTTTGGAAAATTTCTTTCTCCCCATTATAACCTTGATGGGTATGATAAGTCTAGGTGTCTGCCTTACAACTGGGGAGCCATGGCAGCTGCCTGGGGCTCTATTTACCAAATCTTTCCTGCATTGCTCAGAAACGGGCAGGAGGTGAACTACCATCTCAACTTGGTCCGTGGATACACTCTCCAGGATTTTGACTCATCAAGTGACACAAGACTGAAGAGACATTTGGAGTGAGTCATTTCTCTAGCTCCTGGTTCCCAGCTCTCTCAATCTTCTCTCCTTGATTCCCGCTTCCTACCCGAGTGCTCCAGTTACTATGGCTGTGTTACTATCCACCCCCAACTTTGTGGTTTAAAATAACAATAACATCTAGTTTGCTCATGACTCTGCAGCCTAGGCAGGCCTCAGCAAGGACAGCTTGCTTCTCCTCTACCCATTTTTGCCTGGGGTGGCTTAATGGCAGAGCTTGAAGCCTTGCTCACACGTCTGGCACCTGGTCAGAGAAACTGGAACAGCTGGGGACCAGAACAGATGGGGCTCCTTGGTCATCTGTCCAAGTCTTTGTATGGTTTATCCAGCATGGTGTATTTAGGGTGGCCAGACTTCTTACAGCTCAGCAATCCAAAGACACACACCTCAAGAAAGAGCCACACGGAAGCCCTATCTCTTTGTATGACTTAGCCTCAAAGTCATGTAGTATCACATCTGCACTTGGTAGAAGCACTGTAAAAGCACCCCCACATTCGAGAGGAAGCAACATAGAATACAGTCAACCTCACATTGTGAGAAGAACACGTGGGATATAATATACTTTGGAACTGTCATTTTTGGAAAATGTAATCCACCACCCCAAGCCTTCTGATTGATGTAACCCTGTTACTTTTCAATAAACTCTCTCTTAGCCAGGGTCAGATTCTATCACTTAGAACTAGAGAATCCCAATCTAGTGGAGTAAGGATCTGTTGTATTAATCCCTTGGCAATTAAATGCCACTTTAATGTTGGATATTTAATTAATATTACCATCAAGAGGTTGGTACTTATTCATTAATTAATTACCAGGCATACCTGCATGACTCAGACAATGGCTTTGCTTCTCTGGTGAACAACTTCAACTATTTATCAAGCTTCACTGCATTGCTGCAAAACAGACATGATTATAAGAAAATAGCCGAGGCAGAGAAAGGTTATTTGGTTTATCACAGATGGCAATGGGGAGTGCAGTGCTTCCAGAAACAGACCCAGAAGTTTTCATTCCCTTGGCCAGGCTGGAACTATTAAATCACATAGAAATACCAGGAAAAGATAAGCTACATGAACCAGTGATTGCTGGAGCTAAACACTCTAGTGAGTTCAAAGAGCCCTTAGGGCCTGCTGTTTATTTGGAAAACCAGAAAAAAAGAAAAAAGTGGTGAGAGAATGGCAGGATAGCAGCCTAGCTACATATTAGCTTATGATTTTATCTTAACCAGGCTTGTTTGAAGAATTTACATATTAGGGGTACACGAGTTTATGTATATATGTGTTTAGAGTACTTTAATCCTTTTTAAAAAAGAACTTCAGGGCCTGTGCACACATTTTAAGCAATAATGTATGTTCCATTATATATTATGAGGTAGTCATCAAAATATCACCCTACAAAGAAAAGAATTTTAATGTAAGAGCACTTCGATGTCAAAAAAGCAAGTTAGAAAAGTAGCAAATGATATCATTAATATGTCAAATACGATGTTGCTTTACTAAAGATGAAAACATTTAAAAAAAAATAACAAGGCAAGAGAATAAGTTTGTTGTTTCGAGGACTACTCCATCCCTCCCCCTGGAACTTATTAGGGTTTCCCTATGATGCCAGAAGGTTCTAGCAGATTAGCTTTTTTTTTTTTTTAATTTTTTTTTTTAACGTTTTATTTATTTTTGAGACAGAGAGAGACAGAGCATGAACGAGGGAGGGTCAGAGAGAGAGGGAGACACAGAATGGAAACAGGCTCCAGGCTCTGAGCGGTCAACACAGAGCCCGACGCGGGGCTCGAACTCACATACCGCGAGATCGTGACCTGAGCCGAAGTTGGACACTTAACCGACTGAGCCACCCAGGCGCCCCCAGATTAGCTTTTTTAATGTAATTGTGGTGTTGACTGCATACACTTTCTTTCTTTTTTTTTTTAATTTTTTTTAATGTTTATTTATTTTTGAGACAGAGAGAGACAGCATGAATGGGGGAGGGTCAGAGAGAGAGGGAGACACAGAATCCGAAGCAGGCTCCAGGCTCTGAGCTGTCAGCACAGAGCCCGACACGGGGCTCGAACTCACGGACCGTGAGATCATGACCTGAGCCAAAGTCCGACGCTTAACCGACTGAGCCACCCAGGTGCCCCCACTTTCAAACTCTTCTATTAATGACATTCTTAGAGATAAAATAGAAGAGGAAAATATATGCCTGTGATTCCAGACACTGATTTTTTTTCAGGATTTAATTTTTATCATTTGATGTTCAAATTTTATATTTTATCTGTCTCTCCATCTCTCTCTCTCTCTCTCTCTCTCTCTCTCTCTCTCTCTCTCCCGCACACAAACCACACACGCACACACATTCTTTCTCTCTCCATTCCCACCTCTTTTCCTCTTTTGGTTCTCTTCCAGAGGCTGCTTTTTCCAGTGACAGACATCTCCATGGGCTGTCCTTTGTGACCACCAGCTGTGTTGTGAGAACTGTTTTGGTCTTGCTTTTCTTCATGCCTGTCAAAGGCCACAGAGTTCGGAGTCTGAAAACACAACCTGAATCAGTATGGACCCCAGAGACCCTCAACACATCTCAATAAAACTTTCAATGATCTCCATTTTATATACAACGTTTCAGTTGTGGAGGACACACTTCATCTGAACAAAATTATATTGAATAGCACCTTGAATGAAAAGGTCTGTTCAAATAGAGTTGGTACAGAGAATTACATCGAATACCTTGGATTTTTATTCTCCCTTACAGATAAAACCACTACAAAACCCAAGAAAAATCATAAGCATTTCTTTTAGAAGCGCAAATGTCCTAGAACCTTTGATTTGAAAACCCCTTGTGGCCCAAGCATTTTAAATCATCTGGCAGAAAATTCTATGTATGTAAAAATACTTGCTAGCACCATTTTCCAAAGATACGATTATTAAGAGACATTAGTGAAATACCTTTCCATTAACTAATTTTGGAGCTTTGGCCTCACTGTTTATTCCTTGTATGAATTTACCTTATTTTATTAGCAACTTGTCTCTGCATTCCGAGGTATTCATTCTTTGCAACTGCAGCGTTTTTTGCTTTTGCGTTACCTTACGGTATGATATTTAAAATGTTACACTTCGACCTCTGTGCAAGTACAGTGCTTCCAACTAAACAACATACATAACTCCCAATCCATCATCTGCATTCCCTTTGCATTAGGTGTAACACTGGCACGAAAATCAGAGCCCCAGCTCCAATTTTTCCAGCTGTCTCTGTCGCCCTGTGATCTTTTGGTACAAATTTTCTAGCCTGTTTGAAAAGGCAGGCTTTTACCACCACCCCCACCCCCTTTGATTATGCTTAGGCATTTTGCCAGCCTGAGACATGGATTAATATGAACAGAATCACAGACTTTTCTGAACATAAGTCATTTACGTGTGTTTAGTGGCATATACCGAGCACGAAAAAGGCGGTCCGCAGTTGCCTTTGTATAGGATCTGGGTAGGTTTTGATTTCACTCAGAGCCAAGAACAAAGCAACCTCTGACTTTTTCTCAAACTCAGCCCGTATGGAATGACTTCTAATGACTTCACGAACTGCTAGCCTTCAGATGACTGGAGCGTTTTTTCACTTTTTAAGTTTTCCTCTTCTATGACGTTTTATGATTATACCTTATGGTGCAGTTCTATTTTTGTTCTTCATGGCTTTCTGAATGCTTAAAGTCTAGAGGGGAAAATTTTTTTTAAACCATTTGGCCACCATCAAATATGCTTTTCAGTTTGGGGATAATGTGGAGAGAGCCTTTAAGTACCGTGCCAACACCAAACATGGCATTCTCTATTGAATGAGCCAATTCCATCCCCTGAGTCTGAATAATTTAGAGGAGACGTGATGTCATTGTCTACTTAGAGATAAATGGAAAGGAGTCTGGGTGTAGACATTTGGAGTGGTCTTTGTAATAATAGTAATTAAAAAGAGCATTACCTCATATATTTAAACTTTTTGTGTATACCATGTGCTTTTCCCATTTTTACCCAATATTACTCATAAAGAGCTAGTAGTTCTGTTTCATTATTTTCGAAGCGCTGTTTGATGACACTGGTTTAACAGTTTCTCACAGTTCACTGCTTCAGTTTTCATCAAATTATATTTCTAGTTACACTAGACACTTTCATCATCAATTTCCATATGCCTCCAAGACATGCAAGGACCAGTTTGCCAACAGCAAATTCAGATACCAGATAATAGCTGCTGTGGAACGCATTTTTCTCTTACTACAGCCTTTTCTAAAATGAAAATCTTAGACTCCACCAGGCCAACTCCTTGATACTCAAACACACTCGTATTTGTTTAACCAGATTAGCCTGTGTGTATGGTGAAGGTTGAGGATTACCACAGACTATTTTTAATTTTGATGTGAAGATCTTATGATAAAATAAACACTGGCCATATACACTTCCATCTACTTCATATCCCAGCTGGTGGAAAAGCAGCAACCATACAATTTGCCAAAGAGCTGCCAAGTGCCAAAGAATTCTTCAATCCCCCCTCCCTTAAATTCCCATAACAACTTTTCCATGTGACTGCCATCACATCTTGAACCTCCTGTTGGCAAATGAATGCTACAGATTATGATCCATTATATATTCCAGACAACTCTAAAGTACACAAGTAAGTGGTATATCAACAACTGGTGGTAAAGTTTGAATTTAAACTGGTTATCACATCTCTATGAACTATCAGTTGATTTGTTGTGCTTATGAATTTCAACAGCATGAATAACCCAAAACTGCAGCTTGCCAAACATAAAACTCTTAATTTTACTTTTCAGAATATTGCCCATGCTTCAAAAAAAGTGGGGGGGGGGCGGGGAATTAATAAACTGAAAATAAAACTAGATACAAGTACACTGGTCTTTCAAAGACCCATTCAATCATCCCCATAGATAAAAATAGGAGAAGGATTTACTTCATATGTCTTAGGACTATGGAATTTTTAAGGGAATATTTTTTAAACTCATCTATATGATTATAATATATGTGTAGTCTTCTGAGATGGAATATGGACTTTTGGGTATTCTGAATTTATAACATGCATTGCACTTTTAATGAAAGTTCTAGTCTATGGAGCCATAGAAGGATGTTTAATGACATGAAGAGGTGTTCGTAGTATTCTATTCCTTTGAAAGAGTAAGTTATATAGGTAACGGGATATGAGGGAGAAAGAGAAGAAGTTTTACTTCTTAATGTACTTCTGGATTCAATTTATTTATGATTATGTATTAGTGTTGTATTAAAAAGATTTAGAAATGGGTTCCAAAACTTACAATGATTACTTGATATGTATCAGGCATTAATCTAAATTCCTTAAAAAAATATTAACACATTTAACCCTTGTAACAACTCTCTGAGGTAGGTATATTTAATGACTCCTTTTTTCAAATGAGGAAATCAAGGCACAGAGAGTTTAAGCAACTCACTCACGGTCACACAGATAGTAACAGCCCAAGATGGGATTCCAACCTTGGTTTCCTCTCAACTACCACTCTATACACTTAATTGTATTTCTAGTTTTGTTGTGGTTTTTTTTTTTTTTTTGTAAAATTCTTTAGACTGAAAAACTATATAACAAAAATGTTTATGATGGATATTTCTGAATGGCAAAATTACAGCTAATTTTTAACTTTTTCCTTTTGCTTGTATTTTTTAATTTTCACAAAACAATGAATAGGAAAAGGAACAAAAATTGAAAATGAAAAAAAAATAACTCTTTTAAAGTTCCTTCTGTGTTGAACATGAAATAGGGATTTTGATACAGTGCTGTGATTTTTTTTTTAACTACCCTCCAGTAAACCTTCCTTTTATTTTAGCTTCTAGTAAAACCTTGTGCGCTAGATCTTGGCTGTTCTCTTGTGTGCAGATTTTACCTTGTTTATAAGTAGGCATTATGGGGAATCATGAGAACAGAAGAAATTGATGGAACTTTCAAAATGTAGAAATGCTAAGAAAGGGATGAAGTTCGAAAACATAGTTGCCGCTATAGAAGTCCTGAAATGTCTGTATTTACTTTATTTCCATTGCCATCTTTTCTCAGAACTCTGAGTTGCTAAGCAGGGCCATAGTGACTTAGCTAGTATGAATAAGAAACCCAACACGTACAATATCTTTCTTACAATTGGTTTGTGAAGATTGGTTGGGTCCACACGGAATAATTCTACTTGAAAGAACAATATTCTTACTTCTAGTCAGTGTCTATGTATTTCCTGTGAAAGCATACCTGTTTCTTTGAAGATTTCACTTAGAAAACAGCTAGTTGTTAAGAATCCCTTAGAATATTGTTTGGAACATTAAATATAAGGGAAGTAGTTCCAATGAAGACAGACATGGAAGTGATGGAGCATCAAAAACCTTTAAAGAGAAATAGAAATACAGTTACCTCCAGCATTTATGTTTCATATGAAAAAAGAACAAGTCCAGATCTGTGAGCCAAAAATAGGTGTGGGACACTGAATGGGAGATAAAGTTTTAGGATCTGTATGTTAGAAAAATGTTAGAATGAAAAACAAGTCTTTAGGTAAATATGGCTCTCAGCTTCTCAGACTGGGTAATAATACCACACTATGATTTCAATATGCTAGTAATTTGTTTTTATTATGTAAAATTTATTCAAATCTCTTGAATCCATTCATTTCTCTCCTTGTCTTGCCTCCTCCAAACTGTCATGCTGAAGGCTACCTTCACCTTCAACCCAGTGACTGCAATAACCCCTAAATGGCCTCCCAATGTTCACTCTAGCCCCCTAAAATCCATTCTCCACGCTGGGAGGAAGAACGACCTTTTCAAAACACAAATCTAATCATGTTAGCCTTTCTACTTAAGATCCTTAAACAGCTTCCAGTTGCCCTCAGGATAAAGTCAAACATCTTGAACAGGGCCTTAGCTGTGACCTTCAAATGATTTTAGCTTGGCCCTTCAGTTCTGGCCTCTGTCTGCAGATCCGGATCCAGACCTCTCTCATGGGCACTGCGCAATTCCTCATTTAGCACCCACCACACTGCTTCTTCTTTTTCCTATGGTCTCCTTGTATTCCTTTCCTCCATCTGGGAAGTCTTCACTCAAACTTGGAGGAGAAAAAGTCTCCTTATTTTATGCTTTTTTTTTTATACCAGCTGCTTCTTCTTTTCATAGATATAATTTGTATTTATCTGTGTGATTATTTAATGCCAGACTGCCCAGATCCATGAAATTATGTACTTTATACTGTGTGAGGAAACTCTGCTTTTTGCATCTTTAGACCATCATCATGGTATAAGTATTCTGCCTAGAGCAAAGATTAAAACATATTTGGTGAATAATCAAACCATTACATTAATAATACAGAGGGAAATGGGTTTTAGATTCTGCTTGTCTCTCAAACTGTTTTTTAAAAATGTATTCGTTCATGTATTTTTGCTAAGAAGGAAAATTATGTTATATGTTGCTTACTCAAAATATTGATATGTCTTATACTAGCTTGTCAAATTGAATTATTAAAATTGAAATCCCCCACATACATTTTCTTTAATCAGGTTATTATGGGTTTTCCACATGCCCATCTTTCAAAAGAGATTACTTTGGCTTTTACTTCACTTAGAATGTTCTTCCACCTTGACCAGCCTATCCCAAGTACCACTAATTTCTGCCACAACTTTTTCAGAATTGGGATCATAATATGGGAAAAAAACCTGGCAAAGATTAATTGGTAACAGAGATCATGCAAGTCTGTTACGATGGAAAACACACTAACACATGCTCAGGATCTTGTCAGATTTTTAAAATTAATTTTTAAAATTTTTATTGCATAAATAATACTTGTCTGATTTGTTGATATATGCTAGACGTTGGCTAGTAAGTATGGTAAGGATTAATGAGTTTTGCAAAATTTTAACATTCCTGCTCCCTCCATGTTTATTATTTAAGCTGCTGGCAAAGTTTAGCCTTTCTAAGATAATGCCTTAAAATTTTATTTTATGAAACAAAATTTCCTCAGTTCTAGTGTTTCCTGAATGTTTCTCAGTCATAAACATTTTTATTGGTTAACCAAAAGGAAATTTTAAGTACAAAGGATGAAACGCGTTATATATTTATTTTGAGAACTTCAGAAAGGATCTATCAAAAAATCAGGTTAATCACAGTAAGTTTCTTTGGAGACTACATCTTGGTAAATTATCTCTATAAATTTTAAGATACAAATTTTACACGGGGATTTTTTTTTTTTGGCATCTTACTGTACTTAAAAAAAGGCTATCTTTAAACAGATGTGATACATGATAATCTTTAGTTTCTCTATGAGAAAATAAATTTCTTAAACAGCTTTATGTATTATTTCATGTTTCCAAAGACATTAGCAAACCCCTTTAAATGTACTATTTGAACTCAATGATAAGTCCTTAGCTCTTATCTTCTGACACTAGTCTCATGACATCACTTCCGTTCCTGCATATCTGGTATGGATTTTCCTCCATTGTATGATTGTCCTTCCCTCCAGCCTTCTCTTACTCACTTGCTCACTCATTGACCCATACATTCATTTAATAACTATTTCCAAGTTTCTGCTAGGTACACAGCATATAAGAACAGGAATAAAGGGCATAGTTCTCAAACTTGAGGGGTTTACAGCAAAAACATTTGAAACAAGTAAAAACTGTAAAAACTATAGGAATTAAGAATGAAATAAGGAAGTTTGTTGGGTCAGATTTTTTCAAATTGCATCATACTGGCAGTTCTATTAACAGGCTCTGATTTCTGATAACCTATAGTCTGAACCTTGCTGGAAAATGATAAAAATGCAGAAAATTTAAAGAAAAAGAAGCACAATAGTTGCTGTTTGTTCCCAGAGTGAGATTGGTGTATCTAACTTTAATAAAACTGTTCAAAGAAATGCAATAGTTTCCATAATTTTTTTTTCTGAAGAAGAACCACAGGATTGAACCAAGGTTTAAGTTACACACGTGTCCCTCGAGTACTGGAAAACCTGTCCTCATAGGGAGAGGGAGAATGAGAGCCAATGCCAAATAAAGTATTTAGCTTTCAAGGGAAGTAGCAACCACTTTCCAAGCTTCCACCTAAAGTTCTCCCACGCTCCACTCTCTCATTTTCTTCCCTAAATGCAATCTGAAAAGATATTTTAAAAGATATTGCAGCAGGCTATCAGGAAGCATATTTGCCAGTTCCTTCGATGAAATCACTGGAGAAAGGGTCCAAATTTACATTCCATTAAAGGGAAAAATTTGTAATATTTGCATAAAGGCAATCATAAACTTGGCATTTTACTTTTATCCTTCTTTTGTTTTCCATTATAAACAATAAAAATTGAATTTAACACCGACAAAAAAAAATGAAGCTTATAGGCTCACTTATCTTAAAGAAAAAAAAAGTATCAGCCTATAGCATTTCAAATTTGCTGTAATGAAGCTTGACGTTTCAAAGCTGATGTCAGGGGACAGACATGGTTCACATCCAATCATTTTAAAACAAGCTTTTAGTGTAGGTGGCTATATTGATGGAGAATATGATTTAACAAAACACAATATGTTGAAATCCATGTAATGAAAATTATTTGAAAAGCGAGTTCCTTTTGTTCGTGACTTATTATTTAAATTTACTTCTATTTCTCCAGCTTCTTTATTTTGGTAGCCTAATAGAAATAAAAATCATAGCTCTCATAGAGCTTGGTCACTACTTCTCTCATTGGGTAATTGATCATCAGGGACAGAGTGGAGGTTGACTTCTTCCTGCACTATAAGCTACAATTTCAAGCATCTTTTCTTGCCTCAGTTTTTCCCCACACAGTAAAATGATATACAAATTTTCATCAACTTTGTAAAGGATCACTCACTTGTGCTCAATAGCATTAAATATCCTGTAAAATGTGCTACTGAAATAGAACACGGTACTATTTATTATCTGTGTGTGTATGTATAGATTCAGGTTCATGTACAAATTTAAGTTTGGCTGTTTTGATTGACTACCAGTTATTTAAAAAAAAAGAAAAAAGGCTTATGCTGCTTTTTTTTTTTGGCTGATTAAATCGGTCCAAATCAGTGAAAAAATTCAAACCATTTAGATAAGAGGAGTGCACTGATAAGTCATAGAAAAAGGAAAACAAAACCAAGCATTTCTTCAACAACATGATTCTAGTCAGTGTTTGCTGCTGGGCTGGAAAACAAAAACTAAATTTAAAGGTGCCCCACCTTCCCCCTGTCTTTGCCATCTTTAATGTCAATGCCACTTGCTGTGATTTGTGCTAGGCAAGGAGAATCACTGTCCTCTTGATCTCAGAACATTTGACAAGTCCTGACACTCTGGGCATAGTGTACAACAAAATAAATTTATTGCCAAGACCATCTCTCCCTTCATTTCAGCTCAGGCCTAAGAGATGGGTTACTTAAAATTCAAGTGCCAGGAAAGCCCATTGTAAAAGGGAAATATTTTCAAGTGAATTCCGTTTGATCTTTTTTTATAGGGGCTCCTACCAGCCTCTCTCCCTTCCTTCCCAGACCCTGGAAACCAATTAGTCTCAGCACAGAGGCCACAGACCAGGTTGAAATGGCTCCTTTTTTATTTTTAAGGGATATAATTTCAGCCAGGATGTCTAGTCAGTTGTCAAATAGTATACTTAGCACAATTCTCTCTCTCACGCACACATCCATTGGATTTCCCTTTGGACAATGCCTGTATCTTTGGGTCTGACTCCTGGAAAGGAATTTGATCTGGTTGCAGTCCAAATCCTTCAGCTCTGACAAGAGCGGAACATCACAGGGCCACCTCATCTTTTGCAGACAGCCCCAACCAAGTTTTCTAAAAGCCTTCTCTTCCTTGTTGTCTTTTAGCATTTCAGCGGCTTTTCCTTTTATTAGGTTGTTTGCATACAATTCTGAAAGTCTTTTTTCCCCCCCGTTATCCAAAGTAGCAGAAAACAGAGGACGAACTTTGATTTTTAAAATGTTTTTGAAGTGCTTCTTGTTTGGGGAATATGTGCCCCTAAGACAAAAATGGAAACAATTAGTCTTTGCCCCTCCTCACCTCCCTATTTTGAACCTGCGTTAATTCGTGGAGGTGAAAAAAAATTATCAACTGGGTTGGCCTTTTCTTTCTCAGGAACAACATTGCAGAGAGAAAGGTGTGTGTGTGTGTGTGTGTGTGTGTGTGTGTGTGTGTGTGTGTCTGTGTGTGTGTGAATGTGGCGAGTTGAAAGGCTTGAGGAAAGGGAGCACGGCTCTACCCCCGGGAAGCCTAAGCTCAGCAGATGGGAGGGGACCCAGGGTCGCCTTCCTTGGTCTGAGCCCAGTGCCCAAGCCGCTCCCCTTGCCCCCGCAGGGAGCTCGGCGCCCTGGAGCTGTGCCAGGACTCCAGACAGCGCCAGGCAGGTCGGTGGATGAAGGGGGGGGCCTGGGTGTTCTCTTTGCAGAAGACGCCCATTTGGAGGGAAAACTCCCTTTATTTTTCTGGGGCTCCGTAGCCACCCCCCTCCCCAGTCCCCTATGATTTTTACGCTGATCACACTCCTGGTGATGAACTTGCAGCTCTGCTTCCTGCTGCCTGCTTGACCCGAGAGCACCAGCAGGCTGCCGGCCTCGCCCTCAGCTCCCTCCTCCTCTTGCAACCCCTGGGCCTCGGGGCGCCAGTGCGGGTTCGAGCGGGCCGGGGCTGCAGGAGGGGCGCGCGAGGGCGCGGGGTCCCGCCGGGGAGCGCGCACGGAGCGGCGCCTCAGCCGCCCTGCTTCCTGGAGCTGTGCTCCTTTGACCCCAGTGGCAGTCCCTGTCACTGCACCGCTCGCGCTCCCTCTGGCTCGCCGCGCCCTCGCTCCCTCTCCTCGCCCCCTCGCTCGCTCTCTCCCCAGATCGAGGCTGCTCGGGTCCTTTCTCCACCCCCCCCCTCCCTCTCGTGCCGCGCCCCCAGGTCCCCCGCCCCTGCCCGCGGCGGGACCTCCGGGGTCGAAGGTTCTGGCCCGCCCGCGCCCCTCGTCGCCCCCGCTCGCCCCCCGCGCGCCTCCCGCCGGCTCCGGCCGCTCCGCTATGGATCGCCTGCTCGTTGGGCGCTGAAGGCATCCCCGGGACCCGGAGCGCAGCCCGGGAAAGGTAATCCGCCCCGGGAAGGGAGGCGGAGGGCGGGGGAGGGGGAGGAGGCGGCCGGGCGCCCGGTGCCGCGCGCGAGAGGAAGGGAAAAAAAATGCACACACAAAGCGGAGCCCGGGTGAGAGGTGCCTTGTCAGAGGCGCGTGCGAGGGGCTCGGAGGCTGCGGACCGCGGCTGCCCCGGTGCTCCTGACATTCGCACAAGCTGGCGCTTCCCGGGCAATTCGGAACCCGAGGAGGGCGTATTTTCTACCCCAGAGCGAAAGCGAATTCTTTTTCAGGAGCTGTCGCCCTCCCACTCCCCATCTCGCCCCTCTGCTCATCTCCCCTCCCCCCTCGCCGCCCCCAGTCCTCAGCCCCCGACCTCCCAGGGTCCCCACCTCCCGCTCCCTTCTTCGCCGGGATTTCTCTGCAGGGGTGAAGGGGGTGTCCGCGAGGGGCATCAGCGAAAGCCAGGCGGCTGGGATGGGGGTGGGGACGAGGACTAGGCGAGCTGTTTACTAGAAAGTCCCGGGGTGATGTGTTCGAACCGCCCCGGCCTAGGCCCGGGTGCATTGTGTTGGCCCGAGCCCCGGGCGCCCGCCGCGGCCCGAGCGAGGTGCGGTGGCCGGGAAGGCGCCGCGCAGCTTTGTGCTGGGTCTGCGCTCCGCGGCCGCCCCCGGGGCCGCCCGCGCGCGCGCCGCTCTCGCGCGGGGCTTTTTCTCACCCTGTCCCCGCGCCCCAACCTCGCTGTCCCCTGCCGCCTCCGGTCTCCACGATCGCCGCCTGCGGAGCGAGTCGGCGACCCGGGCCGGGCGGCGGGGGACGAGCGACGAGAAAAAGTAACCGTTGCCGCCCGGTTTCTTCTCCAGAGAGGCAGGAGTTTCTTTGCCTATTTGCACGGAACAGGGTTATCTTTGTAAAGCCTTTGAATTCCGGGGTTTTGCGGCCTAGGAGGTGAAGGGGCATTTTTTTCTGGAGATTGGGAAGGGAGTTAGAATCCACCAACAAGAAGAGAATTTAAGGATGCCCCGGTGGGGCAGATTTATAGAACATTTACTATCCACCCACCCACCCCCCAACATACCCCCAAATTAAGTGTAAATGCGGGTCATGAAAAATATGTAATTGATTTGAGATGCTGCGAACAAACACAAACAGGTCGGGGTGGAAAAAAACAAACAAAACTTTAAGGCAAAGAAAAGATTTCTAAAGAGGGGGGGAAATCCGTAGCCTCCACACCCCCTTCCAACGCTTGCTGGCTCCCTCCCTTCCTTTCTCTGCCGCTCCAGGAAAGCAGCCCGGCAGCGCCGGGGCAGAGAGCAGGGAGGCGGCGGTGACGGCTCCGGGCGCCGGCTCCGCTCTGAGGGTTCGGGGATGCCAATGCGCCCGCGAGGCTGACGTCGGGGGCGTGGGGCTGTGATGCTCGAGCGAGGATGGCGCGGTGTCAGAGCCATTGGCCGCCGGTGGTCATCAATCAATCTGGGGCTGGGGGAGAGAGAGAGAAAGAAAGACAGGCGCCCAGCGGAGCCCAGGGCCGCGAGCGCCAGCACCAACAGTGCCAGCAGCGGCGGCAGCAGCGGAGGCGACGGTGGTGGCAACGGGGGACTGAGCGAGTAAGGCGAGCTGGTGCTCCAGGAAGGAAGGGGGAGCTGTCGCCCGGAGGAGCCGGCCGTGAGCCGGGAGGGCAGGGCGAGAGTGTGTGTGTGTGTGTGTGTGTGTGTGTGTGTGTAGTTGCTGAAGGACACCCTCCCCCCGCAACTGCCCACCCTAGATTTAAAACAAACAAACCAATCCAAAGTAGAGAATTCCGCGCCCCCCGCCCCACCATATATAGGCTCCACGCGTTGCCAGAGGCGCAGGAGAAAAGTCCTGCCCTTTCTCTCCGAAAGAATGTGCCAGGCTGGTGTCCGCAGTGCTGGAGACAAGTTCAGGTGTAAGTGCGGCGGGAGGGAGGGCGCTCTGTGGACAGAGGCACGTGGAACTTTGTGCATCCCTCCCAAAACCCTGGCGGAGACGCCTCTGAGAAGGCTTGTGGGCATCGCTCCGGGATACAGGGATGAGTAACTGGAGGTGGGCATAAAAGAGTAGGGGCGTGAGTTGAGAAAGCGCTCGATCCGTTCGGCAGTGGGAGGAGAGAGCGAAATTTGGCGGAGTTGGAGCAGGCGAGTTCCAAAGTCCGGCCAGGCGGTCGGGCGATCTTCTTAGGGCTAGTGAATAAAAGGAGCATCCTTGTTTAAAGGAGGAAATCACGGGCTCCTTTCTCATAGGCTGTGCGGTGCGGGCTCCGGTAGAGAGGTCATGAGTTGTTGCTTTGAAACTTTTGGTAAATTGGACTTCTGGTGTCTAGGAGGTGGAGACAGTTATTTAATTCCCCAGCTTTTAATCCTTTCATTGCCAGCCGACTTTAAAAGGTTTTCCAACTAGATTCCTGAAAAAGAACATTTCAAGTTGCACAGCTTAAGGGACCCAGACGTGATTGCTGTCTAGGAAATGCAAAATGAGCCCACATGATTTTTTTTTTTTTTTTAAGGAGAAAATCAAACTAGCACCAATCAACATGAATGTTTGGCAATGTCAGTCCCCTTTAGATTTTTCTTTAGGATTCCTGGCATTTAGTACCAGGTTCTTTTGTTTTGTGGAGTAAATGTGCTGAAGTATAAAATGAAAATTAAGAAAAAAAAAGAATACTGCTCTCTTTAGATATTATATGTAAAAAGTGATGTATGTGTAAGGAGGATGAGATGCTCCAAAATCTGATCATTTGGAAGGTTTTATTGCTTACATATGTGAAGCAAGGTGAATCAGCTTCTGGATAGTTTTAGACAATGTATCATTCTGCTTTGTTTCAAGCTTTTCCCAAATTTCTCAGGTCAAAGGAGGGGCCATTGTCCCCTCTTTCTGAGAGTTTGCTAGGGAAAAAAAAAAGTCTTCTGTGTGTTGGTGTTTAGTATCTTAGGATATGTTCATTTTGTGATGCGAGTAGGGGTGAACACAATATTTTAAAGAGTACGCCTTTTCTTGACTTGTCTGTAAAGGTTCCTGTGAAAGTTTTGAAGCTCTCTGCCTCAGTCTGACAGTTTCTTCAAAGGACTCCAGATTAAAGAAGGTAGACACTGCAGGTGCACTCTTTCGATAAAACATTTGAAAGGGAACATGGTAAAGATGAATTCAAATGAGATGCCAGCCACCCATTTAGCCCGTCAGAGTTACAGGGGCCTGTGCTTGCTGATGAAAAGATATTCTATTTGTCTTGCTGGGGCAAAGGTGCGAAGAGGTACAGATGTTCACTTGATAGAAAAGGCAATCCTAGTTGGACTTTAGGGTCGAGTGGACTGTTTAGGACTGTGAGTTGATCACCTTCTAAGTTCTCTTCTCTGCTTCAAATGGGAGGGTCTAATGCTAACTACTATAAGTCATTGCCTAGATATTTACATAATAGGTGTGTAGATTTTATTTCTAGGCCGTTTTGCTTAGCTTAATTAGTGAGTTTGCTCCAGAAATATTTAAACTGGTTGTGGCACAGAGTGCAGAGACTGTGACTGAGAGGTCACAGTGGTGTAGACATGAATTTTGTTTCCTTTGCTTCTTAATGCTCTTGTATTTCACACAATAGACATTGATGGCAGGAACATAAGAATTGCCATGTAATTTTTACACCACTCTTTAATTTATGCAAACACTAAGTTCTCGCAGTCTGAAAATGCGTATTTTTTTCCCTCTGTGCTTTGATGGCTAACATTCTTTTTAATGACAGTCATTTCTATAACAGGAAGATGTTTTCATTTGTATTTACTTTTCAGCGTGGCGCAATTATGCAGTTTTGCGCTTCAGTAGTGTCTTGGTACTTTGTGTCTCAAAAGAGAATTACAGTACTTAGAACAGGACTGCAATTTGAAGCAGGTGTTGTGTTTTACTGTTATGCAAAATAACAGTAAAATATAATTGTGGGGGAAATTAAGGAAACAGCTGCAAACTTGGTATGAAAACTGCTACATTATGATTTGTAAGCAGTTCTTCATAGATATCTTGCATCAAAGGAGCAGGGAAAGATTTTAATTTAGTTAATCCTACTGGCCTGGTTGTCTATCATCTGGTGCTTAAAGGACTTCTACCTCCCATGAAGTCAGGAAGAAGAAAGAGAACCCAAAGTGACACTTTGTTTAAAATGCCAGAACACCAGGGATTCATCTTTTGGCAGTGGCCTTGTGCATTAGGAACGAAGGCAAGGTGGGTGTTATTTAGCTTGCTTTGCTAATATGAAGAAGGCAATGATTTGAGTGGAACACTGTGGAATTTCTTAGCCCAGCTAGCATATGGAGGACTACACAACCCCCGGGTTGTAAAATAATAAAATAAATGGCCTATGGCAGGCCATCTGCCTTTTGCTTGATATTTAAGGTGTTTCATGCCAAATTTAAATCTAATCTTATTTTTCTAAATATTTTTTATTTGAGATAGCAGCTAAGATTCCTGGAGCTTAATGGGGCACATGGCAAACGTATTCTGATGTGGAGCACTTAAAGTAAGAACGTGGGTTACGCCCAAGTGTTACTCAAGGAGCATGCTCCCCGCTTCTTCTCTATTGCATTGATCAGTTGCAACAGCCTCAATGCAGGGATCTGCTCTCTCAGTCTTTGCATACCTGCTGTAGAAATAAACATCCTCATTTGTGAAGCCGGCACAGCAGATAATATCCTGACACTTATAAAAATAATAAAAACTAATGGAAATTTTGAAAGAATGAAACCAACTACTGAGAATTATACAGCACCAAGCAAGAATGAGATGGTAGATGTAATGGCTGCCCCCCTTCAGTGTTCTCTTTGGGCTCTTAAGAGGGGCCGTAATGAATGCATCCAGAGTCGTGGTCCAAGCCTAAATGTGTTTAACTTTCCCCCACGTGACTGGAGTGTTTAAAGAAATAATATTACATTTAGCAAGAACGATTTGCCTTACCATAAGATTCTTGGCCAGAGTGGAGTACATATGTATACCAGGCGTTGAGTACCTACGTTTGTGGGGAACTGCTTGTGAAAGAAAAAATTATGTGTAACATGCACATATTATGTATGTATTATAATTACACACTGGTATCTATTGTAAGTGTAGCATTTTATTTTATTTTATTTTATTTTATTTATTTATTTTATTTTATTTTTTGTGAAAGAGAGAGAGAGAGAGCAGGAGTGCTCAGCACTGTCAGCACGGAGCCCGACAAAGGGCTCAAACCCACAAACTGTAAGATCCTGACCTGAGCTGAAACCAAGAGTCAGATGCCTAACCGACTAAGCCACCCAGGCGCCCCTATAAGTGCAGCATTTTAAATTTACACTGGTCATTGTGTTATATGACTGTGTTAAGCATTGAGATTTCAAATTATTCTATGACATCAACTCTGTACAGACCAAACATTCCAATTAGCAGGGAAGGTTTGGAAGATTCTCCACTTCGAGCACAAACCATTTATAGTTAGACACCATGGCAACTGTGGATATGCCCCTTCCGTAATTCATGTTAAGTGCCATAATTATAATTAAAGAGGAAATCTTAGTTTGAACACCGCTGAAGTGATTTGCTAGCAGCCAGCAGTGTTAGATGGACTGCAGTGTCCACTCTGAAGTACCTGCAGGGTGAGGGTTGGAAAAGGTTGTATCCACGAGGCAACAACACATATTAAGATTTTTCTTGAGCCAATTGCACATCCCGGTGTCCTAGCTGACGTTTCTTAAACACCTTCTTTTTCTTTGTTCTCATTTTATAATTTTTTTTTTTTCAGAAACGCACAGTGGTATTGATGTGTAGATCCTTGGGTTCAGAGGTTGGCTGAAACACACCATGCCTGCTTCCGTCCTTTGCTCCGGAAAGTTGTGAATTGCTCATGCCTATAGGGAGGAAGGATGGCTCATGGGATTCCTTCTCAAGGCAAAGTTACCATAACGGTGGATGAGTACAGCTCAAACCCCACCCAGGCATTCACACACTACAACATCAACCAGAGCAGATTCCAGCCGCCACATGTACATATGTAAGTATCACTCGTGAACCAAAAAAAAATTGTCAGTCAAGAAAACAGAAGTAAAATAAGAAAGTCACTAATGACTTCTGTCAGGGAGAATAAAAGTTATGTGATTCGTTAAACAGATGGGTATCTGTGGTTCCAAGTACAGCTCAGAGGAATACTCTACATCTGTGTAACCTTTTCAGTTTTCAGAGTACTTTCAACCATAATTTGACTTGAGATCGTCAGATCTAAGGGGTGGTGGTTGGTTGCCCACATTTTGTGGACAACAGAGAGGTTAAGGTATTTGCCTACTGCCACACAGTGACTTTTGGCAGAGTCTTCTGACCCCTGGTTCAATTTGCTTCACGTTGCATTGTTTGCCTCCATGATGAAATATTTCTTTAAAATTTCTGTAGTTTTTCCCCCCACACCTCACCCCACTACCCCTTTACATTCAGCTGAGAAATAGGCCTAATTGGGACTAATTGTCCAGCCACTGCTAAATCCATTGTCTTGCCTGTTGCTGGTGGAACGTGTGCTGCATGCTGCAGGACTCCAACAATATGGAGAACAAAGGATTAAGGGACAGTGGAACAGTCGGTTCCAGGAATTGTACTTTTCTCTCGCTCCCTAATACTATTTAAGTCATGTTTCAGTTTTAAACTGTTTAAGGAACAGAGTGTGGGAGAAACCCAGAGGCAAGGGTTTTGCAGCACCTGGTGCATACCAGCTTGTTTCCCTTCCTTTGCTACAGGATGTGCTGGGCTCTCATCAGAAGGGGCAAAAGGTCATCATCTCCCTGGTTTATTCAATGCCTGGTGTTCATTCTCTATTAGACCCTTCCAGTGTCTTAACGGGAGTCTTTCATAGTAGGACTAAACCTCTTTGAAAACCATTGTATAGTCAAGAGAGAAAGGAGGTTAGAGCTCTGTTGACTGTTTTTTCCATTCCTGGCAGAACTGAACTTGGGGCCTAAGTCACAAGCTCTTTTTTTAGCATTTGCTTTATTGGAGCATTTAAAAAATAGTAGGGCCCCCCCCACACACATACAGAACACATCCACATACCTCCCCCCCCCCCCCCCCCCCCCCCCGTTTACAAACACTAGCCAAACAAAAAGATCTTTCTTGACTGCCTGGGTATTAGTGAAAATACTAGGATGTTACTTTGCAAGTATATTCTGTAGAGCCACTCAATTACCTATAATGGGATTTCTGGAAAAAAGAAAAAGAGAAAGAAATCCTTGGAAATGGTTAGTGCTAACCTATCTTTGAAGAATTTTATACTTTCTTTAAATCAGAATATATTCATGATGATGAAGGATTTGTTAACATGATATTAAGGAAAAGTTTTTAAGGTGAATAAGATTTTCCTTTGTTAAAATGGCTTTTCTGAACAATAACTCGGTTCATTTCAAAATTTTCCTTTTATTCTTCTGCTCCTAATGATTTCTTTTTCTTCAAATATGTTATAGAATTTGTGCAAGCTGGACTTAGGATACCTTTAGCTCTGTTCTGCTCGTGTGACATTTTGTATTAAAGAATCACAAAGAACTTTGTGGATTCTGTTCCTTTCAGGCAAAAGAAAGTATGTTTTGCCTCCAATTCCTTGGAAGATGCCTGATAGGGAATATCACCTTAAGTCTTTACTCATCCATGACCATAAGATTCTGCTGGTGAACCGTGAATGAACAGAGATATTAAAAAGGCATGTAACCTTAGAACTAATCTGCCTAGATCTAGCCATGAGAAATTCCAAGGATCAAATTATACCTTTTTTGAAACTTTTTTTCGCTTGCGAATTGGGTTTTGTAGTTGTAGCCTGGATAGCTGTGTAGCCCTTTTACTGGACATCCCACCTTAGAATAGAGGACACTTGCCTTTTCACCTTTATCACCTGCTGAGGGCATCCCACCTGAACTCTTTGTTCCAGCCATATAAGTTGCTTCATGGTCACCTGAGCACACGTTGGGCCTCTCCTTCTTGGTGCCATTGCTTTCATCGCTTCTCATGGCTGAGACACTCACATTTATGTTCTGCTCATCAGATACCTCGAGCCAGTTCAGGCCTCTCTGCATCTGTAAAACCTCTTTTATGTCTCCTAGTCCATACTGACTGTGCCCCCCCTTCCCAACACAACACCCCTGGTCGTTATTTCAGCCCATATCACCTGCATCATTATCTCTGTCTCCCTTATTCGTTTCCTAAAAGCAATGATTGAGAGCGTGTAACAGTTGTTCAGAAACACTGATTGATGGGTTGATTGAGTGATCCATTGATTTGACTGTGCATTGAGATGAGATATTGTGACTTAGATTTGGAGCTTTTCATTGGAATTTTTCTGTTCTTCCTTAACATTTTGAGTGTTTGTACGAAGGTGTGAGTGTACCGTGAAGCTGCTGGCTCACTTTTTCCTTGGCTTGACTTTTCCTTGCTTGGTGCCCTAGCACAGTCTAGGCATGCAGGTCTCTCGGGTACATGTGATCGTGTTATATTTCTTTTATATTAAAAAAATGGGCTTATTCTAAATAGAAATTTATATTGTCTGGAAAATATCCATAAAATACTTAGTCTAAAATTCCTTCATTTTTTTCTGAAATTTTCAACATGTCATGGCAGAGGCTTGTTCCTTTTCCCCAAAGATACTTTGTCTTTTCCACTTGAATAGTTGTTGATTATTTTGCACGGGATCCTTAAAATGTTTCCTTTCCTTTTTCATTTGCAACTGAGGTCCATGAAGACCTGTAATGGATCACCTGAACTGGAATTCCAATTCTGGTCCCTTAAATGATCTGTTGTTTTCTTTCACACAAACTATGGGTTTGTTTGGTTTTTTTTTTTGCCTTAATTAAGGAATCCTTCACTTCCCATTTAATTCAGATAGTCTGACGTCAATTTTGTGACCCACCCTTGGCAATTTAGTTTTCTTCTCCATG
Source organism: Neofelis nebulosa (assembly GCF_028018385.1). Taxonomy (NCBI): domain Eukaryota; kingdom Metazoa; phylum Chordata; class Mammalia; order Carnivora; family Felidae; genus Neofelis; species Neofelis nebulosa. The sequence goes on along the minus strand of NC_080791.1, from coordinate 84,980,569 downwards.
CCTCAGTTTACTCATCTGTACACATTTGCAGTAAATGATAGCTATGGATCTTTTTAGCTCTGACATACTGAGATTAAGATTGCTGTTAACACAACATTTATTTGCAAGGGGTTGCTATAGGGGGATACATAAGACTTGTTTCCCATCTCCATCAAGATCATCACTGATTTCAAAGCTATTGTTTCAAGTGACTTGAGGAGATTTACTACTTGGTCTTGGTTTGGTTTCTCCTGTGAGTTCTGACGAGGCTGTCACCAAGCTTTCTAAGAACCACTGGCCTGCATCTCTGCCTGTGACATAGGGAAGATTTTTTTTTTAATTGAAGTATAGTTGACACACAATGTTACATTCGTTTCAGGTGTACAACATACTGATTTGACAACTCTATACCTTATGCTACGCTCACCACAAGTGTAGCTACCATCTGTCACTGTACAATACTATTACAACACCATTGACTATATTTCCTGTGCTCTACTTTCATCCCCATGACTTATTCATTCCATAACTGGAAGCCTGGATCTCCCACTCACCTGCACCCGTTTTGCCCATCCCCCACCCCTCTCCCTTCTGGCAACCATCAGTTTATTCTTTATATTTCTGGGTCTGTTTCTGCTTTTATTTGTTTATGATTTTGTTTTGCTTTTTAGAGTCCCTCCCTCTCTCTCTCTCTCTCTCGCTCGTTCTCTCTCTCTCTCTCTATATATATATATATGTGTGTATATGAAATTGTATGGTATTTGTCTTTCTCTGTCTGACTTAGTATACTTAGCGTAATACCTCTAGGTCCGTCTGTGCTTTTTGCAAATGGTAATATCTCAAGGAAGATTTTTTTATTTTTTTAAAAAAATTTTTTTTTTCAACGTTTTTTTATTTATTTTTGGGACAGAGAGAGACAGAGCATGAACGGGGGAGGGGCAGAGAGAGAGGGAGACACAGAATCGGAAACAGGCTCCAGGCTCCGAGCCATCAGCCCAGAGCCCGATGCGGGGCTCGAACTCACGGACCGCGAGATCGTGACCTGGCTGAAGTCGGACGCTTAACCGACTGCGCCACCCAGGCGCCCCACAAGGAAGATTTTTTTAAAGAAAGCAATCCTATGTGACCTTGGGAAAGAATATTAAAGTACAGCTAGAGTTGACAGGGCACAATTTAGCCAAGAATTTGTGTGCCCCTCTTACTCAGATTCTTGAATGTAGTATTAGATGTGATGATTGAAAACCAACAATTAACAGAACTTCATTTTTCTACAATCCCTCCATTATTTTCTTCAGTCCCACACATCCCTACAATTCCTCAACATCCCAGGCAGAATGTTGAGAAAATCATTCAGTATTTAGTATTTTTAATGTTGGTGGGAGGAGGCGCTGAAGGAACCAATGTAGGTTTGAAAGCATCATAAGAATTTTGTATATTTTTAATTATCTGAGGCCCAATAAGATATTATAAAACTTTTTTAGGAGGGTATTCAGCCATCTCAGCTTTTGCACTGAAAGTCCTGTATTCTGGGAGACCCGTTAGTGCTGTGCTAACCAGGAGGGTTGGTCACCCTACTGAGGTTAATTCTTCACCTTTGTCTTTAAGGCTTGGTTGCTGGGAAGCTCACATCATATTTTATTTTCAGTTTTAGTCACTTTGCGTGTCTTTGTCTTCAGTTGTCAACACCCCTGGAATATCACTCTGCTCATGTTCTTTTACACTTGTTTTTGGGAGGCAGCGTAGTATGGTGTTTGACATGTCTAGTGGAATATGATTGTTAGATTTAAAACCTGGTTTGCACCACTTACTAGCTGTGTAACCAACTGTGGGCAAATGTATTAAGTTCTCTGTGTTTTCTTTTTCCATTTGTGAAATGTGGATGGTAAAAATAGTGCCTATCTCAAAAGGTTGCTGTGAAGGTTAAAGCAGTTATTACTTGTGAAATTCCTAGAGGAGTTCTTAGTACATAGTTAATACTCATTATTTGTTTAGCTGTTTTTACTGATTGTTTTACTGAGTCTGCATTTTTTTGTTCTAAGCTGTCTCAATTCATTTTGAAAATCAGTGGAGTAAAAATAAGTGAATAAATAAGAAAGTCACTGGTAAGTTTTGTCCTATCTTCCTCAAGGAATCATTCCCAGCAAACTTTTCTGAATGGGATATTTGGCTATCAGGGTTGGCAGGTGTTCTGACTTCTCTGTGCCTGTCAAGGTTATACACAACCTAGGATTACCTCACTTAACTTCCAGTTACTCCTTGGCAGTGACAGTCCTAAGGGGAGAAGGAATCCAGTGAACTGAGTGTTGCCTAGTTATTCTCTGTGAAATCACTGTGACCTTCTTCCTCTTTGCCTGTTCTCAGGTTCTTGTACCCCCATCAATGTCTTAGGCTCCTTACCTATGGTTGTGGTTAACACAGAAGCATCAAGAATTAATTATAGTCAGGATTGAGTGCAAAGGGCCAGAGCTTTGGCTAGGGAATGAAGACAATGTTCACATAATAGCTGAGAATGTGGTCTGAGATCAGAAATCTATATACAAGTGTTGATCCTGCCAGTGACTAGTTTGGAGAGTGATGATGGACAAATGACTGAGTCTTGTCGTCTGTAAAATGGGTCGAACGACCCTTTAAGACAGTTGTGTGTATTAAGTGAGATAAAGCATATGACATATAGTGCCTGAAAGATAACACTGGATAACTAGATGCTGTGATAATAGTTATGATCTTGTCTGTATGGTCTTGTGTCAAACTGGTGAGCCTGAGATACGCTTTAACATCTTCCTTTCCAGAGATTCTTGGTTGTATAAAATCTGACAAGCCCAACTTGTGTTCTTTTTACTATATTGCATTATATAGTACTTGTCAGTATTTGTTTGGACGTTGTGAGTCAAAAATGACCTGAAGCTTTTAGGGTATCTTGGTGATTCCATTCTCAATTCTTATAGGATTTTGTTTGTTTGTGTGATCTGAAGTTCCATGTTTTGTGGTGGGAAGTAACTGTTTATTTCAGGTCCATGTTAGGCATCCTTAGATGCAAAAACAAAGTTATAGGAGGGAATTATGAAACGGTGCCTTTTGGTTAAAAAAATATACAAGTATGTAGAAAGGAACACCAGTGTTACTGGTGATTATTTAGGGAATGAATTGGGGGAGGGAGTAGTGGGTAAAGACCTTTCGTTTTTTATTTTATATGCTTGTATGTGGTTTGACTCATTTTTATAACAACGATGTAATGCTTTTTTGAGAAAAACATTTTTTTAAGAATGATAAAAATGTAATGTGTCTACAAGTCCTTCTGCTTTGTCTGCAAGATTTGCACTAAAGGCTGACACAAATGTAAATCTTCTACTTTCTTTGGGTCCACCTTTTTTGGGTGGCACTTGCTTTATTTTATATTATAATCAAGGAATTGACCAAAGGCTGTTTATTTGTTCAGTCTGATTCAGCTTGCACATGTGTGGGAAGGTGGGGGCAGGTGTCAAAGACGCCGCCTCCTTTTTCATCCTATACCTGAAGGGAAGTTTGTCTAGTATTTTCAGGTTCACTTTTGTAAAGAAATAGCTTGCAGTAGTGGACTACTTGATAGTACTTCAGGGAACTTATATGGTAGTCCTGCCTTAGTCACTAATTAAATCTATGGTCATATAGTACATTGGGCTTCTCTTAATTCCAGGACTTGATGCCCTTTGGCGTCATTGTCGCCTACTCTGGTCTGGCAGCTTCAGATTTCTTCTGTTTCTTTTCTTTAGATCTGTTTGGAATTAAGAACATAAATCCCTCATCATTAGTAGTATTCTGTAGGAAAAGGATATAATAGTGAGGCATCACGGGGATATGGTGGAGAGGGAGAAGAGACATGACCCCCTAACACTCACCCTAGAGGAAGAGTATTATCAGTGAATGAATGAATGTCTGGGGCTCTGTGAAACTGTACTTGACTAACAAGGTAGAAATTCATCCTTTGCTCTGGAGCTGGGCTGCATTAGCTGTTTGAAAAAAAAAAATTCTAAACATTTTTTTCTCATGATAAACCACTCGTTCTCATTAGAGATTTATCACTGGCCTGCACATTAGCATGGCCATAATTTTTGTTAATGTTTTCAATCTGAAATTCATCGTGGAGATGCTGAATGGCCCTTTTCGTTTGCACTCCTATGTAAACACAGAGTATTTTTCTTTTCCTCTCTCATTTCTTTTCAAAAATAAGTTCTTTTTCTTATATACTCCCTGAGGGTACTGGTCTTGTGGTCCGTGACAGTTTGACTTCATTTTAGAGCTGACTTTTTTCTTGTTCTGTAGATTTCTTTGTTTGCATTCAAGCATTAAAAAGGCAACCTAAAATTAGATAGTTTTTTTTTTTTTTTGTCCATATGGATTTGTTCTTAGAACCTGGTTGTATGTTGTATAACTAGGTAGTATTTTTTGTTTGTTTTTTGGTTTCTTGACTTTCGGGGAGGGTAAAGAATTTTGACAAATAAAGTCGATCCCATCTACTTGGTTTTTAAATTCTGAAATACTTCTATTTATAGAGATAAAGAAAGATTCAAAGGGAAAGTGTGGCCACAATAGATAGACACATCCTGAAACTGGGAAACCACCAGATCACCTCTCTTTACGGATTGAATCTGTCTCCTGCTCTAAGTACAGGTTTTGTTATTTATTTTTTTTTAAACTTCCTTCATGGAGATGTTTTGAGACAAGCATACAAAATGGCTAACCAGGAAGTTATGCAATAGGGAGTCTGTATTTGAGACATATTTAATTTTAATTCCGAGATTTTAGAGCTTATGACTGTAGATTTCAAGATATCGAAGCAAAACCAATGTCACTGGATCTACCATGTGTTGATTAGCAAATTCTAGGTCATTCTGAATTATTTCTAAAAAGGAAAATAAGCTTGCTGCGTCTCCAAAGATCTGTTCATCAGCTTGTTTGTCTTCCTTTTCAGTTTTTCTTCAGCTCTGTTCTTCCATATTTTATTCCCTTTTAGACTTCCACTGCCTGCTGCAAACTAGATGTTTCAGTAGCCATCCTGGCATGATTGGACTGTTATTTCACTATCAGTATGGACAAAACCACCACCCTTTTGCAGACCACCATGTTAGTCTGCCTTTTTTTTTTTCTTTAATGCAGAAGTACACTTGGAGGCTTTGTCTGTGTAGAAACACTAACTCTGCAAAGAGGAAACTCTGTTGGATTTATTGGCCCTTGCAGTATTTGGGTCTGCATATTTTTATTCTATTTTGCTTTGAAGGTTTTTTTTTCCTTCAATTTCTGTCCCTGTAGAAGGGTAAAATGTACATAAGAAAATGCATTTTTGCAGGCTTTTCGTATTTTCTTCTTTTACCACAAATCAAGAATATAAGCCCCTCTAGTGGGTTTAAATTTTTGTGCAGTTTTATATTAAGTAGTAAAGCTCTTGACAGCAGTTGAAAAAAGAAAAGAGAAAGAAAAGCTAGTGCCATTAATAAAGCAAACAGGTAAATGTTCAGTACTTGATATTATTGAACTTTAAAATTCCAAGTGAGAATTAAACAATTCTTGGTTGCTCTTTTGGTAGTGGCTTCCTTGAAAGATTGCCGTGACACAGACTCTACTCAAGCCCATTTATGTCTTTGTGCAGAAAGCCTCTGAAACCTTCCAGCTCAAAGATTTGATAATTCTTGGATTGGAAAAATATCTTTTCCCATCTTGCGGTGGGCTATTTTGGCATTTATACTGATTGGCTAAGAAAAGTGGCTTACTTGTGGTATTTGGTTTTAGGTATTTGGGCCACAGACCAAGTTTCAAACCGTTTACATATTGCACACTTAGTTTAAAATGTGTTTTGCACAAAGACTTGAAACCGAAATCAAGAAAAAAATTAAGTCTTCCACCAGCTAAGCATGTTTCCTTAATTTCCTGATTTAGCCTTTTGCTATGACATAGACAGTATACTAGCTCTATTTTAGTTCTGAGTTTTGGAACATACTCCTCTTTTTGTTTCATTTTGCTCTGCCTTAGGACTTCAAAGATAACTACAGAAGCCTATCAGACTGTATTAGATACTTTCTTTTTGAAATCACAAATATACCCATTGCCCTTGGTCTTTCCTTATATTTAACATATTCCATTTTTAAAAATGTTACCAACTTTTGCATACTGGTCCTGCTTGCGTGGGCAAGGAATATAATGAGGAGATGTGTGTTTTATGGAGAAGAGGAGAAATGGGAGTAGGTGTGAAGGAGACAGAGAGAGGGAGGAAGGGAGAGAGAAAGAGACAGACAGACAGACTAGCAGATATATTCATTAGATCATAACTCATTCTTGCAATTATGATGTTCCTGGCCTTGGGCTTGACTGTGATACCAGGAAAGTGTCAGCATCCCTAAACATCAGTCAATAGGGAGATAAGACAAATTGCACCTTTGCTTTCTGGAGTGTGTCTGCCCACCCCACATATGAATGAATCCAGCCCTCGAAAGGATCCGAATGGCAATTTTTGACACATTGACCTGTTTTGATCTCTGAGAGGGAACGATTTGTTAGGTCCTTTTAGGTAAATCAGACTTTAGGTTTGTATTTCAATAGTTTTAGAAAAAAGCCATTTGACAAATAACGAACTATAAACTGGCTTTTGAGAAGTCTAAGAATATCTGAAATTGCGATTTCCCAAGGTTGGCCGTCTGTTAGTATCTTAGGAGACTTACCATATGTTGTGCTCAGATTCTGACTTTTACAGGTTAACTTGTTTTCACTTTGTTCTTAACCCTCACATTGTGGGCACAACTGGTAATATTGAAACCTATTTTGACTCCACAGATTTAGAGAAAAGAAGATGGGGAGGGCAGATGTTTGGGAAGAACAAGCGAGGAAGGAGGTGTTAACTCCTATAGGATTTTAAGCCCTCATTTTTCCATCATGCCGTTGAAAGAAGCATCTAATGGTTTCCCCATGTGAAATATAAAGGCCTGGGTATCTGTTCGGAGCAGTGGAGTGAGCCCCGTCCTACCCCCATGCCCGTGACACTCCTGAGAATTCGGAAGGGGAATAATAACCCTGTGGGAGGTTGTTTGCTCCACATTGTGCCCCTTGGTGGTGGATGCCTCGTCTGTTTTGCATCTCTCCATCTCGACCCCTCCGCGTTAATGGCAGCCGGCACGCTCCACTGTTTATCTTGGAATTTGATACCATCATCTTGGCAACCAAACTGGGACCTTTACTGCTCAGATTGTTTGTCATTTGTTGTTAATTATCTGTTACCATAAATTCTGCACTTTGAGGAAAAAGGGAATGTTTTGAAATATTTCCTCCAACATGTGAATGGAACTTCATTTTCTGTGGACAAAAGAGGGGGGAAAATCAGCCCTTTGGGGAATTGGTTTCAGGGAAATCAAATGCCCTGTTTTTTTGAGACAGGCTTGTAGATCCCACTAACGGAGCCAGAATTTGCAGAGAAAGAACCTTTGCAATTTAGCAATGATCTCTGGTTGTGAGAGGTAGCCCCTTTTTAAGGAAAAAAAATAATTTAACTTTACATGAGGGGCTTTGCTTTTATCACAGTCTCTTTGTGCCATAATTGTATTTTGCGGGTGCGAGAGCCCGTTCCCCACAGTCGGTTCCTTCCTTTCAAAGGTTATTAAGACAAAGCAGTCCAGAGTGAAAAGTAGCTTCTGCTTACCTGCCTTTATGAGGTGTTTATTTTGTTAAGTGTAGAATTAAAATGAGCTTTCTGGCCATTAGTGGATTTTAGTCATGCCCCCACACTCTGCGGGAAGTTGTATCACCTTATAAACAAACAGTGCTGTTTTGCGAGGTGCTGTACCACGGGCTGCAGGAGCCACTGCTGGACTTAATATCTTAATAAAGCTGTAAACAGAGGAACATGAGAGAGGGAAGAAGGAACACACGTATTTTGGAGGGGAGAACTCAGGAGGAGAGTGTTACTCAGCAGAAATCTAGGTACATTTAAAAATATTTAAAAAATGAAATCATTTGAAAAGCCGCCCTCCCCCCACCAAAAAAAAAAACCCAGTGTGTCCAGATTCCAGTCTGTCTCTCCACCCCCATGCCCCTTGCATGTGCTTGGGTGTATTCTCTGCCACTAGTGCCTTAGCTTTACCGTGGGGATCATAGTAATATATGCTTCACTAGGTAATAGTGAAGTTTATATTAGATGATGCTTAGTGCTTCGTGAAACACTTAGCACAGCATCTCAATGCTCAATGCATGGTAGCTATTAGTATCAATAATATTGTTCATCATGACGTCATGACTGCATCCCCAGCATTAACCCTTGAGCTTCGGCAGAGTCTTAATGGTGGCACGTGAGCCATTATTACCGTAACTCTTGTCGATGCCGTTAAATGTGGTGTGTCTGTTTTATTCTTGTTCAGAAGTTTGTATTTTTTGGTTTTGTTTCCGTTTCCTCCTGCTTCTCAAGTTTTTAGGGCCTGTGCTGTCTCCCTAGGGATTCCCACACTGGGAGGGAGGGATTGAGTCTGTGTGAACCTACTGATAGCCAGGGGCACAGACTTACTAAACTCTTATCTCAGCTCCCTGCATGCTGCCTGAGACAGTGTGAGTCTATGAGATGTGCCTTTACTGGAGCTGTGGAATTTACTTGGGTCTGCTGCCTTGAGTTTTCCCAGAACCAGAGAATGTTCTCCCCAGGCTTATAAGGAATCACGGTAATAGCGTTGTTTCTGAAATAAAGCGCCGTTTCTACGTATTCCACTTCCATTATCCTTTTATTTCCTCTCAGTGCTTTTTAAAGGGAGTACATTAGGTATGTGTGCACTCTTTTAGCACACAGATTACAATCAGACTTTAGGATTAAGAAATGTGTATTAAATTAGTGTCTCAGACTTAGTAACAGTTTGAGTATGAAAACTAAGAGACGGGGGAGGGTGCAGAGAATGGAGGTTGGGGGAAAAACACCCTCAGACTGCGCTGAGGGAGGCTGGGAAAAGGATTTAACACTTTGGATTTTTTTAGAAGCCATTAAAAGTCTGATGGGATCAGATTACCTGACTGCACATCTGAAACATGAAACTCTTGCCCTAAACCGTGCAATTGAGTTAAGCTCAAAATTCAAGGCCTCCCCCTAAGACTGGCCTCTGGGTAAGCCTCATTGTGAATCACGAAATGATTTCCTTTGAGAGGAGCAAGGACTACAGTGAGGTTTTTATGGCCAATTTAGTCTGTATACTGGTGCCAGCCAGACATTTGGCAGCAGTTAGTGCCAACTTTGGTGATCTGTCCACCGATTTTTCCCAAGGTCTTCGATCCTGTCTGTTTTCGGTGTTGACGTTGAAGGGAAGACACATTGTAAAGCCAGCTTTCTAGGCACACCTCTTGGATTTTTTATTCTTTATGTTTTCCAAGTGAGAGGTACTGAGAGGTGTGAGGAGAACAGCAGGCTGGTCCACTGCCTTGCACTTGGAGGTTCAGAATGATGTCAACAGAACCTCCTCCCTAAATGCTCTTTCTTTCCTCCTCCTTCCTCACTCCTTTAGGGGAGCCCTTGCCCTCTCTCTGGATTACGTGAGCCTTTATATAGTCCCTGACTTCCAGCGGGTCAACGTGGGATTTTTCGACTTTACCATGGTGCAAAAGCGATACTCATTAGAAACTGTATTTGAATTTGGATCTTTTCCTGGGCTAGCAATACATGATTCGATCCTCTCTGGTGATGCTGGGCCGTGGCAGCCACAGCTCCCAGTCAAGATGCAGTCATGAAAATCAACAACCAATCATACACTCACAACATCCTTTACCCATACAACCATACTGTTTGTCACTTTCAGTATAGTATTCAGTAAATTGCATGAGATAGTCAGCACTTTATTATGAAATAGGCTTTCTGTTAGATGACTTTGCCCAACCGTAGGCTAATTAATTTAAGTGTTGTGAGTATAGTTAAGGTGGTCTAGGCTAAGCTATGATACTCCACAGGTTAGATGTATTTAACTTTTTCCAACTTATGATAGGTTTACTGGGAGGTAGCCCCATTATAAGTTGAGAAAGATCTGTATTCAGAGTACCTACAAGTAATGCTTTTCCTTGGCCTCACTTGTCATAAATGTATTTTTAAATTATTTGTGAAATGACTGTCTTCCAGTGGGCTATGAAAGCAGCTACTCTGTCTTTTTAGTTTTATTTTATTTTTGTCTGCTTCTCTTGAGAGCCCCTATCACAGTACTAGACACATTCTCTATACTCTCCAAATATCTGTTGAATGAATGAGCGAAAGTTGAGCTTGCAAGGATTCAGTACTCCTTTAGTATGTGCTTCTCCGGGAAGTTGGTGCTCCTTTGTCATCATCCGTTCATTTCGAGAGCATCTATTTAGACTTGACCATATATTTGGTTTTAAAAAGGGTAACTTCTATAAGTCTCCCATGTTTTTTTCAAGGTGGAGCTGGATGAAGCTCAGAGTGAGTATTTCTGTTACTCCCACACTAATGCTATATAATCTGTCCTGCCTTCCACTGACATTTACACTGACAGTAGTAAATTCTCATTTCTAACATAGGAAAAACATCAGTTTCACTTTCAACTTGACCTGAAAGATCTGGGTTTCATATATTGTTCTCTAAACCCTGAGGCATCAGAAAGTATATTGTTTTAACTCCTTTATCAAGTGCTCGTTCATTGATCCTATTTGGAGTCAACAGTTACTGGATAGAACCGTAAAATTAATTAGGATATACTTCAGTCTGATCATCAGGAGTCTGACTGACAACTGCCCCTAATATGTGGAGTTGACATGAAATGAGGACCATGAAAATGGGTCATCTGTTATCATGGGAACCATGCATTTTGCATAAGACCAACTAGTTTTATTCTGTACTCGGATGTTTTGTAGCAACTTTTTTTTTTTTTTTTTTTTTTTTTTTTTTTTTAACATTTTTTATTTATTTTTGGGACAGAGAGAGACAGAGCATGAACGGGGGAGGGGCAGAGAGAGAGGGAAACACAGAATCGGAAACAGGCTCCAGGCTCCGAGCCATCAGCCCAGAGCCTGACGCGGGGCTCGAACTCACGGACCGCGAGATCGTGACCTGGCTGAAGTCGGACGCTTAACCGACTGCGCCACCCAGGCGCCCCACAACTTTTTTTTTTTTTTTTGATGTGATAAACGTAATTATTAATAAGCTAGACTAACTATTTTGACAGAAATCTGTGTTTTGGGTTAAGTACAGATAACCCCATCCTCTCACCATTGGTGTCACATAGCAGTTGAAAACCTTTTTGAAAATTTGGTGGAAGGGAAAACAAGCAAAACTCTAAGAATATAGTGGAGCTCTGATCATGGGTGACTAAACTATAAACCTCTTGGAAACCAAGTGATTCAAAAAGCCCTGCATAAAGTACCAAGCTTAAGGAAAAATTTTATGTGGAGCAGAGCTTAAAAGAGAGGAGATAAGAAGAAAAGGAGGCTTGGGTGGCAAGCACTTTGGGGCAGCAAGTTTTTAACTTAGGTGACCAACTTCAGGTTTTTTTCCCTGACTGCTTCCATGACTGTGTCTCCTGAGGAAGGTGTTGTGCAATTAAGTTTTTTTGGAGATGCCATTTGGCTGAAGACCTACTGGAGTTTCTGGACTTTGAGAGCTCAACTAGAATTGGGGGGAGCTTTTCGCCTTGTAGGTAGAAGCCCTTTGATGGACCTGCCTCTTTGATAAGTACCTGTAGTGACTGGCAGTGACATTGTTTAGGTAAAGTATGGTTTAGTAATTGAGGAGTCAGTGCTCCTTAGTATATGAAAATCTTTCTTGAAAATAGGGAAGACACCAAAATCCACATGTGCAATTTAAATGAGCTTGTATTCTGCATTATAAATATGCACCGGATGCCAAGTAGAAAACCGGAACACTCTCTCAGGATGCTGTTAGGGCCAAGCGGAATCTCATTAGGGACAGCTTCAAAGATCAGTTCCTCGTGTCCATAAAAACAAGTGTAAATTATCTGGTGCGCGCCTGCTGTTAGCAGTTGTGCTGTTGCATTATGCATGATCCAGACTGCACAGAGGAGACGCGGCTGCATGGAATTCTGCAATATATGTGGGGATTTCTCCACCCAGACGCACACATGGAGATATTTTTTTGGTGCTGAGTCCTACATTTTGGAAATTTATTGGTGTCTTTTAGTTAATGGAGGGTACCATATATAACCTGCTCCTACATTTTTGATGAATTGGAGTCAGTTCAGAGAGGCATGATAAGGCTTTGAATTGTTTATATGAACAACCAATCTGCTCAGATTTATGTATCTCGTGTGCTCACGTGCAGAGTCAGATTAGGGGGCCATCAATGTGTTTGCTGCACATAGAATAGAGTGGATTTGCTTCTACCATTCTCCCATGTTTTGGTCTCCTGGGTATATTTGTAAAATAGTGTGAATACTCCATAAATTAAGAACATGTAGTCAGGTTTAACACACGAGGCTTTAATGATTAGTTTGAGAATAAATTCCTAAGGGTCTGGAATATATTCCTAAGCTTCACCATCTGAGGAGATAGAGAAGCAATAGAGTGTAGTGTTTAGTAAGAGTGTGGACTCTAGAACCAATTCTGTCAAGGGTTGAGTCTTGGTCTGCTTTTTACTGGCTGTGTGGTTCTGGAGAAGCTACCTAATCCCTACCTAATCTCATCTGTAAATGAGGGGAAAAATAAGTACCCATCTCACAGGTACTATAAGATGTCATGGATGCTAACTCAGTTGATTATGTATAGTACCTAGAACATTTCCTGGGACACAGTAGGTTCTGTCAACGTGTTGGCTCGTATTGGTGTTAGCAGCGTCATTATCAGAGGGAGAACACCTTCCAGGGAAGCTGGGGAGGATGAGGTGTGGTGCACCCAGAGACGCAGTTCATAAGCTTGAGTAGACATGTACACGTGAGGCTGAGGGCAGGCAAAGTCAGGGAACAACTACTTGCAGTGAATTGAGGGAAGCCATTAGAAATATGAAATAACTTAATGATGTATATCTTTGTTGTCCATATAACCCAGGGAAATAACAATGAGATTTGGGGGAAAGAGTAAGAAATAGAAAAAAAGAGGCAACTTTCCTGTTGTCAGGGTCAGAGAGTGTCATAACATCTCGTTTCCACTTGTTTCTTATAGCCTAGTCCCAGGACAAGCATGTGGGAGAAAAATCAAAAGAACAGCCTTACACGGTATCACATGGCTTAAGTCTGCAAACATTACAACTCCCATTACCTCCATTTTGAAATTTACATTTGCAGGTATAAAGAGATGGTCAAGATATCATTATTTCTCTTCCCAGACTAGAAGCTTTGTCAGGGCAGGGCTGATACTGGCTGATCTTGAATCCTCTGCAGTGCCCAAGGGCTCAGTAATGAAATACATCTTTGACAGATTAATGAACAGTCCTCAATATGTATTTATGTAATTTTGTCTTCCTGGTAGATTTTCTCTGAACTTACAATCTTCCCATCATCTTTAGAGAGTCATTCCTGCAATTGCAATACTGGCCCACGGGCTAGTTATTGCCAAACTTAATTGCTTCAGCATTCCTCCTTACAGTTCCCTGAAGATGCCCCTGGCACCTGCTGTCATTCACTCATCAATGTCTGAGGGATGGTTTGTTGGTAGCTCTCATATTTTTTTTTAAAGTTTATTTATTTATTTTGGGAGACAGAGAGAGAGAGGGAGAATACACATGCAAGAGGGGGAGGATGCAGAGAGAGAGAATTCCAAGCAGGCTCCATGCTGTCAGCATGTAGTCTGACTCTGGGCTCAATCTCATGAACTGTGAGAACACAACCTGAGCTGAAACCCAAAATCCAATGGTTATCTAACTAAGCCACCCAGGTGCCCTGGTAGCTCTCATATTTTGACACTAAGTGGCTGAGGTCTCTTTTGTGATTCTATGGTCCTCGAACACCTTTTTTTTTTTTTTTTTTGGAAATGAGAACCTTTAAAATACTGGCATAAGGCAAAGAGCTTTTTGCCATGATGGAAGCCTTGGGAACCACTACAGGTAGGGAGGAAATGAGCAAGAAGAGAGTGGGGAGTCTGGGGGAAGTTGGGTGTCACTGAAAATGTTTCATTTAATGAGTCAATCAATGAGTATTTACTGGAAGTAGCAAGGTGGGTTGGGATAGTGGCTGTTTCACCTAATTGTTTTATTCCCAGTACATGGCATAGGTCTGCTATAATAAATAAATAGTTACTGTTGAATAAATGTCTTGTTGGGTCTAGCAGTTAGAACAGTGTAGAACTGTAAGCTACCCATTGTTGTTTGCTAGGGGTGTTTTGCCTATTTCGGGAGTCAATCAGATGCACCCGAATTAAATAATACTTAATGAAGTAATCACGTGTGCATTATTATTAATAGTGTATCTAGTTGTATTTTTGTATACTTGTTGTATATGCTGTGCTCACTGTGAGGGAATAACATGTGGAGAATTTTACATATGGCCAGTTGGTGACTCAGAGAGGTTGAGCAACCTGATCAAGGTCACACACAACTGGTGGTTTGCAGGTACAGTCTTTATGGCCCTACTGAGCAGAAAGTGCTTAAGAACTTCCAAGGCAGATAATAAATTTTAACTGAGTAGGAGAAGCGAGGGAGAATTTCCTCAAGAACATATCTGAAATGAAATATTTTTCATCTGACAATTAAGTCATTTAAATTGCTTTCCAATTTTATTTCTTTTTTTAATTTTTTTATTTAAAAAAAATTTTTAATGTTTATTTATTTTTGAGACAGAGAGGGACAGAGCATGAATGGGGGGGGGGCGGCGGGCAGACAGAGAGGGAGACACAGAATCCGAAACAGGCTCCAGGCTCTGAGCTGTCAGCACAGAGCCCGACGCGGGGCTCGAACTCACAGACTGTGAGATCATGACCTGAGCTGAAGTTGGACGCTCAACCGACTGAGCCACCCAGGCGCTCCCAAAGCCAGCATTTAAATACAGGAACCTTTAAGTAGAGACCTGAGCTGAAGTTGGACGCCCAACTGACTGAGCCACCCAGGCACCCCCCAATTTTATTTCTTAATCAAAAGGAATATCTTGGGTACCCCAAGATAGTCAGAGTATCTTTAGGTCTGACTCTTGTCCCAAACATGAAACAAGGTAGGCTCCCTGTAGGAGGCACCCTATGATGGGAAGCAGTATAAATTAAATGGGAGCAGCTATTTTCTGCCCTGGGGGACCACACTTCACTTTCATTTTATAATGTTTCCTCCTGTTTTTATCACTCTCATGTCCCTTGGCTCCTCTCAAATTTGGCAGCAACTTCTGGATCCCAGGGCTCCAGAAACCACTGCCATTTCCTACTCAGGGACTATACACACTTGGGAAGCAATTGCATTTTTGCTAGGATGCAGGAGCTGAGAAGTGTGTAACCATGTGCGGTGGACTTG
Organism: Neofelis nebulosa; assembly: GCF_028018385.1. Taxonomy (NCBI): domain Eukaryota; kingdom Metazoa; phylum Chordata; class Mammalia; order Carnivora; family Felidae; genus Neofelis; species Neofelis nebulosa. The sequence continues at coordinate 84,965,214 of NC_080791.1, read as the reverse complement.
GATAATGGGTCACATTCCAAACAAGTTAAGTGGTTTCAAGGCCTACTGCTTGTGCTGTGTGGAAATGAGCAAAGCTATATGCTTTTAGGTCTTTTCCATTTGAAGACACAAAGATGGAAATTTGGATGCTTCAAAGCAATGAATTTTACAAAGTTCAGTTTGAGTACTGTTTTGAGACCTGACTGTGGCTGAGTATCAAAGATCAAGGGTAACTCCATTTTTGACAAGTTCTCAGAGGCTACTATTTGGAAATGATGTTTCTGACCAAAGAACAGTGGTGTTATTGCACAGAAAATTGCTCCTGTTATCCATAATTGGTGTTGGCATCACTTGGGAGACCATTGAAGTGTGTCTTCGTCATTAAGATTGAGAAACCCTATGGCCACGAGTCACTCCACAAGGAGCATTTCCAGCCACATGCAGTTTGCCTCTTGGAAATGCTCTCTGTGGCAGGTGTGAGGTATCACACTAAACTTCTTTATGTTGAAACCGCAGCTGCGCCCAAGTTGGCTCTGGCGATGATCCTCCTTGCTCAGGGTGCCACAGATTTTACTCTCAATAAGACTCTAGCCAAATGCCCAGGATGTTGGTACGATGGCTGACAGCTGGGCATTGGTTCAGTTGCTGGTGGTGAGCCAGAAGTACCTGTTAGATCTTTAAAAACTGAGCATCACAGAAAGTAGAATTCTTCTAGCTCTGTTGCTTTCCTGGGAGGTGCAGCGATGGTATTTGGCAGCAACTTTCACACTGAGCTCTAACTGTTGAACTTCATAATAGGAAAATTTTCTAATAAAAGCTCTAGTTTTTGGTGATGATTAAAATTAGTAGTTCTGGAATGATCAACTCACTAGGCAGAGAAGTTCATAAAATATGCATTGTGAAGAGTCCAGCTAGTGACTATATTGTTGTAGCAGGCTTCATTTCACTGTAGAAATTATACATCCCTATTGTCTGTATACAGATACGTGTGTGTGTAAACAGGCACACACACCCACAGACCAATAATGAAGGTTTAAAATTAAACATGGATGCAAGTACCTACTGAACACTTCTATAAAACAAATAAAACGCTGGACATTGTTTGCATGTGGGTTGAATACCTCAGCTAACGATTACTCACGCAGTTGACCTTGTTTTCTATTGAGGGCACCAAGAAGCCACATTATTAAGCATATTGGGTCAACTCGGGGTTCACTGTTAACATCATTTTTCTTTCTGTGGAGATGAAAAGGTCTTCAGGCCGATCATTTTCTTTTTGTTCCATATTCGTGGGTGGGGGGGTGGGTAGCATGATTTTCGCATGACTCTTGGTCTGCTCTATAAATAAGCAGATTCAGTCTTTTGTTTTCAATGTAATCAGCAAGATTGCATTTGCATTGCTTGTAAGTGAATCGCATAAGTGAAATTACATTGCCTGCATCTCATTTGGTATCATAAAATGTTATGGGATGCAGGCTGTTTTTCTCCAACTAAAGTGTCTTGAGTTGGTATTAGGGTGCTTGCTTTCATTTTCCTTTGTGACCAAATTTGTTGCATTCTACAGAGCTACGGCTCATATTTTCACGTATGTTAGTTGCTGGAGAAATACTCGTTCGTGTTCTCTAGAATGAGCTAAGATATTGGTTCAGTAGGGGGTAAATGGGGTTTTAAGACCATCTCACATCGTGTAGCAAGTGATTGCTAATCACTTTCTGTCGTTTGTGACAACTTCTGCTTACTAAGAGTAAATGCCAGTCACTGTTGGTTGGAAGTATAAAGCAATCTGAAGCTTTTCAGGCAGTTGGCTAAAGAAAACGGTTTACATAAAAACAAACACAAAAATAAAAACCTCAGTTCGTCACCATTTTATTTATTTATTTTTTCTAGTGACCAGTATAAAATGCGTCTCTTAAGGGGCTCTTCAAAAGATATTCTCTAAGCCAGTGATTTAAAAGTCATTTTGAGATTCCCCCTCTTATTTCCTTGAAAGTAAATAATTTAACACAACAGTAATGATTGCTGACTTCAAAAGTCAGTAATTTCAGTGACAAATGAGAATGCCTGACGTTTTCTTAATTCATGAATTTTTAATGAATTTTTAAGACAAGTTGGAGAAAAGGTAGGAGTTCTTAGATAATCTATAACACAGGGTGGTTATCCACAAAACCTCTCTTTATTAACTACATTGTTGATACACCCCACAAATCAGCAGGCAGCAAGTGCTGAATATGCCCTTTGCTAAATGGGAAGACTGCTTTCAAAAAGAAGAAGCACACCAGTTACAGTGATAGAGCAACAGTGAAGGTGTTTAGTAATGAGTGGTGATCTTCACTTATTTGGAAAGGTATTAGTAGAGAGAAATGGGAAGAATTAAATGTGAGTGGGTAGTTAAAATAGGACAGCGTGCATTTTTTTCTATCAGAAGACTTGAGCATACTAAGCCCAGAAGAAAAACTAACATTCTAAAAGAGCTTAACATTTTTTGGGTAAGATTTTGAAGGAGATAATGCAATTTTGTGTTCTTGTATTACCTAAAAAAATATGTATCTAAAAAAATGTCCTGAGGAAGGAGAGGACACAGTATAGCTTCTTTTTAATTAGTAAACTTTAAACTGAAACATAACATATGCACGGAGAAGTGTACAAGTTAACTGTATTTGGCTCCATGAATTTTCAAAGGGGACATACTTGTGTGACCAGTATCAGATGTAGTTTTAAAGATCATTTGTTTGTTTTAGTCTGTAAAATAATCTTCAGAAGTTATAAGAATTGAAATGTTATTGCAATCTTCAGTAAACTTGTATTCATAAAAATTGTAGTGGACCTTTGTTACTATTGCTGTGTGGTTTATAAAGAAGGTAATTATAGGCATTGGGATCCAGTGGCTTCCCCAAGATTCCTCTGCCTTGGATGTTGCATGGTTTAAACTTGCAACTGTGAGTTTTATTTAAACTGGTCTCCAAGGCGTACTTTGCATTTGTAGTCATTTAAGATTTCCTGAAAGCTCTTGTCTGTGATTGGAAAATTCTCTGGATAATATTTCCAAATTGATGACCTTCTTAGTTAAAATATTTTTCTTTAGTCTAGCTTAGAAGATATCTTTATTTTCTATTCCATTCATCACCATTTTCTCATTGAAAAAATTAACCATGCCTATCCCACTTCAAATGAACAGCTGCACTTTGAAACTAGATCCTTCTTTTGGTTGTAATTGTCCAAATGAGGAGGACCAGGTTTGCTAACTATTTGAAAAGAATTGGTTGTGACTGTAAAGCATTTTTATGCTTTCGTTTTTTTCTCTTCAATTTTGATGTTCCTAAGCTGGGGGGAAAAAAGAAAGAAAGAAAGAAAGGGGACAAGGAAGGAGAGAGGGAGGAAAGAAGAAAGGAAACCAAAGAAAGAGAAAGAAGGGCGAGGAAAGCAGTTTACAGAGTACTTATAAGCAAGGCAGCTCTGGGAATAGCTTAACTGTAGATTTGGGGGAAAGAGAAAGATAAAGAATGACTTCAGAAGTTCAACCTGAGGAAGACTGTCGTGCCAGTAGTGTGACTATAAACTACTGACCCGGACTTTTCATTTCTTTTTAATACATTTCACCCGAATGAATGGAATAATAATAAAATACATACATATGTATATACGTGCATGTGTATATTCTTTTTGGGGCGCTTATCACCTATTACCTGTAAAACTGCATTGCAGAGAACGGTTGTGAAACTCTCGAGGGTTTGTTTCGAAGCCAGTTCATGAGCATATATGGAAAGAGTTCTCTATATATTCCAGCTACAGAAATCGTCTTCATCAGACTTGTATTCATACCTTCCTGGCACCTTCTAGTGCCAGTTCAACACGCCCAACGAATAAAATTCACTAGTGAGTTCTTCCCTTTGCTTTTCCCATGCTGGCCACAGAACTCTTTAGACTCATGAGGCTACATGGCTTCTTTGGTTGGACCCATTATGGTCATTGTCACAAAGAGTTCTCTTACATGTAGTTGCTATAGCAACTTTCTACTTGTCCATGAAGGTATTGGACTGACTACTGGAAAGGTGATCCAATGGTTGATCCAAATGATCCTATGTGCATGGGAAATATGGTCTCTCAGCTTAGAAACTGAAATAATTGCACATTTTGTTCTTTAAGTGACCAAGATGGCTGATTAGAGACGTTTACCGATTTGTTACTTAATAAGTTGCCATTCATTTAAATTTTTTTAAAGGAGACTAACAGTAATAGATTATCTAGCTATCTATGTGTTTTAAATCTCCCAATAACTAGGGAAGAATGTTTCCAAATGAACATGAATTATAGCTCTGTTTATTATACCATTGTAAAAGCTAATACTTCGACTTGACATAACAGCTGCTTTTAAGCTATCAGGAGTCAAGAATAAGTGAAAATACACATCAATTTCCAAAAATATATTTGAATTCTTTTATTTTGATTATAAAAATCGTACATTTTCTCTAATAAAAAATTTGGATTGATACCTCTAGTTAAGATAGAAATATTCTAAACCTTACTTAGCCAAATAAACAAAAGAGCAAATATAAAACTGTATCAGAGTTTTGATAGGTATTTGCTTATTTGGCATGGTCATTCTCTCATTCATTCACTAATTCAAATATTTATTGAACTCCTGCTATGTTCTAGGCAAGCAAACTTGCCTGAGTCTGGGACTATTTAATAAATTAAAGTGATAATCTTATCAATTTATTATGGAGAAAATGGTTCAGTGTAATGCCCACTCATGATGTGAATCAGCCTCGATACAAAATTTGTCATAGCCTAGAGTATAAAACTAACCCTATTGTTTTGATTACTTTTTTCCCATTCTATTGGCTTTTTCCTCACTTTATTGTCTCACTTTGGTTAAACACTGCTTTTGAGGTTCCCCTTTTCTCTCTCATTTAAGGCATCTTAGATCTTCTGGACTGTAGCATGTACAGCCTAAGTTAGACCAAGGAAACCAGTTAAAAAAAGGCAAGCCAGATAGAACAAGGCAACATCCACGCAGGTAATAATAATCATAAAATAATGGCTGCCAACTATTGAGTGCTTACTCTATACCCAGCTAAGTGCTGACTGCCTAAGTATATTATCTTATATAATTCTTGCCGTCTCCCTCAGGAGTAAATGATGTTATCCCCATTTTGCAGGTAAGAAAACTAAGGTTGAAAGAGGCCTCCTAGGGTGACCTAGGTTTTGCAGTTGGTCAGTGAAATGTATATTTGCCTGAGTTTATGGGTCATGTGTCAAAGAGATAGTGTCAGACCTATGAATTAAGAATTTGGATTTTGACTGCTTTATTTTCTTTTCCAAAACAATGCTCGTGATAAAACCATGTGGAACTGGCCGAAGTCATGAAGAGCATGAAGTAAATACAATCCAGATCTACAAACATATTTTTGGAATAGTTCCCCTAGTTGAGGCTCTGTAGAGAGAAGCATGACCTAGGATGACTTTTTTACTTAGAAACACAAATATGGAGGAATTCATTATTTGGAGGCTGAGGGATCAATGGAGAAAAGCTTATTCAGTTGAGAATAAAATGGTGTAGGCCTCAGTTCCCTCATCTGTAAAATGGAACAAATACTAGTTAGAGCAGATGATTTCCAGTGATTCTTGGATTCCAAGCATTCTATGCGTTTAGGCTGAAGTTACTCAGAATTCCATATATTGGTTCCTGGACTTTCCAAGGCCACTGGTATTAGATGAGAATGCAAGAGAGAGTGACAGATAGAAACATCACACTCACAGGTCATGAAATTCCAGAGGGAACACTCAAGACTGTTAACCCATTCAGCTAAACACCCAAAACTGAATGTAAAAGGTTAAGAAGGATAATTTTTTCTCTACTTTGAGGTACCTTGAGGCAGGGGGGGCTTATGGCAGAATGAGACTTTCCCAAATAACACATTAATATGGTAGTATGAAATAAATATGTGGAGACTGGGCCCTTTATTTGCTGGAATAAAGAATTTCAGGTTCCATAGAAGCATGTCAAGAATCTCTTCTTTTTACTAGTTCTAGACATATTCATTGAAGAATATGTCCATGGCCTGAGAGGCTCTAGGTCTGGGAGCTTCTAATTTCAGAATTGCTGTTGACTCATGCTTTGGTATTGGATAACTTTTTCAATATCTGAGCCCATTTTCTTTTCTGCAAGATGTAAAATAGGTTCCCCCAAACTATTTCTGGTGCTAAAAATCTGTGTTATCAGTGTATCTTTTGATACCCCTAAAGCAAGAGAGTGACAACATTATGGTGGTGTTTGGAGTGACCAACGTCCCAAGTGGTGTGAGTTATGGCTGAATGACCAATTCAGAGGACCTGGGCTGGGGTGGTTTCTATAGAGAGGAAGAAGAAAAATCCAACATTGAAAAAATAATTTGCAGTTGAGTGAGAACAGTTTGTCCTCTGGGCTGAGGTAAATAGGTGATGATGGTTCTGCTGTTGTACACAATGGCATGTAGGATATGGTGGAGGAGTCCTGATTGTCTAGCCCAGCACACAGCTGTGGAGTCCGAGAGACTGTCTGCATTTAGGGTTGGTGTAAGCTATAGGTTCTTAAAAGGACTAGAGCTCATGTGGCTGTTTGGGTCTATATACCTGTGAACTTGTGTCAGGGAGGCCAGCACATGGTGTCAGGCCTAAGTGCCGGCAAATGTGGGGGGATATGCTAACCCAAAGACCATATGGCAGCATGTGGTAGACCTCTAGTGGATATTCTAAAGTTTGGGGGCAGAACTTTAAAAATAGGAGCCTAGTTTTAAAGGAACAGTGAAAGGGCAAATTGATTTTAGTCCCTGGAAATGTGGGAGGTTATAAAAGCTTAGTAACAGGAAGGAGACAGAAGCCCATTTACTAGAAACTAAAGTGAGGGGCATAAGAGAGCGAGGCATCGGAATGGCTCATCCGTGAGCTGCTTGAGGCATGGATTAGGATTTTCTGAATGCTGTCGATGGTCAGGGTTGGTCAGGGTCAGTTCAGAGGCCTGGTCTTGCATTTAGCTGAGTGGTAGCCATGAAGGTGCCATTGCTCTGGGCAGAGAACAGACATGGGAACTGGGAACCCCGCACTGTGGTTGTTGGGAAATTCACAAATTGTCCTAAGGTCAAGCTGCCACAAGACAGCCTAGACCAGAAGTCTAGGATGTGCTTTTTCTTCCTTGTTCTTAGTTTGCTTCATAAAGTTAAGGAAAAAGTACCAGCAGTCTTCAATTTTATAAGGTCCTTGACCTTATGTTTATGATTATTTACACTCAAATCGTCAGTGCAATCTGACCACCTGATAGCTTCCTCCTTCTTACAGTAGGGACTTGTCAACAATACCTAAGTCCTTACAATGTAAGACATACCTGCCTTGTGCCAGAGATGGTCCTTGGAGTTGTAGATGCCATATTTAATCTTTCAAGTGGCTAATTAGCTCTCCTTCATGAGGCTTGAATCTGAATACTAGCCCAGATTTCCTTGTGACAAAGTCCGTTCCTTTCCATGAGGCCATCCCGACTTTCAGCTTGAAGTAATTTCTTCCCTGTTTCTCAATCTATTTTTAACAAACAATGAAGATTTTCAAAATTCCAGCTACTGTGCTTAGAGGTTCATAATTGCTGCCTTCTCTATGCATACCTTTAAATACTTAAAAAGCCTTGTTTGTTTATTTGTTTTAACTGTGGGAAATGTAAATGTAACTCACAGGTTCCTGAATCGAAAAGGATAGCACTGAATTTTGAATCTTACTATGATGGTCGTGCACGGGCATGAAGGTAGCATGAGCATTGATAACTGTGTTTTATGACTTGTTACATTCCGTGACTATAACCAAGATCTACAAGATTTATGTCGGCTTTTTTTTCCTGCATAACCCCAGTCCTTCTGCCTCTTTTTTTTTCCCTGAAAGAAAATATAATGAATATGGTACATTACTTTAAAAAGTAGGTTTCATGGTGCAGTTGGTAGCAAATGGTGTTAAGTGGTGATGGAACATGATTTTTGGAAATAAACCATTTAAGGGAAGAGGAGAAAAGCAGATACTGTCACCTGTGCCCTCTGTTTGCATTGTAGGACACGCTGCAAAGGTGGGAGATGTTTGCGCTCACTGTGGGTGGCCAGGACTGTGGAGAACCCTATTTTATTTACCTTAGAGGAGTTGCTGTAATTGTTGCCCAGAACTACTGGCATTTGGGGTTTACGCATCACTGAATTCCTATTGGTATTTGAAGAGTAGGACCCATGGTGCTTCTCACTTAAGGTGAGAAGTTACGTAGCTGGTTCCCAAACTGGCCCCGTTCAGGACCACAGGCAGGCCCCGTTGTTAGCGCTGTGTGTCTCGAGATCTTGTCTGGGCTTGACAGCTTAAAAGCCTTCTGGAGGAGTTCAGCAAGGGGAAGCAGTTAAGAACATTGTAACAAAACTAAACCGGGAAATATCCTGCAGCCAGTGGAAACGTTTATAAAGAGTCTGCAGTAGCACCGAAAATGCTGACATTATAATGGTTTAAGTGGAGCAAAAAATTCCCATAATATAACATTTTGAATGCAGAATGATCCCAATTATATTTTAGAAACGCATAGTGAAAAGACAAAACGGAAAGATCCCAAAATGTTACTAGTAGCTAACTCTGGCTGGATGAATATGGGTTCATCTTTCTTTGCTCTTTATACACATATTCTTAATTTTACTAATGTTAGTTATCTGTAACTTTATAGCAAGTATATATTTTATAATTAGGAGAATAAAAGCTTTTTTTTCATGGTAATCATTTCTTATATTTGGGGGAAACTCACTTTCGTGTTCAGGGAAATTCACTTTTCTTTGTGATTTTGGTTTCTCAGGTGACCCTTACTTGGCTGAATTAACACGTTGCTTTGTGTAAAATCACACCTATTTGACGCAAGTACTGAGGTGATCTAGAAGACTTGACAGTTTTAACAGTACGAGGCTAATGCTAATATTAAGAGCCGAGTTGAATTATGAATTACAAAAGGGTATGTGTTCTTTCCCAGTTAGGGTACAGGGCGATTTATCATCTCTCTAGAAGACAGCTGTATTTGGAGCACTTCATTAAGGAGAGTATTCAGGTTTTGTCAACCTACTGAAATTAGGGCAGTCCTGAGAAATTTTGCAGAGACAGACGTAACGACAAAGCAATGATAATTATGGTAATCATTGATCCTTAAAAACCATGTTCAGTGCATTCCCATTACTTCCTCAGAACATCTTTCTGAGGTATCTGTACCCCTCGTGTAAACGTGAGAAAACTAAAGCATGAGGCTCAGTAACACCATATTCCGGACAAGTTCTCAGCGTGTATATTACATATTTGGGATTTGAATCCACGTGGTCTGTCTCAACAACGTATTCAGCTCATAAAGTATTTTGGGGATTCTAGTAAATTTCATCGAGGAATGTATATTGAACCATCTGGTTTTCCTTTAACTGAACTAAGATAGAGAAACAAAGGATATTTGGACCAGTAAAAATACCTGATAAAAAATAGCAATTAGTAGTTTTTAGGGTTTCCTGTTGGACAGTGTCAAAGTGGATAAAACTAGAATTTCAAAAGCTTATTAGGTGTTTCAAAGTCATGCCTAATGTTTAAAATTTTCAGATATGGAGAACACTTGTATTTTTTCAACTTAACATTAGATTTGCATAGAAGGAGGTATTGGCCTGGGAGACAGGCAGTGTAAGTGAATAAACCAAGAATCAGATAGACTCCCCTTGTAATTGAGGCTTCCCCATTTATGGTATCTCTGACCTTGGGGAAATTATTTAACCTCAGAAACCCAGTACTTCTCATCTGTAAAATGGGATTAATAGTACCACCTTATAGGAAGGAATAGAGGAGGTAATTTCCATAAACTGTTTGCCTGGCACAGTGACTGAGGCATGGTAAAATAGCACTCACTGGGTCAAAGAGAGTTGCCATTCTTTACATTATTGAGAGTTGGGAAGCGTGGAGCCTAGATCCATTCCTGCTGCTGTCACTGGTCATGAGCAAGTCACTTAACCCTTCTGGATCTCAGACTTAATGGGAGTAATGACACTGAAATTTTTACCTACAAAATGAGGATGAAGCCAGATTATGTATGAACCAGTCTTTTGGAAAAGTATGAAGGGATGTACCAATGTGCAAGTTAAAGATGAAGGGAACCGTGGGCAGAAGGGGCAAAGTAATGAACTTAAGTTTAAGTTGTAACTGGAACTTTCCCAGAGGAATTCAATTTAGGGAGAATAAATTGAGTTGTATTCAGTCGATGAAAAAAAGCTCGAACCCAGACCCCCAGCAGCTAGATTACCCTGATTTGTGCCCTCTCACCAAGAAGGGACCAGCTCTAAACTGGATCTTGTGGGAGGTCTTTATTGCATGTTTTCTCAAGTGAAGGCTGTATCTTTGGTTTTTAGGGAACTTCCTGGAAGGCCTGGCTGAGGTTTCCCTTTTCACTCAGAAACCCATTTCTTCAGCCTGGCAAGCTATGGAAGCATCAAGTGTAGGTGTGTGTGAACTTCTCCCTCCCTTCAGGACAAGTGCTTATAAAAATTATCTGTATGCTAAAGTGCCACCATTGGTCAGCAAGGTTTTGCTTTGGCAAACTCACATCAGAATTCCTGGCTATTCTCTGGGGCGCCTAGGTGGCTCAGTTGGTTGAGCGTCCAGCTTCAGCTCATGCCATGATCTCACGGTTCGTGGGTTCATGCCCCACATCAGGCTCTGTGCCTGGACAGGCTCCAGGCACAGAGCCTGGAGCCTGCTTCTAATCCTGTGTTGCCCTCTCTCTCTGCCCCTCCCCAGCTTGCTCACGCATGGTGTCTCTCTCAAAAATAAATAAAACGTTAAAAAACTTTTTTTAAGAATTCCTGGCTATTCTCCCATCCCTCTGCAAGGTCATAGTGGGAATACTGCCCAACCATGGGTCCTGTAGCAAACAAACATTTAAGAGTCAGGACAAAAAGAAGTGATAGTCTAGCCCTGCTGCTGCATTTATTGAAATGGGTTCATGATTCTCACCATGTTTCCTCACACAGCGACATGCTACAGCCTGGGTTGGGGAAAGACACTAATTTCTTTGGAATCAGAAGTTGATTTGTAGTTGGGGGTTACATATCTTTTCAGTGACTTTCTCAGGCTCCCATTCACCCTAGATTCCAATAGAAATCATGTTGTCTGTGCAGAACAGCGCCAGCCCCTATGCTAATCAAGTTTAATCCATCTGCCGGGACTGCTTTCCTGCAACGAGTATTTGGAGGCGTTCCCTATTAAAATATTCGGTCTTCAGCATTGTCTTCTGCCTTGAAAGCAAATCTGAAGGCTTGATAGGGGCTACTGTCTTACTATTATCATTATCATTATTATTGTTGTTATTTTAAAGAGCTGTTGATTTGGGAGTGAGAAGGAGACTGGTTCAAACTTAACGTGTCCCCTTGGCCATCCCTCCCTAAAAGATGATTTAAAAACAGGCACTGAGCCAGAGAATTTTCAAGGCTAACTTTCTCACGTGGAAGAGAAAAATTATTGCAATGCCCTTTAGCTAAGTACACTCACTTCAGCCTTTATGGATGGCAGTGGTCACGTGTTCACCTCTTCACGAAGAAGAGAGCTTGAAACAATCACACAGCAGAACCTCTGGAGACTGGGGGCGGGATGATATCTGATAGTAGGACGCAGGGAGTACCTGTAACATTTTTGTGGTATTTTTTTTTTTTAAAGGAAAAGGCTTTTTGAGGAAGTTATTTTCCTGCCCAAACCTAAAGTATTTCTAACCTCCTTTTCATCTTACCCATCATTGCTCTAGCAGAAAGAGATAGCTGACATGCCTGAGTCTTAGCAGACCTGTGGGCCCTTTGCAGAGTGTGCAGGTCAGATAACAACAGGCCCTTTACAGTTCCTCATTCAAATGGGTGTATGCAGGACTGAAAAGGAGCAAACAGAATTATGCAAACATGGTGGATGAAGACTTTCTAGTAAACTTTTAGCAAATATTGACTCAGAACTGGGAATTAATCTGAAATTTATTCTCATCCAAAGTATCCAGGAAAGTCCCCGATTTGATAAAACAGGGTGATTTCATGTAGAAATGACATAGAATAAGGCACGGAAAGAAACAGGATCTGGCCAAGGTAAGAACAGAGTGTAATTGGATTTGTGTGTTATTTTTACGGGTATATAAAAGACAGAATGAGAGAGAGAAAAGGGAAACAGAGAAAAAAGAGAGGGGGAGAGTTTGTGCTGAATGAAAGCTGTTACAAAGTTGTCCTCTATAAAATGCGATCTTATACCCTTGTTCCTGATGGATCCTTGAACCTGTGAGTAGTCATACCTGTAGTCATGATGATTTGGTCTCTGGATTTTGTGAAAATTGGTATCTTCATATTGCATTCCTACCTGGCTTTAGCTGTCTGTACACACTGTGAAGTAGGGAGGTAGCAGCTTTAACAACTTTAGGAGAATTCAGGTCACCTTATAAATTTAGTGTCTACCTGGTAATTGCCTTCTTGTAAATTTGGCAGTCTCACTTACCTTCCCCACCCTCATACCTTTCAGTTTAAAAAAAAAAAAAAAAAAAAAAAAACAACAAAAACACTGTGCCTTTTATGTCAAATGACATTACTCTAGCTTTCTGCTTGGTGAACTCCTACTATCCCTTCAAGACCCGGATCAAATATACCCGCTTTGTGAAGACCTTCCCATCTCTAAATAGAACTAATTTCTTCAATATTTCTCAGAGAAGAATCTCAATAATGGTGGTTAACACTTATTGATCACTTAATATGTGCCAGTCCCTTTATAAGCAATAGCTATTTAATCAGCATCATCCCCAGTTTACAGATGCAATTACTGAGGCTTATAGGAGTTCAGTAATATGCTTAGTAAAGCTAAGCACAGGCAGAACCATGGTCCAAATCTAAGTCTTGCTGATGCTTTCCGTAACATAAACGACCCTCAAAGTGACCTCTTAATCTCTGTGTTCTCTCTTATTCTCCCTCCTCCCATCCCTTTTTAGGTATATAAAATTTATGGTCATATTGATTAGAGTTTGGTATGTAATCCAAACAAAACTGTGAGATTCAAGATGGTAAAAAAGGCATCTTCGTAACCCCTGTTAAAGGATAACTTCTCAAAACCCTGATTCATACAGGTATAAAATGAACACATTAAAATTTTGATTCAACTCACTAATAAATGAGGGTACCAAGAAATTTGTTGTAACAGGTTCACAGGAGAACCACAAATTTGTATGGAATAAAAGAACGTTGACATGAATTTACAAATGGATTCAAAACTAGAGGGGGAGTCGATTGAACTTCCACTGGGCAGAACTTATTTGCATCTGTAGATAAGAGTTATTTGCATTGCTTTCATTTATCTACAAGTTAGGAAGTTATAAAATAGCCCAAAGGCTAAGGCATTTCTCCCTATGGGATCAGATAATGCCTAGGGGCTTCGGCATTTCACTGGAAGGACGCTCATTCCAAAGTCACCTCTGAGAAGCAGTATTGCATAGCAAAGGGCTCATGATTTAGACAGGTTCCAAATCGAGAGTCCCAAGCTTAATGTGGGATCTTTAGTAAAATTTGGAGTATGCAAGAAAAGCACATGCATGTGTGTGTACACATGCACACATATACATTATGCAGAGGTCTTGAGAGAATTGAATGTAATAATATAGGAAATAATATAGAAATATAGGGAAAGCCTCTGGCATATAATAGATACTGCTAAATATTAGATATTAGTAATGTAGTGTCTAACATATAGTTGTTGCTTACTAACGTTTGTTCAGTGACAGAATCAGGAGTGGACAAACTTTTATCTGTAAAGTTACAGATCATAAATATTTGAGACTCCGCAGGCCATATGGCATGTGTCACAATTATGAAACTCTGCTGTTGTAGCATGATAGTGGCCATAGATAATATTTAAGCAAATGAATGTAGCTGAGTTACAGTAAAACTTTCTTTATAGAAACATGCATTGGACTTTATTTTGCAAATGGACTGTAGCTTGCCCACCTGTGGACTAAATGAATAAAATGCCTCATTCAAAAGCTTGGGGTGGAGGAATAATCTCTAGTCCTACCTGTTGGTAGACCTTGCCAGCATCATTCAACAGAGAAATCTGTGCAGAGTTTGGCCAGTGGTAATTAGAAGTTAAAACACGATGGAGGGTATTTCCCTTTGTTACTGTTCAAAGTAAAGTGACCACTGGAATTACAGTCAGACCTAGATTTGATTGTCTTTTCAGCCAGATACTAGCTGGGTGATCATGGTCAAGTCACCCACCTGATCTGTACCTTGTATACACCAACCTTGTGATAATCATGGGGAAATGTAAACTATAACATACTCTACCAAGGTAATAAGTATTCATGCCCAGAAGGGGAAAAGGTTCTCCTTGGGTTCTTCTGCTGTGTGGGAACTATGTAATTTTTATGGTTGAATTATGGACTAGCTATTTCAGAAAGGGATAAACATGTAAGGTAAAATAGTTCTTTTTATTACGAAACAGGCCCTAGAGTAGTATGTATTGAGTATGAAAATTATTGTATTGGATTAACTTTGAAAGGTTGTTAAATGTTGGCATCATGTTAAGTAGCCTTACAAACAAGCATCTGTTTTGAAACGTACTAACAAGATGTCCCAAATGTAGCAAAAATGGTCTTTTTGCCTTAGGCATGACTGATTTTTTGAAAATCAATCAATCAACCCAACCCAAAGTTGGAAAAGAAAAAAATTACAGATCATTAAAACCCAACTGAACTGGCCACACACTTTAAAGAAGACCTAGTATCCATGCAAATATGAAGCTACCTGCACTTCTGTTCAGCACAATTAACTAAACAATGAATCCATTAACAACCACTTGTGAGATGTTAAGCCTTGCTTTACATCTTTACAGCTTGGCTTTCTGGAGTTGGAAAGGTAGAGAAAGACAGTAGAATTTGTTTTTCTTTCGCAGAGTTTTAATTAAAAAAAATCTTGTTTAGTCAATTAAACCCAACACCTCCTCAGGAATATCTCCTCCAACATTTTTTTTTTTAATTTTTTTTTTCAACGTTTTTAATTTATTTTTGGGACAGAGAGAGACAGAGCATGAACGGGGGAGGGGCAGAGAGAGAGGGAGACACAGAATCGGAAACAGGCTCCAGGCTCCGAGCCATCAGCCCAGAGCCCAACGCGGGGCTCGAACTCACGGACCGCGAGATCGTGACCTGACTGAAGTCGGACGCTCAACCGACTGCGCCACCCAGGCGCCCCTATCTCCTCCAACATTTAAAAAATTAAATGCATGTGTTTTCGATGTCCCTTAAGGTTCTTTCTCCTGGACTGAGTCAGATGAAGTGTTTTCAGACCAGTATTTGAAAATGACCCACATTTTGTTCTGGAAGTTGTGATTGTAATTATTGATTAAAAAATAATCTGTGTGCTCCATTTTAGGACAATCTGCTCTTACATCTGGGTGTGTTGTGTTCTGTAAGAGAAGGTTGTATAGCTGGGAGGATGGCAGAAGGACAGAGACACTGAGCAGTCTGCTTGGGGCAGAGCCACTTACTGGCCCTGTGCCTTTGCCAAATTGCTTCATCTTTCTGAGTCTCAGTATCCTCTTTGTAAAATGGGAGAAAAATGGGGCCTACCTGCCACAAGGATTAAATGAAAACAGTCATGTGAAAGGCATTGTAGATGGCTTGTAGATGGCTACACTCTTGTGCTGTCCTCACATGGCTGAGAGAGACGTCATCTTTCTTCTGTCTCTTTTTATGAGGCCACTAGTCCGATTCATGACCTAATTGACTCCCAGATGCTCCATATACCCAGTACTACCACATCAGGGATTAGGGATTCGACATATGAATTTTAGGGGAGGACACAAAATTCAGTCCATAGCACCAGATCAATGATAAAAGTGTGGACAGGATGGAACCACAGGAGACTTAATAGTGTAGCATATTGTGGTTCATTTGTGGTGACTTCTCTGACCCTCATTTGCAGTATGCTCCTGATGGCTTCCATTTTAATATCATCGTCAGATTTCTACGCTATTGTTTCATACCCTCTCCTTTCTATCTTTCCATCTTTCCATTCCCCTGCCCCCACTTCCTCTCACATCCTGCACAGAGCCTCAGTTTTCCTAAAAGCCTGCTTTCTTTGTGGCCCCCTGCACCTCTCAGTGGGTGAGGGAGGAGGATGTTTTCCATGGCCTCCAGGGCTGGTTCAGGCCCCACCACCTGTCTTTCTGTCCGTGATCTGGCTTCCAAGCCCATAGCCTTTCAAACCTTCCACTGCTCACTGTTCCGGTGACTATTCCAGCCACCGCTCTTTACTCTGGAGATCCCTACTCATGCTGAGTACTTCCATACTGTTCCTCCTGTTGCCTGGACAGCCCTTCCTTTCTGCCTGACTTTCTAAGTCTATGCTTGTTGTAATCCCAATTCAAGTTCCAGCTTCAGGCCACTCTTCTGCTTCTTTCTGAGCCGAAGATGGATTGTCCGGGGCATTTGAGATTGACATACTACCGTGTGTCCTTTGCCCACTGTAATGCCCTGTCCTTCATCCTAGCCCACAAGCAGTGCCAATCATTTTACTTTACTCCACAGCACCTCACACAGCCTTGATTATAACACCTTGCACACGGTTGTGAAAGTCACCTGTTTAAATGTTGTGAAATGACTCAATGAGCAGAAACCAGGCATGCCAGTAAGCGTTTGGTGAATAGATGAATGGAGGGACCAACTACAGAATCCTTAAAGAAGCCATCCTTCTTGCTTCTTTGTTTTTCCCGAACCTGTCATGCTACCTGGCACACAGGTAGATGCCTGAGAAATGGTTGTTCACCAAATGCCTGACTGAATGTGTGAAATAACGGACGCTCAGTTCAGTGTCACGTGCCTTCTTTTCTCAGATGCAAGGCCACTACCCAGAACTGTAAGCCGATTAACTTGGTTGGTAGGTTAGGGGAGAGGGAAACATTTAACTCTAGATAGTACATCTCCAGTGAGATATTTACAACCCAACAATATGCCAGCCAAGAGGCGTCAGTGGCTCAGACCATTGCTACCCTGATGGGCATGAAAACACCTAGAATGGCACTGGTAGAAAGACCATGAATTCATATCAGATGCAGTGCTCAAAGAATTAAATCATTTCCACTTAATATTCATCGAATGTCGGCACTGTACTTCTGTACCAGGAAAAAATAGACGAGACATACTTTGTGCAGTGGGCTTTGTTAGCTATAATTAGTCGGTGATAGAACAGTGTTGATACAGCAGTTCAGCAGTTAAAGGAAAGCAGTGCCCTTGCTACAAATGTGAATATATTTATACATCTGGTTCTGTTATGCTTACTTACTGTGTTTCAGCACCGTTACTGTTCCCGGGCATGATGGCTAAACTAGGAGAATTTCACCAGCTCATAGTTTCAGAGAAATGAGAACAGCCCCATTTCTGACGCAACTCAGTTAAATCACATACCCCTTAATTTTTGTTTTGTTGTGGTAACAGAATTCTGGCTTTGTTCTCTTTTACACTAGATATCCCGGGAAGCCCCGTCTGCAGTCCTACATTGTGGTTTCGCTTCTCTTTCCATATAAAGCCCCGCTAATTCGGATTATATTTGGATGGGTCTGGACTGTGTTTATCTTTGCGTTGTCTGGGAAAGCAGAGAAGAAAATTGCAAAGAGAAAGGACATGCTTAAGCTACTTAAGAGACTGAATTACTTCTGAAGCCTTAAATAGTGGCGTACAAACCTTGCAGCTAATCATGTGGGGGGGGGAAGTTGTGGTGGTGGTGGTGGTCATTGGGTCTTGCCCCTCTTTTCACACTTGAGGAAGAGGCTACAAGAGAAGTGACTTGCCCAGGGTCACATGACTAAGTGATGACCAATGGGTAAAAGTGCAGGAGCTCCCGGACTCCACAAACAGGGCTTTTTAAAAACAAAACAAGGGGCGCCTGGGTGGCGCAGTCGGTTAAGCGTCCGACTTCAGCCAGGTCACGATCTCGCGGTCCGTGAGTTCGAGCCCCGCGTCAGGCTCTGGGCTGATGGCTCGGAGCCTGGAGCCTGTTTCCGATTCTGTGTCTCCCTCTCTCTCTGCCCCTCCCCCGTTCATGCTCTGTCTCTCTCTGTCCCAAAAATAAATAAAAAAATGTTGAAAAAAAAAAAAATTAAAAACAAAACAAAACAAAAGCCCCACAAAAAAATGAGACTTATCTGTCAGCTAATGTAGTCTGTTTAAAGAGACCTGTGTTAGGAAACATTGGCAATCAGTTTGCTCATGTGACTTGATGTACCTGAGAATGAGGAATACTTTTAATTTCTATCGGTATTTTAAAAAAATCAAGCTTTTACATTACTCACTTCCCCAATGTAGTGCAATAGGCAGATTTTTTTATTTTTTTTTTGAGCTTTTAAGAGATTCAGTTTGACTGGATAAGTTAACATGAGAATTAAAGGGTCAATATACACGGCACTAAAACTTGGATAGTTTCAATAGTGAATTCTAATAATTTTGAGCAGACTCTCTAGATACGTATATATGTATATTATTTATTTATGTACTTACTTTTGAGAGAGAGAGAGTGAGCCTGAGTGAGCAAGGGGTAGAGAGAGAGAGAAAGAATCCTAGGAGGTGCAGAGAGAGAAAGAGAGAGAGTGAGGAGCCTGGAGTGGGGCTCGAGTTCACACGAAGTGGGGCTCAAACTCACCTACCATGAGATCATGACCTGAACTGAAGTGTGCGCTTAATTGAGTGAGCCACCCAGGTGTCCCCAGACTCTCTGGATCTTAATGGTACCAGAGTTTAGGTGATTTGCTAGGATTTTGTAATTTTTATCTTTTTTTATTCTCCAAATGCCAGCGTTTTTCTAAGTTTCCACAATTAAGTGGATGGAAAGAGAAACTGGAACTTAAGAAATCTCAGTTCTAGTTATTTAGAGTGGACAAACCTTTAAATTGTAGTAGTTCTCTATTTGTTTTACTGTGTAGTTGGAAAATAAAACCAGAATATCTAAGTTATGAGTTAATAAACGATATTGTTTAGGGCAGTACTTTATTTTTTTTTTTTTAATTTTTTTTTTCAACGTTTTTTATTTATTTTTGAGAGGCAGAGAGAGACAGAGTGTGAGCGGGGGAGGGCCAGAGAGAGAGAGGGAGACACAGAATCGGAAACAGGCTCCAGGCTCCGAGCCATCAGCCCAGAGCCTGACGCAGGGCTCGAACTCATGGACCGTGAGATCGTGACCTGGCTGAAGTCGGACGCTTAACCGACTGCGCCACCCAGGCGCCCCTAGGGCAGTACTTTAAAAAAAATGTATATGAAGGGTAAAATGCATCATAGAAACTAAGTGGGGGCATACATGAGTAAGGCAGACCATGAAGAAGCTATTCAAAGAAGTGTAACAGTGGATTGGACAATCTCTAAAGTCTTTTCCAATATAAAATTTTGTGATTCTAATAACTTACTCTTGGTATTTATTGACTTATTTTGAATGTTTATTTTATTTTAGAGTGAGAGGCAGAATGTGAGCAGGGAGGGGCAGAGAGAGAGAGGGAGATACAGAATCAGAGGCAGGCTCCAGGCTCTGAGCTGTCAGCCCAGAGCCCGCTGTGGGGTTCGAACTCATGAACGGGAGATCAAGACCTGAGCCGAAGTCGGACACTTAACCAACTGAGCCACCTCGGTGCCCCTACACCTGGTATTTATATTTCATTGTTTTGCTGGCAGGTTTTGCATATCTTTAGTGTTGGCTAAAGTGTATCAGGGTGGATGGTGTAACGTCTCACATATAACTTTAGCTTTCCTGCCACTTGAATTTTCTGGGCAAAAAATGAAAGCTTTAGTATCCCATTGGAAAACTTTAAAGATCGAGTCAGTGGAATGCATAAACAACATTTTCAAGTGGAATATGGGGATGGTAAATACATTTGATTCCCGTTAAAATGCTTCGTAAGGGTAATATTCTTTTCTCACACTGAATTATAGGCTAATTGTGTACACAAGGCTTTTACTGCACACATGGTCTAAAGAAGAAATTCATGTCATAACAAATGATATGATAACAGCTTTTATGAAGATCTATCAATGGAGCTTACAACACTGTATGAATTTGTTATTGGGAAAAATAACAGATATTGTTGGAAAAGTATCCCATAGTGGAAGCAGTAATATTACCATATATTTATGGGCAAAAAACTCTAATGTGTCAAGACTGACTAAATGAGAATGGTTTATTTGTTTGAATATGCAATGAAATATATAAGCATTTGACAGTCAAGCTTCAAGAACAAGTGAGGCTTGGCACAAAAGTTGGAGACTGAATTAGAAAACGTTTTGATGATACCTCCTCTCAGAAAGACCACCAGTGTGCCCAGCAGTGTTGTCTCTCCATCGCCTCTAACGACACAGATCTTTGATACACAGCTCGCTGGCCCATGAGTTCACGGGCCCACGAATTCGGCCACTGCACAGGGAGGAGCTCAGACCAATCAGATCCTATTGAGGAGGAGACCAGTAGGACTGTGAAGGTACCAGAAATCTTATCACACAAGGGAACATTGGAGAAACCAGGGCTCCTCAGAGTAGAGAAGATATTAGGGAGTTATGATACTTGTCCTCAAATATTTGAGGAACCATCAAAGGGAAAAGGGGACTGGATTCTTATTCTCTGGTATTTTATTTTATTTTATTATTTCATTTTATAGAGAGGGGAGGGGGAAGGGCAGAGGAAGAGAGCGAGAGAATCTCAGGCAGCCTCCAAGATCAGCGTTCAGCATGGAGCCTGATGCACGGCCTGATCCTACAACCCTGGATCATGAACTTAGCCAAAATCCAGAGGTGGATGCTCAACCAACTGAGCCACCCAGGCACCCTTATTCCCTGGTATTTCAAACGCAGAAGATTGAGATTAAAGAAGAAAGTAACAGGAAGGAAATAAATGTTTATTGACTGTGGGGTATGTGCCAGGTATTGTGTATGTGACCTCCTTTAGCTCAGGAAGTTCCTGTGTAGTAGCTGTTCCCTCCTTGTAACAGAAGACATGGAGGCCAGAGAAGCTAAAAGATGCTGCTGCTACGAATAGTAGCAAAAATATTAGTACTTCATAAAAAACAAAAACACAAAACCGTAGCCACTTACTGAGTGTCTGCTGTTGTGTCAGACTGTTCTGAATGCTTTGAGTACATGATACCTCTTTACCCTCACAGCAATCCTCTGGGACAGGTGCTGTTTTTATAACTTTTGTTGGGGAGGAAACCGAGACAGGAGTTTAGCCCCTTGTTTGGTGTCACGCCATTCATAAATCTGGAGTGAGATTCAAAGCCAGACAGTCAAGCGTGCTTCACTCGTGTCATTCTCCTTCTTTACTTCCTGAACATGTGCTATGTGCCAGACCCGGTACTTGACAATTTATATCCTCACAGCAACACAGCAGATTAGGCTGTTATTATTCCCATTTTACAGATGAAGGAAGAAAAAAAAATGAAGCCCCAAAGAATGAAATGACTAGCCAGAAGCGAATAACTCAGCCAACATTGTTAGTTTTCAGGCTCTGGGCCAAGTCTCTTAGGACCGGGCTCAGCTTTTTGTGTGCTTGCAGAGGTGCAGACCCTGGATGAGAAACTTTTTCGCCAAGTAGAAGTATCGAAAAACAAGAATAGGGGTCCTGGAGGGGAGAGGAGGCAACCCAGGAGCTCTCCTTCTCTGAAAAACCTTGGGAAGAAAACTTGTGTCAGTTAGGCAGGGCAGATGGTGTAGAAAGAATTCAAGCTTCGTATACAGCATTGAACCCAATGCCCGCTAAGGTTTTGTCTGGTTCTGGGATTTTGCGATGCTGTGTTTTCTTCTCATCTTCCCATGTCCTCTTGTTTTCCCCGGGGTGCATTCAAATGTACGTGCAAGTCTCACTGTGATATTTGAATCTGGCTCTGGGGGTTAGATTGCCTTGGTAAGATACTCATGTGCTAGGCTACTTGACATGATGCCTTAGGGGAAATGTTCAATCATTTGAGAAGTCAGCAGCATAAACAGTAAGCAATAAAAGTTAACTAAGAGGGAAAATGTAGTCTGAGGGTCTTCACACCATGTGAACAGGTAGATCTTCTAATGGTAGTCATGGTCTCCCTTAGATATACTTTTATAGTGAAAATATTTGATGGCTTTGACTTTTATTTTCAAAGCATTTACCAAATGCCCAATTTGGAAATAGTAGTGTCCCGAGGGTTGTCTCAACTTTAATTATATCTGCTGCAACTTGCCTACTCTACTAGACATCTTATTTTCAACTTGGAATGTCTTTGAGTGGAAATGTCTTCCTTCCTATGACCCCCCCCCCCCCCAGGTGATAGTTGTCATGTTATCTTTCAGCATGGCTCTGACATGCTGTGCTGTCTTGTCTCCTGAAACCATCTCTTGCCTTGTTTGGAATCCTGTGGGTAACAAAGGACATCAGTGTCTCTGGGTCAGAGGATGCATATAAATTTTGCATTTGCTTCTTTATACCTCTCCCTTCCCCAAGCCTCTCCCTTGAATCAATCCTCCATAACTGTCTTCAGCGTCTACCTAATTCTCTTTGGTGATATCAAATTGGTGATATTGACCAGTGAGCCTTCTCTGCGCCTTCCTATGTACTTCTGATTCATTTTATTTCAGCTCACAGCTAGGAAGACACATTTTCCCCCTTTTCCCTTTCTTCTCAATTCTGTTGGACATTTGAATGTTTCTCTGGAGGAGGTGGGAAGGTGGGGAAGGAAGTGGAAGCCACTTAGAAATTGACAGGTGGTCCAATCAGTAGGCTCAGAAGAAAGTTATTGCCTAGTATAGAACTAAGATGGGAAACAGATTATGTACCATGTGTTGATTTGCTTCTTAACACTGAGAAGAAGTCATAGAATAGGGGCCTGCTCACAGTGAGGGGGTTATATCTGTACTACTTTCTGTTTAGTAAATTGAAAATGATAACTATAAGGTATGTCTGTCTGATAAATTCTGATGGATTAGTAAAGGATTTTGATGTAGTAGTTGTACCTGTAGCTTAGCTGAGTTATGGAAAAGAAGAAATAGGGACTGTGTCTATAGGTTAGCCTTAGGATGAGAACTGGAAAATAAAGATGTATTTATGTAGATACGTGTGTGTGTGTGTGTGTGTGTGGGTATATATATATATATATATATACCCACACACACACACACACATATATATGTGTGTGTATATATATATATATTTGAATTTATTCATATATTTACAAGCCCAGTGGCTGATATTTATTTAATTTTCATCCAAATGTTGAAATGTGCGCGGTCCTGTTCCAGTGAGGATCTTAACGCTTGACGTGGGAAGAGAGTATTACCTATCACTTTAACTTTTCACTTGCATTCTGCTTCAGAGAACAGGCATTCATTCTCCAGGGAAACTACTTGTAGAAGACAGGAGATATTGATGAGACTGGAACTGCTCAGACTGAGTGTAATAGAGTCTGTGTAATGGAAGGGAAGACACCAAACGTTTTTATATATATATAAAAAAAGTCAACACTGCATATCATCAGAAGGGTTTCCAGGTTACTCATGAGATCTCAGTGGATTAGTGAATATTCTCCATGGTAATAGCATTATTAATTTCTAACCTTTACAGGAAAAATTCATTAATTTTTTGCAGAAGTTAAACTTTCTTTTTGGGTTTCCAATTAGACCCGCTGCATTAACCAGTTCACAATCCCCCACCCCCTTCTCTCTTCTTGCTCTTTTTTTCTTCCTTCTTTTCCTTCTTCTGTGACAAAGAGAAAATTACGTTAAAAGATTTACTCATTAAAGAAACGCCACCAAGACTGTCCAGGTTGTGTATTGATGTCTTTATTCTCCTCACTAAAATTGCCATTGTTAAACCAGATCATTTCTTTTAAAAAAGGGGAAAAAAGAAAGAAAAATTAAACAAAGCCTGTAGAGGCAACACATATAGGGAATCTTGTGTTGAGCTTTCAGCGTGTTCCCTGCTGCATGTTAACGATCGTGGGCGGGGCTGTGACATGAAATATTGTTCCTTATTTAATGTTTCACACTCTAATCTCCGCATTGCATATTTGCCTCTCTTGTGACCTTCTCTTTGCCTTTATAACTGCTTCTTTTCACCCATAATCCAAAATAAGTGTGCATTCCTACAGAGAAATTAAAGGAAGCTGTCAGTGTAGAGTTAATATAGTTAAAGCATCCTTAACTCTGCTACAAACCTCTTAAATAATTAAAACTGTATGCTTGAAGAGCCAGATTTGCATTTCTTTTACCAAGTTTATTTAGCACACTTTGTTACACTCAATTAAATGAGACTGTTCTGTTTCATTTTCTTTGCTTCGGGTTGATCATTTTGCCTTTTGATTCTTATGCCCTAGTGTAATTTCACAGTGCTTAGTTCTCTAAAACTATACATATATTAATGTATATGTAGATCTATACACACCCATTAAAAGGCTTACTATTTGTACTGAATAGAATCTTTGCCCAAGGCATTGGGAGTCTTGCAAGTGATCTAAGGTATCACTGGGACTGCAGATAATTCATGGTGGTAAAGAAGGAGCTTGACAAAGTTCTTTCAACAGTCGATGTTTTTCTTTTCAGTCCTGCCATTTTGACATCACCTTCTCTCCCCACGGTTTGATTTGTGAATCACTTAGCAAAAACAAGAAGATACAGGTGTTGAATGGTTGTGGAAAGGAAATTAAATATAAGCACTATCTAGATCTCTACACATCTCAGTTGGCAAAGCATGTGCTGAGTGTTCTCCCTAAATTAGTTCATTGCTTAAGTTATGCATGTTTAAGAAGGAATAAATGTAGTTATCCATTTCTTAATGAGGAGTGGGATCAATTGGAACATGATGAGAGAAAATAGCATAATTTTGCTTCCCCAGTTGGGGTTCAATATCCCTAAACTTCACCATTCATCACTCTGCCAGTTTCCTGGGTTATTTCTGATCCTACATGTAAGATATCCTTTCCTTTTAATTCTCCTACCAGGTAAGTAAGCCTTTTTGAATTTGCTCAGTGGAGTTGTAGATGGGTGATGCTTTCTCCTTTGCACCCCAAAGTCTCCCTTGTTACAACGGGTCCTTCTGCCTTTGCATCAGTTTGTCTGGGCGTGTTCACGGATAACAATCGATATGTATGTGCAATGACAATTACAAGGGTTCTAATATATTTACCTGTTATGGGATCTGTTATGTCTACTTTAGGGTCGACCCCATCCCATATGACACTCCAAAACCAGCGGGCCACACGCGGTTTGTCTGCATCTCAGACACACACTCCAGAACAGATGGTATCCAGATGCCTTATGGGGACATCCTTCTCCACACAGGCGATTTCACCGAGCTGGGACTGCCCTCAGAGGTTAAGAAGTTTAATGACTGGTTAGGTAAGGAATGATTGCGTTCTGGCGCCCCCAATTAACCTTTCCCGTCCGAGTGTCACTCACTGCGTCCTAATTGAATTAGAGCACTTGGAAGCCAGCTCAGCCATTTCTCGTATGATATGCGGTGGTTTCTAGCTTTAATCCAATTCTGTTAATTAAAGATGAATTTTTAGATATTTAATTTTACTGTGCATCCTTTCAGTGCCTGGCCTCAGCGGCTCTGGGGCAAAGGGACGGAAAGCTTTGAAACCCATCTCATCTCACTCATGCTGCTTTAATGAGGGCATTCATTGGCACACATGAGACCTAGAATCATATTTTTAATTCATTGGCTCTGCAATCTTTCCCAGATATTATGAGCAAAGAGGTACAGATGACCTACTAGTAAGAGAGCATTTCTAAGAAATGAAGGAGGATGTGAAAGTCCTTATATGAAGGGAGGGTCCAGTACTGCTTGGGAGCAACTTTCCCAAGGGAACTAGAGGGTGTCCTAAAACTCCTGAAAAGATAAGCTGTCCTGCTGTAAAGCTCCCCAAACTTGAAATCCATCCTATATACACCGAGAAAAGGATAATGGCAACTTTGTGGCTCCTGTATGGGCACCCGCAGGTCGAGGTTATGGAAAAATATTGGCTGCTGGGTCAGGCAGTTGCCAAATATTAGCATTGCAAGGCAATCATGGAGTTATTCATAGCTAGATTAGATGACACATCTTTTAAAGAATCCTCTTAGGTGAGGGAAAGAAGGCAGGGGTTCTGAGATTTTAGAATCTCTGAAGACACTAAAGAATTATATAGTAAAGAGCAGAAATCACTCTGGAAGAATAATGTCATGAATAATACGTCAGCCAATAAAAATTACTCAGGAGATTTAGGCAGAAAGTTTAAAATTCATTTTCCATCAAGCTAAATTAAGGCAGGGGTTGAGAAAATTTTAAATAATTGATGAAATGATAAAATGTATTTGTTAATGGAAAAACAACATTCATTAAAAACACTTAAAATATTTCAAAAAAATAAGCCTAACTACTGACATGACTATTTTGAGTTTTCCCGTGACCTTGCACATCTATCCACATTTTATGTAGTTGACATCAGAGTACATACCTGCTCTTTTACTTCTGGCTATTTTCATTTAATAGTATTGACATGATTTTCAATGACTTTGCATAATTTTCATGTTCATCCTTTTAAATAGCAACATGACATTAATATGGTTCTGTGGTTTTATTTAATGAGACATCCCTCTAAAAATGAATATTGAATTTGGTAATTTTTCCTCTGATTGCTGGCACTGAAATTTGCATTTTCATTTGTGTATGTCTTTTGGCTTCTATTGATTTATTTCTTAGGGTAAAACACTGTAGGAGTTAAATTACCAAGTAAAAGGACATGAAATTCTTCATGGTTTTTGCTGTATGTTGATGTCTTGCTTTCCAAGGGGATTGTAGCTCTGTACTTCATTAGCAATGAATGGATATACTGATTTCACCATGATCTCGGCAGCGTTGGATATTGGAGCTTTATATTTCATGCTCTTTTAGTAGCTATTGCGTCATCTCAAACAGCAGGGTACCTTAAATAACATTCAGCATACTCTCATTTTTATAGATAACTCAGAGATACAGAGAAGTTATGGGACTCTCAGAGTCTCCTTGTGGCAGAGCTGGGTCTATAATCCAGATCTTTTCACTCTTTTGCTTTTGTAAAATTGGCTTTCAAGTACTGTTATCTCTTAATTTTAGCAACTTTTATTTATGAACTGTTTGCAGGCAAAATTACTTGAGGTTGAATCTTGACAGTTCAAAACTGTTCTGTGAAACTGAAACACAGGAATGATCTAGCTGCCTTGACCATGTTGATTGGAAAGAAAGGGAATAGCTCTGTGGGAAGTGTTTACAGAGATACAAGACGGGATAGATCCTGGTTATAATCTTGTTTAGCCACTGACCTTGGGCAACTGAGTTAACCTCTCTTTTCCCCTTGGTTTCCCTCTGCAGAACTAAGGATTAATACTACCTGTCTTTCTGGATTGTTGTGCAGATTAATCAGTAAATGATTGCTGCTAGTAAGTTTTTGTGGGCCATTAATAATTGAATGGGGAATGTGGTGAATGGACCATCAACAGATATTTAAAGGGTAAAAACAAGAAGAGGTCAGAGGAGTTATTTAGTAGATTAGAAGTAAACACTGGGAGATTTTATAAGGGAAAGTACTCTGTAAATGGAAATGTGCCGTAACTAAGGAAATAAAATGATAAGGAAATAAAATGCTGAGGTCCATTTGCACGATCAGTTCCTTGTCTTCACATGTCGCCTCTGATCTCGTGAGACAGAAGGAAGATGTCTCAGAAAAGGCTTCAGAACATGAGGCCAAAGGGAGCCCATGGGCTATGGATAAAGTTGGGATCTCACAGGGAAGGCCCAGAATAGCTCAGTTACCCTTGCTGCCTTATGGTGCTGAAGAATGAGAGATGATGTGAGATTACACTCTACCACTTGGCTCAACGGAAGCCTTTCACCTGAAAAAAGTGCTGCTAGCAACTGCTGCCAGATGACCTAGCAGAGTGGAGGCAAGGGTTACATCAGTCTAGGGCCTTTGTCAGAATAAGGCATCCAACTCTCACTGGCATGAGTCCTTACAGATCTTGGCAGGCCCTTCAAGTTCAGTGAACCTCTAATTCATTTCCAAACTTTCTGCTCGAGACTACCTCAATGATTGGAAACGATCTGATCATCCCACCAGCTTCCCTTATTCTCCAGCGGGCTAATCTGTTTGTACTACAAGGCCAAGCATTCCTTCTGTCCTCATGCCATCCCTATAAGGTTGTAAATGTTATCCCATTTTGCAGATGGGGAACCTGAGGCTAAGGTGGGTTATCTTACCCAACATCATTTAATAGATAAGCCCAGAGAGGTTAAGAGATCCACTCAGGTTCACTTGGCTAGTCAACCTGGGGTTGTCTGATCCCAAAGTGTGAGCCCTTTTCTGTTACCACTCTGTGCTATTAAGAGTAGGCTTTTGAAGCAGCTGGTAAGCTTGCACTTTAGGCTTGAACTAAAACACAGTAGTTTCTAGCAGTTTCACTTGGAAGTTGAGTAGCTGTTTGACCATATGCTGTTATTTGAAAGATGTATTTAAGTCCTACTAGTCTTGAATCTCACCCTGACCTACCAGCTGCAGGACCTGAGAATTTCCTATTGGTTCAGAGATGATGGGTCCTGGTTAATTTGGACATAGGCCACCTGGCAGGTGTAACACCCAGTTATTAATACAAAGTGATTTATGAGGTAAGCTAGCACAGCACATGGTCATAAGAAGATAGAGCTCAAACTAGGTACAGTCAAACTTGGAAATGTAATATACCATGTAAAGATAACAAGCAGCTGGGAAGAACCAGTTTTGAATTCCCTACCTTTCATAAGTTGTTTAACTCTTGAGCCTTGATTTTTCTCTTCTGTAAAGTGGGTATAGTAATAATATACCCCATGGTGGTTGTGCATATGCACTCTGTGATAAAGTTTGGACCATTCTTTTTTTTTTTTTAATTTTTTTTAATGTTTATTTTTGAGAGAGAGAGAGAAAGAGAAAAAGAGAAACAGAATGCAAGTGAGGGAGGGGCAGAGAGTGAAGGAGACAGAATCTGAAGCAGGCTTGAGGCTCTGAGCTGTCAGCACAGAGTCCAACAGGGGTCTCGAACTCACAAACTGTGAGATCATGACCCGAGCCCAAGTGGGATGCTCAACTCACTGAGCCACCCAGGCGCCCCAAGTGTGGACTAGTCTTAACACAGTCCTGGCCTGTAGACAACTTTCAACAAATAAGGTAGAGGAAGACAACAGAGCCAGAGGCAAAATATCCAAAAATCAGAAGGGACTGGCACCATGGATTTAAAGAATGATCAAGATTGTAAGAGGGAGCACCAAAGAGTGTTAAGAGTAGAAACCAAAAACAAGCCTCCCTTACTGGACTGAACTCTAGGACTTTTAGAGCCCTCAGAGCTCCTGGCTTCTAATTTGAGAGAAGGGGAAACTGAGGTTGGAGAGCACATGAATTACCCAGGGTCACTGAGATAATAAATGGCCACATGGGGACTAGAACTTGAATGGGGAGCGGGGTTGAACTAACATGTATTATTTGTGTATATACCTGTTCTTCATCCCCAAATTACATATATCATTTATGCAGTCCTCACAATAAGTGATGAAGTAGCTTCTATTACTTATGAGCAAGCTAGTATTAGCTTCTTTTGTACTTATGAGGAAACTGAGACTTGAAGTTCACTCATCTATGATTATGTTCACAGCAACTAGGAGATAACCTCAGGATTTGAACTTGAGGCCATCAGATTCCATTTTCTAAGCGTGTCCTCCTGTCTTTCTCTATTCCCAATCTGGGGCTTAGGATCCCTGCTGGAGGGACCATATCTTGGGTGAAATGGTGGTTTTTTGGTTAACTGCCTCCCTTAACACATACACTCACACATGTGGAGGCTGAGGGTCTAAGGTGGGTGTATGTCACGTTAAAACCGCCTCTGTATGTGAGCTGGCTGGTGGGAGGGTGTTATGAGGTGGAGAAGCATTCTTACCATTTGGTGTAGACAATTTCGATAGCAGTAACTTACAAGAAAGTAAATATAAAGAATACTGAAGATGCAGCCAGACACATAAACTCCAAGGGATGTCTAAATTATGTTGTGACATTAGCATTTCATCGCACTCATTCAGTCCTTGAAATGAATAGCCACTGACTGGAGCCTGAAAATCTTTACTTCTGTGGGCAGATCTTTCCCACTTAGTAGCACTTGAATTCAAAAACACCAGCATATTCTGACAGCTGCTGCTGTTGCCCTTTTAGCCCCTTTCCTCTGAAATCTCTGCCATGGGTTGGAGAATAAAACTTTAAATTTCCATCTCTGCCACCCTGAGGGAGGCACCAGAATCCTGTTTTTCACTTGTCCCAAGTCTGGTGGATCAGACACCCCAGTTCTCCATCTCCCAAAACACCCACCCTTCTCCCTACCCAGCTGCCACCTGTGGGGCTGTCTTCAAGGGAACCAGCCCAGGGTCAGGGAGACATGTGGCTTCTTATTTCCAGGGACTGCAGAGTTGTGGGAAAGAGAGACGGATACATCTTTCCCAAAGAAATTCTTTTTAAAGTAATAGTTAAATCCTATTGTCCCATTACTATGTGAGGTCAGATATGCTACAGGTAATGTCACCAATGAATAGCCTTTGGTGAGCTGAACTAGGAACCTAGCCACTCAACCATTATAGCATTTTCTTTTCCTTCTTGGCACAAATGCTTGCTGATCACAGAAGTGGCTTAAAAATAAACTTGCCAACTATAAAATACTTGCTAGTTACAATGCTATTATTTTTATTGGTAGTAAATTCTGAACCACTGATGTGCCTAAAGGTACATTTTGTGAGGCATTGGGCCATGTGTGGTCTTCCTTCGCTTTGCCCCTGTGCTCTTCCAACCTGTGCCTCTTTGATATTCTTAAGTGTTCTTCACTGTCCACTTGATTTCATCCCTGCTGTCCTCACCTCTTCAGGATATTTTTGGTACTTCTTGATTATGGCATATGCGTGTTGCACATTCATGGTTGTTCTGTAATTGTTTACTCATCTCTTTCTTACTAGACAACAGCATGTGCCTAATGGGAGCTCTTTGTATACCCAGTTCTGAGTATAGGGCCTAAGACATAGTTCCCAGAAGTGGTTGTTGAATCGTGGAATGAATGCATGAACAGAAAGATGCAAGACTTTTTTTCTGCCTGGACTTGTGGCTTAAACTTTAAAATTCTGTAGTTCTGT
The DNA here is from genome assembly GCF_028018385.1 of Neofelis nebulosa. Classification (NCBI taxonomy): domain Eukaryota; kingdom Metazoa; phylum Chordata; class Mammalia; order Carnivora; family Felidae; genus Neofelis; species Neofelis nebulosa. The sequence goes on along the minus strand of NC_080791.1, from coordinate 84,934,021 downwards.
ATGTGCAGTGTCTTTCCCCTCCCTTCCTTTTCTTTCTCTTCCTCCTCAAAGTATTTATAACAACTGGTTGGCTATTGTTAATGATCCTTCTATACTGTGCAGAAATATTTAGAAAGGTTTTGCTGTTGTTTCGTTTCCTATTAAAATTAGGCAAAGTTCTTGGGTGGCCTATTCTTTCAGCCAGAAGTTTACATAGAATGGTCTAGTCTACCAGAATCCCTTTTAGCACAGTGCCAATGCCGATGCCATGAACTTTTCATTATGACTTTTCCTTGGTCTTGGTGGTTATGTAATAGCTTTTAGCTTCAGTTTCCCTAGGCCTGAGAAGAAGAATGAAAATGTTCCCAAGGAAAATCTTAAGAAAGTTATTCATAGTTGCAGGAGCATTGTATTAGACATGGTTGTAACAGAGTGTGGCTGTAACAAACATCACAGATAATAGATGTGTAAATTGATTTTGCTTCTTTCAGAAGAATCCCATTGGGAGACTAAGTCCCTTTTCCAGTGATCTTGCTATTGGCCCAGAGTTTTGGAGCTGGTCTTTAGGAGAAATTTTCACAGTCTGGGTGGGTTATTTATTTTATTCTTATAATACATTGTATACATGTTCATGCCTGATAACTTAGAAAATAGAGATAAGTGAAAGAAGAAAACAAAATTACCCATGGCCAGAAATAACCACCGTTAACATTTTAGTGTGAATCTTTATAGAATGTTTTCTGTTGGTGTTTACACACACACACCTTTTACCAAAATAGCAATTTATATTAGTACTGTTTTATAGTGTCTTTTCATCTTAAAGCATCACAAATAACTCTCCACATCAATAAATATGACTAAAACACTTTTTGCCAAAAAAGAATATTTTCTATATAAATACAACACACATATAGTATAAAAATTCAAGTGTTCGATGTATGCAAAGTAGAAAATATACATCCCTCTGTAATCCAGTCTTCAGAGTAATTACTATTTGGTTATGGAATTTGAGAGAAATTTTTCCACCTTCTATTTCTGTTTTGAATATTCTCAATAGCAGCAAATATTCACCCTTTAAGGGCTTTTTGTTTAACGACTATTTTTAAAAATTAATAGAACTGTGCATATTATCCTGTAACTTAAAAAAAATTAACACATTGTGCTCTGCATTAGCATAGCATTCTGCTGTGTGTGTGCATGCTCTCTGGTTTATTTAGCCAGATCTCTGTTACTGGACACCTAAGATGTCTTCATTTTTCTTTTTTTTTTTCTTTTTAGTTGAGAGAGAGAGAAAGTGTGTGAGCGTGAGTTAGGGAGAAGGGCAGGCGGGGGGGGCGGTGAATCTTAAGCAGGCTCCACACTCAGCAAGGAGCCCAACACAAGTCTCTGTTCCACGACGCTGGGATCATGTCCTGAGCCAAAATCAGGAGTTAGGTGCTCAATGGACTGAGCCACCCAGGTGCCCTGGTCTTCATTCTTTTATTATCTGGACTGATGTGACAAACATCCTACCTGCTCTCCTTGCAAACGTCCTTAAGTTATATTTGTATAACTTAAGTTATATTTGTATAATTCTAGCAGTAGAATTGTTGCTACAAATGATGCATACCTTAAAAAGTGGTTTTATTCTGGATTGTCAAATTTCCCTCTGGTAAGACTATGCTTTCTCCCTAATACTCCACTGTATTTGAAAGTTTGTGTCACATAGTTTTGAATGTCTTCAGTGGCAGAAAATCTTCATCCTCTGAGGGCTTCTTAAAAACGACCGCAAACTCTTTTCTTCTGATCGTGACAGCTTACACACTCATTGCGAACAAATGTAAATAATGGTACAGTGAAGAAAATAAGATCACCAGTATATCTTATAGTTCACGGATAACTTCTATTAACAGCTGGCATGTATCCTATTATGTGGTATATGATTTCATGTGTGTGTGCTGAAGTATAAAAAGGTGGTATGGTGTAAAGTTAAGAGTATGAGTACTGGATTTTGTCTCTCTGTGTTTAAATCCTATTCTCAGCATTGTTAATTCTGTGATTTTTCAATTTATTCGTCTGTAAAAAAGTTTGTATCTGTGTATTTGTATCTATATTTAGTGTGTCTAATCTACAAGCATTGCTGCGAGGTTAAATTATATAATGGATACTCAATGCGTACAGTTAGTGAATGGTCAGCAAGTGTTACCTGTTCTGTTATGTTACTCAGCATGCCGTGACTTCTTCCTGTCCTGTTGGTGGGTTTCTCTTACTCCCTGGGAGAGCAGAACTTCAGGGAAAGTGGCCTTATGGTCTCTTATGCCATAGTGATCTGCTGGCCTGTGGCCCATTCTGCCTGTGAAGCAGAGGAAAGGGTGAGCACCCTGGCCTCGTGTGGCCACCAGAAACCTGGCCCTGTCTCCTTTACACGCACTGCAGGTCCAGCACACACAGACATCTCCTCAGATTCTGATTACCTCTGAACTACACCCCTGAGGGGCCAGGCCTGCCCTTTTCCTGCCCTTCCGTCTCAGTGTCCTGTCATCTCCCTCCTGTCCTGATCTTTAATCTGGCACACCCCGTCTCCTCCCCAGTGTCGCTGCCCCTCCTTCTGGGAACCATTCCTGTGCACTGGCTCCTCCTTCACTAACTCCAGCACACCAGGCTTCAGCCAGATTATTGATGGCAGATTTGAATTTACTGTTTAAACTCTTACACATAATGATTTCTGGGCACGGTGGTCACATTTAAGGTTTCTGATTTTTTTTTTACACAATACAAAATTATTTGGAACTGGAGCTTGTGAAGTGGGTAAGTTGAGATACACATTTGCAATAAAAAATAATGGTGTGACATAATGGCAACAGAATAAAGTCATGGGGATATAATGTGAAACATGGTGACTGTAGTTAACAATACTGTATGCTCTAGTATAGCTACATAGTACAGTGGAATACAGTATTGTGCAATACTGTATGCTGTAGGATAGTTATATACAAGTATTACATATTTGAAAGTTACTTAGAAGTTCTCATCACAAGAAAAAAAAATTTGCAACTATGTGTGGGGACAGATGTCAGCTAGACTCATCGAGGTGATCCTTTTGCGTTTTATCCAAATACCAAATCCTTATGTTGTATACCTGAAACTAATATAATGCTATATGTCAAGTATACCTTAATTAAAAAACAAAACAAAACAAAACGTAACAATGGTGTGATACAATGCCCTCTAAAGAAGTCCCTAGCAGTTCCCAATGAAAAAGTTTCAGAAATGATTTGAGCAGGGGAGCCTCATTGGAATGTTTATAGAGATACAGTTTTATTACCACTTAAGAGTCATATCTAATAAAGAAGTTTTCGGGGTGCCTGGGTGGCTCAGTTGGTTAAGTGTCTGACTTCGGCTCAGGTCATGATCTCGCGGTCCGTGAGTTCGAGTCCCGGGTCTGACTCTGTGCTGACAGCTCAGAGCCTGGAGCCTGCTTCGGATTCTGTGTCTCCCTCTCTCTCTGACCCTCCCGCATTCATGCTCTGTCTCTTTCTGTCTCAAAAATAAATAAACATTTAAAAAAAAGTTTTCTAGGAGGCTTTAAGAACAAACAAGATGCTTCTCCCATGATTTACAGAGGAGAATGTGCTAGAAAGTTCCTTAGAGCCTAGAATTCCCTGATTCTTATTGTTTAGAGTTTAATATCAAAGAAGTTTCTTAATCTTTAACCTGCTCACAAAAACCAATACCTGACATCCTGTACTTTTTAGCTTTTGATTCATAATTTGGTTTTCCCAGTTATCATTCTAAAGTCATAATTTATTTAATAGCCTCTATTTTAAGGAATTTATTTAGGGTTTTGCTTTTTTTTCTCCTTAATAGAAGATTGTAGGATTTCAAAAAGTGCCTGTTTTCTCGTCTGTACTACTGTATTTGCTTCACCCAAACAACAGTTGATTCATGTTTATTATCTACTTGTCCTTTTTTACATTGAAGAATCTTTTCCCCTAAAGTGAATTGCTTTATGTCTAGCTTATATATAAAACATTTTTTCAATAAGGACAAAATTACTTTTAAAGCACAGTTCAATTTTGATATAGAATTTAGAAGGTTCTTGGGGGGAAAATGAACCCAAACACAGAACAACTGAATATGCTCAAATAAGTAAGATTGGATTTTGTTCCATTAGGAAGGATCGTTAGTGACCTGAGGACATGATGACTAGGTCATTTGTGATCTGTGTGAACCTAATTCTCTTTGTTATGGCCAGCCATTTTCTTAAATTACATTAATTATAATGCTTCTAATTTATATGACATCCTTCCTCCAAAGGACTCAAAGTACCTTTGAGTATATTAGATCATTAATGCTTATAATGGTTCAGGGAAGTTGATATGGGCAGACAGTATTGCTGATGTCTTGCTGATGGATGAATGGAGATCCAGAAATGTGGAAGGACAGACTAGGGTCATTGTGAGTCAACATAAGAACTGGACATTGACTCCACTCTTCTTCCAGCTTTCAGTTCTAAAGCTTCCTGGTTTCTCCTTTTCTGAAGTAATCCCCATCTCTTAAAAAGAAACAGACATGGGCAGGACACATATCACCATTACTTCATCAGCTAAATAGAAAAGGCTGGATAAACACTCTCTGAAAAGGGGGAATCCTTTTGAATTTTACCATATGATAACTGTGTCACTATTTAAAATAAAAAATTTGGAAGGAGTTTGTTGGAAACAAAAATGTCTCCCACCTTTTCCAAACCATCTTATTGAAGAGGGAAAACTGAAGCCCCAAATTATGTACATTTGACCCTAGAACGGCATGGTTTTGAATTGCACGGGTCCACTTATGCAGATTTTTTACAGAACTATAAATTATTTTCTCTTCCTTATGCTTTTCTTAATAACATTTAATAACATTTTTCTAGCTTACATCATTGTAAGAATACAGTCTATAATACATATAATACATACTAAACGTGTTAATCAACTGTTCAAATTATCGGTAAGGCTCCCAGTCAAGAATAAGCTGTTAGTCATTAAAATTTTCAGAGAGTCAAAGTTATGTGCAGATTTTCCACTGCGTGGAGGGTTGGCCCTCCAACCCCTGCGTTGTTCAAGGATTAGCTGGTATTGCTAAATCCTAGAGGAGGATCCTTGTCTCCCAGAACATGAAGGGACTTCATCCTCAAAAGATTATTTGCATATATTCTAACTGCCTTCTAAGGGCCAGGTCCTGCTTTGTGATAGGCACTGAAAATGCAGAAGAGAATGAAAGAGCGGATCGTTGCACTTGACATCCAGCCTCTGATTGTCAGTGTGATTTCCCTCTTTTCTTTAGGCAACTGGAACTCAGAACGCTTCAATATCTCACCCAGTTTTGCATAGGGTTGTTAGTGGAGGGCCGAGGATTTAGGGTCATTGTTTTCTATCTGGTGGGAGGCAGCTTGTCTTCCTGTGTTAATTCTATGTACCAAAATCTGGGAGCTTCTTGTTATTCTTTGAGATTTTTATTTGTGGAGCGGAGTACCGATTTTCTCTCTCTCTCTCTCTCTTTCTCTCTCTCTCTGCAGATAATTGCATGTAACTAGTGACTAGGTATTTTGCCATAGATTGCAGAAGGTACACAAAATATCTCAAAACGAGTATATCTCCGGTGAATTAATATCTTCTCCAAATCTTGCTGCTCATTCTCCTGAATTCCCCTTCCCATTGACATTAGTGTTAACCCGGGCACCGAAAGTGTCTTTCGGACCTCCACTCTGCCTAAAGAAACTGCCAAGGTCCAGCCTGCCATTCATCTTTCTTGGGATCGTATATGAATAATAACACTCATCATTGTATCACTGAGCACTCACCATTGCCTGACTCTTCACAGGAATTAACTCATTTAATACCCACAATACACAAGTTGGTTGATGCTGTTATGACCATTTTTACGGATGCAGAGATGGAGGCCCAGAGCCCTTTTCCATGAGGTTTCCCACCAGACTGATATTTTGTGGAATGTATTTTACTAACCATTAACTGATGGGATGCAGTCCATTGTGATATTTAAGGCTCTTCATGAACCGGTGTAATCTATCTCTCCAGCCTCACTCCCCTCCATACTTCTCTCTGCTCTCTCCTTAGCTCTTTGGGCTTCTGTCTTATCATTTTCTCCCTTGCTCCCCCTTCTCTGACCACAGCCATGTTCTGGTCCATGGTGTTCCCACCTTGAACCTTTGTACTTAGTTTCTTTGGTCTGGGGGGTGGTCTCTGTTCAAATGCCACCTCCTAGGTAAGATCTTATTTTTCCTACTTCTGTGTTGTATTATTGTTCTTCTTCCACTGAAGGCAAGCTCCATGAGGGTCTGGACTTGTCTTGTTTACCACTGTATTCTCTATACCTACAATAGTTCCTGACACATGGGAGCTTCTCAGAACATGTGCACTGAGAGAACAGATAAATGAATGAAAGCAAGCTCTGTGAGAACAGTGGGCCTGTCTCTTTTGCTCCCTGTCACTGATGGGGTCCCAGACAGTGCTGGATGCATAGTAAGCACTCAATAAATCTTTGCTAAATAACTGAATATTTGTTCCTGTTGATCCCACTGCTTGCCAGTCTTCTTCCTTTCTTTTGTGAGCTCTTGCTCATTCTTTAAGGCCCAACTCAAAGGTTACCTCTGTTGGGAAACTGCCCTGCCTTCCCACTTGGTAGTTACCCCTTCCCCCCCCCCCCCTTGTATACTGTGTTCAGACCATGAGCACACATCACTTTAGGGCTTCCTGTCTCCTCTTTTGATTATGAGTCTTCTGAGAGCACACTCCAGTGGAATCTTGAGCTCATAGGGACTCCTTGATAAAAGTTTGGTTTTCTTCACTTACTAGTTGTACTTCCATGAACAAAACATGTTGCTTCCCTGACCTTCAGCCACCTCTTCTCTACAACAAAGGGAAATAGGTACATCCTCAGAAGATATGAGGTGCCATGTAAATGTTAGAGATGACCGTTTTATTAACATCACGTCCCTCATCGTCTTACATTGCAGTCTCCGAATACATTTCCAGATCCAACCACAGGTTTCTGGATCAGGACATTCATCTTTATACTAAAGTGACCCTTGGTATGGCTTTGAACTTGGTATGGCTTTGAACCTGCTGATACTGCATAGATCACTTCCACTTTAGCTCTCCTATCCCCTCCCAGCCTGCCTGTGTATTGTTTCCTGGAATCTTTTTTTCCAGCTGTCCCCTGGGTTTTCAAATGTCATTTTCCTGGCCCTTCAAGTGGCATGGAGAGTCAGGTCTGCTTCCAGTCTATCACTGCATGCACTAATTCTTGATGTTCCCCCAATGCCCCCCCCCTCCTTTTGACTGATAAATTTTCATTATTGGTTTTGCGTGAAAGTGTTCAGGGTTCCACTCTGCCTGACCCCTGTGGTCACTTAGTGATTACATGCGCCAGCTGAGGTAATTTATTCACTTTGTTTTGGTGTGAACATGTCCCATGGGTCTTGTAACTGCTGTAATCACTTGACCCTAGTGACTGTTAAGTGCTTTAAACACAGTTATTTTAAATTTATAATTGTTTTCATTAAAAATCCCTTATAGTAACTTAACTGACCTTGCTGTCAACATGGCATTATGTGCAGGGGGAAGAAATGAAAATATTATGATGCAAATAATATAGTACTCATCAGAGATACGCAGCAAATCATTAGCTCACCCTACACATGTTCACTTGGAGTTGTGCAAGGAAGATGAAAGAGAAGAGGACATAATGGCAGCCTGGCCCACGTAATTCAGTACGGCCAGTCCTGCATGCAGGGCAGGCCATTAGCCTCGGGAGCAGAAAGTGGAGAGGAGTTCAAGGTGAAGTACCAGAAGGCCCATTAATGTATAGACAGCACTTCTCACACCCATGGGTGGCCCCAGTTTATTAATCATTTTTCAGTTAACATTTTTATACTTCTTACTTTGAATCTAAAGTCAAGTTTCAGAGAAGTTGCAAGGTACAATGAACTAAAAAAACTGGGTTGTTTGATGGAAGGCTGCTAGACTGCTGCTGGGCAGAATGTGTTAAGTATGAGATCAAGCGTCTTGATAATCTGGTACTGGAAACTTCTACACTCAGAGTCTCTGGGTGTTTCTGGCCTGACTGAGTTAGTCCTTGTGGAAACTTGAAGACACATTCCAGAGCTGTGGGTTGAAGGATTCCTTCAAAGACGGTTGGTTAGTAGGCATTTATAGTTTAGCCTAAAACGGGGGTTCATTTCGAAACTCACAGTTAGATCTCTACACCTGGCTTTGATTTTGTTTATTCTTGTTGTTGTTTATCTATTTTATTACTTAGGGAAGGAAACAGGAGTAGTTTGCACTCTTGTTTAGAAATGTTTTAGGTTTTCCAATATGTTATTCTTGATTAGGGCTGCTGCTTGTATGTGAGGTGCTTTTGTACCAAGTGTAAAGAGGTGTCCCCTGGACCTGATGAATTCATGTTTATTGAATGGCACACAGCTCCTACTCCTCTCTTTGGCTGCTGCTTTTGTTCAGTCAACAACTTTTGCAACCATATATGGCAACCTTCAAGTAGTCTTCTGTTTTGATTTGTCAACAATCTTTTTTTTATCACATATCTTTGATTACTGCTCTTATGCTAGCATTTATTTTTATTTGTCACCTTGTGATGTTTTTATATTGTGATATATGCCCTTTTTATGTACGTATTTTGAAATGGGATATATAGGGCATTTGATTTTAGCACTTGTAATAGTCTGTAAAACACATAATTGTCAATATATATATATATATATATATATATATATAAAGTTCCTTTTGTTAATGTTTATTTTTGAGAGATAGACAGAGTGTGAGTGGGGGAGTGGCAGAGAGAGAGAGAGGGAGACACAGAATCCAAAGCAGGCTCCAGGCTCTGAGCTGTCAGCACAGAGCCTGATGCGGGGCTCGAACCCACCAACCATGAGATCATGACCTGAGGTGAAGTCGGATGCTTAACTGACTGAGCCACCCAGGCACCCTTATATATAAAGTTCTTAATCAGAGTGTTTCTTTCTAATTTTGAAAATTAGAGGAGATTTTTACAATGCTCCATAAAAGAATTACATTGGGGAAAAAATGACTTTTATTTTTTATTACACTGCCTGTATTTCCTAGCTCTATCCACATCTGGAGTTTGTTTTAAAGCCCTATTTGGTATATCCAAAATGAATAATTAAGCAGGTAACTATCACATGCATTATTGATCTACCAGATTTAGATGTTATTACAACAAGTTTGTGTGCATTATGAAACTGAAATAAACTTTTTTCCCGACTTGTTCCCTATATTCTATTGAAATTTCAGGAGCAAGAAGGAAATAACACATTTTTTATCCTCTAATGGGGTAAAGTTGCACAATTAAACAGTTTTCTCTCCTTTCTCCCTGCCACTTATATGAATCTTAATTACCCTCTACTTTGAATTTTTCTCCTAGGTTTGAATATAAGGTTGGGAGGTAAATTTTCTTTCTCTTTTGAGAAGACTAAACTCCCCTGTGAGGACAGATATCTGACTGTAAGCCAGACAGGCTGTGAGCTTTCATTTCTCTGTACAATGTTGACAAGGTTGTCTAATGCTTAACCTACTGACTAAATAATTTCATACTACACAGCCAGTCATGATTCATTGCCCACAGTGTATCAAAGCCCTGTGGGTTTATCACCTGAATCTGGAATTGCTCCTGGAACAGGAGCAGAGGGCAGTAGTCTTGGTGATGGTGGTGGTGATGGTGATAGTGATGATGATGGTGGTGGTGATGATGATGGTGGTGGTGGTCATGATGATGGTGGTGATGGTGGTGGGGGGGGTGGTTGTAGTGGTGGTGGTGGTAGTGATTGCGATGATGGTGGTGGTGGTGCTGATGATGGTGATAATGGTGGTGGTGGTGGTAGTGATTGTGATGGTGGTGGTGGTGATCATGATGATGGTGGTGATGGTGGTGGTGGTGGTAGTAGTGATTGTGATGATGGTGGTGGTGGTGGTGATGATGGTGGTGGTGGTGATCATGATGATGGTGATGATGCTGGTGGTGGTGGTGGTAGTGATTGTGATGGTGGTGGTGGTGATGATGGTGGTGGTGGTAGTGATCATGATGATGGTGGTAATTGTGGTGGTGGTGGTGATGGTGATGACGGTGGTGGTGGTGATCATGATGATGGTGGTGATGGTGTTGGTGGTGCTGCTGCTGCTGATGATGATGTTGGTGGTTGTTGTTGTTGTGGTGGTGATCATGATGATATTGTTGTTGTTGGTGGTGGTGGTGGTGGTGATGGTGATGATGCTGGTGGTGGTGGTGGTAGTGATTGTGATGGTGGTGGTGGTGGTGATGATGGTGGTGGTGGTGATCATGATGATGGTGGTGATGGTGGTGGTGGTGCTGATGATGGTGGTGGTGGTGATCATGATGATGGTGGTAATTGTGGTGGTGATGGTGATGATGGTGGTGGTGGTGATCATGATGGTGGTGATGGTGTTGGTGGTGGTGGTGGTGGTAGTGATTGTGATGATGGTGGTGGTGGTGATCATGATGATGGTGGTGATGGTGGTGGTGGTGCTGATGATGGTGATGATGCTGGTGGTGGTGGTGGTGGTGGTGATCATGATGATGGTGGTGATGGTGTTGGTGGTGGTGGTAGTGATTGTGATGATGGTGGTGGTGGTGATCATGATGATGGTGGTGATGGTGGTGGTGGTGCTGATGATGGTGATGATGCTGGTGGTGGTGGTGGTGGTGGTAGTGATTGTGATGGTGGTGGTGGTGGTGGTGATGGTGGTGGTGGTGGTGATCATGGTGATGGTGGTGGTGGTGGTGGTGATGGTGATGATGCTGGTGGTGGTGGTGGTGGTGACCGTGGTGATGGTGGTGGTGGTGGTGATGATGATGGTGGTGGTGATGATGATGGTGGTGGTGATCATGATGATGGTGGTAATTGTGGTGATGCTGATGATGGTGGTGGTGGTGGTGGTGATGATGCTGGTGGTGGTGGTGATGGTGGTGATGGTGGTGGTGGTGCTGATGATGGTGATGATGTTGGTGGTGGTTGTGGTGGTGGTGGTGATCAATCATGATGGTGTTGGTGTTGGTGGTGGTGGTGGTGATGGTGATGATGCTGGTGGTGGTGGTAGTGATTGTGATGATGGTGGTGGTGGTGATCATGATGATGGTGGTAATTGTGGTGGTGATGGTGATGGTGGTGATGGTGATGATGCTGGTGGTGGTGGTAGTGATTGTGATGATGGTGGTGGTGGTGATCATGATGATGGTGGTAATTGTGGTGGTGATGGTGATGGTGGTGGTGGCGAAGGATGAGCACTGCATGTAGTTAGTACCGTGTAAGAAGCTGTCATTTATGAGTTTCTTAATTTAGGGAAAGAAGACTGGTATTTTCATTTTCTCATTGCATATTTTCATATTTTTCATTTTATGAATCTTTTCTTCACAGAAAGCCTGGATTCAGAAAGTAATGTAACCACAGAGCCTGAAAATGACTGGTATATGAAGTGACAAATGTATCTTTAAACTTGCATATTTAGCACTCTGGAGGGGAAAGTTGTGATTTTCCTATAAAAATAGGTAGAAACCAAAAATACATGTCTGTCTACATATTTGTAATGCTGATACAGCTTTTGCTTCTGGATGTTTTGTTCTTTGAGAAGACCTCATGAGGGTCAGGGATGGCTACCTTCACGTCTGTGTCCTTGTGCAGCCCTGACTCCAGTGAAAGCCTCCTAACCCAGCGTGCGAGGGACTGGAAAGTACGGTTAATCAAAAAGTCAGCTAAAGTAGGAACCTGTGACAATGATAAACATGTAGCCAAATATTTTTATTTTAACTTAAAGCACACGGATGCACATGTTGGGGCCAGTCTTCTGCAGTCACACTGAAGCCTTTCCTTTGGATGTGAACATAGTGATTAGAGGTCAACACTGTCTCTCTTGGACAAATCACACGTATAACTTATTATCTTTACATAGCATTCATCATATTTATTGCGTTTTCCATTTTAGTTGACTTATTGGCAAGGAAAGACGTAAAGATCCTTGCAAAACAATCTGAGTACCGAATACTTCTAGATTTTTATGATTCTTTTCCCCTCACTTTTTTTTTAATATTTATTTTTGAGAGAGAGAAAGAGACAGAGAGAGAGAGGGAGACACAGAATCTGAAGCAGGCTCCAGGCTCTGAGCTGTCAGCACAGAGCCCGAAGTGGGGCTCGAACCCACAAACTGTGAGATCATGACCTGAGCCAAAGTCGGACAACTGACTGAACCATCCAGGCGCCCCTCCCCTCACTTTTTAAAGTGCTGTCATTTACTCTTTGAACAGCGGCAAATTTATGCCATTTTTTAATGTTCCTATTTCATCATTTTAAGTAACACATAATTGTATTACGTAATTATAGTAAAACGTACAGCTGACAGAAACTAGTTTGGGGGAAATGCAGGTGACTCTGGGATGCCACACATGAGAACAGAGGTGCATAGGTGTCACCAGGGATAACCGTGGCTGCCATTAGTCAGTGCACTGTGGGCAGCAGTCACCATGTGTCTCAGAAGGACTGCTGAGTGTCAGTTAAAAGAATGTCTATTATTCCTAGAAATATCTAAAACAGACACTATTAGTAGTTTCTGGTAGTTGCTCTGTAGCTTATAATTCATCATATACTCTTTTAGTACTTCCTAGATGAAAGTTCTTTTTCTTACCTATGGTTTCTGCATGCCTTGCAGATACTGAAAAACAAAAAGTTGCAGATATAGCCCACTGATAGGGAACAGGAATCTTTCACAACTCCGTGTTCATGGGTGTGTCTTTCATTTTTATTTTAGTAAGTCAAACGCTTCAAAGACTAAGATTCCATAGTCTAAGGTATTGGGAATATACATGGTTTTACTAAGGTAAATTTGGAAACTCCCTTTCCCTGTACAGGAGGAGAAGGATCAGGAAACTTAATCCAGACAGTTCTTGCTGCCCTGTCTTAATTCTCTTCATCAGGGTGAGCAGGGTTGAACTTTTGGAACAAGCTCTTTCCCCTCACATTAGTACCCTGCTCCAGCACCTAAAGAGAGAGAAACATGCCAAATGAGCAAGAACACAGCCCAGACAGACAGGCTCATACTTCAGTGGGGTGACTCCCACTTCTGGACTTGGATAGTTCAGAGTTTCTGCAGGCTGCCTTCTTTATCACATATGCAGCATGTATGGTGTTCTGCACATCCTTTTCTAAAATTTAACAAAGCTCCTTGATATTACTGGTTTTAAAAATCTCTTTCACCATATATGTATATGTTCGAATCTATCCTTTTTAAAAAATGTGTGCTTGTGGGCATTAGGAAAAGATGCCCAGTGTTCATAATACCATTTGTATATACCCTGGTGTGAAATATAGATGCACACCAACTAACAATAGCTATAAAAATGAAATCTTGCACAAGCTGGGCCCTGCCTTCCCAGTCAGCAGGAACAATGCTTTTGGGGTTGAAAAGAAGCTTTATCACTGGGGAGGTGTGCGTGGGGGGCCCTCAGCTCGAGAAGTGGGGAGGGGGAAGTGCTGCAAATTTTAGTATAATGCATAATGTTGAAAGAAATTTTATCCCATCATAAAGATTAGCAGGCTGTGTAATTCAATTTAAAATTGGTCGGCGTGTCCTGACTATTATAAAGCCTTTCTTTTTTTGTTTTATCACCATTCCATTATTTTAGGTCATACACCAATATAGAATGAAACATGCAGCCAAACCATACAAAGTCTCTTTCTGTGGTTCCACCCATTGGAGAAATTGTTGGTGAACACAAGAGATTATCTTAAAATGAGTTAAGAAAATGCTTGCTCAATTGAATGCCTCCTTGTTTTCTTTCTTACTTTTTTTTTTTTAAACATAAAATGAATTTCTCTGGGCAAGCAACCATTGAGAGTGAAATTCTTTTAAAAGCATTTGCTGGACACAGGGCTTGGTTCTCAAAACTCCAGCGTTAGCACTTATCTGCAGTATCATGGGCATTACTGTGCCATTGAAAACCAAGATGCAGTAGCTTATGTTAATGCAAGACTGACAGACCCACATCTGATGGCAATTACCCATACTGGGGGGTTAATAAATGTTCTTAGAATTACTGTCTTTATTTTCTTTATTACAAGAAAAATGGGTAGCTTTCTAAGCTCTGCCTCCTGCTTCTTGCTCCAGTCTTGGTGACTTGCTAATTAACTGTTTTGGTTCCAGTGTTTCATGAGCTCTGCTGAGTTTAATATTCCTGTAAGGGAAATGTTAAATCCTTTGGCCAAAGTAGTAGAAAAAAATTAAATGAATTCAGCAAACATTTATCCAAGTGCTCTTTAGGAACAAGAAACGAGGAGCTACAGAAATAATAATAGCGAGATTTGGATGCGCCAGATGAATGTCTGAGAAATGAATGCATATTTTCACATTTTTTTGATCTATCAGTGAGATATCTTAATTTTTATTCATGTTCTTAGGGACTTCCAGCCCTGAAGCACTTTGTTAGGAAGGGTCTTCATGCCCCTTCCAGACTCGGTGGGAAAGATGTTATGATTGATTAGTAATGTCTGCCATGTTGTAGGGTGAGGAGATTCATGGTTTAGTGTCATTGCTCTTTGGTCGTGTTCATGCTCTCCGTGGTAGACAGAAAATTGCCATAGTGAAACGTATGCCTGCTTTATTTTAACTCTTGATAACCAATCCACACTTTCAAGTATCTCCATTAGAAAGTTCCTGAAATGACTCTCACCTTGGCTTGGTGGGATTTTTAAGTTTCCTTCACATTGTAGACTGTTCTATGTCTGTTGTGGAGGTTCTTGGCATATTGTGGGGAAAGTTGGAGTCAGTATAGGAAGCAGGCAGTCAGGAAGACAGGAAAACACATGCAACTGTTGTGTCCTGTAGGATTTAGGAAGCAAATTAACCTTGGCTTATGATTCTAATCCATACAGAATTAAGGTTATCTCACCATTCCTATGGGAGTTAACTTATGAAGCTTTTTGCATATCTATTTGAAAAGGAGTTAATAGATCAAATCAGTTTATCCTCTGGTATGTCCTCCAGATCTTGAGCCATGCAGTTTCCCAAGTTCAAGTTCATGTCTTCTCAAAATGACTGCTTATCACAATGTTCCAGGCAGATAGTTAAAAGTTGAGTTTCTTGAGGGGTGCTCACGTGACTCACTCGGTTAAGCATCTAATTCTTGATCAGGTCATGATCAGGTCATGATGTCATGGTTTGTCAGATTGAGCCCCACATTGGGCTCTGCACAGAGAGCACAGAACCTGCTTGGGATTCTCCCTTTCACCTTTTCTCTGCCCCTCCCCTGTTTGTACACTCTCTCTGTCGCCTCTCAGTAAAAAAAAAAAAAAAAAAAAAAAAAAAAACATTAAAAAAAATTGAGATTCTTGAAATCTAGCTTAGTCTTATGAAATCAGATTTTCTCCTGGTGGATCTAAATAATTGGGGTTTTAATGAGCTCTTCTGAGGCTTTACTGCCAGTTCACAGCCACCGTTCTTACTTATGACAGTATCCGTTGTCAAGTTCAGGGATGCTATTCTGCAAGCTCTCATCACCCGTAACAATAGGCTATTCTTTTCCACTGTGACCTGTGTATTTCAGTTACTTCATCTGTAAAAGGGGATAATAGTTCCTACTTCATACAGTTCTTGCAGAATTAAGTAGGTAAATATATATATGGTTATTTAGGACGGTGCCCAACAAAGAATGGGTGTTATATGTGCTGGTTCTAAGCCTCATAATTATCATCATCATAGGATTTGTTTACAGGAACCCTGAGTATTTGTGCCAAAGGCAGCAAATCACAAATCAGGATCTCTTACCAGGCTCTTGTAAGGAGGAGTAGAAGGTATACAAATAGCAGTGTTTGGGAGAAACACTATTAATTAGGCATGTGGAAGTGTAAACATAGTGAGTTAAATCAGGAGGCTTTTGGCTGCAAGAAACAGAATAGCTTGAACAGCAAAGGACTTATTATCTCAGATAACAAGCAGGCTGGGAGTAAAGCATTGGATCTGGTCATTCAGGGGCCTGGGTTCTTTCAACATCCCTTTCTCCTGTCCTCATATGTTATCAGCCTTGCCACTAAGGTTGGAGAGTGACTAGTGAAGTGCCAAGCACAGCATGAAGGCATAACATGAAGTTTAGTGGGAAAAGGGGTCATTCCTTCTTGGTGTAGGTAGTGACCATTTCCCAGAAGCCTTCAGCAGACTGCCCCTCATGGCTCACATACAAGGATTGGGTGACATGCACCTCTTTAAACCAGTCGCTGGCAAGGGAAAAAAAAAATCACCAATTCATCAGGATCCGTTCACCTGGGTCTAAGAACAGGCCCACTTTTCGTGAACACATGGCTTCCCCGAGGGCTGGGGTGAGTAGGAGGGGGATGAATACGTGAGCAGTGAGTATACACACATTCATTCCAATCTTGTACGTTTTTTACTTCCCACACAGTTGCTTCAACATTAGACCCTTACTATGCTTGTCTTACTGAGGCAAGAAGTTGAATGGGGCACCTGGGTGACTCGGTTACGCATCTGACTTCAGCTCAGATCATGATCTCGAAGAAGTTGATTGAACACATTTTAGAAAGATTTTCAATCACAAGAGTAGGTTTTGAAAAAAATATACTTTAGTTAATTTTCAGCTAATCAATAATAGAAGATGGCGGTATTTGAGTGTTCTCATGAAAATTGAAATTTTAAAGGAACTGCGTGTTTGATAGAGTGATCTAAATATCTCTGGTGTGTGTGTGTGTGTGTGTGTGTGTGTACACACATACGTGCTTCATGGCTCCTTACATTATGTTACACATGATTAGGGAAGTCTGTTTCTTATGTATCTTAACTGGTAATTGATGAAGTGATGGGCAGACCGAAAATGTTGACTGATCCCTCTCAAAGACCCCTTCCTTGATTGCCATATTTCGGTAGATGTACTGTGTTACTCTCTTTCATGGCACTTGCTAATTCTTTTCCTATCATTTATCGTTATCTAAGTCAATAGATTTATTAACTATTGTTAATTTATTAACTGTTTATTAACTGTTGCTCCCAGCTGAGCATAAGCTCCACAGGGGCAGAGATCCTTTTCTGTTTTGTGCGTCATTATATTCCCAGCCCATATCAAGCATACTTGACTGTCACACCCAGCAGTCCCAGGGAATAGTGACTGTTGTGGAAAGACTGTGACCATTCCATGGGCATTCTCAAATCTCATCCTGACTTTTGAGAGGGTCAGGGATTTAATGAGATTTAATGGGATCTAATAGGATTTCTTTTCCTCAAGGCTGCTGGATTAGGAAATTAGGTTATGACCTGACTTTGCAAGAACTTTGAAATGAGCTTTTAAATGAGCTAAAAGGGAAAGGAAACTACAAAGTGGGTGAATCTGAGACTGTGGAGTTGAAAGTGAAATGCCACATGACAGAGTTAAAAAGTAAGAACAGTTTAACCTAAAGAACTGAAATCTGGCCAGACCTTCCTACTAAGGAATCAACTGTACAAGCTTTGGATGGGTTTGAATAGAAATGGTTGGTGTTCTTGGTTGGGGTGAATTATGTTAGAACTTGCAAAGAGGTCTCCTTTTCCTGCTAGTGTGTCTAATCTCCAGTTCCTGGCTAAAACATTTCAAAGAAATTCATTTTTTTTTAATTAATGAAAATAGTCTTTTTTTCAAAAAAGTTTCACCTCTACTTTTCAGCACTTAACTATCAGTGATACTGGCCTTATTTCCCACTCTGAGGAGAATAATCCTAGTGGAAAATGTTAGTATTTCAGAGACATACAGAAATGAATACCATGGTTGAGATAGGCCTGTGTATTATATGAAGATAACAGTCTGGAAAATTTTTTTACTCAGAACTTTGAGAAGCCACCTTGGTATTTGATATGAAAAAGGGGTGCAATATTGGCTGAGAGTAAGCAAACACAAGCCCTTAGCTTCTGATGGAAAAAAAAAAAATAAGTAGAAATTGGATGTTAGCCTCATGGAAGATCTTTACCACTTGGGTTTCATCAAAGGTGCCTCACTGATAGTGTTGGAAACAGAAGAAAAGTTTGGAAGGACAGTGGCTGAGTCCAGAGAGATCATTTTTATTGTCTTAAGTTATTCTCTGATTTAAACCCACAGTTAAGGTTGCTGAACAGATGTTTTCCAGGGGTCCTAAGGAAGAAAATGGCCTTAAAATAAAGATTATTCTGACAGTGAACTTTGAGTAGTCCTGCGTGTCTATGAGATATGAAGAAATTAGTGGTCATATGCCCAGAGGGCTATTGGATGGTACTTACAGGTAGTGGCAGGTTGATTTTAGGAGCCTCTCAGTTTCTCTGAACCTAAATTTCCTGATCTGTAAAGCAAATCATTTAAACAGTCCCCAACTCTGTAATTATATGATACGGTAGAAAAGGAGAAGGTAGATCTGCAAGATTGGGGGGTCCATCTTGCAGTTAACTCATTGGGTGACCTTGGAGGAGTCATTTAGCCTTGCTGGGTCTTAGTTTCCTATTCCATAGAAGGATTGGTTCTGATCTCTGAGGACTTCCCTAGGTTAGAATTTCAGTGAGCTTGGAATTAGAGAAGAGGTCGGGAGCACCCTGCTGCCTCTTGATTTTTATGTAGGAAGCAAAGGGAAAAAGCTGGCCCTGAAGTATGTTAGCATGGATTCTTTCATCTGACCCAGTGACTTGGGGTCCTGAGAAGATGCACACACATGTCCTGTTTGGCCTAGGCAGTAGGCTCATTTGTAAAGAGTGGCCTCGGGAAAGCCAGCTGTCAAAACAGCAGTGATTTGCCTGAGAGGCCTATGGGTAAGAACTTTCAGATGAAGGGATACAGTGAAGAAGAAATACAGGCACCTTCCTCAAATGACGAATGGCTATTCCATTAACTCCGCTATTGATTATCTCCTCTGAGCTACCCAATCCTGAGAACAAAGGTTGGAAAAATCTTTAAATGGGTAAGGGTAACCATGCAACAATAGTAATTCCCTTTTGTTTTGAAATTGAAACACATCATTTGTATGATGTGTGTAATTCATTCTTTCATTTATTCATCCATTTATTTCTTCACTCGTTGAACAAAATTGAGTCCTATGTGTGGGCCAGTCTCTTTGCCATACCCAACAACAAAAAAAATGTTTCCTTAAAGCACATTTCTAAAATTGGATTTACTTTCTCAATTGTAAATGAATAGTATACTTTGTGATGTGTACAACTGGTGTTAGCCTAGGATATAGGAGACAGGATTTGTTACAGTTTAAGGCCATCTGGAATCCAAAATTGAGGCACTAGTTATTCATATCTACATGATTCTTAGCCAGGATAAAATTATTTCCTCATTCATTTATTTGACAAATAATTGTTGAAGTCTACTGAGAGTGTAAAGATGAATAAAATGTAATCTGACCCTCCTGAGGTCCATAGGCAAGTGGGAGAGAGAGAGCCCTGTAGACATATTCTCATTCTATGAACTACAAGTGCTTGGCAAACTCCAAGCCCAGGGTATGAGTGGAGAAGTGGCTGAAACGGCCAAATCATGAAGAACTGCACATACCACACAGGGCGTTTGGCCCTTGGTCTGTAGACAATTATAGGGATTCTGGGAGGATTTTAAAGTGGGTGAGTGTGTAAGTGTATGGAAGGAATAGATACGATCAGATTTGTATTCTGATAAGATCACCTCAGCTTGAGTATGTAGAATGGGTTAAGCAAAGTCTGCCTTACAGGAAGATATTTTAGTTTCCTAGAGGTGCCGTAACAAAATACCACAGACAGGGTGCCTTAAACAGCAGATTTTATTTTCTTTCAGTTCTGGAGGCTAGAAGTCCAAGATCAAGGTGTCAGTAAGTTTGGACCCTCCTTGGCTTGCAGATGGCTACCTTCTTGCTGTGGCTTTTCATGTGCATGCACATTCTTGGTCCATATTGTTTTCTTTTTTTTTTTTAATTTTTTTCTGTAACATTTATTTATTATTGAGAGACAGAGAGACACAGAACGTGAGCAGGGGAGGGGTAGAGGGAGAGGGGGAGACACAGAGTCTGAAGTAGGCTCCAGGCTCTGAGCTGTCAGCACAGAGCCTAACGCAGGGCTTGAACTCACAAACTTCGAGATCGTGACCTGAGCCTGTCGCTTAACCAACTGAGCCACCCAGGCACCACTGTTTTCTTCTTATAATCATGCCAGTTGAATCAGATTAGGACCCATCCTTATGGGCTCATTTTAACTTATTCACCTCCTTAAAGGCCCTACCTTCAAATACATTCACATACTTGAGGTACTGAGAATGAGGGATTCGACATACGGATTTTGAGGGGATACAACTCAGCTCATAAAAGAAGCAAACCTAAAGGTAGGGGAAATCCACACCTTGTCAGAGGGCATGGGCGTGTATGATATGGGGAGAAAAATGGACGTGTATTTTAACGAACAATTTAAGGCTAAAACAGTATGTGCTCACTTGACTTCAAATGTTCAGAACATTTGACCACCTCTGCTCTTTTTTTTTTTTTTTCTTTTCATTTTATTGTCTTGCTGGGAACAGTGTTGAACAAATGAGTATGCTCTCCAGTTGTGCCAAGATTACCTGGATTCCTTAACATATTTAATTGTATTGTTTAAGGAAAGCTGCAAAGAACACTGTATGCTTTCAACACACTGTTTATGAGAAAACATGGATTTAGAAAGACCAGTGAAAATTTGTCTTTAACTGTAGATGTAAGAGGTTGGGGACTAGATCTCTGGAAACTGGAAAACTACGATGTCTTACTTCATTTGGGGTGCTGTAACAAAATACCACAGACTGGGTGGCTTATACACAACAGAAACATATGTCTCACCTTGGGAAGGCTGAAAAGCCCAAGCTCAAGGCACCAGCACAGTAGAGTTCTGATGAGAGCCCTCTACCTGGTTAAAAGATGGTGTCTTCCCTCTGTGTCTTCACATGGTGGAAAGGGCTGGAGATTTCTGGAGGGTATCATTTATAAGGGCATGCGGGGGCCCCTCCCTCATGACCTAATCACCTCCCAAAGGCCCCATCTCCAAACACCATCCCACTGTGGATTAGGATTTCAACATATGAATTTGGGGGGACACAAACATTCAGACCATAACATATGAGAAAGGAACATACATGTGAAAGTGAAATAGACCTCCAACTCCACTTCCTGGAACCTTGAACCCTAAGGCCATAATAGACTTTCCAAAAATGCTTTCTTCCTAAGGAATTATACTACTCTGTACTACTTTATTCCAGAGGGGAGGCTTGTGGTATTAGGCCACGATGCTATTCCTAAGGAAAGAGATCAAAGATTTTTGGAACTGGTGTTTCATTGAAACCGAACTTTACCACTAGGAGACTTCGTAATTTCATAGCTCACAGGAAGTCTTCGTAGCTCCTGATTGTCTGGTATTCTTATTAATAGAAAATTTTGCCAGTTAAAGGGTGGAGGGAGAAGCAAAAATGGAAGAGGAAATGAATGTAGTCTCCACTCTCTCCACCTCATTGCTGTCGCTATTGATCAAAATAACCCTCCCTGAGAGATTTCTTTTAAAATTTTATCCTTAAAATGCTTCATTAAAATTTTGAATTATAAAATGGGAAAAGTCAATTTTATTGGATCCTAAATTTTGCTTTGTGCAGCGTCCTGTCCAGAATGTAAATTATTAAAATTGACATAGGAGGTGTGTGCAAGGTAATATCCCCTTTCGTGGGCTCTTCTCTAAATTTCAAGATATTCTGTAGAGTGGATTAGATTATACAGTGAGTAGGGACTCTGAAAAGAAAATAGAATTGTGTATTGATGCCTTCAGAAATATTATTTGATGGCAATAAAATATTCTCTGAAATTCCCTTCAGAGGGGAGAAAATGGAGTTTGTTTGCAGTAATTGCATTTTCTAGCATTTGCTCTCATACTTTCCAATATAAGCCAATTGGAACCTGTGATTTGGTTTTGCTTATTGGTAAAAGTACCATGTAAATTGATCTGTGATGCATTTAAAGAAGATGCTTTTGAAAGTTTGGAAATTGAGATGGCTTTTTCTTATTAGATTTTGAGAGTATTAGGGTTCATTTCTATATTTTAGTCTAATGTAATATTAGCCAAATATGTTCTTTTTCAATTTAGTTTTAATCAAGTTCTAGAAGACCATTTTCATCCAGCCCCAGTGGCGCTGTTAAGGCAGAGATTTTATTTCCACTGTCAACCCTCTGCTCTGGCTTCTGTGGACCGGCCCCTTGGAATCACTACACACTGAAATCCTGCATTCATCTGCCCAAACGTTATTTCAGCAGGCAAAAAAACAGTATTTATTACAAAATGATTTTTTATTACTATTTGAAGGGTTAATGTGGAGAAGGGATCTAAAATTCTCTAAAAGTGTTCTTTCTTTTAAAGAATATGGTCTTTTTGCCTGTGTTATTTTTCTTTAATTTGATTTTCACCATATTTAATGGCCAAAAATATAAACACAGGATTTGCATTTGTTTTTCCAATTATTCAGTAGAATAATTGCCACTTGCTTTATAATTTGCTTTTTAAAGACTTTATGGGAAACAAAACAATATATTCATCAGCTCACCATAGGTTTTTGTCAGTCAACGCTACTAGTTTATTAAAAATATTTATGGAATATTGTTTTAAGGTGGGAAGAAGTAGGAGATGGGCCCCTTACCCTGAATGAGGTTACAATGCACAATGGAAGATAGCGTAAAAATGATGATAATAAATAATAATTATCTTTGTGTATCCAGTTAGGATTAGGTCCTTTAGTGACCACACTCAGTCTGCATTTTCCATTCTGTAATGTAGGTTGTACCATTATCCTCATTTTTTCCGATGAGTAATATGAAGGTTAAAGAGCATGTTTTGAGTTTGAGTTTCACAGATGATAAGTGACAGAACCAAAAACTTGGTCCCATATCTGTCTGACTCCACAGCCCATGACCTTTCCATCATGCCATATATCCTTACTTTCCAGTATGTTTGAATGATAGAAACATGCACACAGCTGGTTCAGATGAGCCTTGACAGTGTCTTCACCAGTTCTTTTTGTGACTGTTCACTGGAACCCTGATTTGGATCTAGTTTTCTGAAGCTTGGAGAAGTAGATTGAAGGGTAATTAAGGAGATAGTCTTAGCTGTTCAGATGGAATTTGTTGTATGGGGTATAAATCTTTCTCAACAAGCCAAGCCTCCGTTTGTAAGGGAGAGATTGGATGAAATACTGTGAAGAAACTACCTGTGGCCCCAGCCAGATGGTAACACTCGAGTTTAACTGGAACTGCAGTTCAGCAGACCAGTTACCGTCACGTCTTCATATGTAGAATGTGCCATATTGGTTTGGGTGAAAACTTAGTGATACTCAGTTGGGAAACAACGTGGTACTGCCATTTGTTTTTACTCCTTTGTGACTGCCTTTTAAAATGTGTGAATGTGAATGTGAATGTGTGTATGTGCCTGTGTGTGTGTTTAAATCATGGAAAGTTATGTTAGATTAATGTTATGGTTGAGATTGGAAATGCATGCAACACCGAGGGACTGCTGAGCAACAGTGAAATCTCTAAGCTGGTGTCTTTAGTAATTATGGGTGCTAACAGCCTGCTCCCTCGTGGTTTATACTTCCCAGTGATTTACCTGCCATCAGTGCCACATACTGGTGACTACTGA
Organism: Neofelis nebulosa; assembly: GCF_028018385.1. Classification (NCBI taxonomy): domain Eukaryota; kingdom Metazoa; phylum Chordata; class Mammalia; order Carnivora; family Felidae; genus Neofelis; species Neofelis nebulosa. The sequence continues at coordinate 84,910,355 of NC_080791.1, read as the reverse complement.
GGTCCAGAAGGGGTCTGCTTTCCTGGGTGGGGGACGGGTTTTTGTCTCCTTTGTGTGGATTAAGGCTTACAGCATCTTCCGGTGCCTTGGGATTCTTTTCATGGAGGAGGCTGAAGAAGAGGAGGGAGCGTTTCAGCTGTGGCCTCTTATGCTATCCCTGATTCCTGCCGTGAACCACTGGGCTTTCACTCGGCAATCCTCGCATTCTCCTGGGTTTCCGGCTCACCCCTGACATTATTGTAATATAGTTTTCTGTGTTTAATATTTCTTAGACTTGGTTTCCCATTGCAAGCATGGAAGAAACCCTAATGCATGAGTTTCAGAGGAGAAGGTAGCAGTCTGAACCTGCTGTGTGGCTCCATCAGCAAGTGTGAGTATTAACGTTAGAGCTGTCAGGACTTGTGAAAATTAATGGAGCCTGACGGGGGACAGACTGAGGTCAGAGACGGAGCTTTGCCCTGATTGAATGTTTCTGGTGGCTTCGCAGCCGAGGCAAGTGAGTGCAAACCGTGAGCCGAGAGGGATTGCCGGAGGTCCATTCATTCATTTATCAAGTAGGCAGTGGGCACCAACTCATGCCAAGCATTTTTCTAGATGCTCAGGGAACAGTGGGGAAAGATGGGCTCTGCCCACTTATGACTGACAGAGGCCTCTCCCTGCCTCCAGGCTCAACTCAGCCCTGCCCAGCTATCAGCCCCTAGTAATCCAAGGAATGTAGCTGACCTATCTCCTTAGTCCATCCCGGAGCCTCAGTTCTTCCATCCTGTGGCCACTGGTATTTTTTTTCTTTCATCTTCTTGCAGAATTTTCTGCTTGAACAGTTTTCAAGCCCAAGTTACTCTTAGTCCTCAGTGGAATGGAGAGACTTCAGGAGTTTGAACATTTTCCCTCTCTGCTGGAGTCATGATATTAAAAATACAATAATAATGTTAAACAGAAAAAAATGCTGCCTTTTATCTACCTTGGGGTTATAACAAGGTCCTTTTATAACACTAGCATTAGGGAACAGTGTCTTAAAACAGGCCCCTGACACTGCCCCATGCAGGCTGAGGGTTTCAGAAATGTGATTGAGTCGTAATATATCTCTTTTGTTTAGAAACAGTCCCACGATAATAGGTCTGACTGTATATCTGTTTTATTCGTTTTTAATTTCAGTAAATTAGTTTTTTTTCCTAGCACACCGGTGAGGGAAAGTCGGCCCGAAGGCTGTGCCTTGTGAGTTTGATTTTCCTGGGTATCTAGAAGCTATAGCACATTGTCTTCCTGTCTTGTCATCTGTGTGTTTTCTTCTTGCTGCGTAGTAAACTTTATTTCATATGAGCCTTATGCCACACACATTTTTGGTTTCTTTATATATTTTCAAAGTCTATCATTTAGGGGTTTGGAGGGGAGTGGGCATAGAGATTGGAGGTATTGAAATTTGTCAAATACATATCTGTTACATAACTAGGTTTTCTTTTACCCACAAAACCTTGCAAGCCACGTTTGCTTTGGGTTGCTCTCCTTCACAAAGAACTACTGCCATACTCTGGGTTTTTGTTTTCCTCAGTTTTAGCAGAAATAAATAGGAGATAGCAGTCCATCAGCCTTGCTCATCAGATCCCTGATAAAAAATGGGACATAGGGAAGGCGGTTTTTGGCATCAGCCAAAACCATTTTGGTTACCCTTATTTTCCATACTTGCCTTTCATAAGGAGTGAAGAACGTGGGGTGGGAGGCCGTCTTCTAGCAGGTGGCAGGCAGATTCCCAAGAGAAGTGACTATTCTGGAATTGACTTTGGATTTTGATTTGACTGGAACTTAAGTTTTTTAGTGGAATACATTTTATAGTGATTTGTGGCAGAAAACTAGGTCACAGTTGTATGATACTTAATTTTGAGGGACATTAACTTTTATTGGTGGCGGCGGGAGGGGCAAGCTAGCAAGGAGTCTTGTTTAGCCAGAGCAGTGCTGCTATATGTTTATTTTTAAATGGTGATACACACGGGTGCTGGTCCTCACCACCCTCCTTACTTCTACCTAGTCTAAGTCACATTTCTGTTTTACCTCTCCAGTCTCCGTAGGTGTTTGGATTTATTACCTTGGACTTGTATTCTGTCAAAGTCTTATCTCAGTTCTCAGAATAGAGCCAACACGTTTTTAAATTCTATGACCCTGCATAAAGTTGGTTCCCTTCTCCTTCCCAAGGCCATGACCTTCCCTTCCTTGGGTAGGCTCCCAAATTCTTCTGGGAGCTGGTGGGTAAGAAATTACACCCACAGCTGCAGTAGCATGTGGGGAATGCCTTAATTGAGCCAGGATGTGTGTCGTTGCAGTGTGAAGCTGAAACTGCTTCATGACCCCTGGAGGAGAAATCCATGACCCAGCCAGTTTTATTTCGTGATACAAACAGAAAGGGCCATAGCTGCGTAGAGCTAGAGAAAAGGATCGCCCTATGTGGAGGAATGCTATGAGGAGGACTCACGTAAGGGGTAGGTCTTGAGCCAAACTTCCTAAGACTTAAAAATGTGGGATCACCTGGAAGAAAAGTAGCACGGGAAGCAGAAGCGCTATTCTTGTCCCACCGGTGCCTCCATCTTGGCCTGTGGTTTTGCTTAGCAGGTGGCAGCACCTCTCTGGCGCTCCGTTTCTCCATGGGTAAAATGGAATTGGATAAACCAGTGGCTTTCTCTTCACTATTTTTAAAGCAGCGTTAGCCCTTCACGGGAAATCTTTCCCCAGACTGTAAAGTGAGGGCAAGCATGGCCGCTGTGGTGAGCGCGGGAGCAGGTCTCTCCCTTGTGCCCTGATCTCTCTCCTCATCACCCTGCTCCAGCTGCAGGGAGGCTCACGGAAACACAGCTCTCAAATCACCAGGTCAGGCTGGCTCTGAAGATCCTGCTGGGTCCATGTGTTGGGATTCATGGGAGCCACTTTAAGTCACACATTAAATGTCCAAGGTTTGGTAAGGAAGGGAGGCTGACTTTGGCACGGTTCGCTGTGTGTCTGCTTTAAAGTTGTTGTGGATTATCAGACATGCGCATAGCTGAAGATCCTAAAGTTTTCTAGTCATTCTGTTCCCCTCTTTGTACTCCTAGAAGAGTACCCCCAGCTGATTCTATGAAGATATTAGGGATATTCCAGATGAACAGTCACTCTTGAGAGATGTTCCCAATCACTGGTTATACTATTCGCTTGGGAATGCAAGACTGATCCTGGCAGAGTTTTTGGGAACCAGTAAATATTAGAAATCATACAGAAGGAGAGAAGCAGTGTGTTCAAGGGACACACTTTGCCGGGTGAGCATCATCTTGGCAGAAGCAGCTGGGTTTGCCTTGCATGCAGGTTGAAGGCCTCATAGGTCCACTCGCCATCCCCTCTAGATCCAGATGCCTTCATGACTCTAATAATAACTTTTGTTAACTTGAAGGGCACCTTAGACCATGCCAACTTCTGCCTTTGGAAAACCAAAGTTCTCTTTCCATCTCAGATGCTTTTCCTTGGCAATAGTGACATTGTGCCCTTGTGACCGGGGAGTGATCCGATTTGTGGATAAACTAATATTTTCTTGGATGGCAACTGGGAAGGGTAATCATTGTAATAATTACTGTATCACAGCTTGTATCTATTGAGTCATGACGTGTTAGAAACTGTACCAGTTCTTTACATGCAGCATCTTGTTTAATGTGCACCAAACCTTGGGGGTGACATTATCATTTCCCCCATTTAGATGTGAGGAAAGTCCAGTTTAAAAATGGTTTGTTGGAGATTTTTTGGCTAGACTGAATTTGGGGGCAGAGAATAGGACACTTCAGGAGGCTTAAACTGAGTAAATTCTGTGTAACCATGTGTCTCTGGAGGACAGTGTGACAGTGGTTTAAACCTTATCATATCCCAAGATGATAAGCTCAGTTCCTGTAATTCTCCTAAGGAAGCTCCTGGCAAATCATACAGAAGTTCATTCATTCTTCCACTTATTCAGCAAATACTGTGTGTTTCCATTTGGAAGGTATTGAACCGGATACTTTGGGTCAAATAAGGAGCCCCAAGCCATGTTCCATGCCATCAAGGACTTCACAGTCGAGGGGCAGACAAATCACATGCAAAAAGCAAAACTAAAAAATAAAAATGGAGTAAGAAAAATAATTAACATGCACTGATTGCTTATTTCATACCATGCATATGCTTTAGAAAGTTTATCTCACTTTATCTTAAACACAGGGTTTGAAGTGGGCACAGTTATTATCCTCATTTTGCTAACACACTTGAGAGAACATAAGGACTCTGTCCAAGGCCATGCAGCCAATGTGTGGTGAAGCCTTCAGCAGAGTCCCTGCTCTTAACCTCATGCTGCCTCCACCGTTTAAACTGTAATAGTTGAGAAACTGGTCTACAGAGAATAGAAATGTGAGACATACAGTAAGGAAATACTAAATAATATACATAGAAGTAACGGTGAAGAGGGAGAGTGTAATGAGTCCCCTGAAAACAAGATGGGAGACAAAGGGAGCTGAGGAAGAAGAGAAGGGAGAGAGGAGATACCGAAGAAAGAGAAGGAGAACCAGGGACTGCAGCAGCTATTATCAAGAGAATAGAGACTTTGAGGGACAGGGATGTCACTGCAGTGTGGTGTGATCCGTGGAGATGAGAAGTGAGAAAATATCTTGGCTTTGGCTATTAGTAAGTTTTTATTGACATTCTGGGGAAGCTTTGGGAAGAGAATAGAAACAGAAGCCAGATTGCATTTGGTAAATTCTGAGTAACCATACATCTCTAAATTGCTGGTTCTAATAACAGAGGAGACCATCAGGCAACACAAACATAGTAAGTGGGCCAGGTGTGAGAATTCATAGGGAGTGGGAAGGTCCGTGGCCAACTGGAGGTCCGTATTTCCTGGTCTTTTGATTTTCCAAAAGTAGCTAGAAAATCAGAATTTTTTGCATGGTACATATTGACTTCTAAATGTTAGTTCAGGGGTGCCTGGGTGGCTCAGTTTGTTGAGTATCCAACTCCCAACTTTGGCTCAGGTCACGATCTCGTGGTTTGTGGGATCGAGCCCCACATCAGGCTCTGTGCTGATAGTGCAGAGCCTGCTTGAGATTCTCTTTCTCCCTCTCTGTCTGCCCCTCCCCTGTTCGTGCACACTCGCATGCTCTCTGTCTCTCTTTCTCTCTAGATAAATAAACATTTTTAAAAAATAAACGTTCAGTTAGAAAAACACACACACACACAAAAGCATTGAGGGCCCAGTGTAATACATCTGTGGGCTGTATTTGGTCTACCAGCTGCAAGCTGGAATCCTCTTTCCAAAAGTTTAGATGGGAGATGAAGAAGCATCTCAAAGAAGAAGCATGGTTTAGGATTGTATGTGTGTGTGTGTGTCTGTATTTGTGTGTCAAGGGCTGCTTATTTTTGTTTTCTTGCTTACTTGTATTCATTTACTTGCTATAGACGTCATTCTGCCATATTTGTGAATTATCTGTATTATGATTAGCTTAGTTTTCTTTAAGTCACCTCTTATTTTATATGTAAAAATAGAAAAATAAAAATAGAGATGAAAAGTAGAAACGAAAAATGAAGCCATGTATCATTACTTGTACTGTTACATTATATTTTTCCAGAATGCATTTTTAAAACCTACTTGACATTTTGTCAAAAGTTCATCCCCATTCCACTTAAAATAATCGCGTATATCGCTAGTAGAACATATACTATGTCTTGGGAAAGATGAATGCTTAGGGTTCGTTAGGTCATTCAAAGCAAGAATTTCTCCATGTTAGAATAACTGTATATGGCCTTGGTTTTTTTTATTCAGGCAGGTCAGCTTCAATGGCCTGATCTGAATAAAATGGATAAAGGCAGGCACCTCTTTGTCTGACAATTTTTCAATGATGCTATTTGAATACCAAGAAGTTTGGAGCTTGACTGCAGAGCCTTCCATATTAATATAGCCTTGGGAAAAAAAAAACCCAAATACCATCAAGTAACAGGAGATTTGTCAGCTGTCCTGGTTACACTTTTCATATAAAACATAAAGGTCGGAAGATTATAGATGAAAGGTCAGTTCAGCTATCTATCTCTATCTCTATCTCTATCTCTATCTCTATCTCTATCTATAGAGATATACCTATAAATATAGAGATAGAGATAGATATCAGGCATATATCAGGTATATGTCAGGCAAATATCAGGCATGTATCAGGTGTGTATCTCATAACATAGGTAACAGAGGATGGAAGTTGGAAACTACTATTGAATTCTCAGAAAGAGATGAGTTTGTTGGCAGTGTGTAAATATCATCACTGTTTCTGTGGCTGTTCATTCTGATAGCTACTTCTTTATGCTGAGTCTCCAAAATTTGATGTAAAAGACACCGAAGAGGACTGTCTTCCTGAGGAAGATTTACTTTGCAGCGGTTTTACTTTCTTAAAATAAATGGTTGGAAGGGGGAAATAGACTTCTTTTGCCTTCTCAGTCTCATCCATGCCATTCCCAAACCAAAACTTTAAACTGGAAAAAGCAAGAAGCCAAGCCCTCGTGCAAGGGCAGTGGTGCATAAAGAAAGGTTTACAGTGAGTCCATCATCATGAAAGATTAAAGGGGAACTGGGCAGCTGTAGCGTGACTTGTACAAATAGAGTTGCTCAAAGATTCGTGCAGGTATGACCTGCCTTGATACCCATTACTATCCAGGAGAATGTTTCAGCCCATTCCAGCTTTGGGAGCACAGGTGATTCTGGGGGTGCAGTATCAGGCCAAAGGGGGTCACAGAGCCATGATGTTAGAGTCATGAGGCATCTCACAGATTTCCAGTGTGAGCAGTGTTGGAGATTTACGGCCTGTTGATACATCTTTCAACTGTATCTTAAGTGCAGGGAATTGGCGCAGGATATCGTCATTCTGTCCAAGTAGCTTGCAACATACGTCACAGCTCCTTATTGCCTTATGCTAGTGCACATTATACACGCGCAAAAACATACACCTGAGAGAGGCTTCCTATTTTTTGTGAGCTCTTCAGCATAGCCTTGTGCATAACTGAGGCCAAAGGCATGGCACGTAGCACCGTGCGCTAGTAGTCAAGCATATTCATTGATGCTTGGCCGCGATGTTTGCGGTTTCAGCTTTCTGCGGTGTTATTTTCTGACTGCTTTCATCTCTCTGTTAAGCTTCCCCATTAGACCATGTGCTATGTATGCAGTTTCATTACTGATAGAAACCTAAACATCGAAAGCTAAAGAAAACAGCATTACAAAGCACATTCTGGTGATCTTAAAAATCGTTTCAATGTTGGCAAATATGTTTGCAGCGCGCTGCTGAGATTGCGGACTTCATGGCGTGGTCTCTGCAGTTTGCATTGCTGAAGTCCATGTACCTATGGCAAAACTTGCCTCCGCCCCCAAAATATAATTTTCTTCCCCACTAAGCTTCATTAATTAAATCATTGACTCTGGCTTGCTGGTAAGGACCAATTCTTACAACAAGTGTATCCAATTTCCTGCTAGTGGTAACTTTCATTCTTCCTGGAATAGCAGGAAACATTAATTTTGCATTGGACCCAGGAGTCTCAGGAAGCTGGAATTATAGGCACCATTGCCCCACCCTTTTCTCCCCTAAAATAGAATGAAATGAAATAAAATGAGCAGCAGCTTTGCAGTGAGGCTTGAGGGATGGGTAATGACAAAGAAGAGAAAGGGCATTAATTTCAGGATGGGGACAGCTGCCCGGCACTATCTCCCTTTGGATTTTGGTTCTTACAGCATCACGGTGAGTTATTAATATGTATGATCTATACTTTATTCAAACATTATAAATCTATGCAGAAGTCTGGTGTTTGGGTTTTCCTTTATAGCTTTCATTCTTCTTCCCAGAATTATCTCATTTTGATCGGGAAACTTTTGCATAAAAAGCACACACCGAGAACTCACATTTCCATACCATAAATATTAAAAGGGGGTTAAGCTTTACAGTTTCTTCTCCCATCCCAATGGGAGGAAAGTTAGCCTTCTAATCAGGGGGCCATTATTAATGTTCTTTTTATTCACAAGCCAAAAGGTAAACTTTAATTGACAATATGAAATTGTACTACATAGTTCCTTTCATTTATGTAAATTGTGGAATGCTTGCCTATGTCATGTCTTTTGTATGATGTACTATAAATACACTTTTGAAGGATGTCCTGCAAATCAAGCGGTTATCTGAGCTGTTGAGAACAGTTGGTTGGCTTATTTTTTGAGGACCAACCAAGTCCAGACCTTTGTTAAGGATTGTGATTAAAGTGTTTTTCTCTGGATAATTATTAAGTACGGATTTGTCACAGTATACATTCATCACAGTGAATCTGTAGCACAGAGAAGAGGGAAATGGAACAAGAAAGCTGAATGTCTTCTTAGTAGCTTTTAAGCTTCTTAGCAGCTTCCTGTCTCCTGTTTATTGTCATTTTTTGCCAGCATAAAGGCGTAGTCATAAATTTTGGTTCCCATGGAAATATAAAGGAATGTGTGAGCTATTTCACTTGGGTGTACTGTCTGCTAATCACCCAGTCTCGGCTGTTGTACTTCGTGATGGGAAATGAACGTGCTAATTGGTACTCTTTTTTCTTATTTCAGGAAACCTGCCATATGAATATAAAATAGTGATTGCTGGGAATCATGAACTGACATTTGATAAAGAATTCATGGCAGACCTTGTTAAACAGGACTACTACCGTTTCCCCTCTGTGTCCAAATTGAAACCAGAGGACTTTGACAACGTTCAGTCCCTCCTGACAAACAGTATTTACTTACAAGACTCGGAGGTAACAGTGAAGGGATTCAGGATATACGGGGCACCTTGGTAAGTGCTCATTCGAACAATCTTCCCCTTCGTTTTTTTAGCTAAGAAATCCTGGTGCAGACTTAGGTGCTTTCAATGCAAAGGATAAGAGCGGAAAGAAACCTTATTGCTGCAGTTCGAACATGACACGTATTCCGGCACTGCTGGAAAGAGTATCGCTTGTTTTCAGTGTGGTGCGGATTTCTTTAGGCAAGATCAGTAGAAGTGGGGCTTTGGTAGGTGTGTATATGTTTATGCGACTGAGGCTGCGTGTGTGTCTGTGGGACACAGGAAGATTTGGGGGAAGGTCACTGTGTTACTCTTCATGCAGATGCATCTACTCTGAACATTCCATCAGCCTTAGGTAACTCATTTCCCTCTCATTTCATACTGGACGCATTCATAAAATATCTTGCTTAGATTAGGGTTTCTAAAATGTTGCTACACATCAGAACCACCTGACCAACTCGGAAGAAATACGGATTTTGAAGCCATACCCCCAGAGACTCTGACTCTCTTTCCTGAGATAGAGCCCAGCAATTTGTATTTTTAAAGCTTCCCAGACGAGACTGATGTGCAGACAGTTTGGAAGTTGCAGGTTGAGAGCTCAGCACTAGAATGCTCAGCACTGAGCTCTAGACAGGTTGAAACAGGTGCATATTCTTTGGGGCCAGATAGGAGGCATTTTGATCTTGTCTCCGTCATTTGTCAGTTGTGTGGTTTTGAAGAAGTTAAATCATGGAGGATGAGCCTCCATTTCTGCATCTCAAGACAGTGGACATAGTACCTACTTTAGAGGGTTATGAGGATTAAATTAGGTGGCGTTTGTAATGGATATGGAAGAATGCCTGGTCATTTGCCAAGGATAATGATTATCATTTTCTGGCCTTGGTTCTGCCACTGAGTATTTGTGTGAACTTGAACAAGTCACTTAGCCTCCAAACCAGTTTCTTCATCTTGAAAATGGGAGTGTTAGGCTAGAAGATCAACATCAGGGGAGTCTTGGATTTTTATTTATTTATATATCTACTTTTTGAGAGCTCCGTATGTATATAGAGCAGAAGAACTAACCTTTACCCACCCAACTTGGAGAAGTATCCCAGCCCTGCCCTAGGATTTGTGGCTAAGACTGCAAGAGGACAAACAGCGTGACTTCCCTTTGGCCATCTCACTCGCCAGTTTGGTTCATTCTCTGTAGAATAGAAAGTTGAGATATATTCTCAATAGTTGACAATTTTTTTTTCTTTAGCTTTACTAGGTGGTATCCAGAAGGGCTGTTGAGTGAATACAGGAACTATATTTTATTTTAAAATCCACCTGGCAATGATGGTGAACTCTTACTTGAGTCCTTGCTACATGGCAGGCATTGTTCTAAGTCCTTTTTTGTCTTTTATATCCTTTTCTTCTAAATGCCTTTAAGAAATGGACGCTGTTGTGATTCTCATTTGGCAGGGGAAAAAAACTCAGGCACAGAAAGGTTGAGTAACCGCGCAGGGATCACACAGATAGTTAGTGGTAGCTTCCTAATTTTGAGTCTGACTGTGGGGTGCATGGTGTGACTGAGGTGGTGGTGGTGGTGTGGCCACTGCAGTGGTTATATCCAGCTGTATTAGTGTATATCAGTTAATGTTTGTTATACATGAGAAGGTGGTAAAGGGCAGGAGAACAAACCATAGAAATTGGTCCTATCAAACTACGGTAATCTGAAAACTGGTCTCAGGTAACATAGGGTGTCCATATTAGCATTTCTGAGCAAAGGGCAGGAGAGAGAGCTTTTCCAGCCTCACAGCTCACGTCCTAATGACTATGCAGTAGTTGAGGAATGACCTTTGATTGACAGAGAAGCACTACATGGAGTTAAGCTCAGTTTTTTAGCACCTGAAAATAATTTTTGAAAAATTTTTGAAGGCACAGAACGTGGAAGGCCGTTCCCGAACAAGGGGGACTTTCAGAGATCTCCGGATTGATAGTTCCTTGGAATGATGATAACAAACAAACTCCATTATCTGAACAGATGCAGTTCTGTTGAGGATAGGGTTTAGCTAACCCAGTTGACGGCTGTGATGAACGAGGGAGTGACTTTGGATCCACAGGCAGATCTTGCAGTATCTCAAGGAAAAGCAAAACAAAATCAAACAAACAAACAAAAAAACCCCACATAGTAACTCAAATCTGTGATATGATGGAGGCATAATCCTTTTCTGATGGTACAAACTTCAGACGTTTGTATCTGAGCTGAATTGGCGTCATTCAAAAATTGTTTATTTTAATATTGGAGAGGGTAGTTAATCAAGAAAATAGGCAGGATGAGCCCTCTGAAATGTTATCCTGGAGTTGTCTTTATACATAATTTGTTGGGATTTCCAGAAAGTTTAATCTATCACCTGCCTAGCATTTCCTTGCAGTGAGGGAGATATGTGTCACCCATAGGAATTGCTGGTACTTTGACTTGTAACTAAGCATACAGAGGTTGATGAAAAGCAAATTTCATTTTCAATATGTATTTTGGAGCTGTCAGTCATTTGGATCCCACTGTGAAGGTATTTTGTTAAAATTAATATTCCCAGGACTGCTGATAATCTGGACACTGATTTAGGAATCCCTGCATTGGCCTTTCTGTGCCGAAAACACAGATATTCCTAGTTCTATCACTTATTCAGCCCTGGCACCCTAGGTGAATTTCTGAACATCTCTCTGCCCCTGTTTTCTCATCTTTAAAGTGGGAGATGTCAGCATTACTTCTTTCATACAGTTGCTATGAGGATCAGTGAGTTAATAGTGCACCCATAGCACCCAAAGATTTCCTGGCATAGAGTAAGCACTTAATAAATGTGAGCTAGTACTCATAGGGGGGCTGGTCTTTCAAGTTTACTTCATACTTTTGTCCATCGTCATATGAAGATTGTTACACCAGGAGTCAGATGGGGTGGGTTCTAGCGTTAGGTCAGCCTCTGCTGATTGAGTGGCACTAGGCAAATCACTGAACGTCTGGTTTTGTAAAACAGGGCCAACAAGGTCTGCCCTGTTTTCTCTCAGGCACCACTCCCTTAAATGGTCACCAAAGTTAGAATTTTCAAAGAGTATCCATATTTTCAGGAATGCTTGATTATTTTAATATCTTGTACACTTTTTAACCTCTTTCACTATTAAGAATTTGACTTACAGGGGCGCCTGGGTGGCTCGGTCAGTTAAGTGTCCGACTTTGGCCCAGGTCATGATCTCATGGTTCATGAGTTCAAGCCCTACATTGGGCTCTCTGCTGTCAGCACAGAGCCTGCTTTGGATCACTCTGTCTCCCTCTCTATGTTCCTCCCCCCCCCCCAAAAAAAAATAATAATAAATAAACATTAAAAATAAAGAATGTGAGTGGAAGCAAAGTTTAGGGGGATTTATACCAGAGCTACCACTTTTCTTCCTTCAGAAGTTAGGATTTTCCATCCCTGAGATTCACTAGTAGGTGAATGTCTGCTTAGTACCCATTAGTTATTCCAACCCCAAAATAACGTAAAGTGGTTTAAGTTTGATTTCCATGCTTGATTTCCAATGAATTTTGATATGACTAGTGGTCTCAATTTCAAAACAATCAAAATAACATCCGTGATCCCAAGGATTTCTATTCTGTCACCGGTTTCTCAAAGGTGATTGCCATCCAACCAGGAAGATAGAAGACAACTCACGTATTTAAAAACTGTGGATTGTGACTCGTGTTCAGTACAGAAAAGAAATATCAGTCCACATTAATTACAGTGTTTTAACTTGTAGCACAGTTGAAAGCTTCCTAAAGAGGGAGAATTAAAGCAATGTCTTTAAATTTACAATTTAGCAGGAATTTGTATGTGGAGACTAATTTACAACACTTTAAAGGATTCATATGTGTTTGCAATAGGAGTGCGCCATGGTACTTCTCAGATCCCCAAGGGAGAGGATCTGGATGTGGTTAGATGGGTCTGGGAAAATTCAGTGGCCTTCCTATACTGAAGAAGGTGTAAGTGGGCTACCTTGTCCTGGAAGAGAGGTGATCCCTTGGAAGGAGGTCAAGAGCTGACTGGTTTCAGGCCTGCCTCATGAGACCTCATGGCAGATTTTGTGGTTTCTGTGTGTATTCCTTCACCATCTTGTTCTTCTACGAATCTTGAAGAAAGGAATCAGCCATGATGTATTACCTTCCTTGGGAGTAACAGTTCAGTCACAGCTTTTCTTAACGTCTCCTGTATTGCTTTTCTCTCATTCTTTGGGGGAGGAGAAGAGGGTCTTGTGTTGCCAGACAGGACTTTAGTCCCATGATGGGAAAGCTTGTGGATTTCTCATATCCATCGCATTGCTTCTCTGCCACCACAATGGTTCCTGATTTCCTCTTTGTGATCACTCTCAGTTCTGTCTTTTCCAAAGGCTGAGTATGGTTTGAAAGAGGAGATGATATTTTAATCTGTGGTCTGGCCCGGGTAGAGGGGAGGTAGAATTTTGAAATCATCTTTGTATTTTTGGTTATTGTATCTAGAGCCAGCATCTTAGCACAAGTAGGTTTCAGTAAACTCATTTGTGGGACCAGCCCCTTCCTTTTTTTTTTTTTTTTTGTCGGGGGGGGGTAAGGGGGAGGGGAGGCATGGGAGGGGTTTCAATTGCTCTTTTGATACTAAGATGCTGTGTAGAAAAAAATCCAGGTACTAATTGATCCAGAGCCAAGCTGCCAAAAGTAAAAAGTCCATATTGCTCCGACCCGAGCAGAGCAGTTGTATTGTTCAGCAGTGGCTTCACCTTGTTCCTCCCTTGAACAGAAATGCAGGGCTGGTCTCCCGTGGCTTTTAATGAATATGAGCAGGGCTTCCCAATGTCCAGGAATTTGATCTCTATGCTGACCAAGGGGTCAGGAACAAAGAACGCACTTTTTCATGTTAGAGTACACCCAGGTGTAATTTGTCAGATTTAGTAACTGTGGAGGAAGTGCCTTAACTTCTCCAGCAGGAAAATTAGATGGGGCCTAGACAGTGTAATTCTAAAATGGCTACAGTACCAAGAGAAAGCCCATTGAGTTGCATCTGCAAAGGAAGCCTGAGTGGGATTTTTTTTTTCCCTCCTCCCTTCCCCTCATTTCGGATCACAAACATGTTGAGTTCATTCATTCATTCATTTAGATGTAATTTTCTCAGCATTTTTAAAAGTGGGAGTTAAGTGTTGATTCCACTCTCTGCAGCATTTATAATTGTGTTTGCACAGAAATAGCTACAAGGTTGCTCACGTTTCCTTGTTCTGATCAGTGCAATAGTACTTTATGTTTACCCTGTCAGAAAAGCTTCAGATGTTTTTATTTCCAATTATAAGTTTTGTAATGCATCATGTATTTTGCTGACAGTCTTCAAGTTCTTGAAATAGCGAACAAATTAACAGCAGATACTGAGTGAGAGGATTAGGAAACCAATTGGCAACTCATATGATAGAATTCAGATATGGGGATGGGTGGAATGGGCTCATTTATTTTATTTTCACAGTCATACTTTGTAATTAACTTGGGCCAAAAAAAAAAAAAAAAAAAGGAAGAAAAGAAAGAAACACTCCACGTTCAGCAGGAAAGTCTTTTCATGCTAAAGAACAGGACTATACCAACAATCTTGGTTCCTACCATCATCTCAGGGACTCCAGCTTTGATTCAGGAGGGTTCAGAAAGGTATTGGCATGGAAAAAGGCCTGTGTGTGTGTTAAACAAATATGCACTCTGCTTTTACATGACTCTGTTTAAAGGCCCAGGCTAACATTTCATTTTTCTTGGCACAGAGCCCGCAGACTCTCCCATATGAAACCAATGGGTGTTCTGCCCTGATCTAGAGTTACAGGCTCTGTTTACATTTTTGCCTGTTCCAGAATGCAGCTGACTGCTCTTAAAGCCGCACGGGATCAGATTCACTTCTGGTTTAACAACTGCCCTGTTTATTTGAAAAAGGAGAAAGCAAAACTGATCACTTTGCTTTCTACCTCCCATTCATGGCCATAGCAGTAAATACCATTTCCAAAGCCTGGTTGTGTAGAGCTTCTGATGTTAGATCCGCTCATACCTCCTCCCCACCCCTATCCTCCTCCCAGCTCCATCCAAACCCTTGAAGCCCACCCTGGTGCCTTCATCTGATGTATTGGTGGTGATTGTGTAGAATGTGGAGGGGTGTATGGAAGTGTTCATGTGCATTCAGTTACGCTTAGTATCAGCTATTGGCATAAATTGAATTTTTGCTTGTACATCCTGAGAGACAACTTCAATTAGCAAACAAGAGTAATAAATAAACTTACATTGAAATGGTTATTTCACTCCGAGCACTGTCACCTGCATTGTCTCATTTGGGCTTCCCGACGATCTGAAATAATTAAAATTTAAGTTAAAAAAATAATTTTAAGTAGTTGAAATAGGCAGAGTCGTGTTAATAATAGTAATTAATAATAGCCAGCATTTCCAAGCGCCCATATGTCTGGTGCTGCTCAGTATTGCCTCCTTTGACTGAGGCGGCCAAGATAGTGTTTTTGACAGACAAGGTGACTTCTGGGGGCACAAGGACTGGAGTCCAGCACTCCTGTGCTGAGCTGTGTATACTAAACCAAGATACCCTAGTAACCACATGTCCTGCTCCTTGACCTGAGGCAATTCAGGAAAGGGCCACTTGGAAGACTTAGCTCTTTTTTTTTTTTTTTTTAATGTTTATTTTATTTTTGAGAGAGACAGAGACAGAGTGCGAGCAGGGGAGGACAGAGAGAGAGAGACACACACAGCATCCGAAGCAGGCTCTGGGCTCTGAGCTGTCAGCACAGAGCCCGATGCAGGGCTTTAACCCATGAACCATGAGATCGTGACCTGAGCTGAAGTCGGACGTTCAACCAACTGAGCCATCCAGGCGTCCCTAGCTGTTTCTGTCTAGTTGCAAAAGAGGCACACAGAAATCCAGGCCTGTACTCGTCAGGAGCTCTTAGGATTCCAGGTAAGGTGCTCATAAGGGGAAAATAGGGATATTGAGAGAACAAAGAAATGATCAGGTTGTGTTTTTTTGTTTTTTTTTTTGTTTTTTTTTTTGTTTTTTTTTACGATATGCTCCAGAGCTTAAAGTTTTCTGTGAATAATCTGTGTCTCAGTGTGCCAGAAGACGTGGATCACCTCCTTCTTGTCCTCTTGCTCCATAGAGACAACTTATGATTCCTTTGCACACACATCAGCAGGGGCATGTATTGGATGTCTCTGGTGTTTTCCATCCAAGGCACCAGGTCACAGCTGAGAAAAACAGCAGGTCCTGGACATATGCACCAAGAAGGAAGTGCTGGCAGGTGCCCCGCTGACGTCAGGCCTGGCATGGGTCCACACACCATGCTCCAGGGAAGACCTGGCCCTTAACACTGAGACCCAGCCGGCTGGCCGCTGGACGTTCTTTCATTTTCTCATGTTACACTAACAGGCTCCTTTTTAACCCATAGTTGCTGCTGGTGGATGGAAGGAGATTATACAGTGGCTCTAAGCTCTGTGAGGGCAGGGACCCTGTCAGCTTTGTTCTCTGCATACCACAGGCTAGGCCAGTGCCTGGCACATGGTGGATGGTGTGCCCGTATCAGCTGAAAGAATGAATGAATGAATGAGGGTGGTAGTGGTGGTGATAGAGCTGTGTCTGTGGCGGATGGACTGAAGGTCTACACAGATGAGTCATGAGTTGCACAGGAAAGGATATTTCCAATATGAGATCGAGCCTGGCCATGAATTTACAAGCAGGACTTAGAGATGGCAGAGCAAAATAGAACCAAACGAAGCACTAAACTATGTTTGTGAGCCTTGTGAACATTCTAGGTCCATCCTGAACATTCGTAAATACAGAGAGTATAACATCTCTCCGGGTGAGCATGGTTCAATAAAAAGTTGGGGGATGGGAGTAGTTGGACAAACTTAACATGAGTCAATGAGAATTTTCAAAGGGAGTCTCCGACAATATTTTGAGATTCCTGTCAGTTTCTTTACGTTCAGATGCCTTATCTCTGTGCTAATAGCAACTACAGAAGTGTCTGTTAGATTTGGAGACTGTGTCTTCAAGCTGTAGTAAAAGTAGTCAGTGTAAAGCATGAATTTGGTAAGAAGCTAGACCAGCTGGGTACTTAGAGAGGTCTTTGGACATCATAAACCAGTTATCAGATATGTGGTATTCTCTTTTCTTAATGGTCAAATTCCCAATGGTTGAATTTTTAGAGTCGAATTAGTCATGCGGATTCTGTATCATTTATTTTTAAGCTCTTTTACCAACATGGATTTCTGATTTTATACTCTGAACTGTTAAGTGTAATGTGAATTTCTCCAGGTAGTACCAGAGAGTGAGTGCACTGGGGTCCCGTAGACAGTCTTGACCCAAATTTGCCTGGTTCCAGTCACCACTGCTGTCCTGCCGTCCACGGTGCCCTTCTACCCTATAGAGCCGATGTGTTCACTAATAAGTCCAGGTAACTACCCAGGTTCATTTAATCCTCCAGACGATCAGTGAAGAAGGTGAAATGAGCTTTGGAGTGCACAGTTCAGAAGTTGCCACTTCCACTAAGTGCTCCCCTTTGGCCAGGTTCCACATCCGCCCAGACTTCCTTCCTTTTTGCCCTTCCAAGGAGTCTGCATGCTGCCAAAGTTGTTTCCCAATAGAGGCGTGATAATCAAAGCCATGCTGTGTTCTGTGCTCCACAGGGGAGAAGCCCTCTGACCTTCTACGCTGCTCAGTGAGAAGCAGTCAAGGCACAATGTCACGCACCTCCTAATGATTCACCTATAAGCCCGTGGGAGCTTACAGGGGACAGGCCAAACCATGTTGTGCCCAGGGACAGCCCTCTGACAGTGAAGGCTTTGTTTGAAACTGGGCTGAGCACTTCTTGCTGATTCTCTTTTCCCTTAAACCATCCATTCCTCAGGTTAACAAACTTCTTGCAGGGCGTCCCCAGCAGGAAAATGTACCCTGAAATGTCTGAGCCCTAGGCAGGACATAGCATAAACACCTGCACGCCTGTTATCCCTTCTGAAGGGAGAAGCAGTGACGAATAGAGGCCATAGGTTTGACCTTTAGAAACAGCTATCCCCAGTGAACTCGAGTCTCAGTTTTATCATTTAGGAATCATTTACTTTGTTAAGCAAGTTATTTCATCTCCCTGAGCCATAGTTTCACCTATGAAACTATATAGTTTCCATTGGGTATGCAAATAGTAATAACTCCTACTTAAGAAGCATCACTCACGTACAGGCACCTTCTATAACATTGTTTTTAAGTGTCACACCAACCGTATAAAGAAAGTAAAATTACCCCCTTTTGGGAGATTATAAAATTGAAGGTTAGAGAAGTTAACTCACCCAGGGACACTCATTTCCTAAGTAGCAGAACTGGACATCAACCCCAAAGCCTTTATTCTTTTCACTACTCTATATATTTTTATGGGATTCAAATGTGATCATGTAGGTTAAGTTCTTGGCACTCAGTAACTATTATCTTCTTCCCTGAAAGGTAACAATTGTGTTGTTTCACAATGGCTGCTATGTTTGTTTATTTGGTTTTTGGTTTGTTTGTTTTGTGTTTGTTCTGTTTTGTTTTCTCTTTTATGCTGGTATATCAGAGGAAAGGGGGCAGAAATGAAGAGGAAACTTAGTCTAGGAAAATGATTCCCCTTGTTTGTGTGTGTGGGAAAGAGAGAAAGAGAATTTTAAAAGCAAATATTGTGCAGTTGTGCACAGCAAGTTGCTTGTGATCTGGAGTAGTGGAAACCATTTAGGAAAGGAACCCCATATATTGGCTGCATTTGGTCAAAAGACATGGAAGACTGAATAGATGTCTGATAAATGAAGACATATGTGGCATTTTTAAGGTCACTTACATGAAGTATCATTTGAAATGTATGAGTAATGCTTGGTAGTGCATTTTCACCCAGGAAAAATAAAGGTAATCTTGGATGGGGACTATAAATTGAATGTGGAATGTTCCATGAGGGCTGCTTAAACAGGAAGCTAATGGCAAATTTGAAAGCCTCTGGGTTCTCAGAATGCGTGTGCATTCTGTAGAAAGTAGAAAAGATGAGTTACAAATCTGCATTAATCCAGGAAAGGATATAGAAAGGCGGTTTTGCTCAAACATAAGGAAAGATTAGCTTGGGTAAAGTATAAATGCAGTTACTACAACTAATAACATCCAAGTATGAAATTTGCTGCCAAAAATGAAAAGGCAACAAAGAGAAGCACCTTGCACATAAAGACAAATTGGAGGAAGTAGTTAAGAACCAGCCGGAGTAAGATTCTTCCCAAGATAAAATTTTCTAAGACAGCATATGAAGGTGCTGGTGATATTATTGGGTAATTTACATACGTTCAGTTCTGATGTCTGGTATGGTGGGTTTAGAATAGATCCCATCCCCCCTGGTCCCCCTAAAAAAGTAATGCTAACGTTTCATGTGAGTCTATAGTAAATAAACATTGAAGGCTAAATAAAACCAATGCCGTTTATAAAGGAAGAAAAAAGTCAGAGTTGACAGCCTGACTTTCCCTTCTTTCCTAAAACTGGTTAGGCACTTCTCTTACATATTATGTACAGAATGATTTTTTATAAAACTAAGTGCCTCCGATGCCTGCCTGGCTTGATAACTATAGATCACGGATTTTTCTCCCTACATTGCAAGCTACAGATGTATTGAAATTGTGGGACATCTCAATCATAATACAGGATCCACTAAGATGTACTGACTTTCCAGGCCATAGGAGGCTTCACGATCAATGGAAAGTAGCTTGGAGTACCATGGTTCTAGAAAGAGGACTACTAAAGACAGAAACTAGGAAAAAACTCTTTATTGTCTTAATGATTTAAAAGTCCAACCCCATGTCACTAGCCATAGTTGAGGGTCTCTATTTTTACTGTAAATCAGGTATCAATAGAAAAAAAACTTTCTTGCTTTGATCTTTACAGAATAAGAGTTGCTAGACTAAAACCTAATCAGAAATTGTTGATGGGGCACCTGGATGGCTCAGTTTGGTTAAGTGTCTGACTTTGGCTCTGGTCATGATCTCACAGTTCCTGAGTCCAAGCCCCGTGTTGGGCTCTGTGCTGACAGCTCAGAGCCTGGAACCTGCCTCAGATTCTGTGTCCCCTCTCTGCCCCATCCCTGAGCATATGCACTTGCGCTCGCTCTCTCTCAAAAATAAACATTAAAAAAATTTTTTAATTAAAAAAAGAAATTGTTGGTGGCAAAACTAGTTGGAAACACGCTGTTGGCTTGTTATTAGCCACTTTCCTGCTCTCTTTCTTCTTTTCCTTCGGTGTCACGTCAAAACAAAAAATTGTAGAAAGTAAATTTGTTCAAGAGACTCAGTTTGTGGGGTCTGCTTTCATATTATTTAAATAAATGAACTCGTAGGAAGCATTTGAGAATGAGGATTTTAGGGTATTCTTATGATGCCTGTTACTAAACATTCCTTAATCCTTCCAGTTTTTTCAGATGCAACCGCAAAGAACTTCCTTTTCTTAACCCAGATTCAGCCTCTCCCTGAAAAAGATACAATTTTGTAAGGACAAGTATTTACCTGTAGGTCCAGCAGAATGAGTAGGAGAATGGAAAACATAAGTGTGTGTATAATACTGGCCCTGACGTTTGTGCTTTTAGACAGCTCTTACCAGAGGCGAATTCTGTGTGGCCTGTATGGCATCTTCGGAGACTGGCCGGTGAAAGGCAAGGGAATTTTCAGGGTATTGAGTGCCTTCCCACGTTCAAATACATTGTATGTGCTGTTCAGGATTACAATTAAAGGGAAAGTCTGGTACTAAGGAAGGTTTTGGTTTTTTAATTTATTTGCTATAAGAATTACCTTCTGGAGAGTTCCAAGTCTCCTGAAAAGCCAGAGAGAAACACAATCACTTCTTTGGAAATTTTGAAGTTTGGCTTGCCCATAAACCACAGGCTTAACTGTGCTCTAAAGTCAGTTCTGAGATGTTGTAATTGTTGATATTTATGATTTTCATTATAAATGCGTTTTAACTTTGCTGATTGTTGCAGTGAGCAGAACAATTGGATTATTGATAAAAGAGGATACAAATATGCCACAGAAAATCCATTCTCTTTGTCCATTGACTCACATACTCTTCTAAATGAGACCAAAAACCTTGGTCTCCAAAAAAACAAACAAACAAAAAAATAAGATGAAGGGAAAATAGTTGCTGCAGAAAACCATTAAGGAGAGAAATCATGCAAAAAGTGCACATCCCAATTCCTAAAGATTGTTTCTCAAGGTGTGTAAACTGCCTTCAGCTTATCAGATCTCAAGTCAATGAAGATTTTACAATTCCAGTAAAAATTCATACATTCACCTGGTTTTAGTCATTCAGGAATTAGCACCAGTCGTCAGAGAGCAATGGTATGTTTTTCTTCTTATGCTTAGCCCTAAGCATTTCAAAAGACCATATCCCCACCAAAAATATACAGAAGGATCATAACATTATAGAGAATGTATATAAATATATAGAGAAAATGAAAACTGAGAGGTAATATACCACAAATATCACAGCGATTTTTCTTTTATGAGTGTTGCTTTTTTTTTTTTTCCTTTTTCCTTTCACTCTACTTTCCTGGGATTTTGTATATTCTTAGAGTGAGGAAGTTTTACTTTTACAGTCAGGAAAAAAGGCCCCATTGTCTAGTTGTAAAATGTGTGTCTAGGGGTAATTTAGAAATTGACTCTATTATTCTGACTTTATGCTGTTGTGAATATAGTTCTTGTATACTTGTGGGCCTGCATGTATGCACACATTTCACAGACACCTGTGTGTCAGGCCATTGCAAAAGATGGACAAGTGGAAAAGCGTCTGTCCTGATCAACTAGTGCTGTGGGTTGGTGGGAAGATTCCCTGAAAGCACCATGATTCTTGCATCATTTGCAAAGAAATTTTGTTTCCTCTTTTAAATCAGATCCCCAAAGAAAGTGAAGGTGGAACCTACCTGGCTCACTTGGTGCTGGGGTGACCAAGAGAACTCACATCTCTTTGGTGCTGCATTTTGATTCCTCCCTGAATGTGACACCCTGGGGTTTGGGTCAGTAAATCTGGCTTTAGGGGAGATGACTGGAGTGGAGGAAAGTCTGGTGTCTACCTTTGCTTATTTGTATTCCAGTGCTGTAAGCTCCCCTCCTCTCCTCTCCTGTGTCTTTGTTCTATTAATCTGCAAAACAGGGCTCGGCTTGTGATTAGTCCTTGGAGCTTGTTTCTATTAATCAGACTGCAAAACAGGTCGACTTGGATGCTTTTGTTCCAGAGCTTAATGCCTTCTCCTTGTCAGGCTGTGGTTCAGCCTACTTGGTTTGCCTTAACTGGGACCAGGCAGTGAAGTTTGGTTTTTATATGCTGACTGTATTGTCAAGAAAGAAAACACCATTTGAAAAAAGACAACAAGAAAATGCCAATGTAGAAATGTAGAGCTATGTTTTAGGAAGAGGAAAAGTTTATAGAAAATATAACTTATATAACCCGGTTGTGTTGTATGATAAACTAGTGCAGTTGACCAGAACGGGAAAATAAGGCATTATTCACATTATGTAGTCTACAAGTATGGTGTTGAGCAAAGGTTGCCTATTAATAATAATTTTATGTGTATTTGTAATGTAATTCTCTTTTGATACTTAAAGCGGGAATATCATCCTTTTAGCTACAGTATTGGGCAATTATAAGAAGACTCAACACAGTCTTGTGAATTTCTTTACTTTTCACCCTCCCTTGTGCTGAATGACCTTGCCATAGATTAAAATTATTCTACCTGTTAGGTAAGGAAAACGCAGTATCTCAATTTTCTTATCTTCATTATCAAGGGACGTGCACTGACCTAACCGTGGAGATAGAGTGGGGGTTAACTGAGTGATGATTATAAATTGCTTCGTAAAGTGCTCATTATCACCATTTTAAAAATTCTGCTAACTCTAATGTGCGAAGGACAGAATCGCTGGAAAAGAATTTTAATGCATAGCTTTCCCCAGTGACAGCGACGCTGTGGGAAAACCACAGTTTTTTTTTTTTATCAGAAGTTGTCTTTTACATCTCCAAAAATTTCTGCTAAATTTCAGCATTCATTACTTGTGAAATAATTTCCCGCCTTCACGCCCCCCCTCCTCCTGAAGAAAGAAAGAGAGAAAGAAAGAAAAAGAAAAGAAAGAAAGAAAGAAAGAAAGCTGTTGAAGTACAAGCAAGGAGCAAACTGTCAGAGTCCCAAATTAAATTTGTCATCAGTGATAAATTTAGTGCTGTAAGATACTTTAATAAGTGCTTCAGCTTGATTTATTGGTTTTGTTAGTTAACAAGAGTATATTATGTCTTGTACAGAACTTAGCAGAAGCAATTTCTGACTAGACCTTCCTTGATTAAAAAAAAATGAAAGTCTCATTTTAGTCGCAGTGGTAATTATTTTCGTACTAAATTGGAAGGTAAGCACACTGCAGTCTTGTCATTAATATTTAAAAAAAAAGAAAAAGAAAGAAAGAAAGAAAAGAAAAAGAAAACTGTCAGAATGTGAAAGGGAAGACATTTGAAAGGTCCCGGCTCTTTATTTTTGTACATACTTTATTTCCTTTGTGTGTATGCGGTGTCTTGGCTGTTTTACTGGTTGGAGCGTTAAGTTGCAGCCCCCGCATGTATAATCACTAATGAGTGTCAGGATTCAGCTGCTAATTTGAAAGGCTTTGTGGCTCTTTCACCCCAGACACTAGCAGCTTCATTAGGCTGTGCTTTGTCCACCCTGCCCTTTGTTGGCCTCTAGATCACAGTTAAATACCAACATTACACCAACACCCCCTCCCCCCGCGTTGAAACAGTCCAGACCCCATTCTTATGGTGCCTATCTTATCAGAATCTGCTACTGACATAAACTTGGGTGCCTCTCCAGCATGCCACATAATTAGGATTACCTTCCCCCAAAGAGGCCCTATTTCCTCACACCCGTGGGCGGGGGGGAGGGGTGTTCAGTTGATCAGAGATTTGAATTTTAGAGGATTTAGTGAATTTCTGTCCTTAAAAAAAAAAGTTTCCTAAAGCATAGTCTTTAAAATATGTTTTCAGGGCTGTTTCAAAGAAAGTGACAGAAAGGTGTTTCTGTTTTTTTTTTTCCCCCTTGACTTGGGAAAATACTGACCATTTATTATTAATAGCATCAAATAAGAAAAAATAAAGGAAAATCTAATGGTATTTTGTTTTCCTTTTGAGGTTTGTCTTTGGGACCGCACTCTCCTTAAAATCAAACTAGATAGCAAGCAGGTGAAGAGCTCTCTGTTGTGGTCTTTTAAATATCCTGAGAAATAAAATGTTGGCATGATTTGTCAAGCTTTTGATTGTCGGGAACGAAAGCCTTTATTTTACAGTGATATTGTTTGTAGATTTTTCCCCTACCATTCCCAATTCCCAGAGAAATTATTCTGCATTAATTTAAAATTTTACCCTTTATATGCTATAAAGCAGAAGTCATATGGAGGTATCTTTTGGAGGGTATGTGATTATCAACCACGAAAATAAATTTTTGTAGACTTTTTTCTCATTGGATCCAGTCTTCCAAGCCAGGTCTCCGGTGATCTTATTTTGAAGTGATTTGGATTCTCCTTCGTTTTTACAGAGAGTCATAAAATTAGAGATGGGAAAGAGCTCTCTGATTGCATCACTTTTTCCACCCCTTTGGCCAGTGTGCTTTCCCTCCCTCCAGCATATTCCCTGGTGTTCCATTCAGCCTAGTTTAAGATACTAAGACCAGGGAAGCTTCGTGTCCAGTCCCCTCTGGGAAAATGTCCCACGGTCCTTGACATGTGGATATGCTTTTAGGCATGCAAGCTAAAGTTTTCTGCTGCTTTGAGAATGCTTCAACATTCTTAAGTTCACTCTATTTTCTTATTTCTTGCTTCTACACCCTTGGGAACTTTTCCTGTGTTGGTCAAAGAGCCTGTATGCATTGTGAAAAAAGAAACAATACACACACACACACACACACACACACGGTTTTGTCTTTTTATCCTTCTCATTCAAAATGGCAGCATTATTTAGGGGCTTTTCCCATTATGAACCATGTGTCTCAGATGTGCCTAAATTTGAATGGTCCATATATTTTACCTATAAATGAATCTCATAAATCCTTAGCCATTTCATAAATCCTGCAACCAGATCTTGTCAGAGCCTTATTAATATTACGACTTTTCAAGAGTCTAGAAACAAGGTGAAGACTCTGTGAACACTTGTTTTTAGATGGGCATAATTGAATTTATTAAAGTCCTGGTCCATGACACAGGGTCATCACTGGCCTATGCATAGCCCTTGTGATTGTTATGCTATTAATCCATTTATGAATAGAGTAGTAAACATCTGTTAACCCACACATAGCCAGAGAACTAGCACACTGACAATAATTTGTATTAATCTATGTATTTCCCTTCTTTTATCCCTCTTTCTTATGCAGGTAAACATTCATTTGAATTTTGTCTTTATCATTGTTTGTTTATCTAGATTTGTCTTAACACACACACACACACACACACCACGGTTTTTGGTTTTAAACTTTATTAAAAATAATAGTATGGGTTTCTGCTTTACTTAAGGTGGCATAAGCTCCTGAAAGATTGAACCTCCTACAAATAACTGAATTCTGAAGAAAACAAATGACTACCAAAGGGCTTTAGGGAGCAGACACAAGCAGGTAGATTTTTGGAGGAGAGGTGAAACTTGGAGGAAGTATTAAGCATAAAGTGAGTTTTCCATTCCTGTGGTTTTTCCCTGAGGGAAACCACAGTTGGGCAGAGTTATAACCTTGGGAAGCTAAAATTCCAACAAAGAACTTGCACTCTTTTTGGCAGAAAAACCATTTGAAGAAGTTCAGAGTTACTAGAACCACCACGGAGTGAGGGGGAATTGTAGGAAAAAAGCCACGTAAGAGAAACACCAAATTCTGCATGTAATCTCTGTCCCAGTCTCTGGTTGATTCCTGAGCCATGCATGATGGGAAGGTTGAAAGCAGTCTGACATGAGCTCTGGGCTGTTGCCCACCACAGACATGATGGTTTCAAGTTTAATTCCAACCAAGATAATTGCCTGCTGAGACAAACTGTGAACAGTGACTCTTCTCAGAAATATAACAGAATTCAGAGTCTCCGCGACATGACATTCAAAGTATTCAGTATTTGGTATTACTTGATATGTGAAGAGCCAGGAGTAACATGACCCATTGTCAAGGAAAAGACAATGAACAGAGGCCAACCTTGAGGTGAATCAAATATTAGAATTATCAGAAAACAATTTTAAAGTAGCTATTATAATTATGCTAAGTGATGATAAAGAAAATATGTTTATAATGAATAAAAAATAGGAAATCTCAAAAGTGAAGTAAAAAATAATGCACCTTGGGGCGCCTGGGTGGCGCAGTCGGTTAAGCGTCCGACTTCAGCCAGGTCACGATCTCGCGGTCCGTGAGTTCGAGCCCCGCGTCAGGCTCTGGGCTGATGGCTCAGAGCCTGGAGCCTGTTTCCGATTCTGTGTCTCCCTCTCTCTCTGCCCCTCCCCCGTTCATGCTCTGTCTCTCTCTGTCCCAAAAATAAAATTAAAAACGTTGAAAAAAAAATTAAAAAAAATAAAAATAAAAAAATAATGCACCAAGTGGAAATTTTGGAACTGAAAACATGTAGTACTTGAGTATATCATTCACTGCATGAGCTGAATAGCAGATGGACCAACAGAGAAAAGAATGAGTAAATGTGATGGTAGATTAATAGAAGTTAAGCAATCTAAAGAACAGAATGAAAAATTATTGGAAATTAACAGCCTCAAGTATCTAAAGGACAATAGCAAAAGTATGACCTACAGGTAATCTGAGACCCATTGGAGAGGAGACAGAATAGAACTAAAAAGTTATTTGAGGAAATAAGGGCCCCAAATCCTCAAGTTTTTGGAATACATAAGTCTACAAATTAAGAAGCTCAGTGGACCCTAGAGAGGGAAAATATCAAGCAAACTGTGCTTAAGAATAGCGTAATCCAGGGAGCCCAAGACAACAGGCTCAGTCGGTTGAGTGTCTGACTCTTCTTTTTTGGCTCAGGTCATGATCTCACAACTTCTAGGTTCCAACCCCACATTGGGCTCTGCACTGACAGAATGGAGCCTGCTTGAGATTCTCTCTCTCCCTTTCTATCTGCCCCTCTCCCACTTGTGCATTCTCTCTGCATCTCTCTCTCAAAAATAAACATTAAAAAAATCTTAAAAAAAAAAAAAAAAGAAGGATATCATGGTCAAATTACTAAAGACCAAAGAAAATGAGAAAATAGTTAAGGCAGCCAGGTACTGAAACAGCATATTATATATAGTGAACAATGATTAAAATGGCATCAGACTTCTCATCAAGCCATGGAGGTCGGAAGATAGAACAATTTTTTTAATGTTTTTATTTATTTTTGAGAGAGAGAGAGCAAGCAGGGGAGGCACAGCGAGAGAGAGAGAGAGAGACAGAATCTAAAGCAGGCTCCAGGCTCTGAGCTGTCAGCAGAGAGCCTCAAACCCACAAACCATGAGATCATGACCTGAGCTGAAGTCGGACGCTTAACCAACTGAGTCACCTGGCTGCCCCAGTAGAACAATTTCTTTATAGATCTAAAAGAAAAAAAAAATGTCAGCCTAGAAGTCTATAGCCAGTGAAAATATCCTTGAAGAATAAAAGCAAAATAACCACATTTTCAGATAAATTTAGGAAATCAAAGAAAATTTCTTGCTACCAAACCCACACCATGAGAGTCTAGTTCTTACACTGGAGGGAAATGATACTGAAGGGAATTTGGATCTTCAGGAATGAATGAAGCGCGTCAGAAATGGTTGATATCTGGTTGAATATAGAAACCTATTTTTTTACTGATTAATTTCAAAAACACATATGACTGTTTAAAACAAACATTTTAATATCTTGTGCTTGTAACATTTATAGATATGATGCATCTGAGAACCATGTCACAAAGTAAGGTAAAGAGACAGGATTTCAACCTTTACATTCTGCGTGACATGGTACAATATTAACTTTAAGTAAAATGTGAAGGATGTATAATGTAACTAGAACAATCTATAAAAATACACTATAAAGACGTATCACTTAAAAACCAATTGATAAGATGGAATTCTAAAATAACTTTAAATAGTATAGAAGAAGCCAGGAAGGGTGAACAGAGGCACAAAAAACAAAGTGGACAAACAGAAAACAAGTAAGAGTTGATCTACATATATTCACATGAATAATTATATTAACTAAAAGGCAGAGGCTATCTGAAAGGGTTAGAAAACAATTAGATGCTGTCTACAAAAGACACATTTAAATAGAAAGACATACTTTAAATACAAAGATGCACTTTAAATATAAGATACAAATACGTAGATATAAATGGATGGGAAAAGATATACCAGGCAAATGGTAAGCATAAAAAGGCTAACATGGCTATATTACTATCAAGTAAAATAGAATTTAGGAAGAAGAGTATTACCATAGATAAAGAGGGACATCCATAATGATAAAAGGATCAATTCATCAGACAGACATAATAGTCATAAATGTGTATGTGCTTAACATTGGACCTTCGAAACGCATGAAGCAAATATTGACAGTGTTAAAAAGAAAAAATAGGCAATTCCATAATCATAATGTATTTTAACACATCTCTCACTAATTGATTGTAAAACGAGATTAAAAAAAATAAGTAGAACATAGAAGATCAGAGCAACATTACTAACGACCTGGACGTAACTGCTATTTGTAGAGCACTTCACACAGCAGCCGTGGGCTGTACAATCTTTTGAAGTGCACATAGTAGTTTCACCAAGGTGGATCGTAGGCTGTACCATAAAACGAATTTCAGTAAATTTAAAAGGGTTGAAATCATGGGGCGCCTGGGTGGCGCAGTCGGTTAAGCGTCCGACTTCAGCCAGGTCACGATCTCGCGGTCCGTGAGTTCGAGCCCCGCGTCAGGCTCTGGGCTGATGGCTCAGAGCCTGGAGCCTGTTTCCGATTCTGTGTCTCCCTCTCTCTCTGCCCCTCCCCCGTTCATGCTATGTCTCTCTCTGTCCCAAAAATAAATAAAAAACGTTGAAAAAAAAAATTAAAAAAAAAAATAAAAATAAAAGGGTTGAAATCATACAGAGTATATGCCCTCAACACAAAGGAATTTTGTTAGAAATTAATAACAAGATGTATTTGAAAACTCCATATATTTTGAAAGTAAGCAACATGCTTCTAAATGAGTCAAAGAAGAAATCCCCAAATTTAGAAATAATTTCAGATTAAATAGTAGTGAAAGTAAAGTACATTACAATTTGTGGAGTACAGATGAACCACATCCAGCCCTAATGTTTATATTAGGAAAGAATAAAAACCTAAAGCAAGTTGTTACATCAGACTCCATCTCAGTAGCCTAGAAAAAGCAAAAACAGCTCCAAAGTAAGCAGAATGACAGAATTTTTAAAGTTAAGAGCAGAAATCAATGAAAGAGAAAATGTAAAATAACAAAGCTAAAACTTGTTTTGAAAATATTAGCAAAATTATAAGCCTCTAATTAATGATTAAGAAAAAAGAGAATATAAATCACCAGTATCAAGAATGAAAGAGGAGTTATCACTATAGATCTTAGAAACGCTAAAAATATATTTTAATATTATGAACAACTTTATGCCAATAAACTTAGATGAAATGGACAGATAAATTTAAAAATTAAACAACTTACTAAAAAAATACACAAGATAAAATGTAAAATTTGAATAGCCCTATATATAACAATGAAATTGAATTCATTTTCGGAACCTTTTTTCAACATGAAAACTCCAAGTTCGGATGGTTTTACTTGTGAATTTTATCAAACATTCCAAGAAGAAATGCCAAAATCTTGCACAAACTATTTCAGAACGTAGAAAAAGAGGATATGCATCCCAGCTCATTTTATGGCCAGCATAACCTCAATACCAAATGCCTTTACTAAGACATTTCCCCCAAAATTACATAATAATATGCTTCATGACCAGACAAAAAATATTTGACAAAATTTAGAAAATCAAGTCCAACAACATACAGAAAAGTTAAAGTGTTACAACCAATTTGGGTTTATCTCAAGAATTCAAGATAGCTTTAACATTTAAAAAATCAATCAATGCAATTTACCCTATTAACAGAATAAAGGAGAAAAACCATGTGATTACTTCAGTAGGTAACAGAAAAAGCATTTGAATAAAGTCAATACTCATTCATAATAAAAACTCTCCATAACTGGGAGTAGAAGAGAACTTTATCAGTCTAATACAGGGCCACAGTCTGCAGCTAGCATCATGGTTAATGATAAATATTGAGTGCTTTCACAAAAACACCGAGAGCAAGGTAAGGGTTCCTGGGCTTATATTTCTACACACTAATTCTTTTGAGGCCCTAAACAGCATAAAAAAGAAATTAAATGAAGATTGTAAAGGAAAAAGTAAAATGGTCTTTTTTTGCATGCTACATGGTTGCTAATTCAGAAAAATCTAAGGAATTTACAAAACAGGAAGATTCTAAGAGATCTTCTAAGAATCTAAAAGCAGTAAGTGAATTGAACAAGTTTAGAGGGTACAGCATTAATATACAAAAATCAACTGTATATTTGTATGCTAGCAGCATAAAACTGAAAATGAATTTTTTTAAATGTTAATTGTAAAAGCACCAAAAGCATAAAATGTTAAGGGTAACTGTAACAAAACATGTGGAGTATCTCATTACTGAAAATGAAACAATATTGCTGAAAGAAATTAAAGACTTGAACAAATGAAGATATACTGTGTTTGTAGACTGTTCAGTTTTCCCAAAACTGATGTGCAGATTCAACTCAGTCTACCAACTGAGTCAGAATCTCAGTAGGCTTTTGATTTTTGTAAATACATAGCTGATTCTAATATTTATTTGAATTTTTTTAAATGTTTTTATTTATTTTTGAGACAGAGAGAGAGACAGAGTATGAGCAGGGGAGGGGCAGAGAGAGAGGGAGACATAGAATCCAAAGTAGGCTCCAGGCTCTGAGCTGTCAGCACAGAGCCCGACGCGGGGCTCGAACCCACGGACCATGAGATCATGACCTGAGCCGAAGTCAGATGCTTAACTGACTGAGCCACCCAGGCGCCCCATCTAATATTTATTTGAAAATGAAAAAGATCTAGAATAGCCAAAAACAACTTAAAAAATAAAAGTTGGTAGACTTACATTATCTGATTTTCAGGCTTACCATAAAGCTTTTAATAAGCAAAACAGTGAGGTAATGGTGAAAGGTAGACATATAGGTCAGTGGAAAAGAAAAATGAGTCCAGAAACAGACCTATATATATATGGTCAAATAAATTTTGACACAGGGTCATGGCAATTTAAAGGGAGACATTAGTTTTCAATAAATTGTACTTAGACAAATATCAGTACGGAAAACTTTGACCCATACCTCACACCATATACAAAAATAAATACAAAACAGATCTTACACTGAGATACAAAACTAATTCTATAAGATGTCCAGGAGAAAAGAAAATCTTTGCAACCTTGAGGTAGGAAAAGATTTCTTAGAGAGGATACACAAAGGCATGAACCATAAAAGAAAAAAAAAAAGCCAAATTGGACTTAACTTTTCCTCTCTAGAAGACACCATTACAAAAGTCAAAATGCTGTCCACAATCTGGAAGAACAAACTCTCAATATATGAATCTGACAATTATGTAAATCTGTATCCAGGATATCTAAATTCTCTTACAACTTAATAATAAGAAGACAAATATCCTCATAAAAAAATGGTCAAAAGTTTTAATTGACTGTTCATAGAGGGAAATAAACAGATGGCCATTAACCATACAAAAAAAGATATTCAACATCATTATTCATGTTTGACATTCAAACTAAATGAGACACAGTGAGATACCATTAAACACCCTTTAGAAAGACTAAACATTTTTCAAACAGCAATACCAGAAAACAAGAAGTGTGGATCAAGAGGTAGAGCTCTTACATCCTGGAGGTGTGAATGTAAAATGCTAAACCTTTTGGGAAAACTTTCTACCAGTTTCTTAGAAAGTTAATCCATACCTACCATATAAGCTGGACATTCTCCTCCTAGGTATTTACAGCAAACAAGTAAAAATATAGGTCTACACAGAGATTTGTATACAACAGTTCATAGCAGCTTTATTCACAATAACCCAAACAAGAAAACAACCCATATATCCACCAACAGATGAATGGATAAACAAGTATTATATATCCACACGTTGGAATACTATTCAGCAATAAAAAAGGAACGAACTACTGATCCATTCAACATAACATGGATGAATCTCAAAATCATATACTGAGGGAAAGAAGCCAGCCAAAAGTAGTACGTAAAATATGATTCCATTTGTATGAAATCCTGGAAAATACATACTAATCTAAATTAACACAAAGAAGATCAGTGGTTGCTGCTTAGACTGGGGCAGAGGGAAGGATGTACTGCAAAGGGCATGCAGAATATTTGGGGGGTGATAGAAATATTTACTGTGGTCCTGTTTCATCATTACACATGTGTATACATCTGAAAAAGTCCAACAAATTGTGCACTTTAAATGGATACAAGTTATTGTACATAAATTTTATCCCAGTAAAGTTGATCTTTAAAAGGAAACTAGGCGGAATGTAGTCTTCTGGGGCTTTCTTATTTCATTCAACATTTATTGGTATGTTTAATCAAATATTTGAGGAAGGAAGGCAGGAAGGAAGGAAGGAGTTAATGAGACATATTTATGTCTGTCATTTCTTTAATAAGAGAGAATAAAAAGATGGAAAGAAGTTCAAGTTTTCTTTTTTCCTTTTTTCAGTTTTATTTATTTTGTGAGAGAGAATGGGAGCAGGGGCGGAGCAGAGAAAAAGAGTGCCAAGCAGGCTTCACACCATCAGTGCAGAGCCCAGTGTGGGGGTCAATCTCATAAACTGTGTAAGATCATGACCTGAGCCAAAACCAAGAGTTGGACGTTCAACGGACTGAGCCAGCCAGGTGCCCCAGAAGTTCAAGTTTTCTTAAACGAAACAACCCAAATTCTTGATTCCATATCTAACCATCTCAGGTATAAGAGAATCAATTTATAGAAACAAGCATACAGTAACTTACATTTCAAGGCTATTGTTGATATTGTAATCAGGAAAAAAATTCAATTTGTATCAGCAACATTGTTTGTCAAGGTAAACAGCTTTTTTTTTTTAACATTAGAGCAGGAAAGCAGGATGAGGGTATTAGTTAAAATACTTTTAGGGGGGTGTCTGGGTGGCTCAGTCAGTTGAGTGTCTGACTCCTGATTTCTGCCTAGGTCATGATCTCATGGTTCGTAGAATTGAGCCCCATGTCTGGCATAAATGATAGAATGTTACTTCTGAAGTTAGGTTACAAAGATGTTGGCTTCCATCTTGCTGGCCCTCTTTTCTCTCTCACTTGCTCACTCTGATTGTCATCAGTTGCCATGTTGTTAGCTGACCTATGGAGAGACCCATGTGGCAAAGAATTGAGGAAGGCCACTGACTAACAGTCAATGAGAAACTGGGGCTGTCAGTCCAACCACTTGCAAAGGACTGAATCATACCAAGGACCACTAAAGTCATCTTGGAAGTGGATTCTACCTAAATCCAGCCTGTAAATAAGACTATAACTCTGGACAACACCTTGATTACATAGTCTTGCTAGAACCTTTAATGGAGGACCCAGCTAAGCTGTGCCTCAATTCCTTACCTATGAAAACTACAAGATAATAAATGTTTGTTGTTTAAGCACCTAAATTTTGTGGTAGTTTTTTTACACAGCTTTAGGTAACCAATACAGCCGCGATGTCAGATTTCTGGTTATTGGGCCTTAATATAAATACATTTTCAGAATTTTCAGTTCGTCATCACTAATACCCACTATTGAGAGCATGTCTACTTTCCAGGGCCAGAAGCAAAGGATCTGGGATCAACGAATAACCATGGTTCTTGAAAAAAGAGGCTGCAAGAAAAACATGATCAGAAACTCTGTTCTTGGCCACAATCATGTGTCTTGTGTTTGTGTTTGGAGGAGAGGACAACTATGATTGTTGTCTGTGGTACATTCAATTCACCTTCTTCTGGTGATAGCACACCAGTTTCATTTGAAAACTCACGTCTATTCTGCTGTTAATTCAGATGGTACAGGTGAGAGCCTCCCCATGCCATGCCAGCGTCAGGAAGAAACACTTGACTAGGACTAGCCAGTCAGAGCATTCCATCCTCCTTCTCCTACTGATTGGTTCTGGAAAGGACATGGAAGTCAAGGTGGGATGATTAGACTCTGGATTGAATGTGAAACTGAAACTGCCAGAAGCCACCACAAGGGGAGAGTCTACAGATTAAGCCAACAGCCAAAGATCCATCCAAGAAATAGAGATGGATTCCAATAATAATAAATAGGTATCTGGATTAAACCATGCTCGATGTCAGTTTCCTCATGGACTTCTGAGTTACATCAGCCAATGATTCCCCCCCCCACCTTTTTTTTTTTTTTTGAGTCATTTTGAATGGGTGTCTGTTACCTGCAACTAACAGTTTTTGGGGGGCACCTAGGTGGCTCAGTCCATTAAGTGACCAACTCTTGATTTCAGCTCAGGTCATGATCTCATGGTTCATGAGTTTGAGTCCTGCATTGGGCTCCACACTGACAGTGCAGGGCCTGCTTGGGATTCTCTCTGCCCCTCCCTGCTCATGCTAGCTTGCTCTCTCTCTCTCTCTCTCTCTCTCTCTCAAAATAAATAAATAAACCTTAACCAAAAATAAAAATAATTGGTGTTTTTTTTTTTTCAGTTTACTTATTTTGAGAGAGAGAGAGAGACCAAGAGTGCACACATGAGCAAGGGAGGGGCAAAGAGAGAGAAAGAGAGAATCCCAAATGGGGCTTGATCTCACAAACTGTGGAATTGTGACCTGAACCAAGATCAAGAGTCAGATGCTTAACCAAGTGAGCCCCCCATTTTAACCATTTGAAAATGTACTGTCCAGTGGCATTAAGTACATTTATAATGTGCACAACTGTCATGTCTCCAGAACATCTTCACCTTCCCCCATGGAAACTCCATACGTGTTAAACAATCAACTCCTGTTTTCCTTTCTCCTAATACTGGCCGTCACTATTCTATAGTCTCTCTGTAAACTTGACTATTCTAGGTGCCTCGTATAAGCAGAATCATACATTACATACAATATTTGTCCTTTTGTGATCAGCTTATTTCACTAAGCATATTGTCTCCACAGTTCATCCATGTAGCATGTGCCAGAATCCCTTCCTTTTTTTTTTTTCATTTTTTTTACTGTTTACATATTTTTGAGAGAGACACACACACACAGAGTGCGAGCGGGGCAAGGTCAGAGAGAGAGGGAGACACAGAATTCAAAGCAGGTTTCAGGCTCTGAGCTGTCATCACAGAGCCCGATGGATGCAGGGCTCAAACTCACAAACCGTGAGATCATGACCTGAGCTGAAGTCAGATGTTTAACCGACTAAGCCACCCAGGCGCCCCAGAATTCCTTCCTTTTTAAGGCTGAATAATATCTCATTCTATGTCTAGACCATGTATAATTTACTACCCATCTGTCAAAGGGCATTTGGACTGCTTCCTCCTTTTGCCAATTGGGAAAAATGCTGCTGCAAACATGGTATACAAATACCTGTTTAAGTTTCTGCTTTCACTTCTTTGGCGTATGTAGCCAGAACTGGAATTGCTGGATTGTGCTGTGTTAATTTTTTTCAAGAATTGCTGTCCTGTTGCCTACAGCTACTGCACTATTTTTCATTTCCACCAGGAAAGCACAATGGCTCCAATTTCTCCATATTATTGCCAATACTTCTGGGGGGTGGCTGGGTTATACTCATCCAAGTGAGTATGAAGTAATATCTCATTATATATTTTATTTTTGAAATGCCGGTCACTAAATTCCTTTCATGACCAACTAATGAGACACAATCCTCAGTTGGAAAAATATATTATTTTATAAGATTGTTTAATGAAAAAAGTCAAGTTAATAGACTCAACATAGTGGTGGGGCCAAAAAGCTATATGCAAAATGTGAAAAGGCTTTCTCTAAGTAGTGCAATGCTGGGAACAGGAGATTGAACAAAACAGAATACTGACCCTAGAGGACCTCATAAGTCACTTACTAGAGAGGGGACAAGTAGATCATTTCACAAATTTCACAGTGTTGCAGCTAGTTTAGTAAGATTACTCTGGAGGCAGAGGCATGGTGAGCACTCGATTCAACTTGGGTGGTTACGGAAAGCCTTCGGGAAGACTGAGAAGAATATAGAAGAGGATATTTCAGGCAGAAAGAGCTGCACATACAACGAATGGAGGCAATGAAAATTTTAGGATCTGAAAATAATTCCATTGCCCTAGAATGCAAGTAGAAGGGGGCCATAGTGGGTCTGATAGGCCAGGTGTAAGAGTTTGGACTTTGTCTTCTGGCTCTGGTGAGCCATAGAAGGAAGTAGGAGAACTGGTTGACTATTTTATCTTCTGGAAAGAGCTCTAGCAGCAGCATAGACTAAAATGAAGGGAGTGAAGAAGGAAATGAGCGTGGAGCAAGAATCAAGAATATTGTTGGAATTGTCCAGGAATGAGACGTTGAGTGTCTTCCTTAAAACACTGTCAGGGGAGATAAAAAGGAGAGAAAGCCTCAAAACATGTTGAGAAGGTAGAATCCGAAGATTTAGGACTGATGGCCTGAGGGTCAGGGTGAAATCAAGTTAGATTTCTGGCTTGCTGACTGACTAGTATTAAATGATTCCAGTAACCTGACAATGGATTAACTTATAATCTTGTTCTAAAGAGTCTTACTGTGAGAAATGTTGGATTATTTCATAGGATATGAAGGTTGGAGACCTAGACGGGATGACTTGGGACAGATGAGGTGAGAGAAGGAGCAAAGAGAGAAGCAGCTATCGGGTACCACGCACATTAAGCTAGAGTCATAACAAGGCAAGTCTGAAAGTAGAAATAAACCACAACACCCTCGGCTGGGAGGACTGGGAGATTTTTGGAGTATAGGTACAGTAGCTCAGGGCACACATGATTTAAATGAGACTGGGAGGGGCGCCTGGGTGGCTCAGTCGGTTAAGCGTCCGACTTCGGCTCAGGTCACGATCTCGCGGTATGTGAGTTTGAGCCCCGCGTCGGGCTCTGTGCTGACTGCTCAGAGCCTGGAACCTGTTTCAGATTCTGGGTCTCCTTCTCTCTCTGACCCTCCCCTGTTCATGCTCTGTCTCTGTCTCAAAAATAAATAAACGTTAAAAAAAAATAAAATAAAAATTAAAATAAAAATAAATGAGACTGGGAATGATATGAAGATGTGGGCAATCTACTTTTAAGGGGAGGGAGAGTTTTGTTTGCTGAAGTTCATGCTGGACCAAGAGGGTAGGGAGTAAGTGAAGGGAGAAGGTTTTCTAAAACCACTTGTATTCGAATCATGAGTGGCTTACCCAGGTGTCCATTTCATGATGGACCATCCTGTTTATACTTGAAAAGTAAAACGTTAAATGAGATTAAATCATTAAAGGACATGCTAAGATAGAAGTGGATAGAATGATTAAGACAGACAGCTGAAAGAATTCAGTCATCAAGCACAGTATAATCACTCACAGGTAAGCAAGGCTCTTTGAGTTAAAGTGACAGCAAACTATAAATTGAATGTTGCCTGTTGAAGGACATGGTTCCAGTTGGGCTAGAGGCAGTCTCCTTGGAATTCTCTGAGTACTACTCCAGGACAGGACAATGAACCCTAGATCCTTTACTTGGAGAAACTGGGGGAACTAGGCTATGCCTTTCATTGATATTTACTTGTTTTATATCATAAGATTCATAGGTGCAGAGAGGGAGAGAAAGAGAAAGAAGTTTCCTCCTAATCAGTGGAAGATGTGGAAGAAAGAAGGGGGAGGAGGAGGAGAGGGAAGGGGAGGGGCTGGCAGCAGCATTGCATTCCAGGGCTTACTATGTGGCCTGCACTCCTCCGAAAGGACTTTACTTGCCTCTCATTTAGTCCTCATAGCAACCTGCATCTCAGAGGCCTCTGACTGCAGAGGAGGTTGGGATGAATTTAGAGATATTAGTAACTCCCATGCTAATATACTTATTTGGAGAAGCAAGCCTAGACTTGGGTCTCTGCTGTGCCATTGGTGCATCTCTGTGAGTTTCCTCATCAGGAAAAGGGAATCATAGTATCCATGCATGCCTGTCTGGTTGGTTGTTGCGGGGTTTGGGTAGGCTAGTACGTGTATTCATCCAGTAAGTGCTCAGTGAATATCAGCCATTACTTTACATATTGCTGTTATTATTCTACATGACTTTTAATATTTTTAAAAGAGAGGAGTCGTATTTTAAGACAAAAAAGTACATGATAAGGGAACAGAAATGTATACACATACAGTCAGTGAAAACTGTATTTTCCTTTTCTACTTCCATCAAAAGCTATTAAAATGTAGGGCCTGCTATTGTATATTTATTCAGACATCAATCTTAATCAGCCCCTTTGCTACTTTGGCGGTAAGGGCATTGTAATTCTATTTTTATCGGTTCCTTCCTGTGCACCAGACATTCAAAATAGCATGAGTAAGGATCAAAAATATCTTAATGGATTTGGTTCCCAGAGATATCAGTGACCAGAGGAAGAGTTTTGCAGAAATTTCTTCCCGAGCTGATAAGGAAGGTAAGTGGGAAAGGTGTAGAGGGGAGGCAAGGGGGGCTGGCTTTGCAGCTAGCTGTGAGTCTCTGTAGAGCCAAAAGGCAAAGATCATGTGGCAGGTGAACTCTAAGGGGCCTAGAAGGATCTGGAGGATTCAAGCATAAATGCTTCCTATTTTCAGATTTATGCTGGAGAGCAGTGCTATGTAATTGTTTAGGATAATCCTGCCCCTTCATGAGTTAATAACCATGTTTTTGATAAACACACTTCCTGACGTGATTGCATTTCTCAGACACACAAACACAAACACAGGGGCTCCCATGCCGTTAGTGGTTTTGTTTGGATCGCTTGCCTGACATCTTTTCTTTCTCTTTCTTCTCTTCTTTCTACTTCTCTCATTATTTCATCTCTTCCTCCTCCTTCTGGCCCTCCTTTCTCCCCCACCTCACTCTCTGCCTCTCAGTCCCATTTTGTATTCAGACCAGTCATCGTCAGAAAGTTATCAAAGTCTGGAAACTGGGATCAAAGGCAAGAGAAGATGCCATCAGAATATCCAGAACAACTGTAGTTCTTACATAAATGCATATGATGCAGTTTCCAAAACTGCACTGAGTTATGCCACATAATGAAGCATGACATAATCTTAGGCAGTGCACAGATGAACATTTGTTCTTGAGTAATTTTGTATTTATTGCATGCATATTGTAAAGTGTGTGTGTGTGTGTGTGTGTGTAGCACACCACACTTGTGATTTCATGGATATTACTGTTTAGGGTGAGGATAAATTTAAGTAATAAAAGTGAATCCATATGTAGAGAAATATTTAGTAAATATTAGTACAGGTGGTACACAGATGTGACAAATGAATCATGAATCTAGCACATGAGGACCAAAGCTTGAGAAACACCGTTTAATATATGGCACCTTTGACTTGAATTTGGCGCCTCTGGGGAGCTCTGTCCCCTTCTCTGTCCACCCCAAGTGATCTCTAAGAGGCATCCATGCCATCTTACCGTGGCGTGGCATCAGCAAGTCCATCACTGAGGCAAGGATTTGGACTAAAACCAACCCCTCCCACTCTCAGCAATCCCACAGCTGCAGCTACGATGAAAGCCCAAGGCGTGAGCAATAACTCTGCACCAGCAACTTGAGGTTTTAAACATTTAAACATGTGGAGCAGGTGTGAATGTTATTCTGTGATACACAGATGCAAGAAAATTTCACTTCATTCGTATTTGTTTGTTTGGTTTTAGAGTTGAAATAAATCTAAATCTGAGCCCTTTCCCCTTAGTGTAGGATGAAATTAGATCTCACCCATGATTGAGGCTCTCTCTGCCCTGGCTCCCAACCCAGGGCCTTGAAAAGATTTGGGCCATTTGGAGGGGGCCCTGTGGATGGGGTCCACTGTTGATAGACCCTTTGCTGGCATTGCATGGTCTCTGGAAAGCGGGAGATGGCTCTGTTTTCCCTGACTTGGGCT
This sequence comes from Neofelis nebulosa, assembly GCF_028018385.1. Taxonomy (NCBI): domain Eukaryota; kingdom Metazoa; phylum Chordata; class Mammalia; order Carnivora; family Felidae; genus Neofelis; species Neofelis nebulosa. Next base: position 84,870,389 of record NC_080791.1, on the reverse strand, counting down.
GGGGACTCACTGCCCTGAGGGACATAGCAGAGTAGTTCCTGCTGAGGGTTTCTTACTACTCCACCCAATGCACCTCCTTGTCAGAAATTCCAGCTGAGTCCTCACTACTCGAGACAGTCCTTCTGTTTTCACTGTAAAGGAGTCCCCCTCTGCTTATCTTGACTGCTTCTGGTAATCCTTCACCCCCGCCCCTGTCCCCAAGGGCACTCACCCAGCTTCTCCCCTGCCAATGCGTTGACCTAGCTCCATGCTAGGTCAGTGAAAACAAAAGCCAGGAAGAGTGGGAGTAGTGGTGTTTCTGGCAACTTCTACTTAAACCATGATATACAAACACCCCTGAGGTAAAGGAACACAAAGGCGTTCTTTGAATAAGGTAGAGTAAAGCCGAGGAAAACCAAACAGAGATTAATATTTCTGTTAACTATTCCATCATATGTGAAGGTAAAAATTTGAAATACATAGGCCTAAGATAGTTGTTATAATATTGTGCTCTCTCTTGCTCGCTTGCTCTCTCTCTCTCTCTCAGTTCAGAGGCTTAGAAGTGTGTTTAGATAGATATAATATTAAACATCGTATCCCATTCTTACCAAGTTGACTCAGAAGCAAAGTATCAGAATGCCCTGGTTCTGCAGGCCTTAATAACTATCTCTTTCAAATGCATTTTAGTCCAAAACCTCAGTATATTTCCTCAGTGGTCCCAGTTTCCGCTGGGGGGACCATTATGATCTCAACTGTCAGGGTGGCCACGGCTTCCAGCAATAGCACCCGCTGCCCTTGTCAGTCCAGCCCCATAGGAGGCAGCGGTAGCCTACAATTGCTAAATTCAAGTTCTTCTTCTAATACTTTTGAAGCTAATTCTCCATAAAAATATTGATAGCTCTATTGAATTACCTGGCTATCACACATTACTCTCTTAACTGGGTCCTCATTCAAAGAGGAAAATAAATCTACTAAATTTCAGAAACTAAAATTCCTAATCTATAAAATTTCAGAAAGTAGTGCTTCTGTTTAGAAACCCATGGGACACGGGGCCCCTGGGTGGCTTGGTCGGTTAAGCGGCCGACTTTGGCTCAGGTCATGATCTCACGGTCTGTGAGTTCGAGCCCCGCGTTGGGCTCTGTGCTGACTGCTCAGAGCCTGGAGCCTGTTTCAGATTCTGTTTCTCCCTCTCTCTCTCTGCCCCTCCCCTGTTCATGCTCTGTCTCTCTCTGTCTCAAAAATAAATAAACGTTAAAAAAAAATAAAAAAAAAAAAGATTCTTTATTAAAAAAAAGAAAAGAAACCCATGGGACAGGGGCACCTGGGTGGCTCAGTCGGTTGAGCGTCCAACTTTGGGTCAGGTCATGATCTCGCGGTTCATAAGTGCGAGCCCCACGTCAGACTCTGTGCTGACAGCTCAGAGCCTGGAGCCTGTTTTGGATTCTGTGTCTCCCTCTCTCTCTGCTCCTCCCCTGCTCACACTCTGTCTCTCTCTGAAAAATAAATAAACATTAAAAAAAAATCCATGGGACCTAATAATAATAATGTCCCTTTAGTCATTCAACAAATATTTATAGACCACCTTCTTTTGCCAGGCTTAGGAGCAAAGTCTGTGCTCTCTTGGAACTTCCATTCTAGCAAAAGAAAATAGACTGAAAAGAAACTTATGTAAGAGAAGAATATCAGAGACTGGTAAATGCTGGGCACAGGAATGAAAGAGAATGATGTGTTAGCAAGTGGTCACTTCAGGAAAGGCATTATTATTACTACAAGCTTGGGTGTAACTTTCAGAGAAACTCCGTTCGTTGAAATCCCCTTTTCACTGTCTTTGGATTCTACCTGCTGAAGGTCACAAACTAGGAATTAGGGCTACATTTGGCTCTCGGATGTATTGTTTTCCATGAACAGTATTTTGTTTAAGCAAATACATAAGTAAGTTTAAAGGTCTTCATGTGGTACATGTATGCTCCAATATGTCATAGACCCCATCACTATTTCCAGTTGCTTTAATACTCCACCTTCACTTGCTAACATATCTACAGAAGCTCTAAATGTGATTCCAGCCTGAACCACTTGAGATCTTCCTAATTTGCATAGTATCACTCTTCCTGTTTGAGAACTTAACGACATGCCACACTCTGTGCTAAACATTTTATGTCACCTTCACAGCATAGTGGGGAAGATGTATTGTCATTGTAGACCGTGGGGCTAAGACCCAGAGGCGACTTGCCTAGCATCATATGGCTAAGTGAGTAGTAGAAATAGAAGGCAGAGAATTAGACTCCCATTCGCTTCATACAGAAGCTAAGCTCAAAGCTGAGTAGGACTGAACCCTCTGAGAGTTACCCAGGTGTCTCATGGGTGTTAATACTGGCTTCCTAACCCAATAAGTTCCTTGAGAACATCCTCATTTAAAGTCTTGCACACTCCTAATAGAAACTAAAACAAAATAAATGATAAAATGATTATTTTATAAATCATAAAAGTTAATTGAAAATGAGCAAGAAGAAACAACTTTGGGTATTCCTACATTTTTCCCTGAACTTAGAGTTTCTTCTCATAGGTGGGATAACCTCAAATTAACAGGTTTTTGCCTGGTGGCACAAACCACAAACATTTATCTAGATGATTGAGAAAGAGACAGTCTGAATTAGGGAAAAGCCTAAGTTCCAAAATGGCTTAGTTTGGTCATGTTCATTAAGAAACAGAAGGTATAAACTTTCACAGTATTATTGTGACAAGGTGAGAAAAAAAGACCATGTGTGTATGTGTGATGTGTTTTCATTGTGTGTTATCAACTTCTTTTTCTTGGGAAGGACTCTCCTTTATTCTGAAGTTATGTTCATCCTACATTTTGGTCTTTAATGTTTAATGAAATGTAGTGGATGATAATCGAGTGTGGTGAGTGTGTTTGTGTGAATGTACATGTTTGTGATTTATTATCCTTTCATGGTAGAATAAAAAATAACGATGTATGAATACCCAAAACATTCCTGGACATTTTACTGGTCATGAGATCCAAAAGTCTGGAACCTCTGGTCCTAATAAAGGTCAAATCAAAGAGGTTGATATGTATTTTTTTCATTTTGCAGGTCTGTAATGAGTATTTGCAAAGTGAAGGCATCTTAAATATATATCAATATAATTATTTAATCAAATTTTTATTGAAAGCTTGCTGTATATCACTTATAATCTAGTAGCTTATGTTTTTTGGGGGGTGCCTGGGTGGCTCATTTGGTTAAGCGGCCAACTCTTGATTTCCTCTCAGGTCATGATCTCACTGTTTGTGAGATCGAGCCCTGCATCCAGCTCTGCACTGACAGCACAGAGCCTGCTTGGGATTCTCTCTCTCCCTCCCTCTCTCAATGCTCCTCCCAACTTTCATGTGCACTCTCTCTCTCGAAATAAATAAATACTTAAAAAAATAATAAATGCTCTTTTTGAGTCTTGTTTCTTTAAACACTGTGTAAATAAGTGTCAACTTAGCCCTTCCCTGACGTACAATTGCTAAAATTCATTAGTATAGGGTCCGATTAAAGATATTTTACTCTATTAAAACTGTATTGTAGGGGCTCCTGGGTGGCTCAGTTGGTTAAGCATCCGACTTCGACTCAAGTCATAATCTCACAGTTTGTGGGTTCGAGCCCCGCATCAGGTTCTGTGCTGACAGCTTGGAGCCTGGAGCCTGCTTTGGATTCTGTGTCTCCCTCTTTCTCTGCCCCTCCCCTGCTTGTGCTCTCTCTCTCTCTCTCTCTCTCTCTCTCAAAAATAAACATTTAAAAAATTAAAAAATATATATATTGTAGGGGCACCAGGGTGGCTCAGTTGGTTGAGCATTTGACTCTTGATTTCAGCTCAGGTCATGATCCCAGGGTCCATGCTGAGCATGGGGCCTGCTTGAGATTCATTCTTCCTTCCTTCTTTTCTTTCTTTCTTTCTTTCTTTCTTTCTTTCTTTCTTTCTCTCTTTCTCTCTCTCTCTTTCTTTCTCTTTCTTTTTCTCTCTTTCTTTCTTTCTCACTCTCCCTCCCTCTGCCCCTCTCCCCCACTCCTGCTCTCTCTCACTGTCTCTAAAAATAAAGCTTTAAAATAATAAAAAAATTAAAATATATTATAGTCAAGAATATTATATAAACTTTGTAAGGTGACAGATGGTAGCTAGACTTATTGTGGTGACCATTTCACAATATACAAATGTCAAATCACTATGCTGTACACCTGAAACTAATATAATACTGTTTGTGAAATGTGTATGCGTATGTGTATAATAATAGTTTGGGCATAATATCATATCAGTGAAGATACTTATGCCACAAGTGATGGAGAACTCAACCCAAGTTGACTTGAACAAATGGAAAGTATTGGCTTATGTATTTGAAAAACTTTAAAGTAGATGTGGCTTTACAAGAGGTTTTAGTGTGGCCTTAACATGTGACTGGGAAACTGTTTCTCCCTTTCCATTCCTTCCGTTGTTGGTGCCGTTCTTGGGCATACTATCTCCTCATGTTTTCAAAATGACTGCTTTGAGGGACTAAAGGGGAGAAAGGAGACCACATCTAGGGAGAAGGCAGACTCAGTAAAATCCTGAAGCTGATTCTGCATATCTCTACCCTTGTATTAGTTGCCAGAGCCAACAGGATGGAATGCACCAATGGCCTTAGATTGGGTTGCAAGATCTATGATGCTGGCCTGGAGTCCAGTCAGCTCACCATGGATCTCCAAGTGGAAGCCAGGACTGTGGGGAAGAGGAAATGGAGGAATGGGCATGGGAAAGCAACAACAAATGTCCACTCTGAGCTATTGACTGGAGACAGGAAGTGGGCAGCTTTCCTTTGAAGCTTGTTTCCTTTATATAATTGGCAGTTATTTGGTGTGTCTTTTCTTCAGTGGTTCTCAGTAGTATATTGTAACTGATATTTCAGAATTGGTCTGAATAAGTGGCAGAGAGACCTTTGTATTGACAGAAATCTGTACAAAGAAAAGGCATTATGGATTTTTAACCTCTTCTTTTATAAGTTTACCATTTGCATAAAAATTGAGATTCCATCCCATAGTCACTCAACTATTCTTAACAATTTTATTTCATTTTTTCCTAAACCACAGATTCTTTAGGAAAATCCATCTTTCTTCTTTCCAACAGTTAGTACTTTTTTCCCCAACTGACTCCCTTCTGTATGACCTTTTTCTTTCCAGATTTAAAATCTCTTCATATGTGCCTTTTTAAATTTCTCATTAAACTTTCCATCCATCAAATAAATACCAGATGATAGGAACTATGCCCCTTTCCATATTTTTTGCCATGTGGGTAATAAATATATCTATATATTTCAGTTTCCATCAATTAAACATACTATAGTGGCTTTTTATTTATCTGTTAAATGGGAGTTAGAGTGGATGGGAATGGGGTATTATTGGACTCCTTGTTTACAAGGACTTGGACGTTAGTAAACGTCTCTCAGAGATCCAGTCCAGGAAAATAGATTGAGGGCTAGAAATAGAAACAGGATTTTTTTTTACCCTAAATGAAGGAAGTCATTGTTTAAAATAATACTTAAAAGAGATTAATTTTCCTTCTCTTTTTAAAGAATATTTCTTAACATACTTTTAAAAGACCTTTGGTATTTTTACATTATTTTAAATTACATGCATTATTTAGGCAGTGACTTTTATGCAAAGCATATATTGAAGTCTTGTTATTCCTTCATGCCCAAGTTGAACCTCTAGGCCCTGGGTGACTTTTTTTTTCTCTTTCCTTATGGGTCGTAGAATAACATAAATGAGTTTGTGCTGGGGGATAGTGCTTGTATAATTTGTTTTGTTTGCATTCTGCTTTTTGCTGTTTTCCATTTATTGTCAAAGGAATGTTTTTATCTTTGATTACTCCCTGGTAACGGGGATGTCTTTACCCTGGAAAACAAGGGTAATGAAGAATAAGGTATAACATATGAACTTTCTGTTTTATGTTCTCAAAAATGTGCTCAGACCAGGGCAGAGCTTTTCGAGCCCTTTAGTGAAGATCACCTTAATTGGCAACTGCAATATTTCCCTGCGTGTCCCCCGACATTCCACTTCCCATGCCTCTGAATCTGGCAATACTTGAAGGAGGCACACAGACTTGTTGAATTACAATTGATAAGTTGATGAGATGAATTTATGCAGGACCGTGAGGGCCCGCATCTCTGCCTGAATGTTTACACAGGATAATCTCCTGAAACATAGCTCAGTTTCCATTTTTGATAGGAAATATATGGTGCTTACCTTCAGAATCTGAAATGAGACTTTGGAAAAAAAATTCTAGAGGTTAAATTGTCAAGATGATTTTTGCTTAAATATGTAAAGGCTGAGAGAACATTTACTCTTCGTAAAGAAGAAGAGTTAGCCATTGTGGTGAACTTCCTGGGAACATTTTCTCTTCTTTAGGGTCCTTTTCATCATATGCCTACTATGGGGTGCTGGATTTTGTACTTCTGCGGAAGTGAAAGCATCCTTTCCACTCCAGCAGGAATGGATTTGCTGGCTCTCAACTTTGCTGTGGCACAAATGATGTGCTGAGTCTCATTCAACAGTATCTTGGGCGCAACATCATAATTTTCCCATCAGGTCTTTTTTTATTGTGGCAAAATACACGTAATAAAATTTACCATGTTAACCATTGTCAGGCATACAGTTGAGTGGCATTAAGTACACTCATATTGCGCAGCCATGACCACCATCCGTCTCCAGCACTTTTTTGTCATCCCAAACTGAAACTCTGTAGTCGTTAAACGAGAACTGCCATTTCTCCCTTCCCATAGCCCTTGGCAACCACTATTGTATTTGCTACCTCTGTGAGTCTGACTACTCTAGGTACCTCATTTAAGTGGCATCATACAATATGTCTTCTTGCATCTGGCTTACTATTTCGCTTAATATCATCAAGGTTCATCTATGTTGTAGCATGTGTCAGAATTTCCTTTTTTTAGGCGAAACAACATTCCATGTATGTACATACCCCATTTTGTTTACCCATTCATCTGTGGATGGACACTTAGGCTGCTTCTACCTCTTGAATATTGTGAATAATCCTGCTATGAACATGGGTGTACAATATCAGTTTGAGTTTCTTTTGGGGGGGGGTGTAGCCAGAAGTGGAATTGCTAAATGATATGGTAACCCTAGATTTAATGCCTTGAGACATTGCCATACCATTTTCCACAGCAGCTACACCATTTTACATGCTCACCAACCACACATACAACATCATATGTATTCAGCAGACATAATTCTCACCCCACCTTACCCCCAAAATGTGGGACTGTTGGACTACAGATTCTTGTCCAGAAAGGTTTTTCTCCACTTCGTGTGAGTAGGATGGGGAATTGGAGTCTACATTTATATGGTGACCAGGAGAAGCAGAAATGGATAAAGGGGGATAAAAAGACAAAGCAAAAACTATGGCATAACGAACACAGAAGAAGAGCCCACTTTCACAAAGAACACGGGATACTCTGCATTTAAACAGAAACTGCCATAAGCAGGGTGTGAAACTCTCACCTGCCTGCCATTGTTTCATTTTAGGGTGCACCTGGTCTTGGTTATGCCAAGTACAAAATGCTCCGTGTGCCTCTGTAATGGCCAAGCCCCCAGTGTTTTCTCTTTCTTGCACAAGTGTCCATGTGGGCTGCAAAGTGGAGCAGATGCTGGGCTGATTCTCAGATAAAGACTCCTTGCTGCTGTTTGCCTCTGGATAGTTCAAACCATGTCCTTTCATTTCTGGAAAAAGAGAGTGTCAATTTGGCTTTCTGAAAACAATTGCCACCCTGGGCCAAAACTAATTGTCACAATATACATGTTGTGCTCAGGACTTCCAAAGGGAAGGAAGTGTTTGATACTGCTATACTTAGTCCAACCTAGACACACACGTGACAGGTTTGGGGTGAAGAGGAGGGGGCAGGACAACGTCCTCTGCAATTTCCCATAACTCTGGTAACTCACGATATATCTTGGAATAATAAGACCCAGAGAAGGAGCTTCTGTGTGAAACTTTGTGGATTTGAAAACAGTTATACTGAATATTTCATGATCTTCTTGTCAAGGCCTCTCCTTATAACATGACCCAAAGGCACTGCCATGCCTTCTTTCTTAGGAAGACTCGAACATTTCCAATTGCAGAAAAACCTCAAGAGATGCAGCATTTCAGAAGCCATAGTTTAGCTTTTATTTTGTCTGCTGGGATGTTTGTGGGTTTTCTTATTATAAAATGAGAGTTGTCATAGTGACTTTGTCTATTTCAAACCAAATATTCCATGGCTCCATAAAAGTCCCACTTAAGGAAATTGGATTTATTTCTGTGCAGACAGTAGTACAACGCTGATAAACAGGCATCTTTGGTGTACGGGATGTTTGGGTAAGTTTACATTTTTGAAGATTAAATAAAAAATGTTTTATTTTAATAACTGGGCAGAATTGCCCTAGGAACTTTAAGTCAGGGTTTTCTAGTGTCTCCAGGTGATCATAAGTAAGACAATTTTATTGGCCCCACTCATTTAGCATTAGAACATGTGGTTCCTGAATATAGGAACCTGTATTGACCTCAGTTTTTGCTATTCCGCTGCCTGGGCCCTACCTAGACATGAATCAGAATCTTTGGAGGAAGGAGGGTGGGGAGCAGGAAATCTGCACCTTAGCAGGATGATTTAGCAGGGTGATTTTTATGCCCACTAAAATGTGAGAACAACTGGCTTTGAAGCTATAGGTGTTTGAATTGGCTGTGTATTTATTCCCAGGATCACTCCTTGTAAATCGACTCCTGATGGGGGGCATCTTTCTGCCTCTTTCCTATAAAAGTAGAGGACAAAGTAACTTAATATTCTCTTAATTCAGGATCTGTGTTGTTTGGGATATGGATAATTGTGGTTTTTTACTGATTTTTAAATAGTTTTCCCTTCAGTGTTTTATTTCAAGCTCATTCTGCTCTATGTTGTAGGACGAAGGTTGACATGAAACCCAAGGGCAGCCCAGTTGTGTACATGTTTACTTCCTAGTCATGTAATCTTATTTATTTTTTTAGTTTTTATTTATTTATTTTGAGAGAGAACAAGCTTGGAGGGGGCAAAGAGAGAGGGAGAGAGAGAGAATCCCAAGCAGACTCTGCACTGTCAATGTAGAGCCCGAAGCGGGGCCCAAACTCACAGACCTTGAGATCATGACCTGAGCCAAAATCAAGAGTCGGACGCTTGGGGTGCCTGGGTGGTTCAGTTGGTTGAGCGTCCGACTTCAGCTCAGGTCATGATCTCCCGTGAGTTCAAACCCCGTGTCGGGCTCTGTGCTGACGGCTCAGAGCCTGGAGCCTGCTTCCGATTCTGTGTCTCCCTCTCTCTGCCCCTCTCCTGCTCATGCTCTACCTCTCTCTGTCTCTCAAAGATGAATAAACATTAAAAAAAAAAAAAAAGAGTTGGACGCTTAACCAACTGAGCCACTCAGGCACCCTCCTCATTATGTAATTTTAGATGTTCCCTTGTCCCTTTGGCTTTCACTTTCTTCATGTATAAAATGAAAATACTGTACTAATTTATCTGTGAGTTTCTTTCCATCTCTAACATTATATGTTTCCTTATTTTATTTTTTAACTTTTTCTCTCCCAACCTCAAAACATTTTCTCAGTCATGGAACTGAAAAGGACCTTGGAGATGCTTTGATTTTCACCTCTCATTTGGCACAAGAGAAAGCAGACTAAGAGGGAGATGGGAAGTGCTGCTTTGGAAGAGCTGGAACAGGAGCCCAGGGAGTAGCTCAAGTGAGGGCTCCTTCCATGATGACGTGAATTGCTTGCGTGTCACGGGAATGACTCCATTCAGTGCTGCAATACCAGAGGTTGCCCTGGGCATTAGGAAATTAGGAATTTAATGCATATTGGCTCACCAATCATCAAGCTGTATCCTTACTCTGAGAACGTAGATTCTGGGAAGACTCAAACATGAGTTAAGATGGAAATATGAATAATGGTGGTCCACACATAAATGCCAGATGACTCTTGTTACCAGCTCCAGAATGCCAAGACAGTGTAAACTACACATTTTATTGCCATCCTCGAGTGTAGGAAAGAGCATGGCTTTGGACTTAGAACTGTGTTTGAACCCTGGTTCAGTTACTTACGAACAGGGATTCTGAGCAAGTTACTTTACCTCTTGCATAAAGGCTGTGAAATAGCTGGTTTGCAGATTAAATGCATATGTAAAGATTCCTGGAATTTAGTGGGCACCAAGTAAATGCTAGCTTTCTTCCATGGCCCTTTGTTTACTTTTTGGGACTATTAGGGTCTGAAACTTTACAAACTTGGGGCACATGTCAACAATTTGAAAATGCCAAAGGATCATTTTAAGCTTCTCATGTGACTTTTGGAGGATATCAGCTTTCAGCAATTTAAAAAGAAGGGATTGTTTTGAAAAACCAGAAGGTCAAAATGCCAGACTAATACATGAATGAGAAATTCCTTTTGAGCTTTCTTATTATGCATTTATGTCATCATTAAGGACCCTAGTCCCTGAGAGAACTTTGTCACAGACCACGGCAGAAAATCTCTCCTTCATTTAGTCCCCACTCCTTCTTGCTGTCAAAGTTCCTTTAGAACATGTCCAGGGAGCAGTGCTGGAGGTACATTCTCAAAGCATGTTGGTTTACTCCATAAATGCTGATGAGTCTTTTTCACAGACAGACTGAGACCATATGAGTGAGCTCCCTCCCTTTACAGGGCAGAGAATAAAATTTATCAAAGACTAGGAAGAAAAATTACTGCTACCAGGAACTGAATTTTCTTTCTATAACTTACTCCTCTCGATGAGGTATTAATTTTCACAGGGGTATAGGTCACTTTTTCCGGGTGTGAATTAGCTCCTATTGCTATGTAGTTGACAGTCTAGATACTTTTCGTTCATATGTGTGGTTAATGAATAATTAGTGCTCACATAAATGCTTTAAAACTGCTGGTGAAAAGGGTCTTATATATAAAACTATTATGACACTATTTAAGAAATTGGAAAGGCCCCAAGTAGATATACTGTGCTTACAAAAAAGTTGGGGGGATGCTAAAAAAAATAGGAAGCAGAGGCAAGGCCATTTCTTTTCATTCCTGTTTCCATTTGATTTTTAGGATTATAGAAGCTCACGGTCGCCTATTCTTTAAAGTTTATCTAGCCAGCCAGCACCTCTACCAACAGTGCTCCACTAAACACACACACACACACACACACACACGAACGAGAGTGACAGAGAGAGAGAGAGAATATGAGTGAGAGAATGAGAATGGATGAATTCATCTACTCTCAGCTGAATCACCCAAGTAGTAAATGGAATGTGGCCAGGACACCTGTTACCCCCATATATGGTCAGGATTGATTTTGCTGGTTGCATGCTCGTTGGTCCTCCTTCCCCTTGCATTTGTCTGCTTCTGTTCCTCTCAGCTAAGGACCATTCGTCAGGCAAAGCTAGATGTTCTATTCCAATATCCTTTGGTTGAACCCATATCCATCTATGCCTTTCTCCACAGGTCAGATAGTTCCTCAAGATATTCAGAAGGAATTTGGTGTTTTCCTTAGTTGTCTCTTCCCCAGCTGAATTTTCCCCAGATTCTTCATTTGCTCCTCACTTTAGGGGAAGACACACAAAACAGAAGGACCTGCTACACTGTTTCCTCCATTATTTATATGAGTGTAGGTTTTCTATACAGAAATCATATTTATAAAGAACAACTGGAGGCATGTCTGGAGAGAGTTTTAAATTCTTTTTTTTTTAATTTAAAAAAATGTTTTCAATGTTTATTTTTGAGAGACAGCATGAGAAGGGGGTGGGGCAGAGAGAGAGGGAGACACAGAATCCGAAGCAGACTCCATTCTCTGAGCTGTTAGCCCAGATCCTGACGTGGGGCTCGAACTCACGAACTATGAGATCGTGACATGAGCTGAAGTCAGATGCTTAACCGACTGAGCCACCCAGGCACCCTGAGAGTTTTAAATTCTTACAAATTATGCTCTACTTCGAAGGTAAGACATAGAGGCTTTGCACTAAGGATGTGATGAAACATTACCCAGGCCAGAGTCCTGTCAGTGTGAGAGGGGGGAAACAATCACAGAGCCTCTTGGTCAGAGCATCAGTTTGTGAGTCTCCAAGAGCAGAATGGCTGGCAGGTTCATGAGTTCTGGATATGCCCGAAGACTGTTCTCATCTTGGCAGGACTGTCCAGGTGAGGAATCTTTACCTTTGTGAGTGGGGAGTTCCCACATCTCATCATGTTAAGCCAGGCTGATCTGCACAGGGATGGCTTCCTGGGGGGAATAGCGATGCTTAATTGATTTACACTGTTGATGAAGCAGGCAGCCGTGCCTTCTGATTACCTCCCATCCCATATGGAGAGGAAGGCATAGGTTGTAGAAGCTGCCTTTTGGTATTAAGAGGAGGAAGCAAAAACAAGACATGGGAGTAACCTAAGGGCATATACTTCGCTTTTTAATTTTTTTAGCACCATGAAAATTAGCTTAATGGAAAACCAGTTTTTTGCTTTACATGTATATTCTAATAATAAAAATAGAGCTGTTGCCAAAACTCACTCTGAAAGACAGCCTTTGATTCTTAAAAACAGAGTGAGGGAAGCAGACAGAGAGAAATCAAGTGTCCATTCTTGTCAGTGATAATTGTCCACACTCCCTCCTAATTAGCCTTTGGAGAGGGTCACTGGCAGAACTTTTGGTCCCCCTTTGGCAGTGCCATGTGATGGGACGGAGCATGGGCCAGCACCCCTGAGGCGAGAGGGGTGGAAGACGTGAGGCTGGTTCCCAGGCCTGTTTGCTTTGAGCACTGGCCTGCTCACTTGTCATTGCAACAATATGTAGTGACATTTCAAACCCCTAGCATGGAAACAAGGTAAAAACTGCTTGGGACAACTGGGAAATTTCATTTAGACAGAATGTCAGACCTTAGTCTCCAGTGTAAATACTAGAGGCTTTGCTCTGTCCAGTTATGCAATAGCATTTGGTGTGAAATTAAATCAGAGGCCAGTGAAAATCCAGGTAGGATCTAAATGTGCTGAGTACATTTATGTTTCTCCCCTAATTTAGGAAAGCTTATGCTTCTCCACCCTTTGGCACCTGGAAGTACCTTGAAGAGGTCCCAACAGTCTTGAGTATGCATGTGATGGTTAGGTTCTCTATCACAAATTAAAAATGCAGTTTGTGTGTTTGTTTGCTTGTATTTATTTTTTTAAAGTGCTTTGGTCTTCAGAATCTGGCTTGGCCATGATTATTTTGATTTGCCCTGCATCCTAACCTATATTCTTGAATAAGCAAGCTGGACTTGTGAACTGTGTATGTTCACAAGCCATTGTATTCATTTTTTTAGACACAAGATCTTTTTAAAATAGAGAGCAGGGTCATTTTCATTTTATTGCCAGTCTTTTATCTTTGAGGGATCAAATGATCAAATTATCAAATTTCAGGAAATTGTTGTTGTTTTTTTTTTTTAAATAGGTCATGAGTTTCAAAGGTCATCTCCTCAGCAGAAACATTAAACTTGTAAAAAATTTTTTTATAAATTTTCCCTCTGGTGAATTCTCTACACCCCCCCCCCCCATACACATACAGAAACACCCAGGGAAAATGTTTACCTCTGCTTCCTGCTATTCAGCACTGTGCATTGTTAAACTGATGCTGTGTGTATACACATCATGGTTATGGCTGTAGCCCGACTATTGTTGAAAGATGTTAGACAGCCATTTATCACAGTACGCCAGTAAACCCATTGTAAAAATGTCCCGCTAGTTAAATGAGGCTTAGATTTAATGAGGCTGTAAGAATGGAACGGGTTTTTGTCATACTGTAAATAAGGTTCCTGTAGCAATGTCATCAGGATTAAGGTGCAGATGCCTTTTGTTTTCAAGCAACAATAGTCTCCTTGCTAAGGTAAAAAGAAGCCCCTTCCCTTTTAAAGGAATCTTTTGAAGAGGTTGTTGCTTGCTCACAGAAATGCATGAAACAAAGGTGTGTGGCACGGAGACAAGATGCGGATGACCTCACCGGTGAGGAAAAAAAAATGACACTCCCCTGACCTCTTTTGTGTACTACAAAAACACTGAGCACCGGAAGTTGCCTTGTTGATCCCGGCCACAAGCAAATGTTATCCAGATACTGTCCGGGTCCCACCTCACTGAGGGCAAAGTTAGCTCCAGAGAGACCGAGACTGAGATTCCTGGCCAGCCTTTGAAGGGAGTGATGGAGAGTTAGACTGAGCAGGAGTACAGCTGCCCTTTTGAGCCAAATGGGGAAGCTCCAGGTAGAAGAAACAGTCTTTTTTCTTGGTCTTATCAGTGTCCAGTGAAATCTGCCATTTTAAAATCACAGAGCAAACTGTAGAAAATGACCAGAAATTTTGGTGCACTCAATTTTCCCCATAGGAAGGGAAAATCAGTTATTTTCCTAATGTGAAAGGAAACGAATTCAGTGAGAATGTCACCATACGCAGCCAGAAGCAAGTACGAGGGTGCGGTGTTACTGTTGGGGCTGCAGTACACTATTTACAAAAATAGGCAGTCTTGAAATTGCTCTATTGGAGAAAAAACTTGATTGCCCCAGAAATAAAGTGGTCTCTATCTTCATTTTGCTATGGCCCCTGCAAAGCCTCAATTCAAAGGGATTGTTTTGAAGAAGACTAAATGGATAACATAGAGGCGCCTCACCCACCTCTGCAGCTTCCCGTGTCTTTCTGGACCAGGATCCCCTAGGGGTGTGGAGGCTTTCCGGACGGAGCCTGCAGCTTGATGTGACAGTGGTACCTCTGTAGGTTTGGTCCCCAAATTCTCTTTATAATGGAAAGGTTTGAGGAACTCTATTGCATCTATTTTGGTCATCACCAGAGGCTTAATTTTAACTGCTGGTAGTTTAGCTTTTTCTATTTATTTAATGTTCTGCATAGGGAAAAAAAAAGAACAATTCAAAGGGTTGTGTTTCCCTTCAGCGCTCATAGCACAGGACTGGATTGTACGTCCTTGCAGGGAATGCCTGCTGACTTCACCAGGAAACCACGTTTGAAACAGGTACAGTGCATGCTGGACATCCTCAGTGAGGAGGGTCTGTCTCTGTCATGTCTCCATCTGCTGGGGCCCCCAAGTCCTTTCTTTCTCAAACCCCACTTTTGTTGTAAGTCCCTGCCATCTTTTTTGCAGAACCATATGGAATAATGTTGGCAAAGAAGCGTGGCAATGCTCTCCTGGTTCTTTCTTCCTCACAGCAATTTTTATGGGCCCACACTGCCAGACAAAATGTGTTTCTAGAGACATCTTAAGGCCAGTCATGTTTGAGTCAGACCTCCAGGGCAAAAACTCCACTTGCATGTGTCCTAAGGGCTTAAGTTATTTATTCATTCACAAATGTTTATTGAGTACCTACTGTGTTCCAGGTACTGTGTTAAGCTCTGGAGAGACACTCAGTGAAGCGGGTATGATTCCTCCCACTGGAGAGCTTCATGCTAGGACAGGGATTCACAGACTCTAGTGGGCACGGGTCACACCACACCTCCAGAAGGTGTAATTTGGTGAGTTTGAGTGGGACCAGAAAGCCTCGTTTCTAACAAGTACCACAGATAATCCAGATGGGAGGACCACAAGAGAAACTGATTACAGTGAGAGGGGAGGAAATAGAAATATCGCTATTTCCAGGACTACAAAAACGGCCTGAATGAAGGCCCCCATGGAATGCTGTAGGAACAGAGAAAGTATTCATGCCACAGGATGGGCCAGGACAGGTCCATAGATCCCCCCCACCCCAAGACAGGGTCTTGTTGAAGCCAGACCTTGAAGGGTGACCGAACCTTGGCCACTTGGCAGTGCTAGAGAGAGAAGGCCTTCAGAACAGGAAATAACAAGATCAAGGAGACAGAGGTGAAAGGGTAAAGGGCACAGAGTGCCCAGCACAGCTGGACTGTGTGTGAGGAACTCAAGAATTTGGGGTTTATTCTTAGGCAGTGAAAAGCCCTTGAAGAATTTTAAGCAGAGCAGTGAAACAGTCTGATTCCTGCTTTCCTTCTGTAGTGACCAGTTGAGGTGGTTGCAAGCAGCGTTCCATGAGCAGAAAGGGTGAACTGAGAGGAGGCAGGACATAGGAATCCTGCGCTGGCCTCCCTGCACTCCCCACGTCCCTTTGAGTCAGGCTTAATTGGTATGATTCTATTCCCAATTTAAGAAATCAAGGTTAAATGACTTGCCCACAATTACATCAAGTTACATGGGGAGCAGGAACTAGGGCACAGGTCTCCTGCCTCCAAACCTCCAGCTGGATCTCCCGCTGCAGCCTGCCAGTCGGGGAGATAAAAAAGTATCCCGCCCCCACCCCTTTAAATTCTGTGATAATGAGGCCCACTGCACAGAGCAATTGTATTCTTTTGAAAGTTCCTCTAACATTTATTGGAACACACAGGCAAAATGGTAAAAGTTAAATCGACTTTGTGATAACAGGCTTCTTTTAACATTAAAATAGCATCTCCCACGCAGGGATGGGGGTGGGAGGGTTCCTGATAGATTCTAAATAGATGAGATCTCTGGCCCGAAGGTGAAGATTTCTCAGTAGCCGAGTCCCTGAATCAGCCCAGTTTGAATGACAAATAGGAGGACACTGGCCGTTCAGAATCTCCGTTATCCATCAGGACAGTGCTGCCTGCTGGCAAAGACCCCCCTCACTCCGAACCCCTACTTTACACTGCACGTGGGTCAGGTCCTCAGTGGAAGTGTGTTTCTGAGACCTGACCGCCAAGGTCCCTAGTCATGTGGGGTCAAGCTGTGTCACATCTAATTCTCAAATGCCATCAAAGCAGCTAAAAGATGAAGCCGAAAAGGATAAGGAAACAAGGGAGGAGACAGGGCTTCACAGTGAGTTTCACAGCCAGAAAATTACTGTCAGAGCAAGTCTTCAAGGTCCCCATCCCCACTTTATGGGGGAGAAACGGGGGCCCGGAGGGCAAAAGTGATTTGCTCAGACCCCCACTTTTACTTAGTGGTGAGGCTGGGACAGTGACCCAGGTGACCCTGGTGCCACACCACGCTGCCGCTCTGCTGTCTCATGGTTCTGTGCTGCCCACAGATTATTTTCCAGGGATCCACTGGGATAGTTTATGAATCCTTTAAATGCAAAATTAAAAGAGCCTTCAAGACCATGTTCAGGACTCGTCTCTACTGCTTAACAGCCAGGTGGCCCTGAGCCAGCCCATCTCTGAGCCTGTTGCCTATTCTGGAAAAAGGGGCCAATATTCTCTCTCGTCCTTCTTAAAGAGTTTCTCTGAGCATGAAATGTGTCCTTTTACATGGGAATTCTTTGCAAACTGAAAATGCCCATTATGACACATGCCATTAAACTCTTGACTACAAAACTTGGTGCAAAACCCTAACAAGTGTAGCTGTTATCTTTCTGTGTCTGTTTTCTGGGTGTTTTAGAAAGGGGCTCTATTGCTGATTCTATACACCAGGCTTTGGAGTCAGACTTGGCTGTTGACAAATCTCAGCTCCCCCATTTGCCCACTGCTGGTTATCAGCAGCTCACTTCACCTCCCAGAGCTCAGATCTTCATCTGTAAAATGGGACCAAAAGCAACATTTAATTTAAAAAATAGTTGTGAGGATCAGTAAGAAAATACGCACATATCACTTTGTGCTATACCACCTACACCTGCTATCACCAACATTGCTTCACTCATTCTATTTACTTACTCTGATCCAGACAAGGGGTAAGACTATAGAGCCACATGAAGGCAGGGTCAAGGCTCTCTTGTTAACTGAATTCCCAGATCTGACAAGGCCTTGCAGTAATAGAGAGTCCATAAATATCTTGTAATGAAATAATGATTTCATAATCAAACACAGCAGAACTCTAAGATTCATGGTACTCTGATTAATTTTATTTTAAGCTATGCTTAGGGAGAGCCACTCATTCGTTCATTCCACAGACGTTTACTGAGCACCCACCATGTGCCAGGCTCTGTGCTTGGCAATGGATCCCTATTAGTATAAAAAAGACCCAGAGCCTGCTATGGTAACCTTCAGGTCTAATGGGGGGAGGGGGGAGACTGAACCACAAGCAACTAAATGGACAAGTAAAAGAAATAAATCCAGTTATGAATTAGAATAAGTGCTGTGAAGGAAACCGAAAGAGGAGGTTAAAAAAATAATGGGGGATGCTCTTCCAGGCTGTGAGGGAATGTCTTCTAAACACAAAAAAATTAACTCCTTGCATTTCGTCTTTGTTGAAGAAAGTTGTCTAAAATAGTTTAGGCCGTTTTCCTTATAGGTCAAAACAGACACACAGCAGGAGCCTTTGTAAAGGCTGTGGTGAAAATCAGTGTGATAAAGCTGTAAAACTTGAGCGCCCAACATGGTCATGTGTGGAACCCATGAAAGAATCATAAGCATGGGTCTCTGCCCAGAGGTAGAGAATGAGGCTTCCTGGTGGGTGCCTGGCTTCAGTCCCGACTGTATGGAACTCCTTGGGTGCTACTGTGCCCTTGATTCTCAGAGCCCTTCTCCTTCCAGGAGCCGTTGATTACTTTGCTGGCAGATTCCTGTGTATATCATCATGACTCCCTCCTCAGCAACGAGATTGTTGCTGCAGGAAACACAAGACGGGGCTCAGTGTGAATGACTTAAAGGCATTCTCTAGACCTCCCGTGGAAGTCGTGGTTGTGAGAACAGTGCCCTTGTGATTTGTCCCATTCTCCCCCCAAATCATGCTCATTCACCTGTGAAAAAATGCCGCCTCCATAGTAGACAGTGATAGCAGACAGGGAACTCTTAACCAGAGTTGCTCAGGGAACCCCAGTTCTAAAAACACCCCCCCAAATTGTATGTTAATTTTGTGTCTCTGGTGTGAATGTGAATTTTCTCTTTGGAAGGTGGGTAGTCATCCTTATATTCTTAAGGGGGTCTGCTCCCCCAAAATAATAAGCACAGCATTAGCCAGTGGGGGTGGCATCTTGGCCTTCCCAGCATCTAGCACTGGGACTGGTATAGAGCAGCCTCTGAAGAATACTGGTTAAATGAAGTAAAGATTCATTTGGAAGCAGGCCCTTGGAGCCATCAGCAAAGGACAGAATCCCCACTCTGCCTCTTCTCCTTTGCGCCCACCCAACTGCACAAACCCTTCTCAGCTCTGCCACCCTCTTTGATGTGCCCCTTCGCACTGGGCTTCCTCTTTATCAGCTATCAATATCCAACGAGTGCTGGCTCTTGTCAGTCTAATTTCGAGTTGCTGCTGCTTCTTGACACCCTGCACTTTATCAACCACACACTGCTTGGCTCCTATTACCACTGATCTCAGAATTGCTAATAAACAGCAACACCAAGGCCATATTTTCTGGTCCCTGTCAGGCCGCCGCTTTCCTGGGTGAAATAAAAGTCCTATTAACATGCTCCTCCTCATTGCCTCTGACAGTTTGATTAATTAGGCCTCCTCTTTAGATGACCTCTGCACTAACACGACAAGGAGGTGAATATAAAATGAATAGTTTGCCCACATAATGGGCTACTGTGGGTTTGGGATTTTTATCAAATCAGACTGTCAGAAGTTCTGAACTTGTGTGAAATTCCATGGCGTGCAGCAGCCCAGGAGAACGGATTCTGATCCATTGGGCTCTGTCACACCCAGACAGGGCTCTCGGGGAAAGCCCACCTGACAAACAGTGGCCTGTCTGCCTGGAATGACCCCTTGCTTATGCAGTCCTGTTCATAGAGTCCAAATCTAATGTTCTTTTAACGTTATCAGATAAAATGACCTTTTGTTTTCAACAGCTGTTCTTTCCCTCTTTCCCTCCCTGCCTGCTAAAACAACACAATATGTTAACTTTGTGGCTGCTTTGCCCCTCGGAACACTAATGCAAAATCATTACAAAAGAGCACTTAAGTTAAATGTCCACATTTTCATTATTAAGTCGCTGTTTTCAGGGAAATCAGTAACTTGGACATAAAACATCGTTTCAGGCTGGAACTCGGCGTTGGGGGGTGGGGAGGGGCACACTCTGACAGTCTTGGGGAACAGATTGGGCTGCTCATTTTCCATTACAGGAGTGTGGAGTCCAAGGGGTGCTCCTCTGCTGCCTTTGCTGGTAGGCACTTCTTTAGCGAGGGAATGGCTTGGGAAGCCATTAGCCAGATTGAAATATACAAGGGGCTCTCTAATTGCTTTGCCGAGCAGGCTCAGTAGATATTTTAAATCCTGCCTGCAAGGAAGAATGGAGCAGCCTGGCAGAGTGTGAAGGCTGCAGCAGGCAAGCAAACATGGACAAAGATTCCAGGAGATGGAGAGATGTTTGTTTCTGCTGCTGACTTAACACTGTTTTGTTTTGTTATTCCTCTGCAGTGAGTTAATTTATCCTTTTTAAGTCATGCTATGTAGTAGCTAGCAATTTTTAAAATGCGTCATTCCATCACAGTGTCTTCCCCAAAAAAGTAGTTTTAGCGAAGCTGCGATCAAGTCAGTGAATACCTAGCACAGAGCTCCCGTGCTTGCTTGCTGGGTGCTCAATAAGTAGTTGTCAGGTTGAGCTGAATTAAGAGTCTTTGCTCAGGATGAATTCCCAATGGGTGAAACACTGGAAAGGGAGAGTAGGAGAGGAAACTTGCCAGTGCCCTGTAGCATATCCCATTTTCTATACACTTGGAATTTCCAGGACCAGAAAGGAACTTGAAATCGTTGACCTTGACTACAAAGCTATTCATTTCGTATCAACCTAAATTTGGGCTGGTTTAATAGCTATCTGCAACCAGCCTAGTGACATACTAGATGGTACAAGGAGAAATGATCATACTAGTAGAAAATAGGGTACTCAGGAAGATACATATCCCTCTACCATCATTTTAGAGATGGTAATAGCGACGCTCGGGAAGGGGAAATTACTTGATCAAAGGTTATGTTAAGTCAAGCAGGTATTTCTGCATCCATGTTCATAGCAGCATTATTGACAGTCACCAAATGGTGGAAGCACCCCAAATGTCCATCACCAGATGAGTGGAAAAACAAAATTTATGTACATACAATAGGATATTGTTCAGTCTTAAAAAGAATGGACGTTCTGATACATGCTACAACACAGACCAACTTCGAAAATACGATTCTGGGGCGCCTGGGTGGCTCACTCGGGTGAGCGTCTGACTTCGGCTCAGGTCACGATCTCAAGGTTTGTGGGTTCGAGCCCCACGTCGGGCTCTGTGCTGACAGCTCAGAGCCTGGAGCCTGCTTCGGATTCTGTGTCTTCCTCTCTCTCTGCCCCTCTCCTGCTCATGCTTTGTCTCTCTCTGTCTCTCAAAGATGAATTAACGTTTAAAAAAAAAAAAAGGAAATATGATTCTAAGTGAAGGAAGCCAGACACAAAAGGACAGAGATCATATTATTCCGCTTATATGAGGTACTTATAGTAGTCAAAATCATAAAGACAGAAAGTAGAAAGGGCTAATGGGAGGGAGGAATGGAGAGTTATTGTTTAATGAGTATAGACTTCCAGTTGGGGAAGGTGAAAAAGTTCTGGAGGTGGAAGGTGGTGATGGTTACACCACACTGTGAATGTACCTAATGTCCCCAAGCTGTACCTTTGAAAATGGTTAAAATGATAAATTGTGTGTTATGTATATTTTACCACAATAAAAAAAAGGTCACATTAATCAGTAACAGGTTAGATCAGAATTCAGGTCCCATGAGCCCCAGTCCAAAAACAGGATGGAAAGAATTTGGTTTATGAATCAGAAAATACAGTCTAGTTTTACGTATTAGTTGAAGGTCTACCCACAAGTCATGTCAGCCCTTTGAGCCTTATTTCCTATTTATGATATGAGAAGATTGAACAGTGTTTCCCTTGTGCCAGCCCTACACGCCCAGAGCCCTTCCTCACCTACTGAGTTCTCCCACTAGACATTTTAATGAGGCCAGCCAGCCTGGTTTTTGCTCTCTGTACTTTCTTTTTGTCACAGGTCATTCAGTCAGTGACTGGATACCTAAACTAGGTGTTGTCAGGGGAAAAAAGTGAATGAGAAAACAGAAGCCTTAGAGGGACTGCTTATCTCCCCCACACTTAATTTCTCAATTCCCAAAGAGGAAAAAAAATTAATATGGTTACTGTTAAGAAATTGCTGTGTGTCCTGTTCTTTCATCCCAATGTGGGTGATCACTGACTCCTAGAAATCCTGACAAGTGAAGTCGGAAGACATGCTGAAATTTATTTAATTAAGGTAGTACAGTGGCTGCTTCCATGTCCTACACAGTTATGGGGTTTTAAGAAATTAATTCTGCCATAAAGGCAGCTAAGATTTTGTTAATGTTTTGTGGGTTACTGAATAATTTAAACATTTTTAAACTCGAATAAGTTAAGCAAGTGGGGAAACTTTTCACAAACCAGCACAACCCAAAAATACAGATATGAAGCCAAAAGGAAAAGTGGAATGGAGCAAGATGACAATAAATGTCCTTTTCTTAAGTGAGTTAATTTATTTATTCTTTTTAAGTCTTATTAGCTTATTTGAGACCGTTGTAAATGTGCATTTTATTTGTTGTGTCAGCCCTGAGGTGAGTTTATTTGGAATGTTTATTTTAAATGGATTAGCCATCGTGGAGTTAGCTCATCTTGGAAAAATGTGTCCTGTTTAAAAAAACAAAACAAACAAACAAAAAAAAAAACCAGGGATGATGTTCATGTGTTTGAGAGTAACTCAGAAACCACTATTAATTTCCAGTCTTGTTATGGACTACTTCAGGAAGGCAAGTGCATTTGATACGTTTGAAGCATTTTGTGAGACAAGCAGAACAATTCAGAGACATTGAAAGTGACAGCTGTGCCCTGAGCGCATGGCTTTATTTTCATTACTTCACAATGTAGGTGGAATGCAAATCATGCCGCCCTCAATTTCATATATTCCATCTTTCTGTGCTTTCAGGGTAAACTTCTCACCTAACACTAGGAGTCCATCCTGTTTGGTTTCTTTTCGACTTTCCCAGTGAATAGCCGTTGTGTATATGTTACTTATTTTTGAACTCATTACAGAAAGCTTTAATCAGTTTCCTTGCTTTTGCTTTAACTTTCACAACTTGACAAGAACACAAAAAGATGTTTGTTTAGTACCTTTTCGAAAAAAAAAGAAAGAAGGTAGTGCTTTTTCCAGAAAATCTTACGTCCCTTAGCAATCTGCATTCCTCCAGATATCAAATGTGGATTGGGAACAGTGTGCCCTTCCAAGCACCTGGGTGCTAAGAGAAGCATAAGGTGGGCTCATCCCTGCTTAAGAGGAGCTTTTTATTTAGTTAGGTAGTCTCTCTCCTAGTGAGAAATGTTGCTGATTCATACTGTTTTCAGGTAAGCAGAACTCCTTCAAACTACTTTACTGGTCATTCTCTTGAGACAGAAGATGCCAGAGGAGGGGTCCACTATTTATGACCCCCAACTCTGTATAAAGCATGACCCATTCCCTGAGTTCATTCTGCAGAGCTTAGATATGAGCCCAGATCTTCTGGCTGCAAAGACTGGGCACTTTCCACATCACCATGATACCTTTCCAAAATGGTTAGCCTCTGTCTCCCTTTACTCTCTCTCCTCTGCCTTCTCTCTCCCCCTTTCCACCCTCTGTCCCTTCTTTCCCCTCCCTCTCCTCCTACAATGTGAAGTGAGCTCAGTGAGACAGGACACTGACCCTGAAACCAGGCAGACCAGAGCCTGACTGCCACCTGTGCTGAGTGCCGTTGGACCAAGTTATTTAACTTCACTAAGGTGTGGATTCCTCTGCCTAAACCAAAGGAAACTGATACTTAAAAGTAGTAATCATAAGTTCCAGCATGTAAGGCACTCTGTCTAGTGTCTGACACAGAGGTAATGCTCATTAATGTGAACTACTGTTACTTTTACCATCTCCTCATCATAAATGCTGTTTCTATTTCATGACTTTTTAAATTTTTTTAATGTTTATTTATTTTTGAGAGAGAGAGAGAGCACAGAGGAGCGGCAGAGAGAGAGGGAGACACAGAATCTAAAGCAGACTCCACTCTCTGCATGTGTCAGCACAGAGCCCAACACGGGGCTCGAACTCAAGAACTATGAGATCATGACCAGAGCTGAAGTCGGACACTTAACCAACTGAGCCACCCAGGCACTCCTATTTCATGACTTCTTAATATCTGTCATTTCCTCGTAGGTCCCCAGCAGAGTATGGATGGGGAAGCAGGACTGATTTCAGGAGTCTGCATTTCTGTGCGCAAAGAGACATATTAATAGCTGAGGAATTTCTCATGTGATTGATCTAAAGCAGATTACAATCAGAGCTTAATAGTGATAACTGCTTTTAAAAATGGAGCCTCCGTGCATAATCAGAGGACATGTCTGTCACCTTATGTGTGATATTGCAGAACTCTTCCTGGTGGAGGTGGTCACTCCAGCCTCTACACAGTGCTCGGTAACTTTTGTTTGTGTGGCCAAATGAATGAAGTCATGAATGAATGCCAACACTTACCACATTGTTTTAAAATATTTTCGTATCTGGTTCCCACATCAGACCATGAAATTAGTTGTACACTACAACGTCTACATCCCTGCTCCCCTGAGATAGTTCTTCACACCTAGTAGGAAATCAGAGAATGTTTTTTTCTGTTGCTCCTATAGGCTCTTTTCCTACCAGAGACAGTTCTCCAGACACTCACGGAGTTCATTTAACCAGGTACCTACATCATGGATCTTAATTAGTGGGATCCATTTTTTCCTCTAAAACATCCCCAGAGTATTTCAGTGACTACTCTTCTTTCTTCCCATCTAAACTCTTGGGATTTCCTTTTTCACCCGCCATGTTTGAGGGAACATCTGTGTTCTTCCAGTTCTTCCCATCTCCATCCACAACTTTCCAGCAATCTCTGCATTTCTACTTAAACCAGGTATCTTGAATATATACGAAGTGCTCCCTTCTTGCCCTCTTTGAGCCATTTGTTCCAATGAGTCAGGATCAACACACACAAATACTTCTTTTATATCTGGGTGCCAGGCATCAGGTGAGGCTCTAAGGATACAGTGGTAGACAAGACCTGTCTCATAGGACACTCCAGTGAAGGAGCAATTCAAGGATGATGCATGTTTCAGAGTGATAAGCAGGGGAGAAGAGGGCCTTCTAAGCCATCCTGGAGTGGGGTTCTGAAGACTATGGTGGGGCCACAACTTGTTCCCACTGGGCCTGAGAAATGGGGAAATATAATGCGAAAAAGAAAGGGGGCCAAGAAAATGCAGGCGATGGCCCTGGGACCAAAGCTTTAGAAACGTTTCTTGCTTTCATAGTTGGGATTGAATTAAAGGACAAAGTAGGAGAGAAATATGAGACTGAACCACAGACTCACAGATCTGTTGCCAGGCTCCTGGAATGAGGGGGCATCTTTTGGAGGCATAATTAAGCTATTACCGCAAGATTGTAGTCAATTGTAAGTATTTCATACATTGCAGATGTTTTTGAGAGTGATTGGTTTCATAGACGGGAATTGTGGCAAATGTATAAAAATATGATCCCTCACGTGTTCCATTTCTGATTTTCCACATGGAACAGATGATCTTGATTGTCTCATGGTCAACCCAGAGTTATGAAAGTCCGGGAAAATTAGAAGGAGCACAAACTGCTACTTAAGTCTTTTCTCAGCAGCATTGGAAAGCATGTGTTTCTAGTAATAACTCCTGGGAACTATTTGGTCAGTAAATGCTTCAGCTGTAATTAAAAGGGCATTTCCTTGGTTTTAATTTATTTTAATTAATTAAAAAATATGTCATCTGGGTATGGGGATGTATAGTCCCTCTTAGAAATGGAGAAATAGTATTTCTGAGACCAAAATGCAGTATTTTTCAGAGTGTCTGAAGGCTCTCAGACCTATTGGATAACCTTGGAATGAGGAGGGAGGGGGAGGGATTGATTTGGGAAGTACTGTGCACTCTGTCCTCTTGGAGATTCTCAATGTGTGCTAATCCACTAAAGGCTCTGAGAAGTCCTGCAGGAAGGAAAGTTTTTAACTTGGCCTTTCACAGATATGTTTGACTATGAAACCCTCTTTTTCACCCAACACCTATTACCACCCCACAGTACACTCTTTGGAAAATGTGTTTGTAGTGGGATTTCTTAGCATCTTCTGGATGCATCCTCGTGGTGATTCCAAGCTGACAGGACATATAAGCAGGCATGCCTCACACAGAAGCCAAAGGCAAGGCCTCAGCCATTGATTTCATCAGCAGTGCTAACTCCATCCTGATTGTTTATTGAGTAGAACAAGCATATGTCAGCAGAGGATAATGGATAAAATATTGGACTTAGAGTCAGACAGTCAGTTCCCAGTCTTAGCCTGGCACTAACTAGCTTTAATACCTTAACTAAGGAAAGTAACTCTACTGAGCTTTTCTTCTTTTATATGTAGGATGTCATCGCAGTGCCCTTGTAACATTCCACAACTGCCCTAATAACATCATTCATTCAGCGCTCTGGAGTCTATAATGGGTAGGATAACTTCTTCTGTTAAGAGCCATATTGTAAATATCTTAGACTTTGCAGGTGATAAGGTCTCTGCCGTGACTCCTGAACTCTGCTATTACAGTGTGGAAGTAGCCACGACAGTAGGTAAATGAACAGGCATGGCTGTGTCCCGATAAAACTTTATTTACAAAAACAAGCAACAAGCTAGATTTGGTCCACAGGCCATAGTTTGCTGACCCCTAGTGTAGGGCACATTGAAAGCTTTCCATATATTACCTTTAATTAACACTGTGGGGTAAGAAATGAATAACCTTGATTTATACTCAAGCAAACGGAAGCACAGAGATGTTCAGTAACTTGCTTAAGGTAATAGAGTAGTATGTAGGACCAAGAACTGGGCTCCTACTTTCCATACTAGATTCCCTTCCCTGTGACATCACAAAGACAGGTTATAAATTACAAACATATATACAAATAGGACATAGTGTTATCTGAGGCAATCCCCTTTTATTGTGCTATAGGAGGCAATTCATGAGGGAAAGCACATATTAAATAATAAGCTTATTATTTCCTCTTGTTGAGTCTACTCCTGCTTCTGTCCTATGTCCCAGCTCTCCCCAACCCCCTTGATCATGGAGTATTATTCACCTTCTCCTTGTTTGGCAAGGACTGGGATTTCTGGGGCACCACAGTTTAAAGAGATAGCCTTTTTCTGGAAATTACCACGCCACCCTCCCCCAAGCAGAAGATAATAGTTACACTGCCAAAGTGCCTGAAACTTTGAGCATTAAAGCATTGAGAGCTAGAGATGTGGGTTTTACAAGAGCTAGAGTTCGAGCAAATTCAAACTAGTTCTTAATAAAAAATAACCCCATGTACATTCATTTATATTTTTCTTCCTAAGTGGAGTAAAACTAGCCCTAGAGTCAAGTTTGAAATTATTTTCATAATTTTGGGTAATTAAGACACTTCCCAGATCTCATTAGCAAAAGCCCAAAATAGAATAATTGGCATATAATTAGTGATTGGCAAATCTCTCAAGGTTTGGAGGGTTTGTTCTTTTCCGAATCTAGAAGTGCAAGGGCCTAACCTGAGTTTCTCTGAACCCAGGACATTTCAAAACCAGACAACATTCCATTCCCAGTTAATTTGTTCAGTGTCATTTGGGTTGTTTCACCAGAATCCCCATCCCTCTATGAGGTCCTTGGACACTTTTGCCATTTCTGACTTAAATCTTTCTCCCCTGCTAGAGTCCTGTTTCCGAACAACTGTTCAGTGTGTTCCCTCTCTGTGGCTAACACTGGGCAAAATGCCACGGGAATACGAGGGTGTGGGGCAGGGGCGGGGGGGAGGCCTGTCCTGCTGTCGAAGAACCAGGACTGTATAGGAATAGAGGAGAAGGTGGCAGGTCACTCAGTGAGGGCTTTTGCCCCTGAGGTTTAGAGCTGGAGCATCCTACTTCGCTCTGGCTCTCTAGATGCTTCTCAGGGCCGTCCTGGTTATCTCCGTTGATCTCACAATAACTGTGCAAGGCTGTACATGTAGGACCCAGATAGTACCGTCTTACGCCTGAAGAAGTGGAAACACAGGGGAGTCTGGTAATTTCTCTGGCGTCACACAGTTTTTTATGAATTACAATAAAAACTAATCTCCTGCACTCCAGGTGGTTTCCTAAATGTCTCTCACCCCTTTATCTTGTCCCGGTAAAGAGCGTGAAGTCCGGCAGCTCTGCGTCCAAATCCAAGGTCAACCGCTTGGCCGTGACTCTTCATTTCGTAACTTAAACTTAGTCTTATTCTTCACTGATAACTGAAGACTATAATAGCTACCTTGTGGAACTCTTACGGAGATTAAATAGAGGACGCATGTGGAAAGCACCTAGCAGGTGTTTAATAAGAGGAAGCTGTTATAATTATCCTCTGACTAGAGTTCATCATTTTACACATGCTCACGCTACTTACTCCTTCTCAAGTCTGTCTCCTTTACTGAACCAACTCCTTGAGAATAAGAACCAAGTCCTGGTGATCTCTGATGCACAGGAGGGCTCAACATATTTTAGTCATTTAACAAGCAACTGGCGCTTAAGGTATGTCAAGCAACATTCTAAGCATTTTATTTATTTTAACTAAACTCCACGATAAACCCTTGAGGTAGAGGAATGACTGTTGCAATTATACAGATGAGAAAACTGAAGCATGAGGAAGTTTGCCAGAGTTCACCCAGCGGAGTGGTAGAAGAAGGGTTCAGACCCGTTTGACTGGCTCCAGAGTCCATGCTTTGTGCTGCCATCAGGTGGACTGGGTGGCCAGGCCCATCAGCTCTGTTTGCCTCAGGATTCCTGCTCGTTGGTCCTGGAGGCTCATTTTGCTAATAAGTCAGAAGATTATCCCATCAGGTCAGATACCCTCTGCTGCCTCCCTTGCACTACTCTTGATCTAGTGATCTTGGTCTTGATCTCTGGATCTTGTAGTACTTACTACAAGAAGAAGTAAAGATGACAGCTGAACCCCAGGCCTGGATAACAAGGCTGGTTCTTATTCTCCTGAAGAGAAAGGACTTAGAACAGTCCCTTCCAAGCCCCCGTGCCATTCTAGAGTTGGAATTTGTTGGGGGAAAAGAGAAGTTTAGATCCCACTTGAAAGAAAGTGGCAAAACAAGGGAATTCATCTCCCAGTCCCCATTTGAGCTTCTGTCTCAGGTAAGGTGTGCAATCACTTGCAGAGGTGTGTAATCAGTTTAATAGAATCACAGAAAAGCTTCAATGAACAGGGAAAGGGACATATTAAAGCAAACATAAGGTAGTAAAAAGAAAATTCATTCCAAGTTGTGGGTGGGTAACTGAGTGTTTAGGCCCTAGTTTTTATTGCGTCTCAACACTGGGAGACCAGCAGCTCTGAGGTAGGCCTGGTGATGACAATATCCATTAAAGTTAATTTCCTGATAGAGGCCACTTAAATCTGATTGTTGTTTTAATTTGTTCCACTGTTAATTTCCTTCAGCTTAAATAGAGGAAGCTCTCTGCACCTCCCAGCACAGGTGGTCTCAAAGAGGTGATATCCATCGTGGCCTTGATCATCTAGAAATGACCGGCATGGCCACACTCTCTAGGCAGGAGGTGACATCCTTACTTACGATTAGAACCTCGATGTTACCTGATTCGGAAAATATAGATGGTCACCTTAAAAGTCTAAAGATAAAGTTGACTTATTAAGTGAGAAATCTTTCTGTTACTCAGCAAAGGCCCAAGTCCACATAGACCTCAGTGGGGAAAATGTGCACCCCAGTGGTGTCCAGGGTAACTACCGGGGTGAGATCCAAGATTTCCAAATTATACATACTAATTTTGTTGTTGGAAGAACTAATATAAACACAGACTAAAACATCAAAGCAGAAGAGAAAAATCTCCCAATAATAATATACACAAGGTTTATGAAATATCAGACTCTATCCGAAATGGTTTACAGACAGGAACCTTGTGAGGTAGGTTTCATTGCTGTCTTCATTTTTACACATTAGGAAGCTGATGCCCAGAGAAATAAGTTAAGCTAACAGCCACAATTTGAACGAAGGAAGTCTGACACAGAAGCCTGCTCTTTACCGTGCTTCTCAAACTCTGGTCCCAGCAACAGCAACAGCAGCACCTGGGACCTCCTTAGAAATGCACATTCTCAAGCCCTACCTTGCACCTACTAAACTTTGGAGTAGGCCTTTCAGGTGATTCTGACATACTCTAGTATTTGAGAACCACTGCCCTACACCTCGCTACCTCTCTAGAATTTGTTTCCCATAAAATATCCATCAAGTACCAATAAGGGGCAAGCACTGTTGGAGATACAGCAAATACAAAATGCCTTCCCTCATAGAGCTTACAGTTTAGAAACACTAAAGAAAATTAGGTATTTAATGGACCAAGCCCTGTTATCTCAGGTGGGCAGATTATGTTGCCAGTGAGTGAAATAAAAAATATCCTGAGGGATGCCTGCGTGGCTCAGTCAATTAAGCGTCCAACTTTGGCTCAGGTCATGATCTCGTGGTTCATGGGTTGGAGCCCTGCGTCGGGCTCTGTGCTGACAACTCAGAGCCTGGAGCCTCCTTCAGATTCTGTGTCTCCTTCTCTCTCTGGCCCTCCCCCGCTCATGCTCTCTGTCTCTCTCAAAAATAAACACTAAAAATTTTTTTTTTAAATATGCTGAAACTCAGCATTCTACCCACTGATGGGCTAATGAAGAATAGATTCATAAGGAGTTCAGTAACTTACACAGGTGACCCATCTATTTATAATTCAAAAGCTGGCTTAAAACTCTGGGTCTTGGTTCCTGACTCTAGTGTCTTTCTACTGACCATGCTTTCCTTTCTGCTGACCATGCTTTCCTGAACCACTTTGCCCTGACTCTTGTCAGGGGGGAGAACATGAAGTTTATTGATGAGCTGACCAGATCCCTACTTGGCTACTTACAGATTTACCCCACATAGATTAACTTGGGGACTTTGGCATTGCTGGTAGAGGCAGGGCTAGAAATTCGAACCCCCAGTTACTTCTAGCTCATAAAACCAAGAGAGACTCCAGTCTAGGGAAGAGATAGGGATAGTGGGTGGTCAGCCTTTGTTGGCCAGCCAAGTGTCATTGCTCATGGACTTGGAAAGCTTCGTGTTCTTCACGTTTGTGAGGATTTCAGGAAATATGTTTTTCTCTGTTTCTCCCTGTGGTATACTTAGTCAGAAGCCTCAGAAGACCACAAAGTTTGTGTACATAAAGTATTCTTCCAAATCTAGAGCCACCATGATTGAATGCTACTGCCACAGGTTCAAAGTTTTCTGTTTGAAGGAGATCCAGGAAAAATCCGACTCCTAGAAATTTCCATTTGTTGAGGGCAGATAGTGCCACTTTTAATACTGTTTATGACAAAAGATTTTGGGAGGAAGTTATTTGACTAGTTAAAGTCTGTGGCCATGACACATAGGAGATGGTGTGTCATCAGAATGTAAAGGTGACCAGGGAAGTGTGAGGGATAAAAACTGTTTCCCTCACTTTCTGAAACACTGGCACCAACCATGAAGTAAGCAGAAATGTGTTCTTTGCAGAATTAGTAACGCTGAAAACCTACAACCAGGAGCCCCGTAGGAGCTCACTAGAAGTTCTGCTAATGCTGATGTAACATGCGATTGTGACTGGGGCCAGTAGAGCCCCAGAACCTGCTCAGAACCTGGGCAGCACATGTGCAGGAGAAACAAAGAAACACTGAAACTGTGTGCTCTGTAAGCAAACAGAGTTTGGATCCCAACTTTGTCAGTCAGATGTATGATGACCCTAATCAAATGATTTACACACAGTACACCTCGCCTCATTTGAAAATCTGTAAAATGGAGAAAATAACAGTCCTGTCTTCCTAGGGCTGTTGTGAGGCTAAAAGCAGCTAATGTATTGAAAGCACCTGGCAGGTGACTATATAATGGTTTGGGTAGTGGTGGAATAAAACAATCAAATCAAATTGTAACACTTACTGAGAGCTTCCTATGTGCCAGGCACTGATCTAAGCATCTCATAGGTATTAATTTACTTAAATACCACTGTTAACATTGGAGATAGATTGTGTTATCTCCCATACACTCACACAACCAGGGAGATTTTGAAAGTGTTGTTTTTAAGCGGAACCAGAAACGTACCTAGGTTTAGGTTAATATGAAAGAAGTGGTTTCAGTTTTTAAATTTTTAACATCTTTAAGGAAAGTTATGAATCCAGGATGATAAATCAGGATGATCTGTGGACTCAGGTGTTCCCAGCATAGAACCAACCCTGGGGACTAAATGCATCTGTTTGAGAACTACAGCCCTGCCTTTCTTTTTCATCTCACCTCTGCTGTTCAGGGGCCATGGTAGCTGAGCTGGTGATGCTAAACCGGGCGGGTGAGCAAGGGAGAAGCCCCATGGCCTTGTCTCTTCCCCTCCCCCTTGCAGCCAGGGTTGGGGGCCCCTGAGGAATCTCCAGCTCCTTCTATCCCCCACTCCACCCCCATCAATTCCAGGCCCCTGTCTGTGTCCTTGTCAGCTCACCATTGGGGCAATGCCAATATGGTAGGCAGAATAATGGCCCCCTATAGAGGGCAACATGCTAATCCCTGAAACCTGTGAATGTTACCTTACATAGCAAAATTGATTTTGCAGATGTGATTATAACAGATGTGATATGCAGATGGGATTGAGATGGGGAAATTATCCTGGATTATCTGGGTGGGCCCAATATAATCACAAGGGTACTAATGAGAGAGAAGTGGGAGGGTCAAAGTGGAGAGAAGGAGATGTGACCACAGAGCAAAGGTCAGACTGATGCAGGATCCAGAGCCAAAGAATGCTGGCAGCTTCTAGAAGCTGCAAAAGACAAGAGAATGGGTTCTCCCCCTTAGAGCCTTCAGAAGCCACCAGCCCTGCCTTGCCTATCCTTTGATTTTAGTCCAGCAAGACTGATTTTGGACTTCTGATTTCCAGAACTGTAAGATAATGAATTTGAGATGTTTTAAGCCACTAAATTTGTAGTAATTTGTTATAGTAAGTATATCAGTAAGAAACTGATATACCAGGATGAAGTAAACCTGATTTCCTTCAAAGTGTGGGTGAATCTTTTAGTCTTTTTGAAAAAAGACCCATGTTGACTTTGTTATTTTCTGTTGCAAAAGAAGGAAATTTCCAAATTTAGCTTCAAAAGACTCATGAGAGGGAGGGGCCAGGGTAAGAAAAGAAAAGGGTGACAGAGGCCATGTGGGACAGGCCTGGGCCTGCCCATGGGACAGTGGGGACAGTGTGTCCTAAGTGACTTTCAAGGAGATTGGTTTCCAAGGTTTGCTTGGCATGGTGATTAAACGCAGGTCTCTGTACCTTTGGAAATCCTTAACCTCTCTTTATCTCAGTTTCCACATCTATAGAATAAGGTTAATCTTAACCTCTCCCTCAAAAGGATGCTGTGGGCATTAAATGATTTCCTGTTTGTAAAGTGCTCAGAACAGTACCTGCCACATCATATGCTTTATATAAATGTTAGCTACCGTTAATAGGCATGATAGAGAAAAGTGCAGTGGGATTGAAAGGAGCCTCATCTGTTTGGAACATGTACACTTATATCAAGTTAAACAGATTTCTTTTCTGCAGGGCTTCTCAAGGTCTTACTATGGTTATGTTCACCTTACACCGCCAAAGTGGAAGGGAAATGCAGTAAGTAGCATTTCTCGAACTTCTCTAACCCTAGAACCCTTTGTGACTCAGAACAGTCTCAACAGATCACATCTGTTGGATACACTGTGGAAAATACCGCCCTGGAAGGAAACCTCATTTCACCTGTGTCCGACTCTTAGTCTGCGGCCCCTGGTCCTGGAGCCTCTGGCCAGCCAGGGCAAGGAGAGCCATGTGCCAAGCATCCAGAGTTGAAAAACAGGCCTTCTTGGCTCCTGGGGACTTCCCTGGGAACCTGGCATTGTTTCCACACCATGACACTTGACAGGTGCATCCACGCAACCTACAAACAGTTTGGATCACCAATGGGTACAGTTTCAGAGTAATGCTGATAATTTGGGAGCAGATCACCTAGAACTTCTACCTAAAAATGGTTATTGTACTCCACAAAGGAAGCAATTTCCAAAGAGGAATTGTGTGAGGACTTTATAGAATGGAAGCAGAGCATTCGGTTGTATTCATTCTGGGGCATATGTTTAAAAAATAAAAAAAACAAAACACCATGGTGTCAAAAAAAAAAAAAAGACACTATGGTGTCATTACTTAACATAGGCACACCTTGGATAAACACAGGAAATTTAATTTCTGGGGAATTTCATTTCAAGAAATCATGCCTGACTCATATAAAGCTACCTTTCAAAATAGAAATATAACATTTAGTTAAGCTCAGGCTTTTTTGTTGTGTTGAGTTTTGTTTTGAGAGCTATAAAGAAGTAAACCATAACCCTCTTTATTTTTAGCAGACACCTCTAAAAAAAACTTAAATGGTGTTCTATTTATAAAACAAAGAGTCTGTTTTCACACAAACTTGCTTAGACTCTTTATTAGAAAAAGAGCAGGACTGAGTATCAGAAAAATGATATGTTTCTTTTTCAAGATTTCTTGAATTCATTAGCAACTCTTTAAGAAACAATGAAACAATTGACCTGGTTTTGTTTTTGTCTAAGGGAGGTCACCTAGAGATTGATAAATTACGCTTACTATTCTGACTGAAGAGTTTGGACCCAATGAGTAGCTTGCTGGGGGGGGGGGGGGGGGGCGGGGGAGTGTGAAATTTTAAATGCGAAAGGACAGTCTGGCTTTCTTATGTTGCTGAGTGAAAGACAGCAGACCTAAATAATTCTCTGGTTAACTTATTTCGCTGTCACATTATATAGAACATTTATAATTTCATCATCCTTCAAGGCATTTAAAAGAAGAAGAAGAAGAAAACTTGGTTGAGTAAATTCAATGGCTGTAAACGATTCTAGAAACTGAAAGTAAGTGAACCAGTTCAACTCGGATGAAGTGTTGGGAGTAGATGGCTTCCATCCTCTACTTTATCTTCCTGATCAATTATTTCATGCTATTCCTGTAATCTTTACAATAATAATAAAAGTCAACAATTATGTAATGCTTATTATGAGCAAAAACACCCAGCTAAGAAGTTCACACATATTATTGCGTTTTTTTCAGCAATGTATCGATAAGGCAGATACTTTAATTATCTCCATTTTATAGATAAGCAAACTGAGACTGAGGGCGATGGAGCGGGAGGTGTTAGCACCTATTACGACACAGGTCGGACCACAGAGCCATTCTGGCAAGGGCTGCCCAGTTCTTTGAGCCAGCAACGCACCCCGGCTCAGTGCCAGAGGCACTGTGGAGTCAAATGCTGATTTCCATTCTGTGTTTTCATGGTAAAAACCCCAGAAAGCTTGGGACTCCAAGAAAAACCCCATACCACCTTTCACCAGAAGAATAGCTTTCTTGTTTTCTTCACATTTCCCCCAGTCCTTGCTCACCCTAGGAAAGCTTAGGTGTGGCCTCCTTCAGATGGCCATTTTACCTGGTACTTCCATTTGCAGACACCATTGTCTGTTTACCTGGCTGTCCCCCATCCCCTATTATCTCTAATTCCAGTCTTCCCTGAACACAGAACCTGGGGTGTAGTAATAGTTCAGCAAATGTATGATGAGTTGGATGAAAGAACATGCCTGCATGCAGATTATACATAGATTCAGACATTGAGTGCTTTTTCAAGCAATATTATGTCGTTTTGTTTGTCACGAATGAAGCTTCAATATTTTTTCTTCTGTTTTCATATTCATTATCTTTTTTCTTTTGTCAGTCTTTTTTAAAACATTTTTAAAATTTTATTTAAATCCAAGTTAGTTCATGTATAGTGTAATAATGATGTCATGAGTAGAATTTAGTGATTCGTCACTTACATGTAACACCCAGTGCTCATCACAAGTGCCCTCCTTAATGCCTAGCACCCATTTAGCCCATACCCCCACCCAACATCCTGCCAGCAACCCTCAGTTTGTTCTCTGTATTTAGGGTCTCCATGGTTTGCCTGCCTTTCTCTTTTTATCTTATTTTTCCTTCCCCTTCCCCTATGCTTATCTAAGCAGTATCATGTTTTAAGAATTTTCTGTGTTGCTACTTACTCTTGGTAATTAGCATTTGCATAATATACATTTTACTAGATATTCCAATAGCGGTAATTGTCTTACGATTCCTATTTTTTATGCAGAGTTGAGGATATACTTGTTTCCAATATTTTGCGCTTATGAATAACACTGCAGTGAATAACTTTGTGCATGGCATTTTTACTTACTTTTGGATTCTTTCATTAAGGTACAATCCCTAAACAGGGATTTCTGAATCATCGTATGAATATTTCTGTGCCTTGTGACTGTGTCGTGCAATATAAATTTAACATGAACCAAATATGTAATTTTAAATGTGCCTCGTTAAAAAGTGAAAAAAGATAAAATTCACTTAACAATATATTTAATGCAACCCAATATATCCAAAATATTTAAACATGTAATCAGTATAAAAATGATGATATTGTCACCTAGGGTTTTGTTTCATTGAACTTTCCAAAATACAGCATGTTTCACACTTACAGTACATTTCAAGTGGGGCTAGCGACATTTTGAGGGCTCAGTAACCACACAATGACTATTGTATGTGGCAGCACAGGCCTATGAAACATATCATCCAGTGTTTTTAAATGACCTTTGTTGTTTTTTTTTAAATAAGCTCAGACATTAATCTGTCTTGCCCCATTCTAACCATCAGTCACACATTATTTGGATCACTTCCTTGGGCGCTTATTCTAAACTCTCCTGCTTTTTTCGTTATTATGAATATTTTCTTGACATCTATTATGTTTCAGGCATCATGCTAGATCTTGGGCATGGCTCACAATCCATTGGGGAAGATAGACAAACCCATAACATGACCTTGCCTCAAATGCTTGTTGGAATGAGGTGGGACATCAGTTCAAATACACACATGCATATGCACAACCCAGTAATAATGCAGAGGACGATATATCCTACAAATGACAATTACAGCGTTGAGGGGATCTGGGAAAGCTTCTTGGAGGAATATAGGAGTTGAGCCCTTAGGGCTCAGTAGAATTTTAATGGGCAGAGACAGGGGAGAACAGTTTTGCCGGTGACTATCTCGTTATCCCAGCCAGGTGGCAGGTTGGGATGGTCTCGTGTTGCATTTAGATCTCCCTGGAGCTCCTTGCCAAGGCCTTGCAGCAGAAGGTGCTCAATAATGTTTGCTGAGCCCAATTAATAATATATGGTTGGCTGGCATGGTGAGGGAGACACCAGGGTCTTTCTGCTTGCTTTAACTTCTGAATTGAAGGGGCAGCTTCAGCGTCTCACTCAGCCCTCTGATTGTGTGTCCTGCCAGTTTGCACTCACCGTTTTCTCACTGTACTAAATCGGTCTGGACCGAAGCTAGTTGTTTAGAGCCAAGATGGTAGATCAGTGGGGGCCAACACTTTAACTTACATCTGACCTCCTTGTCACTTATTCCAGCTGCTCTGAGCTTTTCAAACAGCACAAACAGGCAACACAGACAGCCAGTGACATGGGAATTAGAAGGCACTTTCCCTTTAGGTGCAGCTAGGTTTTATGGGCTTTTGTTTGACAGCCTTGCAAGGTTCATAAGGATTGTTATCCCTGTGGCACTGTTAAGGAAACGAGAGATCAGAGAGGTTACTTGCCCAAGGTTATATGGCAAGCCAGTTGGAAGACCTAGAGCTGGAACTCATGTCCTCTGTCTCTTAACTCATTGCCTTGGCATTAACCAAAGCTGGGTCCCCTGTACCTAAATGTTAACACTCAGTGCTTTCAAATGAATCATTTGGTTCTTTGGTATTTACATTCTAAATCTGAGCAATGGAGAGAAGGTACACTTTGTGTTGGTAAGAAGAAGATTAGGGAACAAAGAGCAAGGGATTGATGATACTAATATTTGTAGTGATATTAACATGCTGATGACGACAGGAGCTAATATTTAATGCTCAATATAGGACAAACATTCTGCCAAATGCATTACGTATATTATCACATCTAATCCTCACAATAAATCTATGTGGTTGGTGTTACTGTTGCCACTTTATACACGAGAAAACTGAGATCAGATGGAAGAAATTTGCCCAAGGTTACATTGCTAAGCAGAAAGCAGTCAGAATTTGAACCCAGACCTGTCTAATGTTTAATCCTTTGCACAACAAAGTTATGTTCATGCCACCTCAGCTGCAGGTGACCATGGGCAAGTCCTTAAAATTCTGTATACTGTTTTCTCTAAACCTCATACCTTGCTCACCACTTGGAGTTACTGTGAACGAAGAAATGTGAGATGATTTGTAGTAAGTATGTGCAGATAACATGATATTGTCTACATTTAAAACTGAAATTCCTCATTAAAATGAAAAGCATACCCACCACCAGCAGAGTGATGCTTGACATGTAGCAGGTGCTCAGCAAACATGTATTGAACTACTTGAACGAAGGAAAGACTTCTGTTGCCAAAGATGCCTTTCTTTTGCGGGGGAGGGAAGCCCCCTAAGGCAAGCCCTGTCAGCTTCCTGAGCAAAAGTGTCCCAATGCTCCACTCCCTGGGGGAACCACCTTGCAGTCAGAGTAGAGTCTAAGTAGACCATGGATCTGTCTGCTCATATTCAGCTTGCATTTGGCTGTATGAAAACTTTACACCAAATTATGATTTCTTTCCAAATGATATTAATCCTCATAGAAAAAGGAGAAAATAGTAGACAAATTGAAGGGAAAAAATCATCACTAATCCTCCTCCCACCCCCAAAATAACCATTCAGTATGTTGGTGTGTGTCTTTTTTCTAAGTATGTTTTGCATACTTGAATTCATACTGATACGTGAATTAATACTTTGCTTTTCCATTGACCATCATGGTGTATGCATTTTTTCATGAAGTTACAAACTTCATGGACAGTCGCTCTTAACTCAGTTGACAAATACTAGAACATCTGCTTTGTGCCAGGTGCTAGGGATGCAGAGTGAACCAGACTGAAGTCACCTAGCTTCCGGTCTTCCTGGTTACATCATATTCATGGAGAAGTTATTTTATTGTCCACTTATTACTTATTCTTTTACCATCTATTTTCCAGGCAGCAGGCTTTCTTGCCAGTGTGGTCCTCCCTAGCTATATCCCCGTGGTGCCCCCAAAATATGAAATAGTATAAAAAGAAACCAGCATTATTGTCAAGATAAATGTGTGACAACCTCCACCCACACAGACACATTCTCAAATAAACTAAACGTAATAAAGTCTCTTGTTGGGGGCAGACATTTCATCAGGCCATCCCACCTGTTAACATCAGTTCTTAAGAGTTTGCTATGTAACAAAAAATCTAGCTAATCCTGGACCCGCTTTTCCTCTTACTCTTTTGGGAAATCTAAGTTAAGAAACTCCTCCACCTGCTAGGTTTCTGTGACATGTCTGCAGGGTAGAAGAGGGGGAGAGGAAGGTACAGATGCTCTCTGCCAAGTTGCTGGAGTACTTGGCAATCTTCCTGGCCCCTCCCATCCTGTTCGTCCTGTGCTGTAGAACCAGCCAGACATGTGACACACGTTGCTCTCACAGGCTGCCTTTAGTAGGATGTGGTTTTGTGTTTTGTGGTCCTGGCTTCAGCTGCCCAGCCTTATGAAGGAGTGTGCAGGACGAAATGGAAGGAAATCTCCCCCCAAAAGTCTTCCTGCCAAGTATGCTCCTGGTCACCTCGTGGCCTGGGGGCGGGTCTTCACTTGAAGTCACTGGGTTAATTCTCAGATCATTCTGATGTTCCCCAGCTTCCTCTGAAATTAGGTTACTTAGAAATGAAGGCCAAGGGAGCCTTGGTGGGTCAGTCGATTAAGCCTCTGACTTTGGCTCAGGTCATGATCTCATGGTTCGCAAGTTCGAGCCCCACATTGAACCATTGGGCTCTGTGCTGACAGCTCAGAGTCTGGAGGCTGCTTCAGATTCTGTGTCTCCCTGTCTCTCTGCCCCTCTCCCACTCTCTCTCTCAAAAATAAATAAACGTTAGAAAAAAGAATAGATTTAATAAAAAAGAAATGAAGGCCAGAGATTAAAGACTTCTGTCCAAGGCAGCTTTACCTGTGAAAATGGTGAGCTATGGCTTTATCCTGGGAACTGTATTCAATTTTGTATTCCCAGCACCTACCTTGCCAGACCCTAGCTCACAGCAGGCATCCAGGTTATGTTTGTTGAATGAATAAATGCCCCAGAAGTACCATACTGAGCCCGTCCTCACTGGGCTTTCAACTCAGTAACTGCACACTTCACAAAGAAAGAGACTCCATGTCTCCCTATGACCAAGCTTAGTGCCTGGCACATCCTAGACTTTCAGAAACCTTAGATGAAAAAAATGGATGCAGTAAAGCCATATGAGGGGGTAGTATTGAGCCATAAAGAAGAGTGGAATTCTGACAAATGCAATGACATGGATGAACCCTGAACACAACTGTGCTAAAGAGAATAAGCCAGACCCAAAAGGACAAATGTGGTACAATTCCGCTTACATGAGACACCTGCAGTTGTCATATTCATAGAGACAAAAATTGGACCAGTGCTGGCCAGCGTCTGGAAGGAGAGTGGGGAGAGGGAGCTGTCCTTTCATGGGCACAGAGCTTCTACTTAGGATGATGAAAAAGTTCTGGAGACGGAAGGTGGTGATGATTGCACAACACTGTGAATGTATATAATGCCACTGCATTATACACTTTAAAAAATGGTTGAAATGGGGGTGCTTGGGTGGCTCAGTCAGTTAAGCGTCTGACTTTGGCTCAGGTCATGATCTCGTGGTTTGTGGGTTGGAGCCCCGCATCAGGCTCTGTGCTGACAGCTCAGAGCCTGGAGCCTGCTTCAGATTCTGTGTCTCTCCTCTCTGCCCTTCTGCTCGCTCTCTGTCTGTCTCTCTCTCTCTCTCTCAAAAATAAATAAACATTAAAATTTATTTTTATTTTTTTTAAATGGTTAAATGGTCAGTTTTATGTTATATATAGTTTACTACAATTTTAAAAATGGCAAAAAAAGAAAAACGGAGGAATGCTGCTTTTCTTTTTCTACTCCTCTCCATCCACTGACCCCTTTTTCTTTTAAACCTAGACAGTGGTGCTGGTATCCCTCTTTGAGAAATTCCCCTGCCGGGGGTTAAAGATCAAGGCAAGGCCCATTCTCTGGTCCGGGCACCAGATTTCCTCAGCTGCAAAACAAAATTCTATTTCTGGATACACCTGGGCATGTCCCAAATCTGCTTGACCTGCCCACCAAGACAGAAGTTCTGCGTGGCCTTCCTGCTGCCCTGTCAGGCTCTTTGCACAATTGATGAGCATAGTCTCCT
Organism: Neofelis nebulosa; assembly: GCF_028018385.1. NCBI lineage: Eukaryota > Metazoa > Chordata > Mammalia > Carnivora > Felidae > Neofelis > Neofelis nebulosa. The sequence continues at coordinate 84,829,046 of NC_080791.1, read as the reverse complement.
GCACAGCCCAATGGGAAGGCAACAGACACTGTAATGTTATTTTTAATAATTCAAGGCACACCACATTCGAGAACAGGTCATAGTGGGTTTTGTTTTCTTGGTTCCTGAAGGAAACTCCGCTTACACTATTTCCTTTCCAGCAGGGGAGAGGAAAATGGGTAACAGAGGCTTCATTCGGACACTTGTTCCTTATTAGTTACAGAAAAGGGACACAGTTGGCATGTTTGCATAGACCGCAGTGTGCCCTACCTGGTTTACGAAGCCCCTGCCCACAGCTCATGGGCCTCAGGTGACCGCCTTAGGTGTGATTTGTTCCTGTCCTGTCCAGAGCACATAGACCACATTTATTCACTCAGGCCTTCCCCTTTATCAAAACAGTATCTGTTCTCATCCCCAGGACCTCATAACGAAAGAGCGCGTTACAGAGTCACAGGGAAGAGACGGGACTAGACAGCTGGCGTGAGAGAGGAGCCACCACTGCCCTTTGCAGGCAGCTGAGCCTGTGGTTTGGGCCAGGCAGGCTTCCCAGGCAGCTGCACAGGGCTGTAAATCTTGCCCTGAAGTTAAGCTGTCCCTCTCTCCTAGCCATGTCAACTGGTGCATGTGTCTCTTTGCTGCACAAGGTGTGATGTTCCTCCGTCAGCTAATGCAAAGCATCTTTTTAATTGCACGGAAGAGTAACTTCCAGGCTGCCAAGTGGAGGGACTTGGGGGAGAAGGCTGGCTTCTTAACAAACTCCAGAGCTAAGAAGAGAAAAGGAGGCAAGAAAGGGAGTGGGGCAGGCGTCTGCCTTTCATCTGGATATTCGGGATGACACATGTGGTGCCAGGGAAACTGCTATTTCTAACTGACGGGAAGCTTTGCAATCAAGGGAGGGCTGAGCTGTCAGGTGAGCTAGAGATCAAGAATTATCATGACAGCTTCATGGCATGTGAAAGGGGCTGTGAAGTGCGGTGTGATTTTAACCAGCGGTGGTTAAATTAGCTTCTGTTAGACCTGGTGCGATGTGCAGTGGGAGAGGGGCCGACGGAGGTTGGGAGTGCCAGGCATGAGGAAGGTTGCAATTCTAAAGTGCCGCCATTTAGGAAAGAAAGTGTATGTGGGAACTGGCCCCTGGTTTCTGAATTTTGCTTACTGGAGATGCCAGGCTGTGGTGATGGTGTTAATTAGTAGCTTGTCAATGCTGCCAGTGAACCTGTCCAAGGGCCCTGTTATTAATATTCCAAGGACCCAAGGACCCTTCCTTGAACTTCCCCCAATTTAAGATCCTGTCAAAATCTAACCACCTGTACTAGCCAGCTAAGCAGCCTTGACTAACGTTTTGCCCTGTGCTCTCACATTCCACAGGATTGTCTATGCAAGACTGAGCAAGCGAGCGAGTGAGCAGAGTGCCTGTTTGAAAACTTCCACTCAAAAGTGAGCTGAGGAAGTGCCTTTTAATAAGTAATCAGCCCGAGGAAATCAGACTCTATCTAGCCATCTAGTAATGTTTGCCTATTCACTGGGGACTCTTCAAAAGTCTGGAGCAGGAGGGTCTGTTTACTTGATGGGCTGCAGCCTGGGAGGTTGTAGGAAGAAAATGTAACATGAGCGACTGTTTGTGTTTGTGTGCGTGCATGTGTGTGTGTGTACATGTGTATATACACATACACATATATTGCTCATATATCTTATATATAAATTAAAAGCTGCACATTAACACTTTGTGCCAGTACTCTCCCAAACGTTTTGCATAAATGATCTCACTTTACCCACATAGGCAGATACTCCATTTCGATTTGGAAGATGAGGAGACTGAGAAGCCAGTAAGTAGCAGACCTGGGGCTTTATTGGTCTGTGATTCCATAATCCATGTTTGTCCCTCCTCCCTCCAAAACAAGAATGGCTAACTTTTTACAGAATCCCCAGGTTCTCACAGTCCTAAGCAGTGGCATGGCCGCTACCCCAGCTGTGAACCCTTGCACTTTCCCCTTCACACTTTCCAGGCAGAATCCCAGGGGATCCCACCAGGCTTCCAAGCCTTCATCTTTGCAGGAGGCACCTAGGAGATGGTTAATCACAATCCCAATCTTGAGTCTTCGTGATGCAGCCTTCCCAGGACCGTCTGCACCCGGGGGAATTTGTAGACATTGACCAGCAGGTACCAGCGCCATGAACCCGAATAGCCCATCTGAGCAGACCAAGTGCCAACTTTTCTTTAACAAATCCTGCTTTCCTGGGGCGCTCCTGGCCCCCACTGACGTGGGTAGGGGAGTAAACAGCCATTCACCTGTCCCAACCTCAGATTTATGGTCCAGCAAGCTCCCTTCTGCCCACACCACAGCACCGTGTACTGCAAACACAGATGACCTTTGTAGCGATTTCATCTCAACCTGCTTCCATATAGAAAACCTGTTTTGTGTTGACATTGTTTGGAACAAATTCTGCCTATGTTAACTCCCTTAGCTCCTGCTCCTGAACTTTCAGCCTGGAGAGACCAAGTGCCCCTAATTGCAAGAGCAAGGGGGAGGGAGCCCTGAGAGCACCCACAGCTTCCATCCATGTCTTTGGTCCAGTGGCTTTAGGCAGCTCTAGCTGCCTGAGTTTTCTAATCCCTTTCTATAAGGAGATGGGTTACAGGTCCTGATTGGCCCACTGGCAATAGGGCGCTTTGTGGGACATTTTCTTACAAGTTGGTTCCCATGTGGTATTTGTTAGTCACAGCTAATTATTAAGTCCTTGGCTGAGGCAATAGACATTGTTCCCCTGGATTCCTCCCTCCTCCTTTCCCCCCCTGCACCCCCCATTGCTACAGAACAAAACCCATTGTGGGGCTCGGGAGGTCGACTGTGCACATATTTTCCAGTGAACCCCTGATGGGCTCACTGCTGGGGTTTCATGTTTCAGGTTGAAACTCAACTGGATAAAGCATTATTCATTGATGCTGACACATTTGGTCTCTGCTCTGTGCAGTTACTTCTTCCACACTGGACTCGGTCCCTTACAGGCAATTTAGGTAATTCATTGAGAGCAATTCACGGCATTTATTTAGAATATTGATAGTCTGCACAGACTTATAGAATGTTAGGATTTCTTGATCATAGAAGGACCATCAAGTGCTGGGTTTTGCCAGCTTTGCTCAGAAGCGCAGGCCAGAAAGGAGGAGCAGACTAAGTGAGTGAGTAGGTTCGGAGCCCCTTCTTACCAGCCCTTCAGCAAGAGCACCCCTTCATGTCCCTGCTTTGGGTGTGGGGCTTCTGCATATGATTTCTGCAACCTACAAGCAATCCTGAAACCCAGTCATCAAGTCCATGCACTCATTCATTTTTCAGATGAGGAAAGGAGCCCACTGAGGGGCCTTCTCTTACCGAAGGTTCATGTGAGTTTGTAAATTCATGCCAGAATGAGTATTAGCACACAGGTCTCTTCTGTATGCCCATTTATTACACCATGCTGGAATAATTCTGGAACGCATCACTGAGCTGCTTTTTACCATTGCCTGGCCACTGTCTTGTGGAAAAGGCCTTATCTGGAGGATCTAAAGGAACAGAAAACTTCCCAGAAAAGCCATAATAACATCTTGGAAGTCACACTGCATTTTTACTAAGAGCCACTTCAATCACACAATGCCCTGGCACCGGCTGAAGTTGTTCAGTGCTCAGCCTAAGAGACTGAACGGAGCAGCCCTGTTTTTACTTCACAAGTGTGTGAGCCAAAACCAAAACTGGGCTAGAAGGTTTTAGTTCAGCACTGTGCAGGCAAAAGCAGAGGCTTTGGAGCCAGAAGATCTGGGTTTGAATTTGCACTCCACTACTTACCAATCCTGGGAATATTGACAAGTTACTTGATATCACTGATCTTCAGCCTTTTTGTCTAAAAATAGAGTTGGCAGTACTCAAGGACTGTTAATAATAATTCAAGGATTGTTATGAGGAATTAAATTTAATAGTCTGTGTAAATCCTCTATATAAAGCATATCAGAGACTTGATAAATGTTCCTTTTCTTATAATTTAAGTTCTGTCTCACACTCTCATACACATACATACAGGTTTGAGTCAAAATAAATGCCAGATATTTTTAAAGTTTGCCCTTAACTTGGAAACTTCTGGATTTTGTCACAAGCTTAACATTAAAGTTTACATTAACATGAAATTTGGAGTGTCTGTACACAGTGGGCTTGTCTTACTCTTTTGCAAAGCACTTAAAAAACGGAGCACTTCCTGGGGCAATAGGACTATAGGTTTCCCAAGAAGACTCTGTGAGAGAAACTCAGAAAGACTGGAAAATAAAGTCTTGTTTCTTTGACTCTGGAAGCCCCTGGGATGACCTGGGGGTCCAGAGGCTGACTGCCTTCAGACAGACTCTGGCAGCGAAATCAGAACCCCTCACTGTACCACTACTTGGGTGTGCTTGGGACTCTTTCAAGCCTTCTTTATTTGCCATTCAGACAGGAACCATAGGCCCAGAAGCTTGTTTTCAAAACCTAGGAAAACAGATGTTTTTGCTTATTTTTCTCTCTCTCATGCCAAAATGCTCACTGAGTTTTCACTGGGTTCTGAACTTGTCTTTTTTTTTCTTTTACTTTTAAGACAAATCTTGGAAAGAGGTCATTGTGAAATGAAGGGAAAGAATGGGCATTTCAGCTCTATTTCAGATTCTAATGAAAATGCTTAAGAACCTGAAGACAGGAAGTCCTAGAAGACAAATGTAAGCGAGATTGACTAATTGAGCCCTAAAAGGTTCTACCTGCTGCTTCCCTCAGGCCTGTGGTACCTGGTGCCTCCCCAGCAGCCTGGGATAAGAAAGCCAGCACTTCCTAATCCTCCGAAGAAACCAAAAGCATAGCATCTAGCTGAGCTACAAGGCAGTGTGGCTGCTGAGGGCTGTGTTGATTTTTTTTTTTAAGTTTTTTTTAATTTATTTTGAAAGAGGGAGAGACAGAGCAGGGGAAGAGCAGAGAGAGAGGAAGAGAGAGAGAATCCCAAGCAGGCTCTGCACGGTCAGCTCAGAGCCTGATGTAAGACTCGAACCCACAAACCATGAGATCATGACCCGAGCCAAAATTAAGATGTGGATGCTTAACTGACTGGGCCACCCAGGCACCCCAGGGCTGTGTTGATTGAACGCGTGCTGTGCTCTAGGTGAGGCCCAGGGCCAGTCACAGGTCCTGAAGTTTACAGCTCAGACATTTTAGGTACTGTATTAGTTTCCTATTGGCTGCTGTAACAAATTACCACAAGTCTAGTGACTTATAACACCTGTTTACCATGTTGCAATCTGTTGGTCAGAAGTCTGACGTGGATTTCACTAGGCTAAAATCCAGATGTCAGCCGGAAAGTGTCTTTCCTGGAGGCTCTGTGGGAGAATTCCTTTTCTTTCTTTACCTTTTCCAGCTTCTGGAGGTTGCCCACATCTCCTGGCTTGTGTTGTTCCTCCTTCATGTCCAAAGCCAGCAACAGCACTTTGGGTTTTTCTTAGGTTACATCACTCCATTCTCCTCTTCTGCCTCCCTCCTCTGCTTTTGGCGATGCAGGTGATTACATCTCGCCCCCCACCCCAGATAATCCAGGGTAATCTTCTTAAGGTCAGCTGATTAGCTCCTGAACTCCATCAGTATCCTTGATTCCCCTTTACCATGCAAGGTAATATATTCACAGGTTCCAGGGGTCAGGACATGGACATCTCTGGGGTCGGTTCAAGGGTGGGGGTGGACAGTGTTACCTGCAGTAAGTACATAGGTCGTTTTTACACTAAACACAATAATTGTTTGAATTAGGACTCTTTCGATTGCAGAAACAGAACCTAACTCAAGTTAATAAAAAGGAAAATATTTTATTAGCTTATATAGTTGAAAGGAAAAATGTGATTGGCTTCAGGCACAACTGGATCCGTATGTCCAAAAGGTCATCAGGGTACTCTTGTTTCTTTGCTTGGCGTGTGTGTGTGTGTGTGTGTGTGTGTGTGTGATGATGATGATGATTTGATTCTCAAGCCCGGGCTGTCTGCATGGTGGCTAAGAGAAAGCTTCCAGGCAATTCCAGGCCTACACAGTTCTCAAGACCCAGGATCCCAGAGAGGAACCCATGACCTCTTTTTAGGTAGTACCAGAAAAAGCCTGAGGATGACTCCCAGCTTGGGTCACATGTGCATCCCTAGACTAGTCACTGGTCAGGGAGATCCTAGAACAGGGTTGGGTCAGCCTTTGCAGAGCACATGAACTAAGAGGTGGAGGGAGAGGTTCTCCAAAAAATTTCAGGCACTGTTACGAAAAGAAAGGTGAAAGAGCTAGGCAGGCAAAAACCACTGATGTCCACTCCACCATCTCATTGCTGGATTTTAGAACCAAGTACTTGATTCCATGGTCAGAGCTCATTTGACTTCAGGCAACAAGACACTAAACTTGAAAGAATACAGAAGAGGCTCACCCAGGGCAAATAGGAAGTTAGTTCAAGTCTACGGAAGAAGAGGAATTGTGCAGTCGTTAAGAGTATGGGTTTTGGAACCAGATTGTTTGGATTCATATCCAATTTATTGGTTGTGTTTACCTGTCCTCTCTGTGCCTCAGTTTCCTCATCTGTAAAATGGAGTTAGTTATAGTACCTACCTCCTGAACTTATTGTGAAATTTAAATGTGTTAAGACAAATAAAGTGTTTAGAATAATAGTACCTTGACAGAGAGTAAGCCCTCAACAATTAATAGCTTTAAAAGTTATTATTGTTACTATAAGTAAGCCCCTTAGGATGGCTTAGGAACTTGGAAGATAGTTGTAGGACCCAAGTCAGATACTTTCTTGGTTTCTCTTTTTCTAACTGGGGACACACAGTCTCTTACCTCTGGAACTTTCTTTCAAGCATCTCAGTGAGAACTCAGGTTTCTCACTTGTAAGGCAGATTTTCACATGGTTTTCGGTTGCCCGCTCCACTCTGTCCTTGCCTGTACGTGCCCACCACCAAATGAATGCTGGGTCAGTGTTTCTGAGTTCCAAGTCTTGAGAGAATCTGATAGTCTGGCCCATGATTGGCTTTAAATAAGATTGAACTTCTTTTGATTTGCTGTCACTGACCAAGTTACCTTGGACACAGGGTCGCCTCTTTCAATAGGCACGAAAGGGGCAGCTTAAGTTGAAGAGGAAAGTTGAGCTTAGCCAGAAAATTGACCAACTTGTTTTTTACATGTATGTGCTAGCAAGTAGGAGTTTTCCTACAGAATGGGAAAGAGTCAGTTTCAACAAATAAAGGTTATATCTAGATGTTTGGGAATAGGACAGCACTGGGAACTGCTTTGTTCTGGTGTGATTTAGCCAGTAGTATGTGCAGAGAAAAATTGGTTATTCTATCATTATAAATGGTAGAGGCATGTTCAGCTCCAATTAGACGTGCTCTCATTGAGGACAAAACCCCCATTCATTCACTTTTGCCTGCCTGAAGCATCAACCTCAGAAACTCATTCCTGGGAGGGTGGACTGCTTACCTTCCCTGTCAGGAGAGTGGATTCCAGAATGACCCTCAAACCTTCCTTTTGAGAACAGGAGGAAAAGGCCACGCTTGCTCTTTGTTCCCTGGATCCCCTGTCACCTGTCAGAGCTCCGAACGTTTTCAGCTTTCTCAGTCCAGGATTTCAAAACATCTCCATGTACGGAGGTACATGCTCTGCCTTCAGAGCCCTTGTCCTTTTCTCCAAGGACTTCTGTAAGAATCCTTCCAGCAAAGCAGTTTCGCAGTGATGGGGAGGAAGGGGTACTGATGGAATTTCTTACAGGAAGGGTAGAAATGCTTTGGATCCAAGCTAGGCATCTTAGGAAGCATGGAGATTTGGGGGAGAAGACAAAACATTGTTAAGATTTTGATAGAGGTCAGCTGGGTAGAGTCTCCACTGTAAAGACTCTTGTGCCCCTTTCTGGTTGAACAATTTGCAGGCTCCACACTTGCTTTCAAATGCATTGGTTTTGAAGCAGTCAACAAAAAAGCATCCTGCTGCCAGGGCCAATCATCAAAAAGAGACAAGAGAGCGATGCAAACCGTGGGGGAATGTGCGAGAGAGAAATATTGTAGAGCAGAAACGTGGCTCCACTGGCCTGATACCGTGTGCATTATCTCCCCCAAAGGACCCCGTGGTTTAATGGATGGGGCTTTAACCTGCCCAGAGGTCAGTCTCTGCTGGACAAGTGGAACCTCATCCCTGAGGGCATCGACATACTCATGACACACGGACCTCCTCTAGGTAAGTGAAGCAAATGTTGTCCTTTTGTCATAATAGATGTCTTTTTCCCCAAGCATAATAAACAATGCTTCAGGGATGTAATTATTTCCTTCAAAAAATAAAAAGTGAATACAAAAAGAAAAGCCAGTGTCTTTAAAGAAACCGGTATGATAATTAAACTCAGCAGTTCTGCTAGGCTTACAGGTGTTTTTGAAATTAAATTTTTTTTTAATTTAGTTGAGTCAGGGAAAATCAAATCAGTATGGAGCACCACAGTCTTTGGAACTCGATCATTTATTTTAAGAACTGTATTCACTTTGGAGTAAGGGAAGTGGAGACTGGAGGGAAGAAGGCACAGACCTCTCAATTGCAGGGCTTTTGAATGGCAACGAAATAATGGAAACTTTTGTTTAAAGTAGCTCATTATCTTTTCCCATGTAATAGTGGGACCTGGGAAATCTTTAAAGTTAAACATTTGAGCTGGTTATATAAGCAAAGAATCCTTTAAAAAAAAAAAAAACTAAGGTGTTAAGTAAGGACTTACATTGAAAGTTACTTAAAGATACTCATCCTACAGAATCCTTGAACCTACAGAATCCTCAAACCTACATCCAGGTTTAGATTGCCAGCATGCTTCAAAGCTACCTTTAGTTATGCAGGTTATGGGCCAGAATATGATTTTTTGACTTTTATAATTCTCTTTTAATTATTCATGAACTTGTTATCTCCTTGGCTTAGCCACAGAACATTGTCAAACAGGACTATCACCTGGATCCCCATTCAACAAAGGTGTAACTCTGGAAATTCAGATGCTTCACTTATAGTAGGAGAGCTTTTCTTTTCTTTCTTTCTTTCTTTCTTTCTTTCTTTGAGATTGCAGTAAAAAACATATAAGATGAAATCTACACTCTTAATAAATGTTCAAATGCATAATGCTAGCAAAGGTTGGTTTAGAGAAAGGAAGAAAACCCTTGTTACAAAATAAATTATTTTCAGTCTTTCCCTATGGTTTGAGGTTGTGGTCCATATGACTTCCCTCCTCTGTCAACCTGAAAAATAAAAAATCTAACACACATCCCCTACTGTGAATTTAATCTTTGTAGATATTGTTTCCTCCAGCCCACTTAGGGCTGCTTTCCATCCCTTCCAAGGAAAGTGAGTGCTCTGTGTTTCACATGGAAATAGCAGAAGGGAGGGCCAAGGCGTGAGTCATGGTGGCACATTTTAATGATGTGGAGAAGCAAGAGAAGAGAAGCAGGTTGTGTTGTAGACAGGGGAATTGTCCAGATTTGCACAGGATCTAGCCGTTCCTGACTTTTTCAGTATTTCAGAATCACCATCCCTATGCCTTTTTCCCCCTATTCCATCCCATCCCACCCCATGTTTTAAAAGATCACACTTCCAACAACATTTATCATCATAATGAATTAAGCTCCCTATTTTGCAGCCATTAGAGACTAAATCCTGAATTGCTAGCTAAATATTCTGATCAGCCCTGAGTTACCCAGTGAGACCCTACAGAGAGAGCATCTCAGCCAACTCGGTCCTTTCCCTGAGCAGACTATTCCATGCAGACATGATTCTCCTCAGGCTGTTTATTGTAAACAGGACTTGGATATCCTCAGCACAGACAGCTTTACGTGACTGAAGTATTATTTGGAATATAACTTTGAGCAGAACACTTGATTCGCAGACTCATCAGGCCATTAATGTCGGTACAGAAGCAAGTGGTGGTAGTCCTAAGTCTGCATTCTAGCCTCCAAAGAATTGAGACATCCCAGAAACTTTGAATACTACTTTACTTGTAGTAAATATGGAGTAATCCAGAGAGTGGTTGTGCATGTAGCAAAGTAAGTTCTACCTCAAGGAGTTCCACAATAAAAGGTCAGGTGAGGTTTTCATAAGGTAAAGTTGAACCTTAATCAAAGTATGTTATTGGGATTCTTGTGAAAATGCTGGTTTGGGGTGGGGATGGAGAGGGGCCTTTAATTCTTTCCTGTTGAGTAGCAATCTCACCGTGAGACTTTACTATCATGGTATAGCAGGATGCCTTCTCAGGTTGATTGTATATGAAATGAGATAATTTCTTCCTTCAAGGAAAACCCATCCATGGTAGAATATGCCAATCACTGTGGATTAAGGATTTTTTTCCCCCTAACAAACAGAATTTTGAATCAAACCTCTGGTTGAATTTTTATAGGGCCCCGTTTCCATCTGATGTTCTTACCAGACTCTCTAGCCACTCCCCACACCCCAGTTAACATGTCTTTACAGAAATGCTCTGTCTTCATTGCTGCAGTTCCGTCAAACAAAGTGGAATAAGCTTATCAGTCCGTTTCTGCCTGATCATTTCTGAATAGTAGAAATCACCAACAGAGCTGTGGTATGGATTCCCACTGTTGACGATTTAGCCATTAGTCCAACCTGCCTTCTTTACACCCATCCTGCTCAGGCAAATGGGGTCTATTTCTGGCCATAATCATCCAGATACCTGACTTTTGTTATAATTGATGTCAGTTTTTATGGATTCTCTACATTAAACGTGGAAGTAAGTGGCTTTTACTTTAAAGGTAGTCAGTTAGCCCCAGCTGACTGGATGCCACCATGTGGTCACATTGCTGCCTATTCCCAGAGAGGAGACTGGAGGAGGAGCTTGCCATTTCCAAGCTTTGGTCATCAAGAACTACCAAGGGTTAAAGTTGATGTACCTGAGGAGAGCAAGGTATCTTGTGGCCAGTTTACAGACAGTCCCTACTAGCCTGTCTTTTTTGAGCCATCTTAGAGGTAAACTGCTATAAGAAAGACGTAACAAAAAAAAAAGAGAGAAAAGTAACTGAATTGAGAAAGAAAGAGATATTGCAGGACTGCCGGGAATAAATGTCATTAGGCCCATGAAGATTTGAAACCAGGGCTGCATAAATCAAATCCCTTACAGAAAGAAAAAAAAGATGTTAATTAACAGGAAGAAAAAAATGGAAACCAAAAAAAAATTTCAAGAACCTAAAGAAGACAAAGTGACAAGTGAAAAGTTCCTTAAAAGCCATTGTGAGCTTTAATGGAGAGGCTAGGATTACAGATAATGTAATAAACCTTCTGTGAGTTATGGCTTCCTGAAAGTCTAAATGAAACCTTACCTGAAGAAGGAAAATTAAGAGTATTGATTGCATTTTGCCCTTAGGTTTTCGAGACTGGGTTCCAAAGGAGCTTCAAAGAGTCGGCTGTGTGGAGCTTTTAAACACAGTCCAGAGGCGAGTCCGGCCCAAGCTCCATGTATTTGGTGGAATCCATGAAGGTAAGACCAGCAGAAAGGCATTCACAAGGTCTTGTATCATTATTCATGATCTCATTCCAGAATGGGGACCTTGGGTACAGTTGGAATGACTGGAATAGTGTTGTCAAACTCTTTTTACCAGTGGCAGAACCTTTTGTAATATCAATTGTTAGGGGAAATACCTGCATGTAAAGCTGATAAATATTTTATATGGAGAGTCTCTCTTTTAAGCAGAGTGGAGAGAAAGAAGTAGGTCTGGTTCACCTTAGGGAAAACCCAGCAACCCCAACCCCACCCCCACACCCCAAGGCAACTTCTGGAATCTCAGGGTTCTGATGAGGAATGTTTGCTAACCACCACTGTAGAACAGCCCTGAGGTAAAAAAAAGGACAAATTCTTTCTTTAAGACATTTAGAAGAAATGGCCTGGATATTAGACTAAACAACTTCCAATGCCTCTTTCTACCTGTAAATATTGTGTTTCATATGGAATACACACAGGACCCAGGAAGACAAGACTTTCTTTGAAAAATAACTTTGGACACACAGTGAAAGTTATAGAACAGGAATGGCAGGAACCTGCAGATTTGCAGGTAGTCATTTCCTTATGAACCTCCGAAAACCATTTCAGACTTCTCAGAAATCATCAGCGCTATTAGGTCAGGCTGAGGCTAAAGGGAATAATTAAATCTCCCCCAACTGGAAACTGGTCCAGTTGCCTCTTTCTGCCTTTCAAGGTAGGGTGGAGTCAAGTTCACAGAATCCAAAAGCCTCCCAGGAAACTTTAGGGCTCTAGGTTTCGTCTGTCCTTCCTTTTTTAAACTAGGGTCTTTAGACAGACACAAAGCTGTCTTTCAGCAGGTGTTAGATTTTTCTTGGCCGCACCAGTATCTCCCGGTTTCACGGGTTTGTGTGCAGTGGTGCGTTTACATAGGCAGCCTCCATATTTTCTCCAGCTCCTGCTTACAGCTTGTACTCTGGAGTTCTTTATGAATCTGCAGGTGAGTTGTTGAGGCCTACGTGTCTGATGAAGCAAGAAAACCAAGTTTGCTTTTCAAAGCCCACAAATCCATTGGCTTCCAGGTTAGGCATTAGAGGCATACGTATTGAAAATCATCCTCCTAATGCCAGAGAAAATTGAGCTTGCCCCAAGTGCAGGCACCAGCTGAGTGCATGGAATGCGGGGTGCAGCTCCGCAGGAGTGGACATCATCCTACCCTGACTTGGAGCCGTAGTCCCTGAAAAGGAGGGCATTTCTTTAAGGCATGATACCGGATTGGTGGGGGAGAATGGGTGGGAGCTCATGTCTAAACAGCAGTTCTGGGGGACAGTTATCAGGCTTGAACACCTACAGCATACCTCTGAGTTTGCATTTCATCCGTTTTTTTTAAATCATTAATTAATTTTAAACTAGCCAGACTATTGGGGAATTCCACTGAAGCCCCAAAATAATAAACTTGCTTAAAAGGGAGGAGATCATATTCAAATAAACTTGTCTCACTTTTATTCACTTAAGACAGCTGAAGAGGGCAGAGAGAGGGCAAATACCAACCTCTTGATGGAGAGAGATAACAAGACTTTATGACCCCAGAACTAAACAGTGCACATTTTAAATGCCTCTTTTCTTTTCTTAAGAGATTTTTCCATTGACCCTCATTAAGCTCTCCACAGGCTTACTTAGAGAAATTTTAGCAAATGGAAAGGAAAAAAAAGAAAGAAAGAAAGAAAGAAAGAAAGAAAGAAAGAAAGAAAGAAAGAAAGACCTGTTGTTTCTGTAAGTCCTGATAATTTTTCACGGACATATTTTTCTATGCCATAAGAGCCTGATACCAACATAGAATTACAAACTTAATTGCAGAGGTTCTCAGGTAGATATAGGGTATCCAGGGATATGTGCTAACTTGCAAACATGCTAAAAATTTCAACGAATTAAAAATTATCAAACTGGAAGGGAGCCCTGGGTGGCTCAGTCAGTTAAGTGTCTGACTCTTGATTTCAGGTCAGGTCATTGTCTCATGGCTCATGAGTTCAAGCCCCACATTGGGCTCTGCGCTGACAGTGTGAGCCTGCTTAGGATTCTCTCTTTCCCTTCTCTCTCTCTGCCCCTCTTCTGCTCTCTAAATAAGCAAATAAATAATAAACATTTAAGAAAATTATGAAAGAGGCATACATACCAAAGACCCAGAAAAACTTTCTTAACTTTCTTCCAGTAGGTTGCAAGAGATTTATATTCTGCATGTGGGAAGTGTTTTGGCTTGATCCAGTGCCCAGGTGAGCTTAGGAAACAGGGTCTTATGGTGATGTCTCTGCAAATCACTTGGGTGTTCAGTTATTTGACTTTTTTGAGTGAAATGGAATCAAAGCCACACAATTCGAGTAAGTTAAGATCAGTTATCTCCTAGATAAGGAAGCTGAGCATCCTCCCTCCTGGATCCCAGTGCAGTGCTCTCCCCCACGCGCCCCCCCCACCTGTCCCAAAGCCCATTTGGGATTTGGATGCCTGTGCCCTGAGGAGTCGCTTATGTTACTCATTCTGTTCCCTAGAACTCAATAATTAATGCAGGGCTTTGAAATGAAAATCATATTTTAAAAAGAGGGGAAGAAATGTTTTTTCTTTATTCTCACTAGTAAAGAAATCACAGTCTTTCCCTGACAAATCTAGTGCTTAAATAAGAAAAAAAGAATCACTTTTCTTTGAAGTAGAGGATTCTCCCTTTAAAGAAAACAGAATGTAATTGGAAGGCAGCTTCTGAAAGCTGTTATCATCTGGGGAGGCTTCATTGAATCTCATCTCACTGCCCACTGGCAAAGATTTTTTCAGTTTTCCTTGCCTGACAGCTCACCACTGAGTCACTGTCATTTGTATATATTACAGTAAGCATGACACTCTGTCTCCACAGGTTACGGCATTATGACCGACGGTTATACAACGTACATCAATGCCTCAACGTGTACAGTCAGCTTTCAACCGACCAACCCTCCAATTATATTTGACCTTCCAAACCCACAGGGTTCCTGAAGCTCTAAAAAGCCCAATTGGAATGTGAGGGAAGGTCTATAAACTGTCATTTTTCTAATTATAAACTTACATTCTCTTACTTGTTTATTTCCAAATCCTGTGAGTTCTTTTTGTAAATTACTGGAACACAAATGACTCTAGAGGTTGTGCTTCTTTATTTTTTTTTAAATGGGGCGTCCATTCGAAATGAAAGGAGCATTGTGAATTTGTAAAATGACTTCCGTTTTCTCAAAGGCCACGCCATTGTAAATTGTTAGTATTCGCCAAAGGACAGCCAAGCTTTCTTTTTAAAAGGTGATGAAAGTCTTATTTTAATATGATTTAAGCTGGAAGAAAAAGAAAAAAAAAAAAGAAAAGAAAAAAGAAACAGGTAGGTAGTGTTTTAAAAACCACCCAGATTTGCACAACTGTTTAAGAGTATTGTTTGAAGTATTTTATTTTTTGGTGTTTTGTTATTGCTGTTGTTTTCTTGGTAATGCTTCTTTTTTGCAGACGTGGCCTGGATTTGTAACAATCTTTTCGGCAAAAGTAGGCGTGGAAAAGACTTCTCTTCACACTCTCACTATAAAGAAAGCTGCATCCGGAGAAGAAAACGACCCTCGTTTAAAGGATGGCTTAGCTAGTGAGATCCATGTTGTGGTTATACAAGGTCTCATTGTTTGTTTGTTTTCTTTTAAATTATTTTAGCTTTAAAAATATGGAAATGGAATCTGTCAAGAGCAGGTATTTCACGCAGTTAAAAAAAATTGAGCGCGCAGACTCCTTTTCAGTATGGGTTTATATATATAAATATTTTTTGTGTATTATGACTAAGTTAGGAGTTTAATATTGCCAAGGACAGTACAACTGCAAAGCGATGCTTTATAGCAGGGCATCGCAAGTCCTAAGGGGCTGACACATTTTCTCAGAACTCAAGATCTCAAAGAACTTGAGTTAAATCTAGGTTACAGTTACAGGCGTGTACAGACTTATACATGGTTGCAATGGAAGGTAACTAAAATAAGGCTTAGTTGTCCTTTATATTTAAATACCCTGAATTGTCTTCTTACTTCCTCTCCCTCCCCCCATTTTGCACTGTGTGTCGATGCAATCTTCGCTAGCACAAAATATTGTCGCTAATAGTCATTTCTGTTTTCCCATTGTAAATGCTGTTAAGCTTTATCCTATTTTATGTTACCTTGTTAATGAAATTTAGGAAAGCAGTTGTTTCTTTTAAATTTATTGTGATATTCTATATCTAGCGGCCTTTATATGCAAATAAAATTGCAAGATTTTTAAATCTGTCCTGTTTGGAGGATTGGCTAGGAGGATGGTGGTTTAATCCCCAGGTGGGGAAAGGGGGTGGATTTATTCATATGCAACATTAGTACTCCCTCTCAGGAGAATTAGGATAAGTGCTTTTTTTTTCTGATTTTCAATAAGTCTTTTATTGCCCACCTTTCCCAGGCTGGCAGGTAGATCGATAAGGCACTCTGTCTACTCTTTCCTTCCATCGCACTGTCATCTACCTTGCCGTAGGTTTCAGAGAGTGAATATCTCGTCTTGGCCGTTGTAATTTCTATAGGAAGGGTCCCGGTGCAGTGGAGGCTGGAGATGCTATTGTGGATGTGTGGTAGTGAGAAGGTGAACCAATGGGTAATAGAGTGGCCACTACACAGTCTCCCCAGGAGCAGTTACCATCGCCTCCTTACTGTTTTATTTATTTATTTATTTATTTATTTATTTATTTATTTTTATTGACGTCCGTCGCTAAAATGTTATGGTAGCCAGGAGGCCCCAGGCAGTGGTGGGGTGTGGAAAATAAAGTTATGTCTGTTTTATTTTCTCTGGAACAGCCATTGAAGAAAAGCGACATGATCTTGAATCTGCAGTGTATCCCAAAAGTCTATGTTCCAGTGCCCATCGGATTGTATTCTGACACATCTTCCTTCCCCCCTCCCATTGTGGACTCTTTGGTGTCATTGCTGAGAAGAATTTTTGATTTCAGTACCAGCAGGGTAGAGAGAGTGTTTTAGGCCAGAATTCCAGCTCAGATGCCCATGTAATCATCTGGGGCTATCGTAGTTGGTAATATTTATTAAGTGTCTTAGATGCCACCCAGAGCCTATGGTGGATGCTTTGGTCTGACCTCCCTTCCTGAGCAGAGGTTGTCCATGACCAGAGTAGCCATGATAGGCCAAAAGAGGTCAAAGGAGGTTAACTGTGAGAGGTTAACAGCCCTCCTCTGATCTGCTACATCAGTAGAAGAAGGTGTTGACTTTAGGGCACTCCCTAGGGAGCTGGAGTGAGAGGTGACTGAATGGAAATTTCATCTGGTTACCGAACAAGGAGCTGAGCTCAGACTTCTGGAAAAGCAGGCTTTCCAGAGACAGGTGGATGATCACGATGACAAGTGTGCATGCGCAGCCCTTGACAGCATGTCTGGACCCAAACTAATTAAGCTGAGCACTTACCAAAATTGCTTTCCATTGTGAGTGGGCAGGAAGCAGTCCAGCCTGCTAAATCTACAGGCTAGACTGGCTCATGGTCCAGGTTCACCACTCCGTATGTATGAACTACCTCCAGGAGGGCCCGAATGACCGTCCAAAGGCCTGAAGCTTTCTCCACTGGGCTTTCTAACAAAGGAACATTTGAAATAACTCTTACAAATTGGCACTTTCCACTCTTTCATCACCAGGCACTCTGCTGAGCGGGTCTCCTATGTTGTTTCTAATACTCACAAAACCCTGGGAGAGGTCACATAAGCCCCACTTTATAGATAGGAAACCAAGGCTCCAAAAGTTAAATAAATTTCCCTAGGAAAATGGAAGGTTCAAGACCAGGTCTGTCTGAATTCATAGCCTCTGCCCTTTTTATCACCGTGCCTCTGGACTAGAAAAGTTGATGCCCTTCAGCAGCTGATGGAAAACTGATACGGGCCTGGGGACATCTCTATCATGTATGTATGAGCTACTGGAGCATCCTTCAGTGTGGCCTTACATCATCAAATTGGACCACTTCCTTTCTGCTTGAGGCACACAGCACAGTGCACAGTGGATAGGAGCACAGAGCCTGGAGTCCGTGTGCCTGCCCAAGCCCCAACCCCTCCTCCAGCTGTCTCTGATGTCTTTGCCTGGGTACTTAGCATCACTGTAAAGTAGGGCTGATGATGAAGTTGTTGTAAGTTGTGATACGGAGATCACCACCTGGCATCCAGTTTGTTAAATAAGGTCCCCCATGCTGCCTTGAGATTCTCCAGGTAGGACCTGTCTATTGCCTCCTCACCCTTGAGAGCCCCAGTAGCATTATTTCCAAGAGAGTGTATTTGTTTGCATTCCTTGGAAACTATAATGAACCTCTCTTTCTAAACTATGAAGAACCCCAAGGGCATTTGTGAGAGGCAGATAAGGGGGCCTGACTTTTCAGTTTGGGGATCATATTTTGCAAATCCCTTCTAATCTCAGGAGAGGAAGGAGTCTGTACTCTTCGGAGTTGCTTTAAATGCCACCCGTGGATCTTAGCATCTTTCTCCCTGTGGAGTCTTTACATTCCATGTCACCATCTCCTTCAAGCTCAATTACTGAATTTTTTCTCTACATTTTCTCCCAATCCCCTTTTGTCTTATATAGATGATGTGGGGTTGCTGAAATCCCCTTAAGAGGCAGGTCACTGTTATTGACAGGTGGCCAGCGTTAAGCCTGCCTTCATCTCCATCACTTAAGTAAATAAATACTGTGACCCAGGTCTTAAGTAGGGAGAAACAGAAGCTGGGAGGATTTGGGATTTGTCACTTGCAGATAAAACACTTGCTGTGCCCAGAATAATGCCCCCTCCCCCAACCCTCCAACAGCAAGGATGTGCTGCTCCAGTGGAGTGAACATCCATCTTTTATTTTGGTTTCCCAGTATCTTTTCGTGCCCTGTTCCCACTTTCCTAAAAGTTTTAAGTACATTTTGTTTAATTATTAAACCAAAGTGAATTAAGGTCTACTTTGTTTTGAGAATTTGGCTGTAAGCTGAGGCATTTGGAAACACTGCTGGGCATGGAACAGGAGGCAATGGGATGTGGGGAGGGTTCCAGGACTGGACATTCTTAATGGGTGGTTTTAGAGAAGGATTTAGAGAAGGTATTCAACCCACTTCTGGATGTCAGCTTCCTAATGCAAAATGTTTTTTCTTTTACTTTGTGATAAAGTAGCAAGATTGCTGCCTGTGTCCACTCTGACAAGGCTCTTCCAGAAGTTTAGAGCTGTTTTCCCTTCCTTTTCAAGATGTCACCTCTACCATTTTGTTCCTATCCTGCCTTTCCATGGAAAGATAACCATACTGATTCAAAAACCTCTCTGATAAATCTTCCTCTTCCCTGGTGCCCATTGTAAAGTCGGCCTCTACAACTCACAAGAAGTTCAGAGAGGGTCAGTAGCACCACCATGGTCACAGAAAATCAAGAGATAGCCCCACATTGGCATTTGGGCTCTTAACTTTGAGCATGAACTGCTTTTTCAGTTTGATATTCAGGAATAATGAAAGATGGAGAGATCGATTTGGCCAGACATAATGTGATTTTGTAGCAGAGAAAAACATGCCATCTGTGACTTATTATTATTAAACCAGATTATTTAAAAAAAACAAAACAAAACAAAACTTAAGAATCTGACCTCCAGGTGTTCCCAAGAAGATTCACTTTCTTTCCCCTCAACTAGTCCACATGTAACAGTTCTGATGGGCACCCAATTCCTCCTCCCACAAGAGAGATGTTGCTCTTTGTCACATGTTTTGACACACATGTTTATGTCCAGTCTGGAAGACATTGGGTATCAGTAAGAACCCCTGACTTTGAAATTGGATGTGCTTGCCTTCAGATCTCACTGATGGCTATCTACCATCTGGGTAACCTTGGACATGCTACTCTACTTCCCTCAGGCTCAGACTCCACACCTGTATAATGGGGATAATTCCTACTTCATGATGGATTTGTCAGAGTTGATATGATAATATCACTAAGTTCCTGGGCCCAGGGAGCTATTATAATACACAGAAGATTTTATTATGCTGTCATTCATAGTTTCTTAAAGCAAAAGAAAAAAGGGGGGGGGGGGCAAAAGGAAACATTTAGCTTCTTTTTCCAGGTTATTCAGAGCCCCTCACAAGAGAAAGTGAATTCCTTCAACTGGACCGAGTCAAGGTTGTAGAGCTACAAACTCAAGCCATACATAAATCGAGCTTTTTAAATTCCTCCCTTTCTCTCTCTAAACTATAAGACAAAACATTTGTAGTAGGTTCTTCTTGACTCCTCCTCATTTCCTTCCTGAATTAAGGATGTCTTACAAGACAAAAATCTTGAGGTAAAAGGCCTTTCATATCTGAAAGCATCTATATCTGGGTAATGGTGAGAGAGAGAAATGCATTTCCATTAGGAAGCATGGCCACAGTGGTACTAAAAGCACGAACAGACTAAACACGCGAAGGCAGAGAGCCTGCACCCATCAATCAGCTTTGATTTTTATGAAGCCACGGTTACCATGCGGTGCATCCGAGTGCTCTCAGAGCCCGCTTACCAGGGCAAGGGGCCTGTAATTTCATAGCCCATTTCTGTCCTGACCTTAGTGGCTGACCTTGAGAATAGGTTGAGTTTTTCAGTAGAAGCTTCTGAAATAGCAAATGACTTGGAACCCAAATGCTCCATGCTTGGGCTCACCAACATGCCCTTGCATACACTGGCTATAATGCTTAGGTACCAGCTACTTAATTCTTAAAAAGGACTCATATTTCCTGGAAGCCTTCCCTGAATCCCCCTACTCCTACCCAGAACACTTCCTTTTGGTACTGCCATAGCCCCCACAAGCATTTCTACCTATACCATGTTCTGATTGTTGCTTGTCTGCCTGCAAGCTACATGAGGTCAGCGGCCAGGTCTTCTGTTACTGCATTCCCAGCATCTAGGTCTGAAGAATGCTCTCTCAGTGAATTAATCAATGTTTGGCAGACAATAGCCAGGTATGTGAGAAAGGTAGGAGAAACTAATCACAGATGAAATCGACAGACATCTGAACACTGTAGGGCCAGTGGCGTACTCGTAAGCTTCAGCTGCAAAACTCCATTCTTGTCACTAAAGGTCCTTGTAATTTGGTGAAGAAAACAAGATATTGCCACATGAAGCTAAATAGCAGTTAAGATTTAAATAATAGTTCAAAACAGCAATGAAAGGAAATCAGGGCCTGTGATAGTCAGGTTTGTCCAGTTCTGTGAGTAGCCATTGTTATGAGAAGTGCCAGCTGGGGATTTAAGTCTCAGACAAGGCACTGGCAGCTAACCCAGGAGAGGGAGTCTGAGTGATAATGATAATGTCAGTCCCATGCAGCTTCATTCCTGCAGGAGAAAAACCGGTCTGGCCAGTGGCAATTCCTAGTGTGTCACGTAGCTGGTTTGTTTTCTTAATTTACTCTATGAAATGGTTTTCTCTAATGGCATGCCATTGACGAAATGCACCATAATGTCTCCATCCATCACCTCCAAATGCTTTTGCATGCATCAGTTGTTGACTTGTTTTCTCCCGTTCAGCACATAAATGAGAGGAATGATTTATCCAAGGCCACCAGTTACTCTTATGTGGAATCTGAAATAGCTCTCTGGAGAAATACTGCACTAAGCACATGTTTCTTTATGCTGTTCTCAACTTGTGTTAGAGGGTGACTTTGGCCTGGGCTGTACTGCTGTCCTTCTGACCAGTGTTTCCCCGGTAGCTAGTCCAAGTGTCCCCTGTGGTCTGTGACTCTCAGATGTAAGAGCTTGTGTTCCTGTGAGTGTGACCACTAAATTTGGATTACAGGATATGGCAGCCAAGGCTTTGGCCTTTGAAGCTGTGTATGGGCATTTGAACAAGCAGTGATTCCACCCCCCCCCACCCCCCACCCCCCGCCATGAGCTCTCTTGAAGTCACACTCACCAGGAAGAGAAAAGGTATCTCATGCATGAGTGCAGTTCCCCTTCCTTCTTTCAATTTGCCTCACTTCCTTGAACTCTCCATGCTGGAGACTTCTGGCCCCTAACCCCTCAGTTTTGCATAGATTGGGAGATCAGAAATAGAAGATAAACAGGAACATCAAGATAATTCTTATCTGCTGCAGGTTCCTTGAGCGGAGGCATAGTATGACATTCTCTAAATAAGGTCTTTAAGTACTAACTCCAACATGAGAAGGGGCACCTCCACAAAGTTTTTGTCTTATTAGATGATGGTGATAATGAAATTAACAGTTAGAAGCATCAAATAATACAGAGACCCTAAAATGTTAAACACAGCACTCCTATCTGTAGCATTAATAAATTGTGGCGAGATGTGAAATACTAGGTTTATCTTAATTCTTAACGTAAAAAGTTGAAAAATACAGCTTGGAGGGTTTCACCTGAGAAATTTGTTTAAATATATTTCGTAGAAATAAGAAATAAGAAAAATGATACTTTTCACTTCGTATTAAAGTTTCTCTCATGAAAGTGGTGTCTGTGTGTGTGCGCGCACGTGTGTGTGTGTCTACTTCAACAATATTATGCCCAATATATAACCAATTAACCTTTTTCCTTGACTGGCTATATTTCTGGTTACCAATGCAATTGAAATAAGATGTACAGAAGGGTAAGAACTTTCCTTATATTGTTTTCTAAAGGACTAAATAATGAAAATTAAAAATCTGGAGATAATCATAAGACCACTAGTTGCCATGGGAGTCATATGTTGGTTTCACATCATATGAATGGAAGCTATGTGTTCTGCAAAGACTCAGAAACTAAGGTAGATGGACGTGTATTTCTCCTGCATTTGCATTTAACAGGTCACCTTCCCGAGGAAAGGTGAGGTCTATGGGTTTCGCATCCAGGAATGGCAGTAAAATTATTTGAGTTTAGAGATTGCTCAGAGAAATTTACTCAATAAAAAAATAAAGTGCAGATGGAGGAGTGGGAGAAGGAAGGAGAGAAAGCAAGAGATCTGGATCCAAACCTGAATGAACCTTTTGACTTCCCAGGTTAAGAGGTGTGACCTGTGCATGTCGTTTGATCACTTTCTTTCTCTAAACTATGAATTGATAGATTTTTCCTCTCTGATGTAAGGACACCCTCGGACAAAGGGGACAAGTGAGTTGCCTGGTGGTTTTATTAATAGGAGGTCTGCTGGCTTTTGTGGGGGAAAGGAGAGCCAGACCCCTCATCACAGTCTCTATGTGTTGGCTTTTTCCAACACAGTCAACACAATGGCACATGGGAACCTATTTGGTGAGGATGTTCCTCTTACAGAAGACTTTTCCTAAGAAATAAATTATGTATCTCTGGCGAAATGACAATATGCAGGCTATTCCAGCTATACTTGTGGATTCAGCAGTATCCCATTTATTGATATGAATATTTATATCCACACCAGTAGTGCTGTGGTTGTTGGTAGTATTTGCAGTGAACGGCTTGGCTGGGATGCTGAGGACATCACCTACTGTTTGTAAAGCTCAGCATTCTCAAAGCTATTTAAAGAACCCCTTCATCCCTACCACTCTGGCCCAGTGTTAAAAGTAATTCAATAGAGGCATTCTCCTTTCATTACCACCCCACCCTCCCCCAAATAATTACTGCTGACCTAGAGGCCTTCTGGAGGTAGATGTATGTTGGTCATTTTTGTTTTTTTATGCAGTTCTCTTTCATCTGAAAATTTTGTAAACTTGTAATTGTCTTTCCCCAGTTGAATCTGTATACAGTTCTTTTAGTTTGCTACAAAAATGTTTCTACTACTTCCCTGAAGAGATTCTGTTTTAGTCCTTATTTTAATTTTTTTTTTTAACGTTTATTTATTTTTGAGACGGAGAGAGACAGAGCGTGAATAGGGGAAGGGCAGAGAGAGAGGGAGACACAGAATCTGAAACAGGCTCCAGGCTCTGAGCTGTCAGCACAGAGCCCAACGCAGGGCTCGAACTCACGGACTGTGAGATCATGACCTGAGCCAAAGTCGGATGCTTAACCGACTGAGCCACCCAGGCGCCCCTAGTCCTTATTTTAGAAAGGAGGTTTGGAAGTGCGGTGGCACACCCAATAGATGTCTTTCAGGTGTTTTTAGTGGCCAGGAACATATAGCTGGGGGATATTAGATTGAGGCCAGGGAAGCAAATGTATATCTCTACATCCATGCACCAGATAACTAATATTTATCGTGTAGGCACTCTGTTTAGCATAAGTCCTCAGCCCAGAGTTGGGCCAAAGAGAGTCTGCAACCAAAGCTTTAACTACCTGGTCTAACCTGAATCAGAGCAAATGTACCTGTGTTCCTCCAAGTGACGTGTTTGAAAATCAGTGATGCTACTCCATTTTCTCCACCTGCTGTCCTGTAACACACAGGCTCAATCTCCTGTAGTGGTTTTTGCTGACCACAGCTTACATTTCATAACTTTCATTTTTGGGCCATGATGTGTGTAAACTGAAACCGTGTCAGTAAATTCATTTAAGAAGGTTTGATGACAAATATGTTTTATTGGAAAAAGAAATGAATACAAAGCAATTGGCCTTTGGATCATGTAGTTAGGAGTGCATGTCTATAAGCCAGAGAAGTCTGGCTAATGTTACATCTCAAAAGTTAAAGTTTTAGGCCTTTTGATGCTTTCAAAGTTTGGATGACATGTCTTAAAACAGATATGCACTCTCTATTCTTCAAGGATTTAGAACTTCACTGGCTAATTCTAACATGGATATCAGCAAAGTATGTTGAAAGGGACACCCACATAATGAAGAATGGAATATAATTCCCATGGTTCTGGACCTTAACTACTTTAAAGCTTTGAGACAGTTGCTGAATTTTCCTAATGTTTTAGGATCCCTCCTTTTTCTCCCAAATAAGTCAGTCACAAAACTCCTCTCCACAAATATGTCTCTCTAATTACAATTAAAGAATTAATTACAAACTCAAGACTTTACATATTTCTTCACAACAGTGCTAAATTTCAAGACTCTATTTGTGAGGCCGAGATATATATATATTCTTTTTTTTTTCCAGAAATTTTCTGTCTTTTTTAAAAGCAGTATCTTAAAGGTTAGAGATTATGGCCATAATTTGATTTCCACAATTTATAATCTTTAGCTGGTAGTTCAGCCTTTTTTTTTTTTTTTTTTTTTTTTTTGAGATTCTACTGAGGTCTTCATTGCAAATGAAGTCTCTCTAATCTTCACCATTGTCCATTTACACATGAGTAAATATGTTAAACTATTCGTAAAATGATAAAATAATTCTGAAGATAAATGCAAAATGACTTTTACGAAGACCCAAAACAGTACATTACATTCTACTCTGAGTAATGTCTGCCAACATTCCAGAGGCCGGGGATTTGATAAAACACCAATTTAAAGGATGGGGAGAAATGATTCTGTGAGTGAAGAATTCCAGCTCCTTGGGTTGGAAGTCTAATTCTAGAGGGAAGGCGAAACATACAATTTTTTCTTACCTTTGTAATTCAGCAATTCCTAAGCTAATAAATTAGAGTAAGTGGTTAGTCTGAGACATAGAGAAAATTGGATACAGCATGAAAAATTAACAGCAGTGTTAATGAGAAAATGGTTGGCTTATAAGTCCTATGCTTGAATTTAGTATGCAGAGTGATTACGTCTTCATAAAGTTGTTTATTATTATTTAAAAAAAAAAGTATTCGATCTCTTTTTAATGTTTCCAGATCCTACCAAGGTCAAAGAAGACAATCTCTGCTTTGTCACATTATGTTCTGGTATAAGGGTTGATAGTTTAATGAAATTGTTATAGAAGAGCCAGCAGCCAGTGTGCATCAGACTTGTGTGTGTCACTGGGAGAGCATCTTTCACAAACAATTAGCTCTTTATAAGACATATGATAGTCCTCACATTTATCATATATGTCCCATGCCTCCTGAATAAAAACACCATTTGCAACCAACCAAAATTAATCTGGGTCCAGTTGAAGAGAAGGAAGTCAACCCCTAGTTCCTTGTGGGGAGTTAACTCTTTCAAGTCTGATACATACCATTTTATGCTCTTTAGTTGGTAGATCTTTACCCATTTGTACTAGCAAAGGGCTATTTCTTATAGTAAAGGAAGTTTAATACATCTCTCTTGCCTAAGTGATACTGGATAGGAACCAAAATTCACTCTAATTCACTTTGAAAAAAGGTGGGGAGGGTCATTTAAAGGATACAGACATAATAAATGCAAGAAACAAGCAAGCCTAGCAAGAGAACAAACCAAGAATCTTGAGGCACTTCAGGTAGTAGTTGTTCATGGATCTTTTATCTGATGCTTAATAAAAAATATTATCTGATCATCTTCTTCATAATCAAGGAATTGGTACCCCAGGTCATGTGTCCAGCCCTGATATAATCAGCAGTAGAGTCACGTAAAACCTAGAGCCACCCCTTTGGGGAACGAGTGGAATAGGTTGGGTTTAGGTCAGCAGTATACTAATGAGGACAAACATTACATATTCTTGTCCAAAGCCCCACACAGTTTCATCCCTAGCAGCTTCCCAATAACTCATTGGTGTGGCCATGAAGGTTAGCTGAAAGAATATAAGTGATAGAGGTAAGTCTGTCTCTGCTACGGAAAGGGAAAAAGGCTACAATAATTCATAGCCCTTGATGTGGTCATAGGAATCATAGTACCCCATGTTTATTTATAAGGATAATGAGTTATTAAAAAATCCCCAAACCAATTTTCCTTGTTTCCTACAAATTAGAGAAATAGATTAGTGAAACTCAAGGAATAAATCATACCAGCTAATCTATGAAGCATCTCTTGCAAGATGTTTTGCCCTGCCCATATTAAAGATCCATAATAGACAGATTTTTAGTCACATGGTTAAGCTAAGTCATACGGTATATGGTTGAAAAGATGAATCTGAGATGATAATGGTGGCGAATAGTTCACATTTTTAGTATCATGTTTGGAACACGGGATTTGGGGCCAGGCAGATTTGGTTCAGGACAGGATTCCATCACTCACTAGCTATGAGATTTTGATCAAGTTTTAATCTCTTTGAGCCTCAGTTCCCTCCTCATTAAAATGAGTGATAACAGTACTGATCTCATAAGATTATTGAAAGGAGTCAATGAGAAAATGGATGCAAAGAGCTTAGCATGGTGCCTGGCACATATGTGCTACCATTATCAAATCATTTATTAGACCTTTTTATATATTCCAATGGTTGATTTATGACTTATCTCCCTTGTCCTTTTCTACACTCTTTAAATTCACTCTGCATGTGCATGCATAACTTTTCTAAATAAGCAAACAAAAAAAAAAGAACATTTGATTAGTGATTGAGATGAAGGTGATTGTGTATACTGGGCACTGAAATAGAAATGTGAACAAAGAAAGAATGGAAGCTGGTCAGATGTAGGAAGTTGTGACTCTGAGTTTGCAAGTAAACCTGAGATTTCCTTCAATAAATTTGGTTTTCTCCTCGGTCTCCTCGTTTTGTTAAGCTGAAATACAGAAAGAGAAGGCACTTGTTCAAGACCAGCTCTGAGAACCAAACCACCGGCCACTTGCAAAACTTAAATTTATAGCACCCATAAAATGTATAGTTATTATGTACAAGCATAAGGAATAAGCAGTCTCGAGGATAAGAAATTTAATAAAAATTGCAGATACAGCCAGCTGCTAAAGGCTGGAATGGGAATATTTTCAGCAGTGGATATGTGCTGCCGTCAAATGCTTAAATCCATACGGAAGGGGCATTAAAAAGGCTGTTGAGGGGTCAAGTTGCTCCAAGTATTTTGCAAGGTTATATTGCCCGTGAATGAATGATTTTACTCAGGGGAGTCAGAGGACAGAGTACTCTCTTAGTCCCCAAGGAGTCTTATCTGTTGTGACTAGCAAAAACCCCAAGTAGGAAGATGGGTCAGCGATCTGAAATCCAGGCCTTGCTGGAATGCGTTGATCCTTAGAAGTAAGCGTCTCAGTATGATAAATACGAACTCCTCAAGCCCGTTAGGGAATGGAAATTTAAGAACCGGTTGGGTCAAAGATCAGGAAATTTATGACGATTATCTGCGGTTACAGTGTAGAGTGTTTGAGGATGGTTTAAGCCAAAGAGTCCAGTGCCTGTAAATCTTGAGAGTGATATTAATACCTCTGTGAGCATGTGTGTACAACGTTTCTGAAAAGATTAATTGCAAAGGCCAGTTCCCAGGAAAGACAAGCAGGTAATTGGCATTTAATTAATGAGAATAAGTTATATTAAATTAAAGACTTAAAATCCTTGATTATTTATCTTCCTGTAGCCAGTGTGACAATCTACTCTTAGATTATTAACTCAGCACTGTTTTTCAAGAGGTCAAACTGAACCTTCTGTTCAGACTGTATAAATAAGAGTATGTTTGCATCTCAACCATGGGAACAAAATAACTTTTGGGAAATCACAGAGGGCTTTTTTTTTTTAAATATAAATACTTTATTGAAAATTAAATCTAGCTGAGGATTCAAGGAATTCCCAGGCATATCCCATACTTCTAGAATCAGAAGAGTTGACATGAACTATTGTGTAGTAGAAAGGTTGTGAGCTTGAGGGTCAGTCTGACCTGGGGGTAAGTCCTGGCTCAGCCTCATATTAATTACATAACCTTGGGCATATTATTAAAATTCTCTGAGGTTCACTTCTCTTATCTTCAGAAATGGGAAAATAATACCTACCTGAAATACATTGTTTGAAAAATTAAGTAGAATAAATTTCCATGGTCCAGTGTCTATATCACATAGATAGTTCTCAATAAAAGATTTTTCTCTTTACTTTCTCCTTTTGTAGCACCAAATCACAGCAGTTAGAAAATTATTCCATAACAAAGTTGGAGAACTCATTCTATTTCAATTTAACAATTGCTATAATGATACATTACTCAAGACAGTGTGGTTTTGGTGAAGGGATAGATATATACTTGAATGGAATAGAATCGAAAGTCCAAAATAGACTCGTATAGTATGACCAATTCTTTTTTTTTTTTTAATGAAGGTGCAAAGGCAATTCAATGAAGAGAGGCAGGTCTTTTCAATAAATGATGTTAGAACAATTCAACTTGAAAAATAAATAAATGTGATTGTGCAAAAATAAGTAAACTTAGGCCTAAACCTCATATCTTATACAAAAATTAACTCAAAATGAATCTTTGATTGAATTGTAAAGCATAAATCCGTGAAACTTTCAGAAGAAAACATAAAAGGAAATATTCATAACTTGGAATTAGGCAGAGTTCTTAGAAATAACCCCAAAAGCATATTCTATAAAAGAAAAAAGGTAAGTTGTACTTCATTAAAATCAAAAACTTTTGCTCTGTCAGACACACTAGATATTGAAAAGACAAGCTACAGGCTAGGAAAAAGTATTTGCAAATCACATTACATCTTATAAGCTAGAATGTATTTTTAAAAGTCTAAAAAATCACATTAAAAATGATAAAAGATTTAAATAGACACTTTACCAAGGAAGAGATATGGATGGCTGATAAGCCCAAGAAAAGATGTTAAACATCATTAGCCATTAAGAAAATGAGATGCCACTGGGGCGCCTGGGTGGCGCAGTCGGTTAAGCGTCCGACTTCAGCCAGGTCACGATCTCGCAGTCTGTGAGTTCGAGCCCCGCGTCAGGCTCTGGGCTGATGGCTCGGAGCCTGGAGCCTGTTTCCGATTCTGTGTCTCCCTCTCTCTCTGCCCCTCCCCCGTTCATGCTCTGTCTCTCTCTGTCCCAAAAATAAATAAAAAAACGTTGAAAAAAAAATTTTTTTAAAAAAGAAAATGAGATGCCACTACTTGCAAATTAAAACCATGTGATACCACTGCATGCCTGTCAAATGGCTAAAAAAAAAAAAAAAAGTAAAAGAATGGGAGGAAAAAAAGAAAATTTGAGAACACCAAGTGTTGATGAGAATACAGAACGACTAGAATTCTCATGCACTAATGATAGGAATGTAAAATGGTACAGAAACCTGAAAAATGACTTGTTTCTTATGAAATTAAATATACATCGATCATACGACCTAGCAAACCCACTCCTGGGTATTCACCTTAGAGAACTGATTACTTAGGTTTACACAAAATACCTGTACACAAATGTTTATACCAGCTCTTTTTTTCAATCACCAGAAACTGGAAACAACTCAAATGTCTCAGTGGGTGAATGTTTAGACAAACTGTGTGACATCCATACAATGGAATACAACTTGGCAATGAAAAAGAATAGGCCATTAATACACACAACAACTTGAATGAATCTCAAGGAGATTATGCTGACTAAAAGAAGACCAAAAAGTTTATATTCTGTATGATTCCATTTATATGATAATGGCAAAATGGCAAAATTATAGCGATCAGTGATTGCCAAGGATTAGAGTGGGGGTGATATGTGACTTTAGTTGGGCAGAGTGGGGAAGTTTTGGGGTGTGGGGGGGGCGGAAGGGCGATGGAACCATTTTGTACCCTGACTGTGATGATAGAGGTTGTTAACATAAATCTGTACATCTGTTAAAACTCAAAGAGCCACATTCTTCCCACCCTCAAAAAAGTCAAATTGACTATATATTAACTTTTTAATAAAGTAAAAAGAAAGAAAATTATTCCAGCAAGAAGTCATTTTGACTTCTGATAAATAAGACATAACACCCTAGAACTCTGGAACTCTTCTGTAAGTATAGTTTATTCATTTATTGGACAAATGTTTACTGAGTGCTTTCTATATGTCCACATTATTTTAGGTGCAGGGGGTGAAGTACTAAATGAAAACCCATGGGATCATGAGTCACCATAAATAATAACCATATAGTACATCAATATAAATACTATGGTAAAAGTAATAGGATATTGGGGAAGGTAGGGTTGACATTTTATGTAGCGTGGTTGTAGAGAACAATTGAACCATAGACACAAAGGAAAAGAAAGAACAAGTTATACAAATATCTTGGGATGAATGTGCAGGCACAAGGGGAAATCCTAGGGGCAACTCCTCCACTATGGTACACAACACTGGTCAGAGTTAAACCACTCTAGTTGAAACGAAGTGAGAGATCCCTAGAGAATCCTTTGCAGAATTCTAGGGTTAGGATGAAGAATGCAATGCAAAACCACTAAACCAACCCAACCCTATAAAGAGCTTATTTGGTTTCAAGCAAAGAAGAATGCTCTCCTAGGTAAGAAAAATCCCTGACCCAAGGACAAGATGAACTCTTTGAAAATGCTACCAGTTGGAGGCAGGCTTTAGGTCTAGATGATAAAGCCAAAGTTACCTAAAGACCACAGAGACTATGTCCAGGGTGAGGTGGGGGCAGAAACCAGCTTATCCAATATCAAGGACATGGAGGGGAGGAGACTGGCCACTGGTATCTTTCAGTGATGCTATGGTTACCCACTAGGTGTGGTGGAGAAGCAAGACTAACCCAAATGATTCATAATTGATTTGGGACAGGGGATCAACCGTGGATGGAAGGTGATCCCAGATTGGCTGCAAATTGTAGATTCCCAAATTCAAGGCATAGATTGTTAGAGAAGTAGTGGCTGGGAAAAACCCTGAGATTGACAGAGGCCAGCAGAGGGGGACAATGGCTGATGAGAAACAAGTCGAAAGACTGGGACAATTGTAGAATGCAAAATATTGGATAATGTGACTGGAAAGAAGCTAGTGGACACATCAAAGCTGATTTGACTTGAGCCCTGACTGAGCACAGCTGAAAATATCCCCAGATACTGCTTCTTCCCTCCTCTAGCCTCAATGGCTGTTTCTTGAATTTGTCTTGAAGATGGACAGACCTTCAATGAAAAGCAGGAAAACTCCCATCAGTTTGTCCACTACTATCCTACTCTCTTCTGAACTATAGCTCAGGAAAATCCAAAAGAACCCGTCCCCTTTAAGAACCAAGAGCTTGCAGGGACTGGCTCCCTGCCAGTGTGGAAAAGTAGAACGGTAGACATTTAAAGCCCTGTTTGAAAACTGTCATTTTTCCAACAGCCTCAAATGGGGTGATTAATCAAGAAGCAATTCCAGAGAGAAGCCATCTTCTTTACCTACTTAAATCTCCCAGGTTAAGTTGTATTTTAAGCTCTGGCTTATTTTTAGACAAGTTTGTTGCTGTTGTCTAACCCTATGTTAAAGCAATTATTGTCTGCGAGGGTCATGCAGAGTTCAGTAGAACTGAAAAACTCACAGCCTTTAGCACTAATGGGGTGAGTAGCACATTCAGGGTCTTTTCCTTAAAGGGGCAGAGCAGAGAGAACTGTCAATAGGACAAAACATATTTAACATTTCAAGAGAGGAGAAGCTGCTGCTTTTTTGGCCTCTGGCAAAGACCCCAAAATCAAACAAAAAAACTTTTGAAGTCAAGTCTGATCTTCCACATGCCAGCACTCAAAAAATATTGTTGAACGTGTTATTTGAACTCAAGTGGCAAATTAGAAATTCAAAAACTGGAGGGAAGAGAACTAGTATATTTTGAACACCTACTGTGTTCCAGTTGCTTTGCCTAAATTATCTGAATTCTCACATCTACTCCTTTGCTGTAATTGTATATTCTATTATTAAGAGTACTTTGCAGGTGAGGAAATTGTGACTCAGAGAGGTAAGTATTTTGCTCAGGATTACACAGTGAGTAACTGGCAGAGCCAGCATTAGAACGCAGTTTGGTCCGACTATAATATGTGGACCCTTTTCACACTACTCCCCGGCCCACCTTCCAGCACAACAGTAGGGTTTTAAATGTCAGGGTAACTGGGGACGTTGAATTTTTCTTTGTTCTTTTAGATTCTGGAAATATATGTTAAGATACTTATTTCAGACAACTCTCTTTAATTGGAATTCTGTCTCTTTGAGAAATAATGAGAAATAATACTTATGACTAAATATCAGATATCGAAGCAAAATGACATTCCTCATTGAATCTACACAGAACACACATATACACATAATTAAAAATAAAAATAAAATATTCAATTATTGGGGCGCCTATGTGGCTCAGCCAGTTAAGCGCCCGACTCTTAGATTCGGCTCGGGTTGTGAGCTCTTGGATTCATGAGTTTGAGCCCCACATCAAGCTCTGCGCTGGGAGCAGGGAGCCTGCTTGGGATTCTCTCTATCCTTCTCTCTCTGCCCCCACCCCCGCCCCCCGTGCTGTCCCTGTCTCCCTCAAAATAAATAAATAAACTTAAAAAAAAAGATTCCGTTATCATCCCATTTTACAGAGAAAGAAGCTGAAGCCCAGAAAGTTTATGTCTCTTGTTTAAATTTTTTTTTCAACGTTTTTTATTTATTTTTGGGACAGAGAGAGACAGAGCATGAACGGGCGGGAGAGGGGCAGAGAGAGAGGGAGACACAGAATCGGAAACAGGCTCCAGGCTCCGAGCCATCAGCCCAGAGCCTGACGTGGGGCTCGAACTCACGGACCGTGAAATCGTGACCTGGCTGAAGTCGGACGCTTAACCGACTGCGCCACCCAGGCGCCCCGTCTCTTGTTTATATATGACAGCCAGTGCATGGTAGAGCCAGAATTCAAACCAAGCATTTTGATTGGAGAACCTACTCTTCTCTGCTGTTTCATTAGGTGCCATGGTACCTCCCCTGACAGATAATATTCCACATTTCCTCGGTGAGGAACCTAAGGACTGATCTGCAGCCTTTCTGCAGGGTGCGGCAGCAGCTCAAGAAAGAGAATGGAATGCTTATTTGAGCAGGCTGTAGACATTCTCTCCCTAGCTTCTGGGACCTGCAGTGCT
This sequence comes from Neofelis nebulosa, assembly GCF_028018385.1. NCBI lineage: Eukaryota > Metazoa > Chordata > Mammalia > Carnivora > Felidae > Neofelis > Neofelis nebulosa. Next base: position 84,795,864 of record NC_080791.1, on the reverse strand, counting down.
TGTGTGGCATGGCTGTGGTATGTTGCTTAATGGCTGCGAATTCCTTCCATTCCAGCGTCCGGGCCCCTTTGCCCTATAATTTTGCACCCTCCACTGTCCAGGAGGAGAGTCTATCTCTCCACCCCTTGCTTCTGGACTGGGGTTGTGACTTACTGGGACCAATCCACTTCCACCGTCTTTGAATGCTGCCCAGAGGCCACCATACAGAGAAGCTGATCTAACCTACTGAAGATGAGGTGTCAAATGGGAGAGAAGTGAGGCATCCCAGCCAACAGCCAGCACCCACTGCCACACATGCCACGTGCACTACCGTCGTTATCTTTGAGCCCAGCTGGCCCTTTGGCCACGTGCAGCTGCTTGAGTGAACCCAGGCAGAAACCTTGGAGCTAATTCACGGAATCATGAAAACTAATAAATCATTGTTTTAGCCACATTTTGGGGTGGTTTGTCACACAGCAAAGATTAACTGAAACAGTGTTCCTTTGAAGTTCAGAGCAATGGAAGGGTGCACCCTTGGTCAACACACTTCTCTGGAATGCTCCAAAGGTTGCCACTGTTCACTCAATGAAATGAAGCCCTCCAGAATCCTGCCTTCATTACCATAAGCTCCTCCAGGGAACAAAGGATGGTTTCAGGGCTCTTTTATCCTTTAGGCCACATAGTCACCCAGACTATTAGATTGACAGTGTTTGAGATCTGAAAAACATTGTTTATATATATATGGTTTTGGGTTTTTTTTAAGTGGAAATTCAGGGTGTCTGGATGGCTCAGTTGGCTGAATATCCAACTTTTGATATCTGCTCAGATCATGATCTCATAGTTCATGGGATCGAGCCCCAAGGTGGGCTCTGCACAGACAGCACAGAGCCTGCTCATGCTTTCTCTCTCTCTCTCAAATAAACTTAATAATAATAAATTTTTTAAAGTGGAAAATTAAAACCAATAAATAGTTGAATATCTGAAAATGTAATAACATGCCAACTGGTTACTTGCATTTCAACACTCACAATGATACACAAAATATATTTAATGTGAACCATTGTACTTGAATAAATGACATAGGATGTTTCCCTAAAAGGTAGATGATCTGGGGCATAGGAAGATTTTTAGTGGCTTGGGCATTTTGTGTGCTGATGGATCTGGAAGCTCTGTATATTTGGCCATTAAGGTTTACCCAATGCCCCAAACTTTCACTGTGCTATACTCTCCTACCTTTGGGAAGAAGATAATTTATGGAATTCCTAAAACTAAGGGCACCCTATCTACCCATGTCAGTTACCAAAAAAGCCAGCCACACCTGCCTTAGCCTCTGAGATGCTATGTGAGGCAGATCAACGTGACTAACATCAGCAGAAAGGTCACAGAAAAGGAGTATGTTTTTTTCTTTCTAGAGAAACAGAGGATTGTGGGGCAAAGTGCATCATGGGGTACTTAAATGAAGCCATTAAAGATTCCAAAATTGTTCATTAGCTAATTGAGAATTATTTAAAATCTAAATCCCACCAGAGGAAAGGAAGCAAGGAATACCTGAATTTCTGTACATCATAACCACAGCCACACATTTGATGAGAACATAGAAGCAAAAGCTGGCATAGCAGTTTAGCAGGGGGACCAAAAGAACTCTACTGCCACATTAATCCACAAAGAATAGGTAATCTCCAGGATGCCATTTTCAAAGATGAGAATTTGCCATTTCCGCCTGAGTCGAGTTCTCAGTCTGGTTCTGCAAGTGACCACACACACTATTTTTGTTCTGATATTCTATCTGCAGTATTTGGGAATATACCCATCCTTAATGAAGTTTCCTTAAATCCAGTCTATATAGCCCAGAGACTATGTTGCAAGGAGGGATCAGTCTTATTAGAGGCCATTAGGATCATTAACTAAACTCATGAATCACTCCTACAAAGCAACTGCTTGGTGGAGAGGCCCTGTTAAAAGCCAAGATTGCTCTTAATTTAATCTAGTGCAGGCAGTCCCCTGGAGACTTGCCAAAGGGCTGTTTATGGGGATGGGGAAGTAATCAATACACCATCAGAGATGGATTCAAATAACTTAGGTCGTGTTCATCTGAGGGAGGGCAGACCTTCTAGAAAGGGCATCTGTAACTGTAGTTGAGGGACAGAGAGGAAGGGAGGTGGGAAGGAAAGGAGAAGCAAGAAAGAATATGTTCATCAGGGGAATTTGAACATTTTTGTCCTAATCAGAACAATTAGGAAAAGTTGACAGGTTTCTTTAAACATGTTTCCTGTCAGATCTATTATTCCTAAGAGGTTCCTCAAAGGCCAGTTTGGTTGTTTCCCATCCATAGTTGAACATTCTGGAGCAGACATGGAGTTCCTGCATCAGGCCTTCCAAGCTTCTCATCCATAGCTTCCTAGCTCATTGATGGCAACTGACAATTCCTGTTCAGCCCAAAATGTTCATCTGCATTCAGGGAACTGAACAGGCTACACATGCCTTTGGGTAGACACATCCCACTGTTTAGATCATGTTTGGAAAATGAATAAGAGGAGTAACACAGACCTGAGCATGAGCAGGTTGTTTGTACATTCAGCAACTATCTTTCTACACGTGAGTCTGTTTATTTTTACCCTTTCAAAAAGGCAATATTCACATATGCTAAAAATTTCAGGTTTACAAGAGGGGCTAAAGGGTAAAATATGTCTCCCTTCTACTCATCTTGACCCCTTTCCATGTAAACTTTCCAGAGACAACCATTATTATCATTATTATTTTTTAACATAAGATAACATTCTTGGCACTGTTTACATTTTGCATTATTTTCACTTGACAATGTGCTTTGAACCTCATTCCTTGTGAGTATGCTTAGATCTGCCTCATTATTTTCAGTGGCCATATAGGATTCACTTTATGTGCATTTAGGTTGCTTCTAGTCTTTTTTTTTTTCCTTTTCTTTTTTCTTTTTCTTCATCTCTTTCCTCCCCCTCTCCCTTCTCCTCTCCTCCTCCTCCTCCTCCTCCTCCTCCTCCTTCCTTTTTTTTTTGGATGCTTTCTCAACATCTCCAAAGATTCTGAGGACAAGATGAATCAGATATGATCCTTGCCTCCTTAAAGATGCCCTAGTGTAGTGGAAGAAACAGGAATAGAAGAAATTAATTGATTATTTGATTAATTGTTGTGTGGGATACAATGCTGAAGTGAATCAAGAATTAGAGAGACACATAGGAGAAGACACACAATTCTCTTCGGTGGGGACACAGATGGCATCATGGAGGAGGAGACAGGGAAGCTCACCGGGTGGACATGTAGGGAAGAAGGCAGAAGATAACTCTGCCAGAAGAGGAAACAGCCTGTGCCAAGGTGGGCCTAAGGGGCAACTTCAAGAAGGAATTGCAGGAGGAAGAGAGAGACTGGTCATCCACTGACCACAGAGGTTTGCAGACAGAGCTGGTTCCTTCTCTGAGCCTCAGCATCCCCAACAAACAAATGCTCCTTCCTGCACCTTCTTTCTCAAGCGCCCAAACCGCTTAATACACAAGCCTCAGGGAGAACATTCTCAGGCCTAAGCCAGGCTTCCTGGGCACAGAGTATTTGCAGCCCTTCGTGGGAGCGGGACTGGCTCCCTCCACTGTCCCCCTTCCCTCCCTCCTGGAGCCCAGGCGGGAGCCGTGCACCTGCCCCTGAATTGTGTTCAAGGCAGTTGCCGCCCCCCCGGAGCTGAGTGACACAGCAGGTGCCTCCAGCCTGCAGACAATTCCATATTTCAATGGAGCGTCGCCACCAAAGCTTATTATCTAGGGCAATAAAGTTTGGGATTAGGGGGATTCGGAATGATTGTGTGATTCTCCACAAAGCTTATCTTCTAATAGACCAGCTGCTTTATTAGGCTGCCCCCGCCCGCACCAGGCCCTTCCTAAAGCATCCCGAGTCCCAGGCAGCCGAAGGGGGCCTTGAAGGCGGCAGTGGCAGACAGCTGGGGGTATCATATCACCCTCAGTCTCCATCTGTGAGTGTTAAATTACGGGCGGCTTCCAGCTGGGCACACCCCAGCTCCCACCTTCCTCCCACAAAGCCCTCCCCACCTTGGCATCTGCCAAGGACACGACATGGCTGCCCCTCCCCCATTGGTCCCCAACTCTGAATTCTGAAGGGGCCAGATCTGGGCATTTGTTTGGAGTGAGGGCCATCACTGTCACAGAGTGAAGTGCAGTGGAGAGCTGGACAGGAGGGGGCACCGTGGAAATTTCGTTTGCAGATGGGGCTCTGCTAGAAGTGTTCACTATAAGAAAAAAGGGGATAGGGTTGTGCAGGCAGAATCTCAAAAAACCTGGCATGCTTATCATACTCTTGATTATTTCCCCCCAAACAGGAAATTAATTAACCCTTAGTTGTTATGGGGGTCACTCCCACACCCTGCTCCATCCCACTGCTCAGTTTCTTTTCTGGCTGGTACAGAGCATGAAGACAGTGCCTCTCCAGCCCCATGTGTGCCAGCAGCACTGAGGCCACCCTCATTTCCTATCCCTCCCCAAGACCCCAGTCCCTAACAGAATATCTGTTCAGAGTAGGAGTTTATTAATAAGCATTCCTGTGCATGTTGAGAGGAATGTGGGAGTCTGCAGATAGGTTTGAGACATAATGAATGCATACCCTTGCTTTCTATGCTGGAGAACATGGATTCTACACTTACTTTGTAGGGCTGTGGTGAGGATTAGAAATAATGTGAGGCAAGTGCTGTTTCCAACATTTGGCACGAACTCAATGCATGTTGATAATAATAATAATAGTTATGATTATTATTATTGTTGCTTCTGCAGTCATTATATATGACGTGTAAACACATTTATTAACATGGACTCTATAATGATCCTACTGGTATGAGTGTGGGCAAGAATTATTGACTATAAATCTACCACAGTCAGAAGGGCTTGGCTGTTGTGAATGAGTTTGAGAGCATAACACGCGCTTGAGCAGTGATGAGAGGTCCATGTTCATCTAATCTGTGAGCTCTTTATTCATTTACTCAACAACCGAATCCTGAACTTCTATATATGCTAGGCACTATCCTAGGCTTTTGGGGAAAACAACAGTAAATGAAAATCTAAAAGTCCTTGCCCCTGTGGAACTCCTATTCTTTGGGCGAAGAAAGAAAATAAAATGTAAATTTAAAAAATAATTTCAAATTGTGATAAATGCTATGAAGACAATAACCAAGTGATAGGATAGAAGATGACTGACAGGGTAGGGTGGGTGGGTGACATTAAGGAGGGTAGTGAAAGAGTCTCTGACGGGAAAACATTTCGGTGAAAACCTAAGCAATGAGAATGAGGCAGGCACGTGAAGATCTGGAAATGCTCAGGCAGAAGAAACAGCAAATGCAGAGCTTTGAGCTTCTAGTAAGAGAGAGGCAGAAAAAGAGGCCAGTGTGGCCGTAATTGGTGAGCAGAGGGCGAGGGACTGGGGCAAGAGCCAAATCACAAAAGTCCTTGCAGGCTCTGGTAAGAGTTCGAATTGTTTGTTTTTTTGTTTTGTTTTGTTTTTTTTCCAGCCTTATTGAGGTGTAACTGACAAATCAAACTGTAAGATATTTAAAGCGTATACTGCGGTGATTTAATACACATTTGCATTGTGAAAGGATTCCTCCCAACTAGTTAATTAAAACATCCATCACCACACACGTGCACACACGCACACACACATGTGCATGCGGGCGCGCACACACACACACACACACACACACACACATACACACATATAGGTGAGAACATTTCAGTTCTACTCTCTTAGCAAATTTCAATTTAGGATTTCATTCTAATTGCTATAGGAAGACAGTGAAAGGTTTAAGTAGTTAAAGGACATGATTTCATTTATATGTCGGGAAGGTCCTTCTGGCTAGTAATAGTGCACTTGCATGAAGACCCTTCACAGCATCGTCAACACAAATGTCACCACCTATCATGAAAATTCAAACACCCAGGACAGTAGAAGGCCTGATCCACAAGTGACCTGGCTCTGGAAACTAATATAAGCAAGAAGCCCAAGAAAAGCCTGTGCTGAAGATTAGCTGTAAAGCTGTGTCGACATTGTGTTCTCTATGGGCTTGGTGCTTTGCTCCACCGAGCAAGTATCTAGAGCAACTATAAAAGCTTAAGATTTGAGAATAGCAAGAGATTATACCTGATTATCTTTTGAATCGGCTACTATGTCCTATTGCTGTTTTTTTTTATTTTTTTCAGTAGTTATTTATTTATTTTGAGAGAGAGAGGACATGAGTTGGGGGACGGGGGTGGGCAAAGAGAGAGGAAAAAGAGAATCCCAAAGCAGGTTCGGTGCTAAAAGCTCGATCCCATGAACTATGAGATCATGACCTGTGCTGAAACTAAGAGTCAGACACTCAACCTACTGAGCCACCCAGGTGCCCCATGTAACAAATTCTTGTGAGTCTGTGGTCCGGTAGGAAATCTATAGAATGAGTGATTAAGAAAGGTGAGGTTTGGTTCTGGCTCTGCTTCTAACAAGCAATAAAAGCTTAGACGAGATATTTATTCTTTCAGATTTCAGTTTCATTTCTGTTGTACGAGCATAGAGTAATACCTCTCTACAAAGAACCCAGGTCCCCTATGCATGATTGAAAATCAAATGCAATTAAAAAACAAAAACTCTTCCATAGACATCAGGCTAGATCTTCTACAATCTACATACAAAATCTCCTAACAATACAAATTGGAGATACCTTATTTCTACACTTGTTTTCTCATACTTTACACACATTGCTAACGCACTTGGTTTTCCATTCCTAAATTTACCACATACATAGCATTACATAGCAGAAGCAAATACAAAATGAGAAGGATTCCTGTGTACTGACATCCAGGAACTATGATTACATGATATTGTGCCTTAGAACTGTATCTTTGTTTTTTTGTACTTATGATGAAATCTAGCATATTTTGGGTACTTGAGGTAGATGCTCGCTGAAATAAAATTGATATTATCAATTGTTACTGATTTTTTTAAAGTCAGAAAATTCATAAAGCCAAGCAGAATTAAACGAATGTCTAAGTCTCTTAGGGTAGAGGCAAAAGGCCCTAAAATCATGGTAGTATGATACATAACAAAGTAATTAATAATGATATAACAATGATCTGTACCTCTCCAAAATAGCTAAATTATGGACAATATGCTTCAGTTAAGAAGGTGAGAAAGCCTTTTATATATTTCAGCAATGAGTTCATTTACATTTTTAAAAACCCAAACTCAATTATCCAGAAGATAGAGCTATTTCAAATAAATTATTTGTTTATTTGTACACAAATATTTATTGACCACTTACTATATACCAGGGGGAAATAGTCCTGACATAGACAAACCGGGTCCCTTGCCCTCACGGAGCTTGCATTCTACTGAAAGAGCAAGAATATAATAAACACAGAAATAAATAAGGAATTTATCTCAGGAATCTTAGTGGCTGAGAGTCTTCTCTAATAAAATCTCATAGGTCTGTCTGAGGAACAACTAAGAAATTAAATGTGAATGTGCTGTAAAAGTTAAATACACTCTAAAAATGGGAGAGTTTAACAGTTATTAATGTCCATCTTATTACTATGTATTCAGATTTGAAATAAAGTAAGTGAAAAAAAATCAAATTGCAGTATATATATAGTGTGATTCTACTCTTGATTATTCATTGAAAAGAAATTCTATTCTGGGATTTTCACTTTTTGAAAACACTTCTATAATGTTCGATTTTATTTTACAAGGGACTTGTATGGTTGTTGTAATTTAAGGGTCTTTAATGCATAAATAGTCAATGGATGCTCATGGGCCTCTATAAATAGGCATGTGTGCATTCAAAAGAATCAGAATGTGTGTAAGATGGTTGCCATTAAACATGAAAAGTCTCTGCTGTATCTAGCTTGGGTAATGAGGTAGAGAGAAAAATTCATCAAGATGAACTTGGAGATAATTCCTTTAGCACAGAAGGCAGAAACATTAATTGATGGATGTGATGCCCACACAGGACAACACATTTAGCTCCTGAACACGACAGCTTCAGTTGGCCAATGTAAAAATGAAATGAAATGAAATGAAATGAAATGAAATGAAATGAAAGCCTCTTGACTTTGGGATGATAGGGGAGAAGAAGGATGACTTTAGTGGGCACCAAGTATCTACTTTTCACTGACACAAGGTCCAGTTAGGAGAGCTCATCCTCATTATCCTTGGGTCAAAAAATCAGGACTGGACCTTTCTTCCTTTTTTCTTCCTTTCGTTTTCCTTTCTTTCATTGTATCTTTTATTTTTTCCATTAAACAACTTCACTCAAGAGGAAATATAGAAATGAAGAAAAATGTTTTACTTTTCAAGAGAAACTATTCCCATTGGAAGACACCACACAAATCTATGCTGGTGTTTTCTTAGGTAGGTAGTTTGAGAAACATGGTCATAAGAATCATAATCAAGGTGAACCAAGATTACCTGAACTCACTCTGAACCTCACGTTACTACAGAAGAAAACAAATCTTCCTGATTCAGACAAATCCAAATTGAAGGCTGACTGCGTAGACAAATCCCAGCTTATGGATCAGGCTGTTCCAGGGAAGCTAATTCCCAATGCCAGATCCCCTGTGCCCCAGCCTGCCTGGGATTCACTGCTCGCTCTTTTGCCTGACATTTCTTTCCTGCACATACATAGCTTGTTCAAATGGTGTAGCCATTGTAGACGAACAGACAACCCAAACAGTCAGAAAGAAAACAGGCAGAGGTGAGAAGGATGCCTCAAGTGTTTCCGAGCAAGATTCGAGACCCTCCCACTCTCAACAGACAATTTGCAATTACCTGAAGCAACACAGTAATCTCAGGGAAACAGAGGGAGGGAGAGGCTTGCATTTAGACAGAGCTGGGTTCAACTTTGGACTTGGCTATCTGCTAGCTGTGCAACCATGGGCAACTCACTTGATCTCTTGCACCTTCAGTGTTCTCTTCTGTGCACTGGAGACAATGATACCTGCCTCAGGAGGTCACAGGAGGATGAAATGAGAAAACACAAGTCGAGTGTTTGGCGTAGCCTATCACATAGTAAGCACTCTGTGTTTGAAAGTATTATTACGGAGAGAAAAGCAGTTAAATTGTGAGTTGAGGCTTAAGGGATTTGGTGTAATTGGCCAAGGACAATCCTTGAATATGGAACTCTTCCAGAGTATCATGGGAAGGAATGCAAAAATGGGTAGTTTCGTCTGTGCTGCTAAATCACAGTTCCACAAATGTGTACTGAAAGCTTGGGGTGAATTATGTAATTTCTCTGAGTTCCAATATCCTTGTCTTTCAATGGGTAATATTTATACCCTAATGCAAATGAACTCACAGATCATGTAGTTCTATCTCAGAGTAATGTCACATACTGATTTCAACAGCCCAAAAGTAGTTGAAAGGTTATTCCAGTGTTCGCTGGCTTTCCTCAGAAGATGTTATAGACAATTTAAATACTTGGTTCACAGCAGTATTTATTCATTTCTTATAGTCTCCCACCCACTTAGTTTACTCCCACAGTTGCTCTAAGCCTCTCTCCTCATGTACTCCTGAAAATCTAACCCCACACCCCCCATCAGCAGCAAGGCATTCTTCTACCCTTCTATCAGTATTTTAATAATTATATCAGTATTTTGTCCCTTTACCAGCAAGAAAGAATCCTTCCTCTTTGGAAGGGAGGAATTGGGGGAAAATTGAGATGGAGATCACAGGTGTCTTTCTGTTAGGCTAGAAGCCTATGAACATTGAAAATGTGCCTTCGCTTACATCTGTCTCATAAGGTTGTTGTGAGAAGTAAATGACCTAATATACATAAAATATAAGCAAAGTGCCTGAACATAGCAAGTGTTCAGTAAATTGTTATTTGTTATCACTATTACTTGTAGGCTGATGATGGTCCTTGCTCAGCAAATAGTATACCTTAGTATAAGAAACATCGCAAAATTAGAATGCACAGACCAGAGTTCAACCTTGTTCACAGGCATAGATCTTACGACTCTTCTATTTGACACCTTGCCTGTTTAGACCTAGTGTACCTACTTGCCTCTCTTTAGCTGACTTCCTTGGAAATGACCCTCTGACCTTCCTAGGGAATCTACCAGGCATTTAATTTCCCTGGTCCTCCCTGCCAGAATGATTTAATTGTGACTGTCACCCTGGAATTCCACATTTTATATCACCATATGTTCAGCAGAGATCTCTCACCATGAGAGTTCTCTCATGGCATGGTAGTTTTTGGATTATCCAGCCACAAGAATAAGGAATATTTTCTACCCAGTCTTTTTTTTTTTTTTTAATTTTTTTTTCAACGTTTTTTATTTATTTTTGGGACAGAGAGAGACAGAGCTGAACGGGGGAGGGGCAGAGAGAGGGAGACACAGAATCGGAAACAGGCTCCAGGCTCCGAGCCATCAGCCCAGAGCCTGACGCGGGGCTCGAACTCACGGACCGCGAGATCGTGACCTGGCTGAAGTCGGACACTTAACCGACTGCGCCACCCAGGCGCCCCTCTACCCAGTCTTTTGGGGATACTTCTGTTGATCCAGACTTGTATTTTCTATTTTAAGCAAAGTGAGTAAATAGTGCAGAAAGGTCCAGGCTACCGCAGTCTTTTTTTTTAAGTTTATTTTTATTTATTTTGAGATACAAAGAGCAAATGGAGGAAGGGCAAAGAGAGAAGGAGACAGAATTCCAAGCAGGCTCCACAGTATCATCCCAGAGCCCCATGTGGGGCTTGAACTCATGAACCGTGAGATCATGGCCTGAGCTGAAATCAAGAGTCTGAAGCCTAAGGGACTGAGCCACCCAGGCACCCCTCAGCTACTGCAGTCTTAAATGGCATGCCCAAGCAGTGATGTAGTCACATGCAAACAGACCTTAGAATAAGTCAGTAGAATGTTTACTTATCTACCATGGTAATATTTTTAGGAATTGAGCACTTTCTGGTAATATTTTTAGGAATTGGTCACAAAGTAACAGATACAATTGATTAGGGAACCTCCCTCCCTGTGCCTACACACATACTTTTAAAAATCAAGCTCTAGTTTTTGCAGAGGTTTATTAATATTTTCCAGCCCTGACAGCCCCAGTTCCACTACAGGACCTGTTAGGGGGTGAAATGGACTTAGTAATGCCTTTGACTTTCATTACTCAGCCAGATTGTGGAGTCTATCAATTATCCTAGCATTGACAGTCAGGTGAATTAATTGGTGCATTTGACAAGGACAGCTATTACCCTATGTTGTTCTGACAGCTGGTTTTGATATCAGGAATTTGTCAACCTCCCCTTCACAGGAGCAGTGGGAGGGATGGTTAAGTGAACCAAGAGAGGACATTTCAGAATTTTCTTCCTACTCTCAGCAGCTGCAGATTGTCCTCCTCCTAAATAGAATTGCTGACATTCTTAACCTGAGCATCCTGACATATGTCGTACTTTCACAGAACAACAATCGACACTGAATGGGGCTGACAAAATGAGAAAAAGACCCAGAAAAGTTGACGAAGTTATTAACACTGAACCGGGAACCCTTTGGTAATGATCTCCTGTGCCCTCGGAGAGCAGGTACACTCACTATGCTCCGCCCTCTGGGCTGCATTCATCTGACAGTAGTGGGCTTCTATCTTGATCAGTAGATAAGGTGGCTTTGGCCACAGGTCATACATGCAGCAGGTTCTGTCACCTCTATTTGAGACGGAAAGATGCAAATAATAAATGACTTTTTAGGTCTTTTTCAAGTTCAAGATTCTGTGATTCTAAAGCTTTTGGTAGCTTCCACAACAACCTTTTGGAATTCTCCTAACCAAGTAACTTGGGCTAGTGGGGGAAAAGAAAGAACAGGAAAACCTACTGTACTCTGTGTGATAACGAAGAAGTCACATCTTTCTCTGAAATCTTGCAACCTGCATGCAGGAATGGAAAAGTGGCCATCCTGCAGCTTTCAAATACGGTTTTCCAAGATAAGGCATCTAGTAAGATTGGGGTAAAAATTTGAACTCTTTGGAAGATAAGCACAGTTAACCCAAGCCATTACTTGTACATTCCTCCTGGGTTTGTGCTGGGTGAAAAAGAAGAAGCAAAGTGCTGATTTCATTGGGATGCTCTAAGGCCAGGTGTTAATCACACTATGCTACGGTCATTTGGTATAACTAGTCTCAGACATTAATGCTGACCATGTGAGTTAACAACTCAGTAGGTCTGCGATTGTCCAGGGTTGAGCAAGAAGTGCTGAGCAGTAAATGTAATCCACAATCCATAAAATTAAGCCTGGTGGAGAAATGCAGTTCAAGGACATTTAAAACAGTTAAGCAAGAGGAAAAGCAAAACTGATGTTCAGTTACATTTTCTGGGTGGCATGTTGGGCTCATAGTGTGGAAGTGACCCTTTGAAAAGGTTAATGGCAAAGCAACTGCCTCCACCATTAGTGAGAAGCTGGGCCTTTCCCTTAGGACATGATTAGGTCTTCAGGGAGCTTGTAGAAGGTGTTTCTTGAAACTGTCTGCTGTGGATTCCCTCTCAACCGCTGAATATGCTACAGCATTAATCTCACTTCCGAGCCTTCCGATCCTCTTCATAAAAAGATTGTTGTGTTCCTTGTTTTCTGCCCTCATTACTCTCGCCTGTTTCACCACCCACCCTTCCCGAAGATTCTACTGTGAGAGCATTACTGTGCTCACAGCATTACTGTGAAGATTCTACCTGAAATCTTTCCTTCTGTAACTCCCACCATTAATTAAAGCTCTAGCTTTCTGGTACCGTATGAAATGAGCCATCTTTGCATATTAACACTTTGAAAATAGCTAACACAGGCCTCAGGAGCGGGGATGAATCCAAGTCTTGTGAGACCTGAAGCTTATGCAATTTGAAAGGCCCTCTTTAAGGTAAATGATATAAAATTACTCATGAAAAGTTAGGTACAAAAATAAATATTTATTTTGAATAAGAAAATGAATTTCGACCAACTGTACATTAAAAAAAAAACTGGCAATAATCCATGCTTCACAAATTCCAGAAAAAGAACATAACAATTTTATTACTAAATTGTCCAAAACACCACTGTGATATTGTGATTTATAATAAGAAAGGCATATTTGGTCTCATCCCCATTTCCTGCACAGAAGGCCTAAAACTCTTGGAATTCCTAAGTTAAGAGAACAATAAAGGTGTCTTGTTATGTATTATGAGGTAATTTTTGGAATGCATCTAAGGAAGGGGGCTGGTTGCCAGGAGAACCTATCTCGTGATTACAGGGTTAGAATATCAGTCTTACCTCCCTTGACTTCCAGGGAGGGGAGAAGGGCTGGAAGTTGAATTGAACCAATGGCCAATGATTTCATCAATTGTATGTACAGAAAGAAGCCTCCATAAAACCCCAAAAGGATGAGTTTCAAAGAGCTTCCAGGTTGGTGGAAATTTGGAGAAAGTAGAGCCTGGAAAAGGCATGGAAGCCCCATATCCCATCCTCATACCTTGCCTTAGGCATCTCTTCCATCTGGCTGTTCCTGAGTTACATCCTTTCATAACAAATGAATAATCTAGTAGCTCAGGTCATAATCTCATGGTTCATGAGATTGAACCCTGCATCAGGCTCTGTGCTGACAGCACAGAGCCTGTTTGGGATTCTCTCTCTCTCTCTCTCTCTCTCTCTCTCTCTCTCTCTCTCTCTCTGCCTTTTCCTTGAACCTGTAAGCTCTTATGCTCTCTCTCTCTCTCTCTCTCTCAAAATAAACAAATAAATAAATGTTCTTACAAAATCCGTATTTTGTTTGCTTATTTGAGAGAGAGCGCACACATGAGTGGAGGAGGGGGCAGAGGGATAGAGAGAATCCCAAGCAGGCTCCATGCTCAGTGCAGACCCTGATGTGGGGCTCAATCCCACAACTCTAGGACCACAATCTGAGTCGAAATTAAGAGTCAGACCCTCAACCAATTGAGCCACCCAGGCACACCTTTGTATCAGTATTCTGAATAACTCTATTTGTCAATTATTTTGTAATGTTATCTAAGGAAAAAAAGAGAAAGATAACTCAATCTTTCTTCTAATATCAAAATGTGTCTTTTATTTTTGATAGATTAGAAGTATTTTTTTCAAACATGCTGGTTGCCAGTTGTGATGGGTAACATCAATAAATTTTTAGTACTGTCAAATTTGAGAAAGCCTACGTAATTTTCTTTTATATATGACCTCTAGGATTTGGAAGAATTTTCCACAGACCAACATCTGGCTCTAAACATTTCATGCCTTGCTTCTCCACATTACCTATAAACATCTGATGCCAGGTACTGAGACTTTGGAAGTGCCATGAAACCCAGCCTTGTATCTTTATGACATGCTCAGTGATGAAGGTTAGCCAGCATAATCAGTGAAAAGAATATTCTTGGAAGCCATTTTTGTCTCAGTACGGTTAGCCATACTTAACCGTGTATAGAAATGAGTCATGTAACAATATATATTGAATCACTATGTTGTAAACCCGAAACTAATATAATGTTATATGTCAATATATGTCAATAATAGATAGACAGATAATAGAGGAAAAGAAACACAATGATCTAGAAAAGAAAAGTAAATGTGAACCACCAACATATATCCCACTATACCCAAACTAAATATATTCCCATCCCAAGTTCTTAGCTGGGACTGAAAATACACACTGTCACTCTAACACTGTCTTGACACAAAAGGGTGTGGGTGGGAGGGGATGCCCTAATGGAAAGAGACAGTGGCTTTAACCAATTGTAGTTACAATATCTTACTTTAGTGAATGTTATTAAAGCTTGTGACCATGTGAAACATATTGGTGCCCCCTCCCAAATGAAGGTCCCTGAATCTTAAGTTTCCTTAGCTTCACAGAAATCTGACTCTGCCTGTGAGTCTTCAAAGGTAAATAACTCCCATGGGGCCAAAGAGACAGCAGTTCCCTTAACACTGGTCCCAGAAAACCGATGGCAGCAGACAGGATCAGGAAGTGGGCCACTCATCTACCCTGTGGTTACTGTGGCTTTTGGATATGGCACCAAGCATGACACATTTACTGGCAGCTTGACTGATCCTCGCTTTTTTGGGATGTGGTATTTTTTTTCCAGTAAAAGTCTGGATACCCCCAAGCATCAGCTATAGAAAAGTAAAACTGGCAGTAAGTTGTGTCTTATAAAGCCAGGATCAACCTCAGATACAGGAAAAAGCTTTACTTAGGAGGGAAAAAATTATCATCCCACCACATGAAGTTTTCATTGAACATATAACCATTTAGCTTCTCATTCCTTGTCTATGGGATGAAAGGGCAAGGTTGTCTTGAAACTAGGCTGTGCATTTAGATGAATAAATCATGCTGCCCCTCTCTTCCATTTAACGCATCCTGGACCATGTTGTTTGTTTATTTAAGTGAATGCATTCCTTCTTCTTAACAACAAGTTTTTCATGCACTTAAAAATTATTTTTTGTATCCTCAGTATCTTTAGTATATATTATGTATAGCAGATTCCAAACAATATCAGTGAAAACCTCTTACATATATTTAGATTAGTCATCTGAGTTTAACAATTGAAATGAAAATTAGTTTTCATTTTTTTCTCCTCCATATTTTTGCCTCTCTCTTTTTTGCTTTCCCTATCTTCCTTCCTTAATTCATCCTTCTGTCTGTTGTCCTTTTATTTCTGCTATATTTGGGCCTTTGGACCTAGAAAGAAACTGAATCCTGGCATGACTGACATTGGGCAAGAGACTTAGCTACTCTGATCTCCAATTCCTACATCTATAAAATGGAGCTAATAAGAGATCTTCTCAAAATCATTGTAAGGAGTTGATAAAATAATACAGTGAGTCTCAACTCTCCTAGAACAAATGCTGTAGTTTTATTACAAATATTTTGCAATGCCTCCTTTACTATCCTGAAATAAAATTCATAAATAACATAATCTATATGCACACATAAAAAATCCCAAATGCCCATATGTGATATAAAGAAGATATAAAAGGAAAGTAATTTATAATAAAATAACTTATAAATACTCAGGCACAATTCCACTAGACAATATGAAGCGGCCCAGTGTTTATACCTACATTTTTCACCATATTATCTGTCAGGTACAAATGCAGACCAATACAAGTGTGTTATATTAGCAACTCAAGTACCATGGAGCACAAAATAAAATGCAGTCTTCCCTCAGTTTATGTAATAGTTGCAATTCTGGAAAGTTATATGTATATAAAAATATGCCAACATACTCTGTAAATCAAATGAAGTCAGGTTCTAGGCTCAGATAATTATAAACAGGTGTGCACTAGTGAGCCCCTTGAAGGCCATGTGGACTCTGGCACAATTCTTCCTTTTGCAGAACTGTTCCATGCACTGAAGGATGTCAAGCATGATTCATCTTTGGTCCCCACTTTTGTTGTTGTTTTCCAGCACCAACAACCAATTCTCCCAACACCAACTGGATATCCAGTTCTGTTCAATTGTGATGTTAACTATCTAGAGTCAGGGCAGATCCCACATTTAAGGGCTCATTCCCATAAGGCTTCCCCCACTTCAGACACTAGCTTCAAATGGAATGCCCAAGTCACCCACACTTTTGCCCTACCGACTACAGATGGGGAGTCACCACCATCTCCCCACCCCAGGCTCAATAATTTGGTGGAATGATTCACAGAACTCAGGAAAGTACTATACTTACCATTAAAAATTTGTTATAAAAGATACAATTTACGAATAGCCAAATGGAAGATATGAACATGGCAAGGTCTAGGGTAGAGAGGGGAACAGAGCTTCCCTGCCCTTTATGGACATGCCACACTTTTGGGATGGAAATATGTTCACCAACTCGGAAGCTCTCTAAACCCCATTTGTTTAGGTGTTTTTTTTTTTCTTTCTTTTCTTTGTGGAGGTTTTATTATGTAGACATAATTAGTTTAATCATTGGACTTTGGTGATTGACCTCAATATCCAGCCCCTGTCTCCTCCCCAGAGGTGGGGAGGGGAGGGGAGGGGAGGGGCACAGAAAGCTCTAACCATATCATCATGGCTGGTCTTTCTGGTGACCACCCCTCATCCTGAAGGTATCTAGGGGCCCCATAGCCTCCCCTATTCCCCATCTCATTCCGTACTCCTTGCCTAACAGCTATCTCATTAGAAGACAAGACACTCATAGCTCAGGAGATTCCAAGCATTTTAGGGGCTCTGTGCCAGAAAACTTGGGCAAGTGTTTATTTTTTTCATTCTACCACACTACTCCATAAATGTCAGTAGTATTCTTAAATTATTATGGCAACAAAAAATGGCTACACAAACTTTCCAATTGCCACTTGAAGGTGGTACCCCCTTGACTAAGGACCATTGAAATATATCTCTAAGTAGCTAATGTAGTGCCCATATTGTAGTAGATGTACAATCAAAGTTAGTTGCCTTTTATTTGTCTCTTCTATTCTCTTTTTCCTCTATCAGTTGCATGAGTCCTGAGGCATTGAGGAATTATAAAAGGGTGGTGGAGGACTATGTCCAAATCACCCGTTTAGGAATAAGACAATGAGAAAAACAAACATGACTGAAGTAGAAGAAAATCCATTCTCATCCATGGGGCCCTTTAACATTTTTTTTCTTTTTCCTTCTGTCTCTGTCTCTCGCTCTCTCTCTCTTTTTGCCCTGCAAGACATCTGTACTCTATAAGGACACACGTCCACCTAATTAACTTATTGGTAGATGGGAACTTCATCATGTTCAAGTAATTTAGAGGCAGTTGCCAAAGGATTAGGGGAATAGTCTTGGTTGTGTTTGCTTTGAATGGTACTGAAAACAAAGGTGACATCAGACTTCCCTACGGGCATCTGTTTCATTTCACAGGGAAACTGAAAAGGAATTGCCTGTTAAGGCCAGAGCACATTTGGCAACAGGATTTCCAATGAGTACCTTTGTGGTGCTGACAATAAACAGTGTCAGCTGAAGATTCCTGGTTCTGCGGAACACGTGTCCTTTGGAAAAGCCCACAAAACTTTGAACTTGGATCGGGGGGCAGGAAAGAGCTTTACAGAGATAAGGTGATAATAAATTGGGTTAATTAGGATCCTTTCTGGAACTCATTTTGATGCTCTTATCTGCCAGTTCAGTGTGTCCTATGGATATTAAGTCTTTCATCCTCACTTTTTTTTTCTGAATGCATTATAGAACAGAGACATGGTAGCATTTCAAAAAATAAAATATTTCAGAAAGTAAAGAGGAGAACAATTCTGATGAGCATGCAGGTAACTGGGTGAAAATCTCTTAGAGTCTTTGCTCTTATAGAAGTCATAGAGTCCTGGTCAGATAATGTTGGGAAGAAAATATCAGATACATCTTTTGAGATTGTCATAAAATTATCACTTAGAATTGGTTGTAATATGAACCACAACAACAACAAATACTTCCTTAGTACCAAGCACTGAAATAAGCATTTCATATCCTTACAGCAGCACCCTGTTGGTTTTACCATCCCATTTTATAGAAAAACTGAGCTCTGCAAGGTTAAATACTTTGCCAGAGTGCTCACTGCTAAAAGACAAATGTGAACGAGGTGGGAAGAAAGTCCAGCTGATTGCAGAGACCTTGAGTTTTCTACTTCCTTCCTCTCTCTCAGGTTTAAGATATCCCAGAATAAGCTCTTACTTTTCTTGGCACTGAAGTAGTGTCTAAGTCTTTTAGGTATAGAATAGGCACATGTTTAAAAATACATAAATATAAATAAATAAATACATCAATATAAAAAATACATAAAAATAAAAAATACATAAATATAATAACATTTAGAGGCAAAAAAGTTGATAAATTTGACTACATAAAATTAAGCAAAATTTTTGCAGGGCAGAAATACCTTTTTAAAAGGTCAAAAGTAATGAATGAACTGGGAAAAAATATTTATCATATACACCACAAAGGACTAATCCACTCAAGTTCTTTATGCTCTTAAAAATTGAGAGACAAATGACCAGAAGCATGATACAAAAATGAGAAAAAATGAACACAAAAAATATAAAATGGCTCTTAAACATATAAAAAAAATATTCAAACCCACCAGCCATTATCAGCAAAATGCAAATTGAACCAACAAACTATATGCTTTTTCTCACCAATTATATTGGTGAAAATTAACCAGTAGATAGCACATTCTGTTGTCAAGATGATGGAGGAATAAGTATTCCTGTTTTTCCAATGTGGGGCTCTAACTCACGACCCCAAAATCAAGAGTCACATGCTCTACAAACTGAACCAGGTAGGCTCCCTGAAACAAGCATTCTTATATATTGCTGATAAAAATGCAAATTTGCATGACCATTTTTTAAATGTTTACTTTTGAGAAGGAGAGAGAAAGAAGGCAGAGAGGGGCAGAAAGAGAGGGGGACAGAGGCTCTCATGCTCCATGATGAAAGCAGAGAGCCTGATGTGGGGCTTGAACTTGCAAACTGCGAGATCATGACCTGAGCCAAAGTCAGGCGCTTAATCAACTGAGGCACCCAGGTGTCCCTGGCATGTCCGTTCTTGAGGATAATTTGGCAATGTCTAACAAAACTACAGATTCAATTACTTTTTGATGCAGCAGTTTCACTTCTAGGAATGTATATTGAAGATATATGTCCAGGAATATGTAAATACATTTGCACAAGTTTATTCATTTCAGCATTAGTTGTAATTGCAAAATATTAGAAAGAATTAAAATCCGCATACATAGGGAAGTGGCATAGTCACTCAATGAAGTGCTATGCAACTGTAAAAAAAAAAAGAATTGGAGTGATTTTTGGGATATGCTGTTAAATGAAAAAAAAAAAGAAAGCAAAGTGTAAAGGGTATTTGTAGCATGTTACCTCTTGTGTAAGAAAGAAGGAGATATAAGAAAATATATAGGTATCAGTCATTTGTGCAAAAGATATACAGACAGGAAACACTAGAAACTAATTGAATTATTTACTGAGAGGTGGTGGGTGAACAGGATGGAAAGAATGGGAGAACAGGACAGGGTAGTAGGGATCAGAGAGAGTGACACTTCTTTGAGTGTATTTTTATTTTTTATTTTTTTTAAATTTTTTTTTCAACATTTTTTATTTATTTTTGGGACAGAGAGAGACAGAGCATGAACGGGGGAGGGGCAGAGAGAGAGGGAGACACAGAATCGGAAACAGGCTCCAGGCTCCGAGCCATCGGCCCAGAGCCTGACGCGGGGCTCGAACTCACGGACCGCGAGATCGTGACCTGGCTGAAGTCGGACACTTAACCGACTGCGCCACCCAGGCGCCCCGAGTGTATTTTTAAAAAATATATAGCTCTCTTAGGTACATTTTGCACACTCCCAAAATAAATTTATGAAGTTTATAAAAAAAACTGAATACGAGGAGATCCCCAATGGAATACAAACAAAATGAACCTAACTGTATGACAAATTAATTATATAACTACTCCAAAAGTAGAAAAGAAGAAAAGAACTAATATGAGTAACATTGAAGAGCAGTACTTGGATATGATTCAGCTAAAGACAAAAGTAATTATGTACAAAGACTATACTCCAGTTGGTAAGTTTATTTTTTTTTCAGAGGGCATGTACTAGAAATTCTGAAACTCTTTTTTAAATTTTTTTTTTTTCAACGTTTTTTATTTATTTTTGGGACAGAGAGAGACAGAGCATGAACAGGGGAGGGGCAGAGAGAGAGGGAGACACAGAATCGGAAACAGGCTCCAGGCTCCGAGCCATCAGCCCAGAGCCTGACGCGGGGCTCGAACTCACAGACCGCGAGATCGTGACCTGGCTGAAGTCGGACGCTTAACCGACTGCGCCACCCAGGCGCCCCATAGAAATTCTGAAACTCTTATGTACATTCTAGGCTTGAACAAATAAATAAATGTACATAGTGAAAGGTCGCTCACTGTTGGAGAAAGGGGTTATAAATAAGAAAAGGGGGGATCCTAAAATTAATGCTATAGAGTTTGGCTAGAATCATAGGTATCAGCATGAAAGCAGTGATAGATAGACGGGTAGATATAAAAATTAAGATATTTTTGCATGCATGTGTGAGTACACTTTGTTTATTTCCAAGCTCTATCCACTTGGGAGGGCTTAGAAACAATGATTCCCTGGTACCAATGGGAATATCTTGTGCCCATATCTTGGTTTCTCTTTGAGAAATGTTTGGTGCCAGAGGTGAAGAGAGGAAAGCACAAGGTGATTCTAGAATATCTTGTATGCCAGAAAGTAAAGGAGTGCTGAAAAAAAGGACGGGGACATGTTAAAAGCACACAGGAATGAAATTAAAGGGGCTCTGATTGGCCAAATCTGGGGCAGTTTAAGAAACCAAAATCATTAATGATAACTCACGAATAAAATAAATAACTATTAGTTCACACATACATAAAAATAGTTGAATAAATAAACAAATGGAAGCAAAGGGACAAGTCTTTCTTACAGTGGATTTCTAATAAATAAATGTGGAATAATATTAGGAAACAAAACAGTAATAATTTTGTTTTTATGTATTTTGAAGGAGAGCAAGTATGAAGGGGGGAGGGGCAGAGAGAGAGAATCCCAAGCCGGCTCCACTCTGAGTGTGGATTGAGCTCTGTCGCGGGGCTCAATTTCATGACTGTGAGATCATGACCTGAGCCAAAATCAAGAGTTGGATGCTTAGCCGACTGACCCACCTAGGCACCCCAACAGTAATAACTTTTATAGATAAGAATCATTATGATACTAAAATTAGTAGGTGAAAGTATGATGATTTGCATAGTACAACATAGCCTTCCAAAAGATACTTATTAAGTGATCAAAATTAACAAAACCAGTAATAAAATATACTGACATCATGTAATTCCTCATATGATGCACTGAGAAGGGTACATCACAAATTCTGTGACCTTTTTGCAAAAATGTCAAAAATGCATGAAACTAGCCTGAGAACACCTCAGACAAATTCAAGTTGAAGAATATTCTACAAATAACTAGTTAGGACTCTTTAAAAGTATTGAGGTCATTATAGATAAGAAAAAAAAACTGAGAAACTGTCACAGAATGTAGGAGACTAAGGAGACATGACATCTAAATACAATGTGGGAACCTGGATTGGATTTTGAATCTGCAAGAAGATATTAGTGGGGACACTGGTGAGTTCAAATGAGTATTCCATCAGTGCTGATCTGATTTCAGCCTTATTTCTCATAGGTTCTGGAGGCTGAGAAAGCCAAGGACAGTTAGTAGATTTGGTAGCTGGTGAGAGCCCACTTTCTTGATTCATAGACAGCTATCTTTTTGCTATGTTCTCACATGGAAGAAAGGCTAATGATTTTCTTAGGGGTCTCTTCTATAAGGGCACTAATTTCATTTATAAGGGCTCTATTCTCATGACCCAATCACCTTCCAAATATCATCACAGTGGGGAGTAGGTTTCAACATATAAATTTGAGGAGGATACATTCAGCCTATAGCAGTAACTCTAAAATTATTTCAAAATAAAAGTTTAAAATATATGCCTATTGATTATAGAAAATCAGAAAAATTTAGAAAAGCACAAAGAAAAAACTAAAACCATCAGTAATTCCATCACCAGGAGATCAAATATGTTATTATTTTGGTATAATTGTACATATATTCATTTTTTTCCCAAAATTAGACTAATCAAATGTTCATTGTTACATAACCTGCTTTTTCCCCCCCAGTCAATGAGGCAGTGCTATGATGCAAGAATAACTACCCTGCAAATGCAGAAGCCAGGGTTTTCTTTGGTCTCTTTCACTAAGTTGACTTGTTAATTGGCTGTGTGATCTCAGGCAAATTCATTAACCTCTCTGGGCCTCATATTATTCCATCTCAAACCAGGTCTTGGATTACTTCAATTGGCATATCCAGATTTTGACCAAAACTCAAAATTATTGCAGGGAAATATAGAACTTAATTTGAAATTACCACGAATGCTTTATGGAATATCCATGAGTCGGGCAGCAGTAGAGATCATTTAAGCTTTTCCAGGAGAGAACATATCAGATGCCACATAGCTTTGTTTCTGACTTTCCAAACCACCAAGTTCTTTACAGCCTCAGGGCATTTGCACTTGCTACTGTAAAATGTTTCCTTTGACCCACAGCTAGTTCACATTTCTCTCATCTCAGATATAATCTCAGTTAACATCTCCCCAAAGAGGCATTATCTGGCCACTTATCAATTACTCTGTATTCCATTATCATTCTATTTCAATTGCTTCATAACATTTGAAATGATCAGACTTGTAGATTTATTCAGATACCCATCATCTGTTTCCCTCCACAGATTGTAAGATCCACAAAAAAGAGTTATTGAGTCCTTGTTCAAACTGTGCCTAGAACATCACCCAGCATCAAAAATGCCTCAAGGCAGGAAAGAACTTAGTGGGCTGAAAATTAGAAAGGAGGCTGTGTAGCTGGAGCTTTTAGGGTGAGGAGAAAAGCTGTAAGAGGTGATTCAGAGAGGTAGGCAGGGCTTAGACCACATAGGTCTTATTGGCATAGTGAGAGGTGAGAATGATCCTGTCACAGGAGAGCCTTTGAAGCTCCTCAACCATACATACTTCCAAAAAATAAATCATTTGCAAATATCCACACTTTACCTATTGTTAGTGACCAACTACTTGAGACATGCTTCAGAGCTGATCATCATCATCCTGGGGTCATGACCTTATAGCTTTACATGATGAGCTCAAAGGCAAGGGATCTTTCAGCCCTGGCTCTAGGGAGTTTGTGCGTCCTAGAGGTGAAATGAAGAGTTTTGCTTATAAGTGCAAGCATGCCTGTGTGCTTCTGGGGAGAGTGTCCAGTGGCCTCAGCATATTCTCACTGGGGCTCTCTAAACCTCTAAATTTAAGAATTATTGATCCCCTCTCTTAGCTTTCTCTGAACACCTTGACTCTTAGAGCACCTTGTTCTAGGCTGGTTGAGTATGCTTGCTGTCTATTTAAAAAAAAATCACAACTTAAATTTGTGAACTATACTTTTATCAATAAGCAAGCCGAGAAGTAAATATGGGAAACATTTACTTTTTACAAAGATCAATTAGCAAATGACAGCACATGAGAAATCAGTGCTCATGTATTAAGTAACCTGAGTGCAGGTGGCGAGGGCTGATTTTCCTCCCAAATGACAGTGGTTGAAATATCCATATAAAATGATCTTTAAATATTTGACTGTTGCCTTAAAATAGCTATCCTGATTTTTTTTAAAAGAACATAATTTAAAAACCCTTAGCTTATTTTTAATTTATAGTCCTTGAAAAAAAAAATAAGTGCCTGGCCCAATCATTTATATGCCTGGGCAAAAGCAATACATCTATATAAAAGTACAGTGATATATTTCTGTTGCTGGTTTAATGTGCTGCTCCTCGCCCTGTATGTTCTGATTCATTGGAGAGTAGCAATCATGTCGACAGGCTCTGTTCTTCAGTTCCCATCAGCGACAACTAAAGGCCAATTCAAGGTTGTGGTGGGGTCATGAATCTAACACAGTCGCTGATAGAACAATTTCCCTTCCGCACAGCATTGTCAATGGGACACACTGGGAATAGCCAGGGAGGCTGGCTGTGTGTATCTCTATCTTCTTGCTTTTCCTTTTGTTTCTGAGGCCATGTCTGTGGTATGTACCAATCCAGTGCCATTAGGGAACAGAGGGCAAGTCCATGGAAAATTGATAAGGGAGAAAATTTCTAATGCCTCAAGAATTTGGGGGAAAAAAATCCTGTGCAAACAAGTCATCTAACAATGCATTGCAGAAGGGTCAAGAGCGGAAAGAACAGGAGAGGTGGAAATAAAGACCTACTGGTTGGAAACAAGAGGAGGTCTCAGGGCTTTACAAAGAAAATGTTTTACCTTCCAGAGACTCTGTGGGTTAATTAAATAACTGAGTTGTCTGTTCTTTCTACCTCTGCAGCTGCTTTGTCTGTATTCCTTATTCATCCTAGGCTGCCACCTCGGGTGGACCAGAAAGCCAAGCCTTACCCTGGGCCATCCATGGGGTGAAGGTAGGTTTGAATTAAAGCAAAGTACGAAGGTAGTGCCTCTTTAATTAGGTTTTCATAGGTGGTGTCATGACTTTTGTGGGATAAGCCTAAAGTTTCCTTCCAATTAAAGACATCTGTAAAGTGGGGTATAGGAAAAGGACGAGGCTGGTTGTGGGACAGGTTTTCTGCAGCGGATGGTCCCAAGTCACAGTATCCAAGGAGCATGGAGTGTATCAGACATTAACAGCATTTAGTGGAGGATTTAAACATAGGTTTGGAATCCAGAGAGGGCATAGAGGGGTTAAGAGCTGATTCAAAGACACATCGGTGAGTGTGAACCTGAATTTGAAGCAAGGCCTGTTGGAGTGCAGAGTCCACTCTTAGCAGATGGCACCTAGTTTTGGATGTCCATACAAAGGAGGTTAACCATGCACATGCCCTCCTTCTCGCATCCCTCAGGGTCCAGAACAGCAACTGTCTTGACAGCAGCCCTGATTCTAAGGGTGGGAATTCTTTGATCTAACGGGCTCAACTGTTTTTAAAACATTAAACAATTTAAGATGAGTAAGTAACGTGTTTTGGGGAGCTATCAATTGGCAAAGGTGGACCTAATTCCAGCTACCATGAAATAACTAACCATGCCTTTCTTCCTAGAACAAAGACAGCTACCTAGAAAAAATCATAATAAAAGCTAATAAACACAATAAATCCACATACAAGACAAATCCACCACAACAGGTCTGAAGTTCACATAAGGGACAGTTGTTCTATTTACCACTGTTTCTTCTTACAAAAGAAAAAAAGGCTTACTTTTTAAAAAATATTTTTCCATATTATAAAATGAATATGTTATTATTATAGAACATTTTGGAAGTACTGAAAGAGAAAAGAAGTAAATTAACCAGCCATTGTCCTACCACACAATTAATATTTTAGTGTATTTCTGCTTCACCTCTTTTATATAATTTTATATAATATTTTTCAGATTTCAAATAGTCCTACTGAATACATAATTTTGAAAACTAATTTTTAAAATTTACCATTTCTGTGTAAGCATTTTCCTATTTCCTTATAAACTGCTAATAAATATTTTAATGGCTGCTTAATGTTCCCACAAGTGGATATTCCAGAGTTTACTTAATGATTCCTTTACAAGACATTAGGTGATGTTTCAATTTTTTGCTATTACAAATAATGTCATGATAAATATTTGGGGACATTTGCTACATTTCAGATTACTTCCTGGGGCCAGATTTACAGAAGTATGATTTCAGGGTCAAAAGGTATGGAAACATGTGACACTCTTGAGAAACACTATCATCATATTGCTTTATGAAAGAGTTGATGCTGTTTTCACTGCCACTAGCAACTAATCGAGCAAAACTGCAAAGTGACTAAAAACAGTCTATGGGGTTAGACCAGGGTTTCTCAACCTCAGCACAATTGACCTTTTGGGCTGGATAATTCTTTACTGTAGAGGGCTGGTTTGTGTGGTGTGGGGTGTTTAGCAGCATCTCTCATATCCACCCGCTAGATGCCAATAACAGCCTCCAGTTGTGACAATGACAAAGATCTCCAGACATTGCTAAATGTCCTGGGGAGGCGGTGTGCAAAAATCACCCTTGATTGAAACCTATGTGTTAGACAAACTTCAACTTCTATTTGAGCTCAACCTCATACTAATATGCCAATGTGAGCAGGTTACTTGATCTCCTTGGCTCCTCATTTATTCATTGTAAACTAGAAACGATCACACTCAGCCCAAGGGTTGACAACACATGTAAGGCATTTCGCATAATGCTTGGCACATGGTAAGAACTCATAGCCATTTATAATGAAGATCACCATGTTAATACTTCTAGTATCCCATAAAAAGATCTGGCCTTTTTATGTCAATAAAGTAGAGATGTAAGTATCTCCCTTGGTAAATCATTGATACTCATTTATTCACTCAAAGTATTTATTGAGCCCTTACTACATACCAGGTATTGTTCTAGGCACTAAGGACACCACAGTGAATAAAAAAACTGTCCTTTCCACATGCAAGTCAGGAGACAGACTAAATAAGATAGAAAAAGTGAATTGTATAGTATGTTTGGGAGATGGAGGAGGTTAAAGCTTTAGGTGCGATACCTCAGGAAAGCACTCTCGAGAAAGCAACATTCGAGTTAAGACCCAATTTCACCATGCATGCACTGTAGTAACAGCAACCCAGTCAGAGGCAACAGCAAGCGCAAAGGCCCTGAATCAGGAACATGCTGAGTGTGTAAGGACTAGCACACAGGTTAGTGTCCTGGAGGAGGCTGTAGAAGGAATGAAGATAGTGCGTGAGTGTTTGGTTGGTGGCTTGTCGATGAGGGACTTTGAGTGAGATGGGAAGCCATTAGATACAATTGTTTCATATCCTTTAAAATAATTTCTGATACAAAATCATGGAAGAAGAAATAGGCAATGGAAGAGTGTCCAAGGGATGTAGACCATATGCTAACAGTGGAAAAGTGGAAAAATCTGCTGCTGCTTGTTGACAGGGCTTATCCAGCCACCCTCCAGATCTTCCCAGTTTGGAAATTCCATCTTATCTCCACTGAAAGACCTAATTTGACTGAAGGTAACAGTTCAAGTTTAATGAGGATAGCTGATTGCAGGCATCTGGCATCATCATCATCCAAGGAGATGAGCTTGTTTTATTCTCGTGTGTGTGTGTGTGTGTGTGTGTGTGTGTGTGTGTGTGTGTGTTTGTATGTGTGACTTCCATTGCCATGGACACAATTCTCTCCTAAGAATATGAAACTCAACCCTCTCTCTTCTCTCTGTACCAGCAACAAGTCTTCTAAAGCATCCATGGAGGGTATGTTTATTTCTCTTTCTTCTTGAAATGATTAGAAAATAAAGTATTGGAGTGAGAAACTGAGACAATAACTAAAAAGAACAAAGTCGTGTGGGGAGGGTTGAGGGCACTCCATTGTAGCTTGTTCTTATGGCTGTAGAGGGGGGGCAATCATTGAAACAAATTTCCGTCTCTTGGCAGATTTGGAATGTCGACTTTCTTGGTAACTGTATTAGTGATATGCTTTTCTCTATTATGACTCAGATTTAAGGTGTATCCTTTACCCGTGTCCACAAGTATAAACACATGTTTGAATGTCTTTTTTTCCATAGTCCAAGTTGATATTAATCAGAATTCATTTCAGATAAAAATTTTAACAAGCACTTGAATTCAAAGGTGAGAGTGCATTCCATTCCATTCTTATTTTATGGAGTAACTTTCTTGCCAGCTCCAGGTTGGCACCTTGACTCTCTTGCAAAAGACAGTTCTCAGGAGTGCCTACAGAGTAGGGAACATCTCTGACCACCCCCCACCACTTTGAAGGCAAGAGGGATTGATTCCTTGGTGTTGCCTAAGGTTTGCAGCATTGGAGGCAATTCTGTGAATTTTGAACTTTTAAAACATCTCTTTATATTTTGAAAAGTGAAATAGTTTAGTTCAATTCTCCCTTTTGCTATTCATTTCAAGATTGTCACAGCAGGGTTTACTAAAGGACCAAAGACAACTGTGAACCCCTTAAAAGGCAGTTTTCCTCTATAAATGTTACATAGGCAGATTGCTTGGGACTGCATTTATTCATTTCCCAACATTCATTACCATACTTCATCTTAGATTAATTTCTTGACAATGCTGACTGATCACTTTGTGAGCACCATCCCAAAATGGGAATTGAATCACTTCCTCCGGCCCAGAGGGCAGCCTTCATCTACTTGGGATGACAAAGATCTATGGTCCCTTGATCCAGTCATCTGTTCCTTAGTCAGCGTCCCTTTAGCTGAGGCACCTGAGTTATTGGGTGCTACCAGCCTGTCTGATGACTTTTAAGTCTTTTCTTGTCACTAATAAACCTGCCTTATCAAAATCTTTAACCTTGAATGTGAAGAAAACCTGGCTGTTTGTGTGGCCATAAATGCCTCCTCACAACAGAACATTTCCCACCCTTGTGTTAGGAAGGTATAAACTGGTACTCTTTGTTTCAGTGCTGTTCTGTGAAGTGGGACAGGAAAACAGGTGATGTCAGTGGCTTCAGGAAGCATCCACAACAGTAGTGGATCATTCTTTGGTTTCATAGGGTAGGGTCTAGTTTGTGATCATCTGCAATGGCAGACGCAGACCTCAGGACCAGGGAGAGCGCTGTGGCAAGTGGTGTAAAAGGATCTCTGTGACAGGAATATGCAGACATGGGTTTAGCTAGCTCTCGCTTCATTAGATAGAGCCACCTTCTTGGTTGCAGAGAGACTTGAACCAACTAAAAACTACCTATACTATCTGTATAATATTATGCAATTAGACAATCTCTGCTATTAGTATAGAGCAAAAAAATAATCTATTCTTATTTGCTGAATCCTGGGGAAAAATGTAATTGAAATATTTTCTACTGTTTTCTACTATTTTCTACTAATAATGACCCAATATTTCCTACTAATAATGACCCAAATCATTATCATCACTAAACCTACCCACACTGGCGAACACACACTCTGGGAAGGGAGAGAGGGGGCAGGAGGGTTGAATCAGTGAATAAATGAGGACCTACTAGTAAAAATAAGGACCAAAGAATATAAAAGGAATATCAAATCATTCTGTGCAGTAAACCCAACTGAAGCAAAATGATATCAATCCTCCTTTTTCAATCAAAGACTAAGCATTCTGGTAAATAAAATGAAATGATTTGGGGAAATGTAATTTACTTTAGTAGAAATACAATATTCCAATTTAAGAGTAACTTACATATAATCAAGTACATGAGAGACAGTGGGGTTCAAAATGTCCTTTTAATCTGTAATAAGCCAAGCATTGTAATGAGAGTAGTATCTAAACGGCTTTCCCCTTCTTGTGGTCTACACCAAAGAAGATGATTAGCCTGGCTTAGCTACAGAGAAGCAGCCTCCTAAGCAGGGGGGTGAATGTGTCCTTCCTCTGGGAAAATGCTGGGAACCAAGAGGGCTTGTAAACATCAAGGGACAGGTGTATCCTTTTTTTGCTCTTCACAGTTGAGGATCTGGAACATTCCAGGCTGCCTCCAAAATTGGCAGCAAAAAAAGGTTAACCAGCTGTAAAAGAATGGAAAAGGTATATCTAAAGGGGCAAACTCTTTCATGCCCTAGGGATGCTTTGGCCTCTTGTAAGAGATTCTGTCCACCTCAGTCTCTCCTCGCCTGAGGGAGGGCTGAAGCTAGCCAACCTGGGGCTTAGAAGTAGGTCCATAGCTGCTTCATGGCTTGTTTTCTAAACACGTCCAAATCAGAGACAGATCAAGACCAAGCTCAAATAGAGGATTTTTAGGCACGGGGTAAACTCGAATTTTTTGATTAGAGAAATGAGAGCTGAGGCAAGAGAGTGCTAATGAAAGATTCCAGGCAAAAACGTCAGGGCCAGCTGCCAGCTCACAGACTGAGCTTGGCAGACAGACAGTGGAGCTCTGACAGGGAGTTTCTCTGTGCATTTTAGAAGAAAGCAAAATGGATCTAAATGCAGCGAACCTATTGATTTATTCTCTTTGTACTGGACATGGCTTTTTATTAAAGAAAGCAGATATTCAATAGTGTTAACTAGTAATGGGGATTGACTTTTCACTAATTGCACAGACCTTGGCATTAATACACTTTAATGGAACCTGGTCTCTGCATCCCTCAGATCAATCCTGAAGTTTTTCTCTAACTCTTTCTGGTCAAAGGACATGAATAGCATTGTAACTGAGGGAGACCTTTTTTAATCTTTCTTTCTTTCTTTTAATTCATGGAATGAATAGTCTGAAGAACTTTCTTTTATTCCACAGGACCAGAGAGAGGGATAGTTTGTACAGAAAGTCTGTGGTCTGAACTGACTGTGGAGTTTGGTGTCGGCTGTTTAGAATTCAGTAATGAATGCTGGAAAAGAGTTTGGCTCCCCATGCACCTGGCTGGGTCCTACCCGTGCTGGATTCTCTGAGGTGGAAGACTCATCACTCATTCATCACTCATTGTTGGATTTATTAAAAGTAAATAGGATCCCTGACAGACGCTGAGCTCACACACAGACCTGGAACCAGCGATGTGAGAATATATATTGCTCTCACGAACCCCTAATAGAATCTGATCTCACCCAAAGGCAAAACACCATGGAATACCAGATCCTGCCAGGAAGGAGGACATTCCTGAAATTCCCAGGATGGCAAATGTTCCATCTCCTGTTCTCTAGATTCTTCCCCTGGCCCAGCAGGGCAAAGATGACCTTCTCAGACATAATGTTTCAAATCCAAACCATGAGACTGTGAGGTTTTCAAAAAAGGATGTTTGTGTCTTATTCATCTTTGAATACAATGCCCAGAGTCAGAGTGGCAAACTGCATTTAATTCATGACTTTAACCTCTTTCTAGCTGTGGGGCATTGAGTGAGCCAGGCGCTTTGGGCTGCTATGTCTTTACCTAAAAGAAAATAAAAAGGGTACAAGAAACATAGGCTTTGCAGAGTTGTTTGGGGATTAAGTTAAGATACTGTAAAGCTTTTACTCATTACACTCAAAGCTTTTTAGCTCATTGAGGGCACATAGTAAACTCCAGAGAAGGACAGTTAGGAGTTCATCATCTTGGAATCTTTTGAGCTTAGACATTGGGCATTTGGTAAATGGAGTTCAGTGAATGGGTTCATTCTTTGCTTCAGCTATTTTTATGCCTGCTATGTGCCAGCCACGGTTCTGCAGGGTACAGGCAGACACATCCCCTGACCTCATGGAGTTTACAGTTTGGTGAGGACATAGGCAATAAGTAAATGAGGAATGAATGACTAAACTATGTGAAATGTGATTTAGGATAGTGATAAGTGCTGTGAAAGAAATTAAACAAGATAAAGGAATAGGAAGTAACTGTGTCTGTGAGAGAAGAGAGCAGGGTGGGGGAGGCAGAGAGCAAGGGGCTGTCGGGGAGACAAGTGAATAAATAACTGTACAGAAATTCTTCAAGTACCCATCATGCACCTCCCCCAGCTTGTTTCAATTCCCCTGACCATGTGCTAACTCAATAACTTCTCTTTTTACCTAAGGATTTTCGTGCTACAGAGTTTGTCACTATGTAGTGAGGTGACGTAACTCCCATTATCCAAACCTCTGTATGCCTTGCATCCTTCTTCCTAAAGTGTCCCCCACCCAAACCCAGGACTCAAAATGAACCTCAAAAATGAACACTACAATCTGGGAATTTTTCAACAATATAATTTGCTCGAGGGAGTCAGGAAAATGCCTCTCCTTTTACATCTGACTTCTGTACCTCCAGCTTGCCTCTGGAAGGGGACAGCTACGGATTCAAGATGTCTTGGGCCTGGAAGGAGTCTTTGCTTTCTATCTGGCTCTGCAAAGTATAACAAAACTAGACTGCCATATTGAATTATTTTCAGCAGAAGAAATTCTTCGGTGCCCCATCTCAGACCAGGCTCTAATTTGAAAGTAATAACATTTGGGCAAAGCTCAGATGCACTAAGTTGCTGCCGAGGGCTTGGTGGGTTTTGAGGTAATTGGTTTTACTCAGTTGCTGATGCTTCACTTGGACAAATGAGAAATCAAACTACAGCTCAGTTTGCAGAAAAGCCCACGTCAGCAGTTTATTCTGACTACTATTTCAGAGCTTGTTATGTTATTGGCAATAAAATGCAACTAATATACTGTTAATTAATATTGCATCCTACAGCTAATTTATCACATTATTAATCAGAGTGATAAAACCAGGGAAAATGCAGCTCACCTTTACTGTCTTTTCATCTGTCTCAAACACTGGTATTTATGCACAAATACATGTTTTGGTCAACACTGCCAAGTGTTTGGTTGTTCCTGGATGAGTGTATTCTATTTTCAAACAGTAACTTGCCCCTCAGGAATATTTTATTTAGCAAGACAGGACTTCAAGTGAAAGGGTAACCATTTCTGATCGTAACCTTGGCTTTGTGCTTCTGGTAATTATCCTTTAATTGCATTACCCTATTTGAAATAGAGTTGTAATTGGAAAAAAACAATTTGACATTCCCTGATGCTTACTCTGACATGCACTATTTGCTTTTTATTCAAATGTAAATTCTCTCCATAATACTATCAAAGAAAGAAAAAAATTAAGCAAAATTGAAATGTCAGTTGCAATTTCTGACGTGCAGGCAGTGTCATTCACTCGTGCTGTCTGGAAGGCAAGACTTTCGGTTCAGATGGAAAAAAAAAATCAAGCTATGAAATTAGCATGCTCTGAGGAGAGGGAGAGATGGATGGCGGAATCACAGATCCATCCATACGTGTCCACTTTGCACAATGGCTCCAAAATATCAGACAAGCTGCCAGCTATAATTTTTGGATGAATAAGCCTTTCTGCTTTACTATTAAAAAAAATGTTTTTGCTTAAAAAAACCGAAGGATAATACACTTAACTCTAGAGTTATTTCACCTTAAGCTTCTTGAGGGTGTAATTTTAATTTGGAGCATGTGATATGTGATAGGCTCCAGCGATTTCAGCCTCCTGAAATCTCTTCCCTTTGAGAGTGAGCTGGACCTTTTGACTTGCTTCTAATGAATAGAACATGGCAAAAGTAATGGGATGTCACTTCCAAGATTAGGTTACACAAAGTGCTGTGGCTTCTGCCTTGGGCTTCTCTGTTTTGCCCTCCCATGTGCTCACTCTGAGGGAAGCCAACTGCCATGTTGTGACCTGCCCTATGGAGAGGCCATGTAGTAACTGAGAGAGGTCTCTGGCTGACAGCCAGAAGGGAATGGAGGCCCTCATCCAAGAGCTCATGAGGAACCCAGTCCTGCCAACGGGATGGAAGTGAATCATTGCTCAGTTGAACTTTCAGATGAGCCTGCAGCCCCGGCCGACACCTGACTGCAACCTCCGGAGAGACTGTTAAGTCACAGGAACCCAGTTGAGTGGCACCTGGATTCTTGACTGATAGGAACTGTGAGGTAGTATGTGTTCATTATTTTAAGCTGCTAAGTTTCAAGGTAATTTGTTATATGGCAATAGATAACTAATATATAGGGCAGGAGAAAATGGTTACTAAACAAGTAATTGTAGATGTTTGGTTTGCCATGGGATTTGATAGGGAAAAAAATGAACGGTGGTGGAGGAAAACAACAGCTATGCTACTACTTCAGTAGGTTTCCTCAAATAAGTCACATAAACTTACTGTGCCTCAATTTTCTTATCTTTATCATAGAATAATTTACTCACAAAATTTTTGAGTTGAAAATGAAATACCAAATGCAAAAGCACTTAGAAAATTTCTAAGTACTGTACATACATAAAATGATTGGTATTAAAAATTTCTAGTACTTTTTCGGCACTTGGGTGGCTCAGTCAGTTAAGTGTCCGACTCAGATTTGGCTCAGGTCACGATCTCATGGTTTGTGAGTTCAAGCCTTGCGTCAGGCTCTGCCCTGGCAGCACAAAGCCTGTTTGGGATTCTCTCTTTCTCTCTGCTCCCAACTCCTGTTCTTTCTCTCAAAAATAAATAAATACACACACACACACACACACACACACACACACACACACACACAAATTTCTTGTACTTTGGACAATATCCCTCCAATGTAGGACCACGGTATGGTAGGATGAGCACTATGTCTCAGTAGACCTGGATTCGAATCTAGGCTTTTCCACTGCATGGCTGCATGACCTTAAAGAAGGACTTAGGCTCTATCACTTTCAATTTCCTGACACTGAGAAAAAGGGAAATAGGACAAGTAAGTTTTGATCAATAACAGCAGCCTAACAGCATGGGTATAGTAATTGGTCAAAAGTAATTGGTCACTCTGGTCAAAAGTCACAGAAATCCAACCTGAAATAGATTATCTCTAGGATCTACTCTAGATTTTAAAATATTGATTTTTAGTATTTGTTTGGGTTTACTAGGTTCCCAAAGGAATGTGATGTAATTTTCCTGCACCTAGGATATATGTGTGTCAGAACGAGTGAAAAAAATACATTTCTTGAGAGCATGGTTAGCTAAGTGAATCAATCATACATGCAAATCCTGAGCAAAGGTATTAGAGCAATGATGTCGAAATGCCAGGTATGACAGAGTTGACCACTGGTGACTGTTTCTGATCATCTGATTCTTCCACTCAACATACCTCCAAACACTTCCTTAGGTGTGGAAGTGGTGTTCTTATTCACATACCCCTGAAGTCTGAATTTTGCAGCTAAGACCTTCATGATATCACAGGGCCAGGATAAGCCCTTGCATAACCATGAATATAGGTGTCTCCTACTGCCTCACCTGCTCACTTGCTACATCCTAGTCTTGGCCCAAGTATTATTTCCTTTGGTCCCCCCAAACACAAGCAATAGCACTACCCTTTTTCTTATAAGCAGAGTAGAAAGTTGCTTAACCAGAGGGTTCTGAAGATCCTATGAAGGTCCCCTTGACCACACCATCTTTCTCAATGGCTTTCATCAATATCCTTAAGTCTAAGCTTTAGGTCACTTCCTCAAGTTAGAAGGTATTTGGGAAAGTATACTAAATTTGCAAGCAAACGATATGGGTTGAAATTCAGGTTCTGGCAGAATATAACTGGGGAAATGTAGGCAAAAATTGTGAGTAGGAAGTTAATTAATTAATCTGGGCCTGACTTTTCTCCTCTACAAAATGAGGAAGAGAATATCTGCCCTGTCTTTCGGCATGTTTTATGGATTAGGTGAAATAATGATTGAAGAATTATTTTGGAATTTAAAAAGTCCTGTGTGAGTGCTGTGATCCTTAAGGGCTAACACATTGTTCTTTATGTTAGCAGTGATGAGGTCATCTGTGCAATCCTTAAGACACTGAAAAGAAGGTGACAAGGCTGAGTAAGTTTTAATTGATGAGCACAGGGTGAG
The DNA here is from genome assembly GCF_028018385.1 of Neofelis nebulosa. Taxonomy (NCBI): domain Eukaryota; kingdom Metazoa; phylum Chordata; class Mammalia; order Carnivora; family Felidae; genus Neofelis; species Neofelis nebulosa. The sequence continues at coordinate 84,760,026 of NC_080791.1, read as the reverse complement.
GGCATGGGTGCATGAATCAGGACCCTTAGATCAAAAGTGAAAGAAATCCAGGGCACCTGGATGGCTCAGTTGCTTAAGTGTTGGACTTCTGCTCAGGTCATGATTTCATGGCTCATGAGCTGGAGACGCGCATCAGGATCCTTGCTGCTTGGGATTCTCTCTCTCTCCCTCTCCCTCTCTCTCTGCCCTCCCACACTCTCTCTCTTTCTCTCAAAATAAACTTAAGTTTTTTTTTTTAATGTTTATTTATTTTTGAGAGAGAGAGAGAGAGACAGAGCAAGAGTGGGGGAGGGACAGAGATAAAGGGAGACACAGAATCCAAAGTGGGCTCCAGGCTGAGCTGTCAGCACAGAGCCTGATGCAGGGCTCGAACCCATGAACCACGAGATCATGACCTGAGCCAAAGTCGGACACTCAGGTGCCTCCATCTCAAAATAAACTTTAAAAGTGAAAGAAGTCCAACTCAAAATAGTTTGGGAAAAAGAAGAAACTTTCTAAAAGAGCATTACACTTAACCTAGAGAAGAACAAGGGTGGAGTTGTTCCTCATGGAAAACTGGAAAAGGAGTCAAATTCAACCTGGGAGAGGCCCCTTCTCTAGTACGTAGACTGTCTTCTTCCACGTATTGGGAACCTGGCTGATGGGTGCTCCCACCATTCAAATTCTGTTGCTCCCACCACCCAGAGGAGGTGAATCCTCTCCTGAGTTGAAGCTCTAAGTTTTCTAGGGAAGGATTTGGGTTGGCTTGGTAGAGGTGCCCACCAGTGAACCAACTGTGGCCAGGAAGGCAGAATCCCCAGGGGAACACCTAGCAACTGCCTTTCCCAGAGGGGCGAAAATGACTGGGAATGACCCTCCAAATGTCCTCCTCAATAAGGCCCTCACCACGTGGCTGTGCTGCTACATACAGTCATCTAGGCTGCACAGTGCCCTGTACACAACAGCCCCATCTGCCCCGGGAGAAAACTAAATGCCAGGCAGCTGCATGAAAACACTTCATTTCTCAAGGGAATGTACCCCAAAAGGTGATAGCAAAAGAAACCATGTAAAATGTTTATCTTAATGAGAGGGGATGGGAAAAGTTTCCCCTGGGAGGAAGGATGTGCCCATGCCAGAGAAGCCTTCTCAATCCTCTGTCAGAGCCCACCAGTGCAAGGCCCTGGATGGAGATAGGCGATAATTCCCTTCTGTTGTAGGGAGAACCCCTACACCTTTCATACTGATGGAATGGAAGGAGAAACTCCATTCAGCCTCTAATATGAATGGGAAAACTACAAAGTAGGAGTTCTCTCTTTTCACACATTAAAGAAATGATTGCTCTTCCCAATGTTGCTGGAGGCATATTCCAAATTGAGCTGTTAAGGTGGGAGGACTCCAGTCACCTTCGTTACCCTCTGCCAGGATTATTAAGTGGCACTGAACCCACTCCATCTCTCCTACTGAATGCGATCAGGTTAATTTTCCTCAAGCCCACAGGCTCTAATCCTCTCCCCACTGCCTGCATTCCCTCATCTGGGCACCCAAAGCCCCCCGCACTATGGCTAAAATCTACCTTTCCAGGTCCATTTCTCACTTTCTCTCTAGTCCATACATATAGACCTTATTCTCCAATATGTCCAACTGGGGCTCACCTCCAATTCTTCAAGTGAGCTCTTCCTCTGCCTGGAATGTGCTGCCTTTTGACATCTTCCCTGTTTGTCCTTTATGAAGCCTTTCCTGACTCCCCCAAGTAGACATGTCTTCTCTGACTCCTGGAACTGATGGTTTGTACTTCCTTATGGCACTCACCACACTCTGTCTCAGGTAATATTTGTACTTGTTATATTTCATCCTTTCAGTGAAAAGATCCTGGAAAGAAAGTTAAAAAAAAAATGGTGGTGGCAAATAGGTACATTTCCTACTATGTGCTGACACCACTACTCATTTTAAGTTATTTAATCTTCAATACAGATGAAAAAATTTTACAGAGGAAAAACTGAGGCACGGAGAAGTTTAGTAACTTGCCCAGGGTCACATAGCTAAGTCAGGATTTGAACCCAGGTAGTGCTCCTCCCTGCACCTGTGCTTCTGACCATTATACCACTTCTCATGCAGGCAGAGGTGTGTTTACAGTGAAGCCCACAAAGTTCTTTCCAAGACAGTGTACTTAATTTTTACCTGTAATTTTGTATTCTTTCCTTAGAGAGGCCCTCAAGATTGTGTTAACTTCAGGTTGTATAAAACCGTCTTGCCCATCTTTGAATCCTCCTAAACCTTGATTAGTGACAATGATCATCAGAAGGGTGATGATGATGATTCCAAGCTTTACATAGAGCATTTACAAGGCATTCTCAGCCAGCATCTCACTGGATCCTTAAAACAACCTGGAAGTTAGGCCTGGTCATTGCCACATTTACAGATGGCAAGACTGACCTCAAAGACACAGATTGAGTTTGCCTAAGGCCGCCAAGCTAGTAAGTGATGGAGCTGGAGCTGAAATTCAGGGTTTCTGATCCCATACATCATGCTTCCTCTACGTAGGTATTTGCTGCCTGTGGGTTCTGAGAACCTTTCCAGCGCTTAGTGGATGGCACTCCTCGCCCCCGCCCTGTAGAGACCCATTTGAAGAGCACTCCATCACAGCCAACAATTATCTAAATTGAAGTTGTCCATCCTGCCTTTTAAGTTCTTCTCCAGATAATGAACCTTTTCAACCAACACAGGGTGCTTGATGTTAATCACACAGAGAAATGCAAACTCAATCTATTCACCTTCGAAGGAGATAGAGCCTAAAAGGTATGGGAAGTGCATTTAACTTCCAAGCCCTAATCTTGATCATTTCTACGGGGGGACTTCTTCATCTGCCTGTATTCCAGAGACTTTTCAAACACCTCACACAGTTGCTAAATGATAATAAAAATATGTTTGCCTGTATCTAGACATTTTTTGGTAAGTAGCCTACAATTTATCATTCTGCATTACAGAAAACCTGGAGAATTATATTATATAGAAGGGTTCAGCTTTTACAGCTGATATGTAAATATATTCCCAAAGCAGAGGAACCCTGGATCCTGTGAATAATGTCTAAACAATGACCCTGGAGAAATCACAACATCCAGTTATATCCAAGGACACAACAACCCTAAGTATCATGCAGGGAAGTACCTCCACCAGCAGGCCCTTGTCTTCTTTCTCAGACTTAAGCGGTCAGTGGGAAAAAGGTAAACAGAGGCAGTAGTTAAGACCTCTGTCTACGGAGTTAGGCCAGCCCGGGTATGACTCCAGCTTCACCCCATAGCAGCAGTATGGCTTACGCGTATTGCTAAATACCATTAATTGATTCGACAAATATTTACTGAGGACTTATTAGAGGGCAGCCAGCGTGGTAGGTACTGAGACAAAGAAGAGAACAAAACAGAAACCATATCATCAAGTTTTCATTTGCAAAATGGAAATAATTGAAGCACCTATCTTATATGGCTGTGTGAGGATTACAACATGGCAGGGAGCTAGCTCATACTTATCAGTACACAAAATAACAAAATAATCTTTTACTTGGATTTCAGATTTTAAAAACATCTCAGGATTGTTCATTTGTTTATATTTTGAGTCTCTCCAAGCCCCGTTTTTCAGAAAATTTTTCAGGGGTTTCCCTTGATGGGGCCTGATATTAAGTTAAGTTTCTGGTGCTTCAGGCCACATGGGTGGGAACCATGGTAGGAGGTGGGACAGCAGGAGGGTGAGGTACATTCAGCAAATCCAGCCAAGGTCAGAATTTGCAAGGTGGCCTTGGCATAGATACTCCCGACAGAAGGGATTCTGCAGATACTTTTTAACCTCTGGAGTTTCTGTCTGCCCAGAACACTATTAAAAGGTTTCAAATGAAGTGTTTAACCTAAATACCTGATGTTGTGGCTTACATTCATTTCGTTTCCTCTTGCCCTCCAGGTCTCAGTGGTTGGGGGTTGAGTTGGATGGCCCAGCCAAGAGATGCTCACTTCTGCCGGGGTTTGGATACCTGTGCTCTCCCGTGGGCCTGTGATGCACCAGGACCCTAAGCCTGTGAGCCAACCCATCTCTCCCAGGTACACAGACACAAGCCCAGGACCACTCCATCTCTGATGGCCCAGCACCTGCTCTTCCCTCCCGTTCCCAGAGAACCACACTTTTCTTCTTTCATCTTTTTATCACTAGGAATCCATTTCCCAGAAAGCCTTAGCATCCATCTCCTTGTCCCCCAGTTTTTGAGATGGGCTGAAACAAGAGGCAAAGTAAATATCTTACGAAATTGCCAATATAAACTATTTTTAACTGAGAGGAAGGAAAGAAGGAAGGCAGGCAAACTTGAAGAAACCAGGGTTGAATTTTGTAATGACTCCTCTGTTCTGCTCTTTAATAATAATTATTACAGTTGACTGAATGCTTCCTCTGTACCAAGCAATGAGCTGAGCAAAGTTTTACATATATCATCTCATTTAATGATCACAACTGAATGGATTCCCTCCCCACTACCCCACCCCATTAAGTTATTCCCATTTTAAGGATGCAAAAACTGAGGGGCAGAATTGTCAAGAGACTTGCCCAACGTTCTTAAATATTTGACCACAAGAGCCATGCCTCATCTGCTATATGAGGAGGGGATACAAACCATTAGCATCAACAACTTTCATCACCTTTTGGTAATGCTGTATTTTTGTGATTATTACAGTAATAGTGTTCAGTACAGGAAATTTGAAAATTGTACAACATATGATAGAAAAAATATAAAAGGACATCAGACCAAAGATAAATTCCCTTAACATTTTGGGGTCTCTTTCTGTTTTTCTGCTTTATTTTGTTTTTAAACAAATTTGGAGTTGTCCTGCTTCCCTCGTTTTGTACTCTGTCATAAAAAAAATAATTAACATTATGAGTATTGCCTCATGTCATTGAAATTTTTCCAAAAAACTTATTTGTTTGCATTATGTTGATACATAAATATTATATACCATTAGTTATTCAACAGTTTTCCTCTTGTTGGAAAATTAGTTTGCAAATTTTGCTATTATAAGGGTGATGAGCATCATTGTACAAAATCTCTATTTTTAAGCCCCAGTGGCAACAATGTTTGTCATTTAGAGGCAATTTCCCCCCTACAAGAAGTCTCATCATTTACACCCTCTGGTTGTTTAGTCATGATGACCTTCGTGCCTGGATGGAGCTGATACATTGCACCTGCTGGGAACAGACACAGCTGGGCCTGGGCTGTGAGTACCCAGACCAAAGGCCAACAACAGGCAAAGTGACAGCACCTGCAGCTACTCACCGCTTGCTGTTCTGGGCTCAGCTGGGTGAGGATCTCCCAGAAGAAGGAGGGATGAGCGGAGTGGAGAGAGCAACCAATGAGAGCCCGTATGTGACTGTGGACCTGCATATACCTCTCAGAGCTCACCACTGCCTGCCGCAGAGCCCGCTCACCTTGACGCCCACCTTTGGTACCTACAGCTGTTTCCTCCTGGGGCCCAGACTCGAGACACTGCACTTCCTGCAGCCCCCAAGCCTTTGCCTTCTCTGCATCAGATTCTTACCTACCAAAGATAAAACAGAGGACAGCAAGCAAAACACTTCCTTTTGTTTATTTTCCCCTTTATTTCCAAAACCTTATTCTTACTTGGTCAAACTCCCATTCCTGACTCAAAGAAAGGAGGGGACTAACTTCTTTTACCCGGGGCAGGGAGAAGAACGGAAAGGGAAGGAGGTAGAAATACACCTAGTAGACTACATTACCAGTTTATCTCTGGCTTCCTGCTTTCCCTAAGGTGTAATGTTTTTATATTTTAAAATATTTAGTCAACAAAATTTGTTGAACATGTAATATATGCCAAGAATTGTGTTTAAAGCAACAGAGGATAGAAATGACCAAGGCTCATCTCAAAAGAAAATTTCACATAAGTTTGCTCTGATTAGCTGCTTTTCTGGAAATGTAGAACATTGCCATTTACTGAGCATCTGTATTAGGTTCTTAAGTTGGCCCATTTAATCCTCATAATATTGCTATCCTGTAGGTCCCACTGTTCACATTTTACATGTAAGGAAATCCCAGGCCTCTAGACACCAAGTAACTTGTGTGAAGTCATAAAGCCAGAAATGAATAGCAACAATATTCAAATATTCAAATATTCAGGGTTTTCTAAAGCCCATGTTTGTAAGAAACATTCCCCCACCAAAGCGTTTAAGCAAATGGTACTCAAGCAAATGGCACTCCCACTTAACCTTAAGAAATTTTGTTTCTAAATGTATATACTTTGTCCAAAGCAGGTTGGAGAAAACTTCACTGGACGTTTATAGTAAAACATCGCCCTCTTCTGGACATATGGGCATCGCACAATGGAGATGAATACAAAGGATTTAAACGGCAGAACAAAAGTACAATTATGTGCCCAATGATACAATGGAAAGCTGTTGTTATCATTTATCAGGTGTATATCTTACTCTTAAAAGTAAGAAATGGAATGGAAGCAGAAAGACATTTTGGAACCAGCCAAGCAATAATTTTCCATCTATTTTTATGGAGGTGTCTCCTGGGGATAGAAGTAGGTAAAATCTTCAACTATAGGACACACCTTAAGAAACCTATAATATTACCTAACTATATTAATAACTATAATAACAAGCCATAATACTACCAGGAACATCAGAATCAAATAGCTCCAATGAATCCTGAATAGGAAGAAGTTCACACTCATAACCTGGATGGAGAAAGGATACATATAGTGAATATAGGTCAGCCTTTGCACTTTAGAGTCAAATTACCTCACTTGATCCCTCTCTCTTTCATTTATAAGCTGTGACCTTATGCAAGTTATTAAATTATTTGAGCCTCAGTTTCTTCATTTGTTAAAACGGAATTATAAAAGTAGCTTCTTAAGTGATATAAGCCAGACAAAGACAAATATTGCATGTAACACTCACAGGTAGAATCAAACAAATAAACAAGAAGTCAAACTCTTAGGAACAGAGTGTGGAAAAGTGGTTTCTAGGGCCTGGCAGTGGGGGAGCAGTGTACAGGGGAAATATGGAGAAGTTGGTAAGAGGGTAGAAACTTTCAGCTAGAAGATGAATAAGGTCTGAGAATCTAATGTAAAACATGGTGACAGTAATTGCTAATATTGTAGTGTGTCATTGAAAAAGGAAAAGTAAGACAGGTGGGAAGAGGAAATGGGATAAAACCTAACAGAGGCAGTAACATTGTTAAGAGTTAGACTCAATATGTGTGAAATGGTACTTTATTATTAGGTCTGTCCCAATTATTAACTGTATAGAATCAGGTATTGCTTTTATAAAATTTTTTAAAGTTTATTTATTTATTTTGAGAGAGAGAGAGAGAGAGAGTACAAGCAGGGGAGGGCCAGAGAAAGAGGGAGAGAGAATCCCAAATAGGCCCCACAGTCAGCATGGAGCCCGATGTGGGGCTTGAACTCACGAATTGTGAGATCATGACCTGAGCCAAAACCAAGAGTTGGACGCTTAATCGACTGAGCCACCCAGGCGCCCTGGTTATATTAAATTTTGAACCACAAAAGCCAACAATGTAGAATTATAAAAACAGCATGTTTTTTTTTTTTCCTGAAGTGTGTTTATTTTTTTTAATGTTTATTTATTTTCAGAGTAGGGGAGGGGCAGAGAGAGAGAAGGTGAGAGAATCCCACGCAGGCTCCATGCGGTCAGCACACAGCCTGATTGGGGGCTAAGACCCACGTGCAAGATCATGACCTGAGCTGAAATCAAGAGTTAGACGCTTTACTGATTGAGCCACAGTCATCGCTGAAGTGTGTTTATTTTTATCAATGTGTTGGCTAATATCAAAGGTTGAACAAACCAAATATTTCTCTAAATTATACAAGTTTTAGAGCTACGTACTTTTCCAAGGAAATCAATGATATCTCTACAAAGATGGTTTGGAACAAGAACCTCAGAAATCTGACAATCTGTGAAATTCACGGCAAAGATAATCTATACTTTGTTTCATCTAATTTCAAAACTGAAACAAAGGTTTGAAAATGCATCAATATAGTGGAATATCAAAAAAGATGAATGTATCTAAATATCCCTATCATAAGTGATTTAGAATATCCAGCTTTCAGGGCACCTGGGTGGTCCAGTTGATTCAGAGTCCAACATCAGCTCAGGTCATGATCTTGGAGTTCATGGGTTTGATCCTCACGTCGGGCTCTGTGCTGACAGCTCAGAGCCTGGAGCCTGCTTCAGATTCTGTGTTTTGTTCTCTATCTGCCCCTCCCCCACTCACACCCTGTCTCTCTCTGTCTCTGAAAAATGAATAAATGTTAAAAAAAAATAAAAAAAATAATATCCAGCTTTCTAAAGTACCATCAAGTATCAGAGTCACTGTACTTCTAGTTTTTGGGCACTATTGGCATCGGAAGTGACATACAGAAAATGTTGAACTGTGTGTGCCTGGTTCTCCTTTTCTGGTAGGAAACTTGTCTCACATTTTCTACTTCAACCATACAGAATTAAATGTCCTGTTAAGGGCAGAAGGGAGGAAGAACCAGAGCTGTTAATGCTTAAAATTCACTTTGCTAGCAATGTATTATAAATCACTAATTTAAGGCAATGATACACCTTTAATTGCCTGACAAGTTAATTAATTCAGATTCAGCTATTAAAAATTTCAGATCATTTAACCTAGGAATGAGTTCTAACTATTAGGTATAGGGTTACAGAGAAAATGCATTAGGTATTCAAACAAAAAATTTTTAAACATTCTAAGGGCTTTAAAAGCAAGTAATACCAACCAAAACACCAAACACTGATATTTTAATTGTAAGTCTATTCTCTGTATTATAGAATTTCAAACCCTGGTGGCAAAGTACCACAGTCTGTGCTACATTCATCCTTTAAAGTAGGTTGAGTTAAGGTCCATGAGAACTGTAGAGAAGCTTCTGCAAGAATTTGGAGGAGGAAGAAATATGTGACTATAGGTCACAGCTGCTTGTGCTCCTTCTTTAAAATGTATATGTGTTCAGGGGCGCCCGGGTGGCTGTTGGTGAAGTGTCCCACTTTGGCTGAGGTCATAATCTCATGGTTCATTGGGTTCAAGCCCCGCATATTGGGCTCTGTGCTGACAGGTCAGAGCCTGGAGCCTCGTTTGTATTCTGTGTCTCCCTCTCTTTCTGCCCCTCCCCTGCTCATGCTCTGTCTCTCTAAAATAAACATTAAAAAAAAATGTTAAAAAATATATCTATGTTTCAAGGGCATGATTTTTAAACAGGCCATTTTACGTTTGAACTCTGGTGGTTTTTACCCTCGGATGAATAGAGTTAATTCTTCATCTGGTCAATTCCTTGTATTCACTTAATAGCCAATCGTGGGGAAAAAGTGCAAATGACGGGCTCATGTTAACTGAAAAGTACAGGATTGACTTCAGATGTAACTGGATCCAGGTACCCAAATCCTGTCTGTCTGTCTTGGTCTGTGGCTTCTGCTTTTACCTATGCTGCTTTCATTCTAAGTCAGATTCTTCTTGAGTGGTGTCCAGATTAACCACCAATAGGTCCAGTCCTAAATCTGTAAGATTAGAAACTGTCATTGAAAAATGAGTATCTCTTGTTCTCTAGTCCCAGCAAAGCTGATGTTTATTGGCTTTGATTGGCTCAGTTAGTCACTAACTGAAACAGTCACTAAATTTGGGGAGATGCTGCACTCTCAAAGGCCAGGACTTGGTGATGTGCCCACCCCTGGAACCACCAAGTGAGGTCAATGCCACCTAAACAACATGGGCTGAGAGTATAAAGGCGGTTATTCAAAGACAAATTTCAGTACTAACACCAAAAGGGGGAATTGATACTAAGCATGTAAAACACTGTTGAGCTTTAACCAGGGTGGTGAAGACAAAATAAAAATGAATAGGAAAAAAAAAAAAAAATCAAAGCAGATTCAAGAATGTTCCAAGGAGGAACCAAATGGTTTTGACAATATGAACAGAAGAAAGGGGTAAAAAATGTGCCATATATTCATGGACTTACCTAAGGTAGGATACAGGAAAAGAAAAAAATCTAATGAAGGGATTATATTCTGATTTAGAGTCAGGGCCTTTCTGGGAAACAATTTGGAATAGAGACTTACTAGGTTATTGTATTAGCCAGGGTTCTCCAGAGAAATAAAAGAGGGTGTGTGTATAGAGACAGACAGACACACACACACACACACACACACACACACACACACACACACACACACAGATTTTTTAAGGAATTGGCTCACATGATTGCTGGGCTGGTAAACCCAAAATCTATAGGTGATCTGGGCACCGAGAGAAGACATGATGATGCAGCTCAACTCTGAAGGCAGTCCAGAGGCAGAATTTGTTCTTCTTTGGGGTTCATCAATCTTTTTAAGGCCTTCAATTGATTGGATGATGCCCACTCACATTATGGAAGGTCATCTGCTTAATTAAAAGTCTACTGATGTATATGTTAATCACATCTAAAAAACACCTTCTCAGTATCTAGAGTAATGTTTCACCGAAAACTGGATACCCTTGCCTGACCAAGTTGACACAGAAAATCAAACATCCCAGTCACCCACTTGAATTCTGAATGATCTCCATATTGAGCCAGAAGGCAGTTGGCCTCCCAATGGCTCAGGCCAAACCCCAGACCAATTAAATCAAATATTTGGGGCTGAGGCCAGGTAAGGTATTTTTTTCTGATGTTCCACAGGTTGTTTCCATGTGCAACCAAGGTTCAGGACCATGCCCTGTAGAGCAGTGATTCTCCAAGCATGGCTTCCAGACTAGCCATTTCAACCTCATCTGCAAATTGATAAAAATGCGAATTTGTTGTCCCTACTCTAGACCTACTAAATCATAAACTGTTGGTTCCACCCTGCGCCTGCAGACTGTGGTTTAACAAGCCCTCCAGGTGATCCTGATGCATGCTCAAATTTGCGCTGGTCTAGAGTTCCACAACACAATGCTGACAAGCACAGGACACTAACACTATACCTTCACTCTCTTTTTTCTTAGTTAGCAGGGCAGGTCTGTTAGTAAGCCTCTTTGGGTGAAAGAACTCATTAAGGCTCATTAAGGTTTGCTTAAGTAATAGAGTATTTGTTGCAAGGATCTGTATGAATATAAAGGAATCAACTGTGTGGCCAGGTTTCACTGATAGTGGGTAATTTCAAGATACAACAGATGTACTAATCTGACAGCAGCTCTGGAGACTCAATGACAGCTTCAAGAGCTCTTGCCTCCCAAGTGTGTAGGTCTAGAACCCTAACGTGCCTTAGCTATTCTGCCATTTCATCTCTCTTTCTACAAACCTCTGAATTCTTTCTCCTGTATCTTGTCTAAATTTCTGAAATAGGAGCGCTGGGGTGGCTCAGTTAAGCGTCCGTTTTGGCTCAGGTTGTGATCTTGTGGTTTGTGGGTTTGAGCCCCGCGTCAGGATCTGTGCTGACAGTTTAGAGCCTGGAGCCTATTTCAGATTGTTTCTCCCTCTCCCTTTGCTTCTCCCCTGCTCACACTCTTTCTCTCAAAAGTAAATAAACATTAAAACAAATTTTATTTCTGAAATAATCTGATAGGTTCAGTTAATCTCTTTCATCACTTGGTGATGTTTCCTTTAATATTTGCCCAACGCGTAAGCTTTGCTAGCCTAATTGGCTTTCCTTGGGTCAGGTCTCTTACGAAGCCCAACCAGTTGGGAACAGGGGAAAGCAAAATGCAGAGTAAGAATCTCCTAGGGCCATTTCCCTTAAAAGGTCTGAGGATCCTCCTAACATGAGTTTGTGGGTTATGTCACACAGTGGAAAGCTTGGTCTGTCAGGGATGTTTAGCTGTTCTCTCTTAAATCTATGTGTAGTTCTTTGAAAAAAAAAGGTATCAAGGACAAATTAAGCATTCAACTATAACTTTTTGGAGATGAGTTGGAAACTTTTACTGACAAACTTTGGGAATGTTTTCCTTTCAATATTTGCTATAGGGAAGTCTTTTTGTGACCAAATTTAGAAATGCCATGAGCCATAGTATTTTGGAAAATAATCTTATTTGCACGCACCAGTTTGTAGGGCCTATATTTTATGCAGAAATGCTCTTTGCAGTCTCCTTCACTAAGGCATAAATGACTAAAGTTTATTGGTATTTTCTAAAACCTTATTTACCAAAAAGGAAAAAAAAAAAAAAAAAAAAAGCTCAAGTGATAGTTTTCTCTAGATCATCAGATTGGCCCTCCAGGTTCTCTTCTAATAACTGATCTGATTTCACTATACTAAGCTGAACCGAAATACAGGAAAGTCCAATCCAAAACGAAAGGCTTCCCCTTTGGGGTAGACAATGAGTTTGTTATTTACAAACCTTAATGATGCCACAGTTCACTGAACGTCTCTGAATCATTTTACCTCTTAATGCCAAAATTAAATTTGTACTTCACCCAGATCTTTGTAGAACCCATTTACATGGTACCAGGATTGCCACTATTACTTTAGCTTATGCCACCAAATAACAAATTGAACTAAAAAATTGTAATGTTTATTTTTTAAGAGAGCATGACAGAACACGAGCAGGGGAGGAGCAGAGAGGGAGGGAGACACAGAATCTGAAGCAGGCTCCAGGCTCTGAGCTGTTAGCACAGAGCCCGACGCAGGGATCAAACTCAATGAACCATGAGATCATGACCTGAGCCAAAGTCCGATGCTTAACCGACTGAGCCACCAGGTGCCCCACAAATTCAATTTTAAAAGTAACTGGAAGTAAATACTACTTTGAAGTCCAGATCATAAACTTGGGCTACCAGAATATAATTAAAACTAAAGTTTAATTTGGGTTGATCAAACTGATTGGTAACTGATTATTGGTAACAAAGGGATACTTAACAGATAGTATTCCTGTTTTGATTGTTTCAGGTCTCCTTTTACAGGCCATACTCTTCATGAAGTTCTCTCAAAAGGACAAAGATTCTGCAATTTGACCTGTGTCTAGTTTTTACACTATTTAAGAAAAATGTGCCCTCACCTTAAAATGTGTCTTTGAAAAGTATCATCCAAGTTTACAATGAAAATCATGAGCCAAACTTTTGTGTTTTCATGCATTATCTGTTGAAGTTGGGACTATTGGAAGGTTTTGGACATCCTAGCAATGTTTGTAAGCATTATACTTTTAGTATGTCCATTTATTTCAAAATCACAGATGGGGGAGCCAGGGTGGCTCAGTCGGTTAAGTGACCGACTTCAGCTCAGGTCATGATCTCATGGTTTGTGAGTTCGAGCCCCGCATCTGGCTCTGTGCTGACAGCTCAGAGCCTGGAGCCTGCTTTGGATTCTGTGTCTCCCTCTCTCTCTGCCCCTCTGCTGTTCACGCTCTATCTCCATCTCTCTCTCTCAAAAATAAACATTAAAAAAAAACAAAACAAAACACAGATGAAGATTATGGCAACTCCTTAATAAAACATTTGTTTGCTTGTAGATTAATACGAAATGAGAAAATTGAAGTTTTTAAATCATTAAGTGTTTCACAAAGACATTTATCCCTCATGGTTTCAAGGGGAAAAAATTTAATATGGCTAGTTGTGCCACTGATAGGACTGTAATTACTTTTAAATTGCACTTAAAGATGCAGTATTACTAATCCAACTCAGTTAATAATGTTTTACCAGGTAAATCTCCTTTATCTCCTAGAAGCTAGATTATCTTGGTAAAATTAGTCAATCCTCACAACTGTGCCATTGCAAATAATCTATAAATTGGGGTATATATTCTACAGGAGTTTATCATGCTTTTCAAACTAAGTGTTCAGTGAAGCATTTGATGGTTTTCAGTAAATAAAAACCATTATTTTCCCAAGTCTCTCCACTTTATAAAAATAAGTGAGGGGTGCCTGGCTGGCTCAGTCAGAAGAGCATTGTAACTCTTGATCTCAGGGTAGTGAGTTTGAGCCCCATACTGGGTGTAGAGATTACTTAAATAAACCTTAAATAGATAAATAAATGAAACCCAGAAGTGCCTATGCATATTTTCATATCCTGACTCATATTCCTGAAAAAAGAAATCTGGTTGACTACTATTGGGTGAGACCTAAGAATGCTACAAAGAGAAACCATTCTACTCCCAGGGTTCTTTAAAATATTCCACTTTAGTGTAACTACCAGTGTTCACAGTTTAATTTAAAAGTGAAGAGATTAAGCATTTAGTAGCAGCAGAGTTTATTTACATCAAGATACCAGCAGATGTCAGCAAAAACTAAGGCAGTGCCATATGGCTTTGTACAAGGGTATTCCTAATGTCGACAGAAAATCTCTAATTACCAAAGTGCAGTCCATTTAAGACCCCTTGGTTTCATACAGTGTTACGTGACCCAGGAGGGGTGGGGTTGAGAGGCCGCAGCGGAATCTGCCTTTTCAGGGCAGCAACAGCTCTTTCAAAGAACTGACTGCTCAGATTTTGTCCAACAAAACCCACCTATAACACTGTACGGCAAACTAAACCATGCTTCAGACAGCCATCCCCATTTAAAAAAAAAAAAAAAAAAAAGAAAACATGTTTTGGTTTACGGAACACTCATATTACCTAGGTTCTCTGATACAGATTCAGGGGTTCTGAACGTGGGAGTACTTGAGAGGACACAAATGCATTTCTCTGGAGAATTCTGTCAGATGGTAGAACAGCTTGTTATACAGACATAGATATAATATTAAAAAAATACAAGAATCTCATGAATAGTATTTCAAAGGTAACTATTTTCTTATGCTTATAAAAGAAATAGAAAAAAGATTTCATGGGATGCCATTTATTTCAAATATATGAATGCACTTTTTAACATTTGTGACCAACACTGTGTAAGACCAATGTTTATGGCCTTACATCAACTTCTTAAGCAGGACCCATATATAGCAGAAGTGTTCTTATCACTTTTATTTTTGCCTTTTAGACTAATAGTATTCTAAAATAATTTTAGCCACCGTGAACTATACTTATGGAAAATATAAAAAGAATTCAGATTATTTCATTGTATTCTGTATTTCTGTAATTCTACAGTAAAAAATAGTAAGTGAACTCATGACGTAATTTTCCCAAAACACAGCTTTTATTGTAGCAGACTAAATTAGATATACCTCTCTCTGTAAACATTTTGCATGCTCACTAAAAGTCTGGTCTTCTACATAGGCATAATGAACAAATATAAGCAAAATTATTATAGAAACTTATCCCTGAAGCAAGTTAAATATTACCATCTTTGAAAAATAACACAGAAATAGTCTAAGGACTGTTGAAATATAAACAGTTTGAATTTTAAAGTCATTTATTCTGTTGAAAATATATTCCTGTTTTAAACAAAAAAAAAAATCTAAGATTTATTTATTTATTAATGTTTGTTTATTTTTTGAGAGACAGACAGAGCACAAGTAGGGGAGGAGCAGAGGGAAAAGGAGACAGAATCTGAAGCAGGCTCCAGGTGGGGCTGGAACCCACAAATGACCTGAGCTGAAGTCTGATGCTTAACTGACTGAGCCACCCAGGCACCCCTGAAAAGCTTAAGCAATATAGTAAATCATACTTACTTAGAACCAAAAAAAACCAAACCAAAACAAAACAAAATAAACCCAACAAACAAAAAAACAAAACATTGGTAGCAATGCAACTAAGGTCTAATGAACCCAGAAGTTCAGATAAAATTAGAAGTCTCTGTATCCTCTATAACAAAATATTTCCTTAATTCAGAAAAACACCCAAAAAACTAGCATCTAATTTAAGTATATAAAGCCAAAATATTCTTTTTGCCAGTGCTCTGTTGAAATCTAAATTAAAGACTTGCTACTGATTATACTTCTGATAACTAGGTCAGTGGACAATTATAACTTAATGACAATACCATGGTTCAAAATGGCATTCCATCAAAGTAAAACCTGTTAAACAGATACCAAAGTATACAGAAATAAAAATAAACCTCCACTGGTCAATCCAATCAAATTGGCTGCATAAATTTCACTTAAATGACTTAAAATGTATCTGAAACTACTAAAAGCTTATCTGGTTAAACTAAAGTACTACAACTTAGGGAAAACAAAGCAAAAACCTAGTTTAGTGGCAATGCCCTAGCTGATAAAATATTTTAGACAGACAGGGAGCTGCTTGAAAAAGGAGCAGAGAAGTTATCACCCACTCTCATTCTCCAAAGAGCACCCATACGAATTCCACACAGAACCAGTACATCAAGATTCAAGCAATTTCCAATTTAATTTATATTGTCTCTACCACTGTTTGTCCACTTTTTTTCCTTTTCATTACTACTGCCTTAAAGCCTTTTTTTTTTTAGCCCTTTTGATCCTAATCACCACCTTATAAAACTTTAATAACATAGACACCATGTATCCCTGTTTCTGTATTGTATGAATATCCATGCTTTATACACAATAAGATCTTTGCCACCAGGAACAAATTTTCACCAAGAATGTATGGCTAAACAATGAAAGGTTTACAATGCTAAAACTTTTTTTTAAGGGTAAGTAGTGAGAAGAATTTTAGCACTTAGATATGTAGATTATTTCCAAAATAGTTTTAACACTCAACCACCTAGTTTTATTGAAATTAATTTTTCCTGAAGTAGGCACTGTTCTCAGCTACAGTCCTTGGCTTGCACAGTAGTGCTGGACCATAAAAATGACCATTCGTAGCAACCTTAATAATCAATGGGGAAAATGTTCTGTGACCTCCAAAAACCCATCAAAATATTAAAAACTCTTGTTAGAAATGTAAAGGAAAATAAAAACACTATAAAAAAAAAGTATTTTAGTACACTGTAATTGAAAAACATTGGAAACACTGAGAATTAAAGCATTATTCCGTTGCAAAAAACTAATCAAGAGCGGTTTGAACAGTGCCTGCTTTTTTGCTAACTTAAGATACAAAGTAGGCTATACCGTTGCAGATACTTAAGTTTGGATCTGCTTCTACCATTTTCTCATTTGTGCTTTCAATGTTGTAAAATCACTGTAATTTCCTTTAACGTGAAGTTTTTTACTATCACTTCCTCTGGGATATATTCAAGCTTTTCATCACAGCCTATTTCCCTATTTACATTGCTCCCCCCAGCAACCCCCCACGAGCTTCCTCTAGCTGCATACTGAGGCTCCAGAGAAACAGCAGCATCAACCTTCCCATAAGTGATTTCTTCTACAACTCCATCTACGTTCAGTGCATATCTCACATCTAGCATGATCATTTTTCATTTCTTCACTGCTCTTTTATCTTTGGTGGCCAGTTATTTTGATGATCCACTTTTGGAAAATGTCACATGGGTGACAAGGAGACAGCACAACCACATGCTTTGCTGTCTAGGAGTGGACTGAATGACAGATGTGCAGTAACCAGCCACTAGAGGGGTCTGAGTGAAGGTCACGGATGGACTGGTCACTGATGAGGAGGCACATCTGTTACATAATGACTTAGGGACAAAGAGCCAGCAGGGAAGTTTGTACTTCACGTGACTACCCATGGTATATACCATGGAACTGAAATGTGAACTGTGCTAATGGAGGACTGCCTTTACCTACTTGTTGACATTGGCCTGGGCAGGCTTAAAGCTGACTGCTGAGTAAAAGCCCATATAAACTGACATCAAATAATAAATCTTAAAGCACCCTAACTGCAAAACTAATGCATAATGAGTGCATGCTGAGGTGGTTTTCAAATTGTCATCATTTGGCAGTCAACTTTAGAATGCATCTGAGAGTGACAGAGTTTTAGAAATAGAGACGGGATCTTTTCCCATAATTTGATACCACAAATTATCCAGCATGTTTGTTATGAATGATTTCCCCTCCTTCGATTTCGATTTGCTCATATAGCCACTTGCGGTCACAGCGGCATTCAGCTCCGCATTTGGTGGAACCACAGGCAGGACAAGCATAGAAACATCCTAAACAGTCTTCATCGAGGCAGTCACAGAGGTCCATTCCACTGAAAATCAGCAGGCCCTGGCTATCATAGACCTTACTCTTTGCTGGTATCACTTGTCTGTAAAAGAAAACACAAGATGAATGACACTTCACAAAGACATTATTTTTGAATAAATGAAAAAAAGGTAAAAAAAAAAAAAAATGGAAGCAAGTAAAATATTTTGAATTAGGGATGAGGTCCTGCAAAACTGGTACATAACTTACCAGACTCAAGCCTACTCTATAATTACTAGTAATGAACTGTGTGTGAGAAGAGACCTCATTCTAAAGTGTTGAGACAAATCCAAAGAGCCTGAAAATGCCTCTAGAAGTCCATTTAAAAGTCAACTCAGTAAAGGAATGGACCAGAACTATTTCCAAAAAAATATTATTTCTGTGAAAAATATTTTCCCCTTCCCTTAACAACAACAACAACAACAACAACAACAACAACAAAGAATGGCTGCTTAATAATGGTACATTTTGTTGGTTACCAATCTCTATTACCCTATTGGTTTTTATACTGCAATTAATCTGTTTCTTGTTCTTTAACGGACTCGAGCAAATCTGGCCTAAAAACACTTAAATGACTCATTGGAAAATCTTAACAGATGGAATAAATGGCATATGTAGAAAATAATTCTGAATGATTACACTAACATTTCTTTGTCAACCTGTGTTTTAGAAATGTTCAGTTTAAAAAGTCATATTCTAAACAATTTACTTTTCTCATTTGTTCTGTTGACTATACCATAACTGTTTCTATTTTAGACATGTAAAAAATAAAAAGCAACCTTGAATTTTCATAAGATTTACTTTTTAGCTGCCACCCATAGAAGGGTGATATACCAATTACATAATACCAATACTTTTCAAAAAACTGTTTTAAATATGTTTGAATTTTAGTTCTCATGCCAAAAATGTTAACCTGTTCACTTCACTGACACTTCCTTAGAAATAAATTTTTAGAGCTGAAAGGGACGCCTTCATTTTATATGCAGCCCTTGGAGATTCCTACTAATTGCAGATTATCCAGTTTAAAATACCTACCCAAAAAATTCAAAACTCCAGAGAAAGATGTGAAACAATAACAGACAGCTGCAGCAAGCTAACAAAGGTCTTCAGGGAACACACAGCCTACCTGTCAGAACCAGCGGTTGCATTTTTTGTGAGCCTTCTTTTTTCTCTTTTACCAGTTTCTGGAGCAAATTCAGTTTGTTTTCCTGGGTTTGCAAATTGCAATGACCTCAAAGCTTTAGCAGTTCTTCCCTGAATAAAGGTAAACAAATTACCAACTCAAATCTTGACAACAGACCATGAATACATTAATATTTAACTTAATGTTAATCCTGATTATTCCTTAACCTGAAAGACAGTCTGGAATTCACAAAAAAGAAGAAAAAGGTTTTAGAACCCAAGTGCAATGAAATTTACACAGCCCTAGACAATATTCAAAGTTTAACTTTGGTTAACTTATTTGTAATATTTCCATTACCTAATTTTAGTCTCTGGCCTATTAGAAGGGGCGATAGGCCTACTGAAAACTGCTATGGCTTCTGTCAATATGGGAGAAAAGGCAAAAAAAACCCCTGCTGTACAACCCAATGGGATAAAACTGAGTTTCCTGGGCACCTGGCTGGCTTGGTTGGTGGAGCGAGCAACTATTGATTTCGGGTTGTGGGTTCAAGCCCACACTGGGTGTAGAGATTACTTTAAAAACGTAACAAAAAAGAAAAACAAAAACTGAGGCTCCTAATATGATCTTGAGTCCTTAAGAAAAGATTCTATTATTGTATACATAGTTAAAAGTAGAGATAATAATGGTTTCAAGTCCTGAAACAGTATTATCATCTTTTTAAAAAGCATTGGTAAAACAAAATTTTGATGGTTAAGGATTTAAGTTTGTTATCTGGGGAAAAAGCAGTTTATGTGATATATCACACAGAGCAACAAATAAATGGAATGGAGAAGACATCTATAGTGACAGGTGCAAGTACCTAGTATGAACTGCAAGGTAACACTGGGTCCTGGAGATATGCCTTTGAGGGGAGAACAAAAGGGAAGTACTACATATAATTTAAAATTTTAATTATCTTTTAATTTGGTTTATTAATATAATGAAAAGGGGGAAATTGAGAAAAACATCCCAGCAGCAAGAATTATAAATTGGTTATTAATAGAAATTTTGAGAAGTGCTCCTTTGATATACTTGTCTTTGCTCTACACCCAAAGATAGCTTTATGAAATCTCGGGTTTTTTTTTTCTGATGTAGTTAAATAATCTGAATGTAGGTATGTGAATAAGGGAGAGTTATAAATATTTAGTATTTACAATGTAAAAATGTATGCTTTTTCACCATAGGGAGCACTAAAATTAGCCTGATCATATCAAGTTAGAATTCAGAGCTAAAAGCAAAAGAAATCCAAAGAATAGTATTAACGCCAAAGAAGAAAGAAAGGTTGAAGAAACAATTATTGGAAGTGATTTTTCTGGTGTTCGTTTTAAAGCAGTAATTTTCAAGGGGAATTCATTGTGCTATACAGATCCTCACTGGCTGGCATGTCCCATTGAGTTACTTTGGTATTAGAAAAGAAGCTAAGATAATAACTAGATCCTGGCTTTACCAGAATGTTCTAAAAGCCACTCCTGACATCTTAGCCCTAGGAGTTACAGCTTGAGTCTTGGGCATAGTATGTTATTTCTTTCTCAAGCCCGGTTTATCATCCAGTCTAGGTACATGGGAATATTTAGAAAATCATTTACTTTCACCTCCCCAACTTTAATTTACAATTAGTATCATAATAATATAAATGATTTCTTTATAGTTCAACAAAACCCCACATTGTAGAAGTAACACAGGAGACAAAAATGGCTGCCATACATACATCTGAATCAGGTTTTCTTCTCTGCCGATCTTCAGAATCAACATCCACACTTCCATTGATTATCTGTGTACATTTTGGACAAAGCTTCCACCCAGGTACAAGCTGTCTTCCAAATTTTGCACTCAGAAAAGTGGCATCATCTAAGTCAATTACATGCAAATTTTTTTTGGCTAGTTTTTTGTGTATGTTAAATGGGTCACAACATGACTTCTGCAAATCCTCAAATCTGTCAATGTAAATTTTCGCATGATGGAAGCAAATGGTATTGTTCCCAGAAAGTGTCATTCCAGTTCTAAGTTGAAGTAAAAGCATATCATTTGATGACAGTTCTTGCAAAGTCTTGAAACCCGTGTGACGAGTATAGTAGGTTTTATGGCACTCATTCGTGGTACGGAGTTGGACTCCAACTGAACATGGATCCATCACTCTTGATTCTAGCAAATTTCCCTTGTTAGATTTTGTCTACAGATCTCTCTCAAGTAGGTCATGTGCTGATTGCCCTAGAGAAAAAAATGAAGAGTCAGATTTGTGCTGCAAACTTTTTATCTGGGAAACTGAAAAAGCATTTGCTGAAATTAACACCTATTTAAAAGAAAGAAACTCTTCATAAGTGAGGAAAGAATGGCATTTACCAAAAGCCTACAATAAACATCAGATATGCAGGACTTATAAGGAGAAAATTATGAAACAGACAAAAAAGTTATCCTAAATGAATGTAGAAATTAATCATGGGAACTCTGACCAAAGTATACAAATTCTCCAGGAATTTATCTATAAATTCAATACTATTCCAATAGGTATTCCACTCATTCCACCTTGGAATTTAGCATTTGGTTTATTTGGAAGAGTAAAAATCCAAGACAGTCAAGATAGTCTTGAAGGAAAAGAAAGTAACATATTTATTTGCTATAAAGCTATTATAATTAAATCTGTGGTAGCAGTATAGTATAGACAAATAGATCCATGAAAAGATAAGGGTTTGGTGTGACATATGACACATGATTTTATATAATCAGTGTTATAGGGTATTACACCTTAATGGGGAAAATATTAAAAGATTAGGGATAACCAGATAACCACATGGAAATAGACTAAGATCTCTTTCTCACAATCAAAAATCAATTCCTGATGGGTGAAATAATCAAACAAGAAAAGAAAAACTATACAAATGTTTAAAAGAAAACATAGACGGGGTGCCCGGATGGCTCAGTGGGTTAAGTGTCCAGCTCTTGGTTTTGGCTCAGGTAACGCTTTCACAATCTTGGGATTCTCCCTCTCCCTCTGTCTTTCCCCTCCCCCCCCCCCCTCACGTTCCCTGTCTCTCTCAAAAATAAATAAGTAAACATTTAAAGCAAGCAAGCAAGCATAGAAGACTTTGTGACATTGGGAGAAGAATTTCTCAAACAAGAAAGCACATACCAAAGGAAAAGATGGATATATCTGATTATACATCAAAATTAAACATTTCCTTATAACTCTAAAGGAGGAAAAACAGCCACACTTGAAAGGTATGCTTTCAAGGTTAAGATTATTATCCCAAATATACAAAAAAACAACAACATATCCTGACTTCTATAAATCAATTAGAAAATGACAAGGAACCCATTAGAAAACTAAAAAAATACAGATAGGCAATTCACAGAGGAAGAGAACAAAATAGCCAAGAAATGCATGCAAAGATGTACACCCTTCACTGCTGTCAAAAAAAAAAAAAAAAAAAAAAAAAAAAAGAAGCAAATTAAATACCATTTCTCAAACATTTGCATGGCAAAATTTTAAAATCTGATAACCTGGTGCTGGTTAAATTGTGGCCAACTCTTACCTGCTCCTTATACACTGGTAGAAATGTAAATTGCAATGGCTTTAGAGCATTTTTGGCAATTTCTGGCAAAATTAAAGAAGTCCACATCCCAGGACCTTGCACTTTCAGCTCTAGATGTCAATGCCAGAAAAATCTATGTCCCACATGAGCACAAGGACTTTGTACATTACATATACAAGGACTTTGAGCATTTATTGTCTTTGACAGTAAAAAGTTGGAAAGAACCTAATTTTAAGAATGAGACACCGTGAGTTACTCAACAGGGACTCCTACAGGTCAGGTAAGATGACTAACCTACAGGAATTCTATGAATCAACATAGATAAATCTCAAGGACAATCTGAGGTGAAAAAGTTGTAAAAGGACACATACCATTTATTTAAAATTTTAAACACACACAAAAGAGTGTACATGGTTTATGGATAAAAATATGAATCATGATAAAATATATGTATCAGATTAAGAAATGCCAAATTTGGGGCACTTAGGTGGCTCAGTGGGTTAAACAACCTGCGACTCTTGATTTCAGCTCAGGTCTTGATCCAAAGTTCATGAGATGGAGCCCCACATTGGGCTCTGTGCTGATAGGGCAGAGCCTGCTTGGGATTCTCCCTCCTCCTCTCTCTCTCTCTCTCTGCCCTTCCCCTGGGCACACGTCCAAATGTGCGGGCTTTCTCTAAGTATAAAGAATAAAAAAAAAAAAAAAAAAAAAAAGAAATACAAATTTGTGGTATACATACTTCTAAGGAGGAAGGAACCTTTTTAAAGATATTTATGGAATATAAAACTTGGTGGCATGTACACACATGCTTCATTTTCTGTACTATTTGAAAATTTCATAAATATTTTTCAAAGCAAATACAAAACCTTAGTTGAATTCTTAAGAAAAAATTCAACAAATACAAGTCACTAGGAAAAATATATGTGAGGGGCGCCTGGGTGGCTTAGTCAATGGGGCATCTGACTTCAGCCTGGGTCATGATCTCAAAGTTGGTGAGTTGGAGTCCTGCACTGGGGTCTGTGCTGACGGTGGAGACTGCTTCGGATCCTCTCTCTCCCTCTCTCTCTCTGCCCCTCTCCAGCTTGTGCACTCTTTTTCTCTCTCAAAAATAAATAATATTTAAAAAAGTAAAAACATTAAAAAATATATATGTGAATCACTGAAATCTGGATGGTGGCAGAGTGCTGAAAAATCTAGGATCCTGCAGTTTTGCAAGTGCTTTTATAAATTTTGCTCAAAAAAAAAAAAAATCGTTAGAAAGCTTACTTTGTTTGCCATGTTTTCTGTAGAGAAAAACCATATACAAAGAAACCATATGCAAAGAAAACACCATATACAAAGATGACTCTGGTCTCATGTTAGCAAAAAATGGTGACTATGCATCTGTTTTCAGTTAAAATACTAAATTTAAAAAGTTAAAAAATAGAATACAATTTAAAGTTCAAAATGTCACTGAACATTTTAATTTATGATGTTTTTAAAAGCTAGTTAAGGTGGACCATGTTTATATATTTTTTATTCTATTTTAACCAACTTTTAAAATTTAACTTCCAAGTAATTGTACCTATTATATCAGACAAAATGGCTTGTATTATACAAGCAGATTTCTTTTAACAGAAATGTGGATTAAAATAAATTAAGGAGTGGAAAAGAGGAAGCCAGAGATATGATTATAAAACTACAAACTATGCTGTACTGTACTTTAAGAGATATGGGACACAAATCTAGCTCTGAACTTTCTTAACAGTCAACACAAAGAAAAAAACTTGACCCGTACATTATGGAAACTGCTATTGTTTAATGTTTTATTAATGCTCGATTCTTTATATTTGTAGGTACTAGACCCAATCTGTAGCCACTAATCTGTGATTTTTCGAACATAAAATTATTTCTTAGCATTCAAACACTCGCATCACCCTAACCGTATTTGACAGGAAAAGCATCCTGTGACTTAGAAAATTCATTTTGGAAATTCTGTCTACAGAAGTAATACATTTTTACCCACTAGGGAATTCTTTTCCTTGGTTACTGGGGCATCTGTTCCTTTACTTTCCTTTTATCTTGTCTGAATTACGACATGGTTCACTAGAGTTTATTAGCAAGACTGCCAGTTGTGCCAGCGTACTTATTTCTAAATGATCTCTCTTGGAAACTTGGAAATATGATTAACTCATATTAAACCACTTTTTAATGTTTATTATTCATTTTGAGAGAGAGAGAGAGAGCATGCACAAGCAGGGCAGGAGGAGAGGGAGAGGGAGAGAGAGAGAGAGAGAGAGAGAGAGAGAGAGAGAGAGAGAGGAAATCTGAAGCAGGCTCCATGCTGCCAGCGCAGAGCCTGACATGGGGCTCAAACTCACCAACCATGAGACCATGACCTGAGCCAAACAAAGTAGGATGCTTAACCCACAGAGTGACCCAGGCAGCCCCACCTTTTTCTAAGTATTTGCTTGGAAATTCCACAATACCATAAATTCTTTTATTAATCTTAAACTAATATGAACCTGAACTCTTAGTTGGAAAGCATAGACTTAAATGTGTTTTTAATTCAATGTAGCCATGACCCTCTCAGTCCTTGAAAACATCCTCTACTGGTAAACAGGTGCTTCCAACTATTTTGAGCTTTTGGCACACTTTTGAGTACTATAATTTTTGGAGGAACACTTGCAGGAATTACACTGCTGTGCAATACCATTTTCTAAGCAGCTATCCCTCTGGTGTCACTGTTAGGGTAGATTTACTATTAGACTGGCCAATTAAACATGAATTCTAGATAATGTACATATATTTTAAGTATATCCCAAATATTGCTAAAAAGTAATTTGTTGTTTGTCTGAAATTCAAATTTAACTGGGCATGCTGTATTTTTATTTGTTAAATTTGGCAACCTCATTTTTTGTATCTTCCTGAAAGTAGAAATGTTTCTTTGGTACCCGCTTCACATTATGCACCACTTCTCACTTGTTGCTAAAAGAAAGCTGAACTTCCCATGAACAAATTATAGGACATGCTCAGTTTAAAATTAAAACATCCTATCAGATAGAAGATAAACTGCAAGTCACGGTAAAAAAATAAATTTTACACACTGATTAAAACTCAATGGCACAACTGTACACTCATTTAAAACTGTCATGGTAGGGGCACCTGGGTGACTCAGTTGGTTAGGTGTCCAACTTTGGCTCAGGTCATGATCTCATGGTTCATGAGTTTGAGCCCCACGTTGGGCTCTGTGCTGACAGCTCAGAGTCTGGAGGCTGCTTTGGATTCTGTGTCTCCCTCTCTCTCTGCCCCTCCCCTGCTCATGCTGTCTCTCTCTCTCTCAAAAAAATAAACATTAAAAAAAAAATTAAAACTGTCAAGGTAAAAGTGTATACACCTGTGTCAGTAAAGTTTTACTGCTTTAAGTCTTACATAAGTTACCTTCCTGATCTACAATTAGGCAGTTTTTTCATGTATTGCTAAAGAAAAGTCAGGCTAACTCAAGGAGCACAAAATTTCGGCTGTGACCTTAAGTGGTTATTGCCTGTCTTCTAAAAATTACAGCCTCTAGCTGCTCCTCCCCTGTTGTAGTATCTGATGTCTTTATTTCTGTCTTTCCTCCCTAAGCTAAAGTTCTGCTGTACAGCTCTTTGCATCTATTTCCCAGCAACTGTTTCTTTTGCTCGTTTTGGTCTATGTTCTGGCAATGTGGCCCACAAATCATATTTATTCTTTTCTTCCAGTGACAGTCCAGTAGCTCCATGTTGCTCCCTTTACCTACAGCATGATGTAATGTTCTCCAGTAACGATTAACCGAACACCTTCCTTAATTAACATAGTCAGGAATGCACTACTATTTACTGTCTACGAACCGGTACTGGCATCAGCTGGGAACGTATTAGAAAAGAGGAATCTCAGTAAGGACCCTAGACCTACTGAATCAGAATCTATACTAAAACAAACAAACAAACAAACAAACAAACAAAACAACAAAAGACCCCCAGGTGACATGTAAGCATACTACTTTGAGATCCAGATTCACTGCTTCAGGTAATTCAATTAAGAGAATATTAACCAAGCATCTTCCATATTTATAAAGCATATTAAAAAAAAAAAAAAGGAAGATACACACCCAAACATGAACTTATCTTTCAGGAAGTCTAACATTTAGGGAAGACTATGAGGGGAGTGGAGTCATAAATTTGATAAAACTGATATATATATGAGAAATATGTGCATTATTGAAAGCACAGAGATCAGGGTTTTCACATTCTGTGTCTTCCACTGCCTTTCAGCTATTTTTCAACTGACAACTGTAGATAATGGATAATGGATAGCAATGTAAATCCAATTCTTGTCTATAGTCTTGTAAATTCTGTCTAATGGTGGCTCAATGGACTGCTTGGCCCACTGTGGAAGACCGTTTGCCTCCATTTGCTCATTTCAATAGTCCTGATGAATAAATATGTCTGTTCTTTTGTCATTTGAATTGGTTACAATATAGTTCCCTCATTAATAAGGTAAACAAAAATCATGTGTTTATAATTTTATATCTGTGTAACAGTCATGATTTTACTTCCACCCCCTTTTTTGGTGGAAAATTCTTTTAAACATAGTGAGAGATTAATTACCTCCAGTCAATCATTTTAAACAGTATATCTACTATGCCTCTTGAAAGGAAAAAAAAAAAGTCTTGCTTTTATTTTTCACTTTAATTTTTTTAAACTTTCTTTATTTTGAGAGAGAGAGAACACAACTGGGGGAGGGGCAGAGAGAGGGAGAGACAGAATTCCAAGTAGGCTCCTCACCATTAGCGCAGAGCCCAGTGCGGGGCTCAAACCCATGAACGGTGAAATCATGACCTGAGCCGAAATCAAGAGTCCGATGCTTAACTGACTGAGCCACCTAGGTGCCCCATAAAGTCCTGTTTTTAATCGGATAAGATGAAAACCAAAAACAAACAAAAAACCTTAAATGTGTTCATTTAGGCCTGATTAATTCAGTTCTTTTCCCCTACCTTTTGGTAAGATTTCACTCTGATACAAATGAGATACAGGTCTTCAAATACTTTTAAAATGTACTTTGTGATGTAGGATTTACAAATACTAACAGTTAATTCCTGAAGGATCAATGGGTCTCCTAAGGCCTTCCTGTAGAGGTTTGGATGAATTTTATTTGTACACTCATTTTCCATTTCAAATAGCCTTTTGAGAAGTTGAATTTTACCTGAGGCCTGTGTTTCTGGTTCTTCAAGAGTCATGGTTAAGGAAATCCTCCCACTACTCTCTTTATGGCTTCTATAAGACTCTGAGGATACCCCCTTGTCTACCTGAGACTAGGACAAAGGTCGTCCAAACTCCCAATCTTTGCCTCATTTACAAATTTGTGAATCTTAACTGCATGTTAAAACTGACCATTCAGAACAAAAATGTCTGTTAGTCATATTTTAAGTTTCTCTTCTTCCCCCAGGTCCCTGAACTTTGGATCAATGAGATCTGTTGTAGCATCAGTTTACTCCTCCCTGGAGATGCTGGTAGATCTTTTTGGTCGAAGAATTCTCTCTACTGCAATAGTTCCTTTTCCCCTATTGTCATACCTTTCAAATAAAGTCTCTCCTTACTAACTCTGGATTTTTTTTTATTTGAAAAATCCCCAAAACCTTTTTGCATTTTGGACTTTCTGTTGCTTTAGGGTTGCCAACACTTTATTGAGTGCCTAAATATAGTATGTTTTGTGATTCTAAAATTAACATTTAATATTCTTACAGCAATACTAGAAGAGTCAAGAAACAATGAAATAAGTGTAGAACAGATTAGACCCCTTCTACTACCTTAGGTAGTAAACAAAATTATTTTCTCCTTGTATTATCATATGATTTGAACACTGCAAGCTCAAGAAACAAGTTTTTTTTTCTTAAATTGAGGTATAATTTACATATAACATTATTGGTTTCAGGTGTACAAGGTAAAGATCTGATATTTTGCACATATTGTGAAAGATCACCACAGTAAGTCTAGTTAACATCACCACACAGTTACACTTTTTTTCTTGTAAGAACTTTTAAGATTTACTTCCTAAGCAACTTTCCAATATGCAATACAGTGTTGTTAACTATAGTCACCATGCCGTACATCACATCCCCATTACTTATTTATTTATTTTATACCTGGAAGTTTGTACCTTTTGACCCCCTTCTCCCATTTTGCT
The DNA here is from genome assembly GCF_028018385.1 of Neofelis nebulosa. NCBI lineage: Eukaryota > Metazoa > Chordata > Mammalia > Carnivora > Felidae > Neofelis > Neofelis nebulosa. The sequence continues at coordinate 84,731,224 of NC_080791.1, read as the reverse complement.
GACCCCCTACCTCTGGCAACCACCAATCTATTCTGTTTATCTATGAGTTGATTTTTAAAAAAGATTTATTTAAAATTTATACATACATATATATATATATATATATATATATATATATATATATATATATATATATATTTAGATTCTATGGAATAAGCTTTCAAGCATTATCACTTGCTATCCATTACAAAACTCTACAATAGGCAGGTTAAACACAGCTGAGTGAGCTCATACAAGGAAATGACTCCAGCAAGCGTTCCTGAGTCTTAAGACTCAGGCCCAATAAAAAAAAAGATAAAGAGAAGTTAAAACCAAAATAGAGTCAAAGTATCACTTAAAATATTTGGTGCCTGTAGTTACTAAGTGTGAGGTATAGCACCAAGCACAAACATCATCTTGTTAATCTTTACAACAGTGAGATAAATACTATCATCCCCATTTACAGGTGAAGAAACTGAGGCTTAGAGCTCCAGTTACCAAGCCTAGCACAGAGCCTGTTATAACATTCAAGTTCTTGCTGAATGAATAAAACCAAAAAACCCCCACAAAAATTAATTTTACTTTTATATGAAGAATCTCTCTTAATTAGGTCCTAATGATTTATTCTAGGTTTATCTAACATATTCCCCTCAGATTTTCTTATTGCTTTGTCTAGTATAGTTTCAGATCATTTTTGGAACAATTTAGCAAACCTTCAGGCTTCTAAACCCCATTCGCAATTTGTCTCTAGTCTTCTAGCCCTTAAAGGCCAAAGAAAACTGAAGTGGGATTTCAGCAATGGAGAGACTGCTTCTAGACCAAGAAGAGTAAATAAAGCTCTTGGTTCTACCTGATTCTGGATGTGGCCCAAATTGTCAAAAAATACTTAACACTCCAGTTGTTGAGTAGGTGATTGTGAAACTGAACTCTGAATCATTCTGTTGAAAATACTTTCATCTCTTCCTAGAAGATAAGAGTCTGGACTCTCTAGCATGGCATTACTTGTTCAAATGCCACATACTCCAGGCCAAACGACACTGCCTGCAAAGTTCTTTTACACTTTATGACTCTTGCTTGGAAAGCCAATGGCCCTTTCTGTGCCAGGCAATGCTAACTTATCCTTCAGGGCAGTACCAGTGTCTAAACCTATCTGGTGTGCCTTACCCAAGTACTATTATTATAGGTCCTTCTTCCTCTGTGTCTGCAGAGCAATCTCATGGTGCAAGAAAACTTTTTCTCTATTCTCAGCTGTTGGAAGGCAGGAGCATTATGGTTTTATTTTCTGCATCACCCAAGGGCAAAAGAGGAACATCAGGGACTTCCCTTTTCATAGCGCTCATCACAGGGTTTTTTTTTTTTTTTTTTTTGATGTTGTTGTTAGTTTTTCAATAATATATTAAGCTCTGTGAGGACAAGGAATGAACCAGTTCCTGTTTACAGTTGTAGCTTCTTTAGCATAATACTGGCACTAAGTAATCACTTAACGTCTTTTGAATACATGTTCCATGTTCAGAAACTGTCACATGTCACATCAAGAAGGATGGATCTCTCCAAATCAGGGTGACTAGGTCCCCAGGATGCTGCAATTATTCCCACTCCAACAGCATGATGGTCACATGCATAACGCCTCTAGGTGACAGCCATATCATGTGTCAAGCTACCAAATACATCCAATGAACACTTCCTATGTTCATGCTACTGGGATGGAAAAATGAATACTGATCGGCCTCCAGCCTCAATCAGCTAGGGCTGGGAGGATGCTCATTAAAAAATGAAAACGAACAGGCAGCGATACAGGATGTGGACGAGATTCAGGGCCATAATATCCCTCATGTACATAGTATAAGCCTAAATCATAGCTTTGAGGGCTCCAGGTCTCCCGAAAAGGGGCGACAACCCGCGGAGGAGACAGAAGCGCCGGAAACTATGCTGGGCCCTGACACAAGGGGCCGCAGAAGAACTGGGGGAGTCGGAGCCACAGCAGCATAGCCGGCTGCAGGAGGCCCAAGCCGGAAGCTGAAATCCCTTTCATGTGTCGGGGCCTCCTCTCCCACCTCTCCTTAGGGACTTCCGTGAACCGGCCCGGGCCCCCCTCCCACCCAAGGACCCGTCTCCTCACTCCCGCCCTTCCCAGAGCCTCCCCCGGGCCCCTTCCACCTTAGCTCGAGCTCTCCCCGGCCGAGGTTGGGCTGCACCCGCTTTCACGTAGAGCCGACTTGGCGGCCAGCTCTTCCTCTCTTCCCCGTCCTACCACTGAGAGGACGGCTGGCAAGGGCTAGAGAGGCTCAGCGCTATCATAAAGCGACGCCCGATAGAAGCCTAGAGCGGATCCGAGCCTGGCCCGCCTCCTGCGCGGAATGGGCTGGGCGGTGTTAATTGGCGGAATATGCAAGGTGAGGCAATGGTTGCTTCAGGAGTCCTCTCGGTTTTGCGTTTGTTTTGTGAGGTTAGGGAATTGGGAGCTCCCTGGGGCTATTTCTTGGGAGATACAGGTTCGGCTGACTTGGATTGTATTCGCAAATTCCTATGCCTGTGCGTGAGGCCAAATTTTTGCACCCCATTCCTCCTAATCCCTGGAGAAGTGAATGAGTTACAAGAACGTCACGAACAGACCCTTTATTTATAGTCTCACGTTTTGTGTGATTTTTGTTAAAACGAAATATATTGCAAAATGCATCTTTTTAAATTACAAACAATAGAAATAGCTATGTTTATTACTTGGAGTAAAATGTAGGCTCCAGGAAGATGCTTGTAAATTTTCTGAGGGAAGAAAACAGTTTATTTCTTGTATCCCTATTGTCTGCCACAGTTTAGGCGCTCAGTTTTTGGAGTGGGTATTATTCATCTAGAATCTTTGAGAGATTGTGATCCCTTAGACTGAAGACTCAGCCTTCAACCTTTTTCAGGTGGGGATAGGAGGGAGGAAAGCACCCAAACTATTGTTTTTTTGACCACCCAAGTGAAAAATGTGAGACCGGGGAAAAAAGATAAGGTCCACCAAGGCCCCAGCTTGTTTGTGATACAAAACACACCTACTGTAAATTGTTTTCTGCAGTGAGCCTATGGCCCTTACTACCACTTTTTTTTTTTTTTTTTTTTTCCTGCTCTGCAACCAGGCTGGGTCAATCTTAGAACTAGGGAATGGGAGAAAGGCAAAAAGCAAGAGATAATCCCCTCAGCTGTGTCTGCAAGAGGTCGCATTCGATAGTTCTTTTGTTACTTTGTGTTTGGTGCTTTGCTAAGGAATAATGAGACAAAAAGAATAAAATTTATCTCTACTTTGAAAGAACTCACAGCCTAGTGACAGAGGAGTAAACAGTTAATCACAGTGTGGTGTGATAAATACCATGATAGAAACACAAGGATATGAACAGGATATAATGAGATATATGAAAGCAGGGGTATTCAGTACGGAGATTAATGCTTGAATTGAGCTGTTGTGTAGAAAACTAACTTGATACACTCGTGACATCCAAGTACACTACTAATTAAGCCATCCTAATGGTAATGAAACAGAAGGCTCACAGACCACATTAAGATACTTGAAAAACATGGTTTATTAAATCAACTTAAATACCCAGGCAGGGGAAAGAGTTGGAGTTGACACACTTAGGATGGGGTGTAAACATGTAGAAGGACGACATCACCTGAATCATGAGTTATGCGATGTTCGTATGTTCTATCTGCCACATCCGCCTTTTCCACTGATAATATGTTTATGAGGACTAGAGATGGGGTTATAGCAAGAAGGCCTACAGGCAGAAAGTGCTTTGGGCCAATGACACACATCTACTCTGTTGGATCGATATAAGGAAACAGGCCTGGCCACAGCCAGAGCCTACTAATTAGCTTGATGAACAGGCGCTGATTTTATTTGCGTTTCTTGGATAGAGCACATATGAGACTATACTAGGTGTCACTTGTGGGTAGCTAATTTAGGGCTGACGAAGCTTTCGTCCCAGAGATGGCAGAGTTATTCATACCTTAGTTTTTCCATCCCTGTTTGACTATAAATGACCCTCTTCCATCATATTTTTTATTTAGCTTTGGCATGCCTTATAGTTTACTAACTTACTATGTATATTTAACACAATTCTGCCTGTGTTTCAGAAAGTACATAGTTACTCATATTCTATATATAAAACATCCTAGGAGGTTTGCATTTGTCTCATAAGCTACTAGTGTACTTAGCACTTCTTGTGACTAACACTTCTTATGACTTTCTTCCATCCTTAAGGAAACTGCAAGGAATTCAGTATAGTTGGAGTGAGAAGCTGGAGAGGTAAGTAGAGGACAGATAGTGCCCTTTTTATGACATATTAAAGATACTACATTTTATACTGAAGAAAAGTGTAAAACTATAAGGAGAGTGGAAAATAGGGAAGAGGTACAGGCCTGGGCAGGAGGGCCAGGTGGAATCTCTTGCCCTAATGCAGCTGATCAATAATGAGGGCCTCAATCAACCAAGGCAGTGGTTCTATGGAGTTAGAGGTGATCCCCCTGCCCCCAAATACATTTGGTAATATTTGGACACATTTTTCATTGTTCAAACTAGGGGTTTCTACTGATAAATACTGGGGTGAGGACAGGGAAACTTCTTTTTTTTTTTTTTTAATTTTAAAAAATATTTATTCTTAGAGCAAGCGAGAGCACAAGCAGGGGAGGGGCAGAGAGAGGGAGACACAGAATCCGAAGCAGGATCCAGTCTTTGAGCTGTCAGCACAGAGCCCAATGCGGGGCTCAAACTCATGCACCAGGAGATCATGACCTGAGCTGAAGTTGGAAGCCTAACCAACTGAGCCACCCGGGTGCCCCAGGACAGGGAAACTTCTAAACATCCTACAATGCACAAGACAATCTGTGCATCCTACAATGCAGAAGACGGTCTGCGTTCCCGAGAGCAAGGCGGGACGGCATCGCCTTTCCCGGCCCAGCCTCACAAACCACTTTTCTACACCTTCTATTGGTTACAAGAAAATGTCAAGCTGGCAGAGATTTAAGGAGAGGCTACAGGCCCCGCCCAGGTGGGAGGGGCATCAAGGTCACACGGGAGAACGGGAGGCAGAGCAGGGGCTGCGGCTGCCTTTGGAAAATGTCCTCAGGCGCACCGCACTCTTTCCACTTCGCAGCAAATCTCAGACACCGTCTCCGTCAGTCACATCGATTTATACTTCAGTACTTTGGGTGCAGCTCTTCGACTTCAGATGAAGGCCACTGTCGCTTGGGTGCCCCAAACCAAGCGTCGTTCACAACAGAGAACTCTCTGGCTTAAAATATCAGTAGTCCCAAGACTGAGAAGTAAGGGATCCCCCTCAAGTAAGGGATTTAAGGAAGCATAGAGAGGATAGAGGTTAAGCAATTCAATTTAGTTGGATTTTATAACTGATTATAGATGTGAGGAAGAAAGAGAATGAGTAACTTGGTAACTAGGAGTAACTGAGCTTGGGTTACTGAGGAGGACAAAGGGAAAAATAGGTTAGGGAAAATGGAGATAAAGAATTAAACATTGGATATGTTAAGTTTGAGACATCCCCAAAATGTACAGTAAGCAGGTGGAAAAAGGAGAGGAGATGAGAAGAATTTGAGCTGGAAGATAAGAATTTCCTAATTTTTTAAATGTTTATTTTTGACAGAGAGAGAGGGAGAGAGAGAGAGAGAGAGAGAGAGAGAGAAAATGAATGAGTGGGGAGGTGCAGAGAGCGAGGGGAACAGAGGATCTGAAGTGGGTACTGTGCTGACAGCAGGGAGCCTGATACAGGGCTCAAACTCATGAGATCATGACCTGAGCCAAAGTCAGACACTTAACCAACTGAGCCATCTGGGTGCCCCAGAATTTTCTTATCTTAGTAAGAAATGTTTGTACCAGATTAAATTAGAGTCTGCAGGTAAACTCTAAGAATCTGCATTTCTGGCAAGCAATTAGGTGATCTTGCAGCATGCCAGAATTTGAGAATGATAGTTTTTGGTCTCAGGAAAAGTAGGGAAGAGCAGAGTCCCAAAAACCATGGAAGGAGAGAATTGCAAGCAGGGGTGTTATTAGTACAAGAGGTTGCTATAAAGCAGTACTGGCCATTAGAAGTATAATGCAAGTCATGTAGATAATAAATTTTTTTGTTGCAGTAGTGAACAGGTAAAAAGAAATAGGTGAAATTAATTTTAGAAGTATATTTTGCTTAATCCATTATATCTAAAACATTTTAACATGTAATTAATATAAAATTAATGAGCCATGTTGCATCCTTTTTTTTTTCATGCAAAGTCCTAGAAATCTGGTATTCATTTTATACCTCCAGCACCTTTAATTTGAACTAGCCACAATTCCAGTACTCAGGAGCTACATGTAGCTAGTGGCTACCATATTGTATCTCACAGCTGTAGAAGGTCAAGTAAGAAAAGAACTAAAGTATAAGCTTTAGCTATAGTAACAAGGGTGGTCATAGATCATGTAATGAGAGCTCTTTCAGTGAAGAAGCCAAAATATGCCTAGATAAACAGTGGAAAGTTAGAGATAACAGCTACCACTGAGAACATTTTCAAAAATTTTTGCAATTAATAATATAGTATGAGGGGCTTTGTACTTTTGAGTATGAATTTAAGATCAGACAGCATAATTCAGCTTTTTATGTAAATTTTAACAGTTATATTTGAATTTCTGCATTTGCAGAATTGTCCTCCCTGCAAAACAATTAGAAAATTGGGCATAATATATGAAGTCACTGTTGTCAGACATTGGACAACAGGCAATACAGAATTGTGATCCCTGAGAGAAGAGAAATAAGGGAAGTCCTACAATGACTCCAGCTTGCTGCCTGGAGGCAGTGTTCAGGACACAGAGCAGGGAGGAACCTAAATAGAAACCAGTGGTTTCATGAGTGAAAGAGACAGAGATGGAAATTGAAGGAAGCCAATGGGAAGATAGAAGAGTGAGAGACACACAGAGAGAGTCTCGGAGGTCTGTCTGGTCAGGTGTGATTTCCCCTTGTTCTTTGGCTGAGTATTGATCTGCACAATGGAAGACTGAAACTTCATGAGACTTGGGAAAGGACCACCAAAAGCCACAGGCCCAACAATTTCTAATGTTTACACGGGGCTGGGAATAGTTTGTGTTCCATCAACCATAGTACAGAAACCTTGTAACACCAATTGTAATACCAGTTGTTTCTACCAATTGAAATAAGACCAGGTGGAGCCTGGCCAGCTTGCTCACTTTCTCTGTCTTTCAGGTCTCTCCATGTGGTCTCTGCTTAGGCTGGTTTGGTTTTCTTCACAGCATAGTAGCCATAGGGTGGCTGGATTTATTACATGGTGGTTCAGAGCTCCTGGTGCTTGTGTTCCAGCAAGCAAGGTGAAAATTGCTTTGCCTTTTATGACTTATCCCCTGGGGTCACATATTGTCACTTCTACCTCATTCTGTTGGTTATGTGCAAGTCATTGAACTTGGTCCAGATTCAAGAGGTGGGAGCATGGCTTACACCTCTTGATGGGAGGAATATAAAAAAAAGTTGCAGACATGTTTAAAAAAATGCAAAAGATGGCATAGTCTAGGACCAAATCTAATAACTACCATAATTTCAAAGTAGTGATGAATATAAATGATATTTTGAGATATCTGTAACAACTTTAATTTGATACAAAAAATCTGTGATTTCTTTGGTGACTAAGTTTTAGGTAATGGAGACACAATTAATGCTGCAGCAGTACTAACAGATACACAAATTCTGTGACACCAGCTGGGAGATTGTGTGGGGTCCCACAGGTTAAGGGTTCAGTCCTAAAAGACTGCCCCTTGCCTACTTCAGATGCTAATTATAAATCCAGCTTGTTAGCTGTGCTTCTAACCCACTGGCTATAAATCAGAGGTTCCCATCATTCTCTTCTTAGGTCAATTAATTTGCTAGAATAGCTCACAACTCAGGAAAACATTTTACTTAATAGATTATCGGTTTATCAGTTTATTAGAAAATGGTGTAGGGGTGCCTGGGGGGCTCAGTTGGTTAGGTGTCCAACTTTGGCTAAGGTCATGATCTAGCGGTTCATGAGTTTGAGCCCTGTGTTGGGCTCTGTGCTGACAGTTTAGAGCCTGGAGCCTCCTTCAGATTCTGTGTCTCCCTGTCCCTCTGCCCTTCCTCTGCTCATGCTCAGTCTCTCTCTCTCTCTCTCTCTCAAAAATAAGTATTAAAAAAAATTTTTTTTAAAGAAAATGGTGTAACAGGAACCACTAGTCTAAGAGATGCATAGGACAAAGGTGGGAAGAGACACAGAGAACTTCTATGCCCTCTCTGGGGCACACCACTTTCCTGGAACCTTACAAGTGTTTACCAGCCCGGGAGATTTTCTGAACCTCATGCTTTCGGGTTTTTATGGAGGCATCATTAAGTAGGCATGATTGATTAAATCATTGGCCAGTGATGATTAAACTTAATCTCCAGTTCCATTTCCCTCCCAGAGGTAGGGAGAGTAACCACCCCCCCCCTCCCCAACCTTTGTGGCTTTTCAGTAGTCTCTTTGTTAACATAAACTATGGTGTGGTTATAAGGGGCTTGTTATGAATCACAAAAGACACTTTAATCACACTTACCACTTAGGAAATTACAAGAGTTTTAAATTCCTGCCAGGAAAGGAGACCAAGACCAAATATAAATTTCTTGTTATGGATTACAATATCACAATACCCTTCACATACATATGTAATATCTCATTCATATATATATAGAAAGTGCCTAGCACACAGTAAGCTCTCAATAACTGGTAGCTATAATTATTCTTGTTACTATTTATGAACCTCCAAATGTATCTGGAAACACTGGAATGATCAGCTCACATATGTTCTGTCATTCATGGCATGCTATGTTCTAATCTTGAAAGATGGATATTAACCTGAGAAGTATTTGAACCTGTATCTCTTGACTTCCCTCTCACCAATTTGTACCCTCCTTCCTTACAACAATATTTAAGAGCTGATTGATGTAAAGAAATGTGATATAGGGAATTTAATTACTGTCCAGTAGGACAGATTGAAGTTGCATTTTTAGCGTCTTCTGATTTTTCTCATTTGAAGCAAAGATTTCAGACTGTTGTGGGGGTGGCGTGGGGAAGGAAATGCAGATCTGTTCACAGCTGCTACTCAGAATACTAGCCATATAACCAGTAGAGAATTTGGCTCAAATTAAAATCCCTGGGCTCTTCATTGCCATCATAATCATTATTGTATCAATTAAGATTCGTTTGCATGTCCACAGTATTTGGCACTACATCAAGGAGGGAAGCTGATGATCACAGAATTGGTTTAGACCATTTTGCTTATGTCTGAAAATGACCCAACTGGTATAAAGAAAAAGCAGAAATAAATCATTAAAATTTTGTAATTCAACAGCACTTAGAATCATAAAATATTACAACTGGAAAAGGATCCAACAATTCTGTTGCACAGCTTCTTCATTTAGAGATTGATAAAACTCAGCTCCAGAAATAGTAATATTATACAACCAATATATAAGTGACAATTAGTAAAGGTTACACAACCAGTAAGTAATAGGGGGAAAAAAGACTCATACCCATATCATCTAACTCAAAATTCACTGTTTTTCGTACTTTACCGGCCTACAACACAATCTATGAGTAAGGATCATATTCTTAGAAAACCAGAAAATATAATATTACATATAACTCTCCTTTGAATTACTCTCTTGGAAAATTAGGAGCCAAGTTATTAGAGTCTACATGTTTTGGCTTTTCTATATTAATCATTATTAGTGATGGGAGTAGGTACTGTTGGTTTTGATGGGGATGTTTTGGTGTGCCATAGGGCTTATTTAGGTGAACAATATGAACAGTTCTAAATATTTTCAGGGATTGCATGAGAGAACCCTCCTTAGGCCTTCGGGTGGATCTTTGTACAGCAATACTGCCTAGGAGCCAGCAGAGGGAGAGCAGAACATTGTTTTGCCAATTTTCACCAAGTTTCTCCTTACTGTTTTACCTCTTATTAATTTTTTTTACACATATTTGATCTATTCCTTGACAGTGGTGAGAAAAATATTACCTTTTCCTGCTTTTTTGGGGCAGGATAGAGAATGCTTCTACCAATGAATTGGAATTCTACTTAACTTATTGGTCAATAGACTGTCAAATGAACTGGGTTTGGAAAGTCTTTAAGCATATTAGGAATTTGTGTGGCTTTCACATGCTTTTCCCCATAATATTGGGCAACTTAAGTGATTTTAAATATATGTAATCAAATATATATATTATCTTTTAATAACTACTTCAAAGAGAAACTAACAATGTAGTAAGATTTGGAATTATCTCATTAGTCACTTGATTTTGCTACGTAAGAGGATGAATATATACTGAATCCAGAGAAAGTTTAAAATGATGACTTTTGATACAAAGAGTTTTAGAAATAAAATCCACATATCAGTTGAAGTAATCATCTCATTTTTCCAGAAATCTTTGGTATTTACACATTCATTATTGCTTTGTTTTTGTATCTTCAGAGTTTGGGGTATAATGTGATACACACTTATCCTCAAAGAGTTCATGAGAGATTGACACAGAAACAGATCGCTGAAAAATCTAATGGCAGTATTAGACAATTAGGCATATGGGTTGGGGCAGTAAGAGTGCATGGAACACAAGCATTCAACCCAATAAGGGGATCTGGAGTGATTTCTGGAGGAGGGCCATCAGAACTAAGTCATAAAGGAGTAGGAATGTATTCTATTCAATGTATTCTTTAATCTTCCCTCCCCTATTCACATGGTTATGTTGAGAGTGGCCATTCAGTACACTATTATACTGCATTCCTAAGCTATAAATTTTTGATCCACAAGTGGACATCTGAAATATGCTGGGTAGGGCACCTGTGTGGCTCAGTTGGTTAAGTGTCTGACTCTTGGTTTTGGCTCAGGTCATGATCTCACGGGGCTCGTGAGTTCAAGCCCAGCATGGGGCTGTGTGTTGACAGCATGGAGCCTTCTTGGGATTCTGTCTCCCTCTCTCTCTACCCCTACCCCCCCCCCCCCAAATAAATAAACATTTTTAAATAATATGAAAAAAGAAACATGCTGGATTAATCAGTGTTCCTTCCTAGGATTTTTCAGTATGGGACCCAGTGAAACTGGAGAACTGTTAACTGCTTTGTTTTCTGCCTTTTGTCAGAGGAAAACACTAGTAATAACCTGAGTTACATTGACACACACAAATTGAAGCACAAACTGTGGAGAATGCATCCTCCCAGCATTCAAGCCTCTGGTTCTTTTGTCGCCCATAATATATGTGCAGCCACTTCCCTGTTCTTTGGTTTCATGAGACAGCCCAGTATCCTTATAAGTCTCTTTTTTTCTCAAACTGGTATGAGTAGGCTTTCTTTCCTTTGCAGCCACAAGAATCCCAGCTGGTATAAAGAGTTACTGAGGCAGAGAGAGAGGGTGAAGGGCATTTTGGGGACTACAGGAGCAAAGACTTAGAAACATTAAAAAGCATGGCCTGTAGGAGAAATAGAAATAGTTTAATTTTGTTAAAACATAAAATAAGAGAGAGAAAGAGTGCTAACAAATGAGGTGAGAAATTTATCATTCTATGGAGTTTAACTTTACTCTGAAGGCAATGAAGAGCCATAGAAGAGTTTGCACACTGACATAGATTTGTGGTTTAGATGGCTTACTCTGGCAGGAGTTTCTTCAACATTTCTTGCATCTCTGGGTTTATAATATGTTGTTCCATCACTTAGGACCCTGGGGTAAGGGAATGGGATATGGAAAATGTGTTCTGTCCCTAACCAAAACAAATCCTAGGGTCTTGACTTTTTATGACTTCATTTGATTACTAACAGCCTATCTTTCCCTTCATTCTGAAAGTGCCACTAGAGCAGGGCCATGTCTACTTTGTTCATCGTGAATTTCCAAGGTAGTTAAATGAGGTAATTCCCATGCCTTCGTACCTGGAACACATGGTTATACAATAAAAATTTGCTATATCAATAAATGAGTGAGTAAATAAATAGTGATGAGATAGAGGGAATAAATTCATGATATATTTTGGAAATAGGGCTTAATGAGTTTGATAAAACTATATATATTGAGCACTTACATATTAAGCAGAATGAATGTTTTGCATGCATTACCTTCTTTAATCTTCACAACAATTCTCTGTGTAATATGTATGATACTTCCCCCATTTTACAGATGGAGGGAAAAAAAGCTTAAAGAGACTGAGGACTAGATTGAACCATATAACATTGCCATCTAAAAACTTGCAATATAGGTAAGGCATTATGTGCAGAGACCTGTTTGGTGCTAGTTCCTAAATCACCAAGTTATACTGTACATGGTGGAGGAGAGGGGGGAGTCAAGAATGATTCCCAGCTTTCTATCATAGGTGAATGATGGTGCCTCCAACTGAAGCAGAGAATACAGAGCAGGGTACTTCTTCCAGTGGAGATGATGAATTTGATTTGGGATATATAGAGAATGAGGCCTGTGGGATGACCACAGGACAATGTCTGGCTGCAACTTAATATGAGTTTTAAAACTATTGTTGAATAATTGGATTCATGGGTCATTAAGTTTCAATTAAATAAAGGTAGTAACTGAGGTCTAACAAGGAAAGTGTGCTGTTTGAGATGAGTACTGGCTGGGTGCCAGCACCTTGGGAAATATTACATAGGAGAAGTAGAGAGTACAGTGCCATGGGAGAAAAAGGAAATAGGGTATTTAAGAAGAAGGAAATAGTAAGGAAGGAATGATCTACAATGTGATTTGCAGCAGAGAATTCCTTAAAATATATCCTGAAAACTGTCTGTTTTTTTTTTCTTAATCTAAATGAAAAAAGTATTAGTAAAATGGTTGGGTAGAAGCCAGACTGCAGGTGGTTGAAAAATGAAAGTACAATTGAATTGGAAAGTACAACCAAGAAGAATAAATGATACCTTCAGATGTTTTCAGTGAGGAGAAGAAAGAGGTCCAACATTAGTTAGATGAAGATTCTGGCAGAAAAGAGATTTTTTTTATTTTTAGGAAGAGAAAGATAATTGAATATGTTTACCAGCTATGGGAAAGAAGACAGTGGAAAGATTGAAGGTATCCAGGAGAGGATATTAGAGAAAAGAACTCACAAAGGAGGGAGGGAATAAGATGAAGCTTACAGATTGAGGAGTTCACCTTCAGGAGTTGGGACACTGAAATTCTGAGCTTAAAAGAAAGTAAGAGATGTATGTGAATGTGTGTATGGAAGCAGAATATTGAGAGACATCATGCTTGATGAGCTTGATTCTCTTGATTTAACAGGAAGCTTTGAGTAGGAACTTTAGAAGAAAGTGTAGAGTAGTCATTATTGGATATGGGATTGTGGAGTGACTGAGAATGAGTAAAGGACTGAAACTCTAAATGAGAGTTCAGCCAAGGTGAGAGATCACATTTGATCAGGGTAACAATTAGTATGGTTTTGAGGTATTCTTCTCAGTGTTCAACTTTCTAGTTGACTAAGGAATGAAGACAGACCATCACATTGATCCAGTTTAAATTTTACTGGGTCAATTGCAGTTCAGGGACAGTTGTACAAAAGAAAGAAGAATGCTGATGTAACAACACTTTAAAGGATATTACTTCACAAGTTTGGATTAAAGTGTAAAGATATAGCTATTAGATATAGCTATCAGATATAGCTGTCTGATAACCATATTCAGATTCTCAAAAGAAAAACCAAAAATTAGTTTCATGGCTATTAATAAGAAAAGAAGAAACCCTCACTTACAGATATAAGAGGATCAAAATAAACTTGTGAGAATTAGTGAAGGAATTTTTTTGGAGAAAGCTGCTTCTCTGCTCTCTTATATTTACAAGGTGGAGAGGTAGGTGATTCTTTGCTCTGCACTGGAAACCTATGTGGGTGAGTGTGCTCTCAAAAGATTATTTAGAGAGCTTAACAGAGTAAATAGTGAACTAATGCTTGACTTCTTCTTTGAAAATCTAGAAGGCATAAGAAGGCATGAGTCAAGCTGATAAGCTACTTTGGTGGCAGAATACTTACCTCTTCTATTCATCACTGTATTGGAGGTTTTAACCACTGCAATAATGGAAAAAAATAAAAAGACATACAGATTGGAAAGGAAGAAGTTAAACTTTATTTTCAGGCCATATGTTTGTATATGTAGAAAATCCTATAGATACTGTAAAATCACTACAAGAATTAGTAAGTTGAACAAAGGCTCAGGGTCAATATAGAAAATTAATTGCATTTCTATACACTAGGAAAGAATTACTGGGAACCAAAACAAACAAAACCAAAAACAAAAAACTAGATAGGAGTGCATACTATAATGAGGTTCTCTTTCTTCCTTAGGCAATTTATAAAAATGTAGATATGATTGGTATGAATAGAAATTTTGTGTAAGCTAATGAAGCTTCTAGATCTGAGGGGGCACAGGAACAAGCTAACCTGAACAAATTTAGGAGTAGAAGCAGAGAGAAGAGAAAGCATAGTGTAGAAATCACGCAGGTAGTTCTGGGCTGAGTCAAAGCAGAGTTACTTACTTCCATTAACCAAGAAGAAATTGTGGATTAAAAAAAAAAAAAAAAAACAAAAAACCAAACTTTTTGTAATCTGATGTCACTGGGTTCAAGAAAAGGAAAGTTAAAGCTAGAGCAATAAACTAACCAAATGATGCTATGGTGTCTTAGGGGAGGGAGGCTGTTGACTGAATATAACACGCAGGAGCTAAAGGCTATAGTATCAAAGATTTCCTGGGCACAGAAAACAAAGCTTTGGCTTGTCTGAGGCAGAAATTTAGAACTGAGGTCCCTTCATGAAAGGACCTTCGACCACTCTTTCTCAGTGAAAAGGAAATTAGAACAACTAAACACTAAAACTAAAAACTAACAAAAGTTCCCCTGATAAATCAAAGCTCCAAGATTTTTCCATATACAGATGTGAAGTCTCATTTGACATTCTTCCTAGGATTTTAATGTGAACACTCATCTTTCACACCACTAAACCCTAGGATGCCCAGCAGCAGTAAAGCTCTCTGTAGCAATACTTCCAACAGTCCAGGGCAATAAGAGACTCTCAAGAAGAGTTAGTGACTAAAACTTATAAATCATAGAAGAAAACAATTCACATGTGAGAATAGTTAGACATGGTGAAGAAGATTAGATCTTTAAGAACTTGAGAAAAAATACAAAAATCTGAAAGATCCTGTACAGTAACTATGCTTAACACTATTAAGTTGACAAAAGGAGGAGTAAAAATCAAAAGGAAAGAATAGGATATTGTGATATGAGAATGTGTGAATCGGAAAAATAATTGAAAAGAACTCTTAGACATGAAATCATTTAAATTAAGAATTTTATGGAAGGGTTAAACGATAGGTCATAGTAAAAATGAGAATTACTGACCTGGAAGAAAGAGTTGAGAAAACCAAAATGCAGCAAAGATAAATAAAATGAAAACTAGGGAAAAGACACAGAGGATAGAGGATTAAGACATAGAGGATAAACTGATGGGGTGAGCATATGTTTAACAAAATGAGAGTTCTAGAGGAAAAGAAGGAGTGGAGAGAGGTGGCATTTAAAGAACTTCCCATAATTGAATGTGATGGTTGTAAAAGCATATAGTAATCTTTTTTTCTGTGTGACAGTCTTTATTTTTCTATTAATGTACAGACACTTTTTGTAATAGTTATTGATATATTTGAGTATATGCTGACTGCTATACTCTCTGTCTCATTTGTTCTATGTTGATTTTTTTCCTCCTTTGTTGGATTAATCAAATATTTTTATTATCCTTTCTCTTTATCAACATTAGGATTATTGATTATATTAGTGGTTAGAGTTGTGCTGCCCAATAGAGTAATCATTAGATACATATATCTGTTTAAATTTGAATGGGAATGTAGGGGAGCCTGGGTGGCTCAGTCGGTTGAGCATCTGACTCTTGATTTCGGCTCAGGACGTGATCCCAGGGTCATGGGATCAAGCCCCATATTTGGCTCCATGCTGAGCATGGAGCCTGCTTGCGATTCTCTCTTTCACTCCCTCTGCCCCTCTCCCCCCTGCTCACACTCTCTCTCTTTAAAAAAAAAAAGAATGAATATGAATATAAATAGGGAAAATAAAATTTTAAAATTTCAGTTCTTCAGGTAAGGCACCCAGTAGTTATATGTGTCCATCATTGCAGAAAGCTGTGTTGGATAGCACTGATCTAGATAATCCAAAGGTCTGTTTATATCATCTGGGTTTTCTGTTTATTTCTTGGTATGTCTTATCATCTTCCATTAAATGGTTTCCATTGTATATGAAAAATTGCAGATGTTCCAGATGTTTTTATCTTCTCTTAGAAAGGTTTCACTCTCTTGTCTGTTAGGAAGCTAGGGTGGGGGTCAGGTCATCTTAATTTGATCAACAACTGAGTTGCTATAAATCGTCTATATTGCAATTTTTATTAAGACTAATATACACTTGGCTTGTTACCCCTCTTAGGGATATAGCCCTCGAAGGATTTTAACTGAGAGGTTGGGGTGTTCAATAGGACTCCTTCTTTTTGCTGAGTCATGTGGTCTTTTGTCTCCATGGCACTGTCAGACTATTGAAAATACCATACTTTTAAGTGGCATTCTACTTAGGTTCTAGACCTTTTGCTGTGTTTATCTTTAAAAAATTGACTGTGGGTCATGCTTGCTGTGTGCTTCCCCCTATTTTTGCTATGTCGGTGACTCTGGCCCTATTTTTTTGTCTTTTCTGTCCTGTGACACTACCAAAAATTTCTTCAGCTACTCTGCCTCTTAGCAACCGCTCCCTGACCATATTCTTAGCCTTGCATCCAGCACTAAGAATTAGGAAATTCCCCAAGAGAAACTTACCCATTAACCTCTCTCTGCTTCACCTTTCTTTAGGATCTTGGCCTTTTAACTCCCGGTTGCCTCAGCAGTCCTCAGTGCTTTCAAACAGAGATTTATTTTTTCTTAGTTTTTCTTGATGTGGGAATACATTGCTTTGCTACAAGCTGCGCTACTATAGCTGGAAATAGAATCCCTCTCACTTTGCTTGCAGTCATGACTGATTCTGGTATAAGCTTTACTGATATTGACAGGAGAGTTACTTTATTATTACAATTTTTCCATATAGTTATGTCTCTTTCTATGGTATCAAAATGACTGCTACTGTGCTTGTATCTTTAAGCTGCTAATGAAAATTTGGGGATGTATTGGAAAAACTCATATGATTTAATGAGGATTTAATTTTTTTGGCAAGCTTGTGAGAGCTATCACAAGTGCCATTTATCAACCCCCTATCAAATGCCTTGTGTGTTAGATACATGTTTCTTCTACTTATTTTTTTAATGTTTATTTAGTTTTGAGAGATAGAGTGTGCGAGAGGGGAGGGGCAGAAAGAGAGGCAGACAGGGTCAGAAATGGGCTCTGTGCTGACAGCATAGGGTCTGATGTGGGGCTTGAAATCATGAATGGTGAGATCATGACCTGAGCTTAAGTCAGATGCTTAACCAACTGAGCAACCCAGGCGCCCCTGTTTCTTCTAATTATTAACAACAATTCTGCAACATATATATTATTGTTATACCTTTACTGATATGAGAACCAGGGCTTAGAATGGTTAAATAACTTCCCCTTGGCAAATCCAGGTCTGACTTTAAAGTCCCCAGTGTCATTTCCCACCTATTCTTGAGAATGTAGCAAAAACCTAGGAAGACTCTGTTCTTCACATTTCCTCACACTTTGCTACAGTCACTTGCTGTTATTTAATTCAGCCTTTCTAGGTGATATCCCAAAGAAATAAAAATAGAATTAGTGACAACAGGTCATACTTATTGTACTGAGAGGCTCCAAAATCATTTTTAATGAGCTAAACCTACAAAGATTAGTAATAGTTTAGTAACCACCAGCATGTTCTCTGCTTCAGGCAAAGTTTAGTTGGCTGGACATAGATGGGAAAGTCACGGATGAGGACTCTTTTTATCTAAATAAATTAGCAATGCCATGGCATTTATTATCTATTGTAGCTATTTTAAACTGGGAGTACCATGGAGAGCCAAGCAGAGGATGCTGGGGATTAACTTTTGTTTTACTTGCTGGCTTGGAGAAAAGTTCCATGACCCTGAAAAACAGAACCTGAAAACTCTTCTCCCCAGATCCTTGCTGAAGTGCAGATTCCAAACTACTCATCACTTGTCTTCTTATTCCCTAGCCTCCTTCTACAGTACTCTTATTAATCCTATTCTTTGTGATGTTTTATTCTACTCTGAAATAGAATGATGGGAAATTAATTTATGGTCTATAGTTCCTAACTCAGATATTAGCAATGTGATAGTTGAGGAATGATTCTAATTCATTGAGAACCAGAGGGCTTCTTTTAGACTGTAACTCTGTATTGGAAATGGATGAGTCTAGATATTACAAAAAGGAATCTAATCTTACAAATGGTTATTGCAAACATATTCATAGTTCAGAGAATGATGTAAAACATTTCTTTCCTGTTGCCATTGGGTTACCTTTCAGTCTAAACAGAATAATCGTCAGATAAGCACGAAGAAATATCTTCTTTTTCAGTGTCTTGACCTCTGTCCTTTTATTATGTCTGTTCTCTCCCTTCTCCTTTATTATCTGCTGGGCTCTGGTGTATTTTGCTTCCCCAGGAAACCTATTTCAGACTCCATATTTGAATATCAGTGGTGAACTTTTATTTCCTTAAATGGACCACCTATAAAGCAAACAAAAATTTTTTTTGAATAATAAGTTAGTCATAGAGCATTAACGTTCATTTTTATGGGAGGGAGTCCTCCTCTGTGCATGAGGGATGAGAGTGGAAAGTGATGGGGTAAAGTTCACAGAGGCCCCTATGCTCCAGAATTATTAAAGAAAGTACATGTGGTATGACAAATGGGAGAAGATTTTAAGGAGTGTTCTTTTTTTTAAATGTAACAAAGATGGATTGCTGTATAACTCTAGGGAAACAACACATCCATTTATTGTGTTTATTAATCATGTATTCTGTATGAGGGACTAGAGACAAAATGGTATGTATTTGGTAAATAAAAAATATGTGGTTCCTGCCTTGCTTAGCATACAACCTAGTTGAGAAGATAGAGAGCAAACATGTTAGAACAAACAAACAATGGGAAGTTCAAAGAAGAAAAAGTAGGGGATATGGTTATAGGGAATATGTTCAGTGTAAGTGTGTGCATTTCCTAATTGGATATAGAAATAGAAGTCATCAGCATATAGATGGCATTTAAAGCTGTAGAAATCTAAGAGATAAATAAGGGAAAGGAGGTACAGGGATAAGAAAAATGACTCTTAGACTATACCTTGGTGGACTTACTTTTTTGGGAGATGGGGTTCAAAATGAGGCTAACTCTGGTTCCATCTGTGAAGATTGCTTGAAAGCTCATTATCAGGCATTTTATTTCACAGATTTCTTTCCCTTGCTTGACTTTTGCAAGAACGCTGGGGACTCACAAGGTCCTTAAAGGCCAGCATAACATTCTACTGAAGGTTAATGCTCCAGTGGGTGCTTCTTTTCCACGGCACCAAGTTTAACCAGAGAGACTCTCACTTAGACTCCCAGGAGTGTAACAATTCTTACCTAATCAGAGCCTTCTATTGTTCTTTTACTGTACAGGCATTTTAGGCAGATAAGTCCTAATGCCCATCCATGGCAAATTTGCAATCCTAGAGAATCAACAACTATCAGCCTGCCAAATAACACTCCATAAAACCTCTATTCTGTTCTACTTTCCAAAGCTTCTTTCATTCTCTGAATGGACCCAGACCTTTGTAGCATAAAGTCCTTTTTAGGGGCTATCTTCTTGGTAGTGGATTCCTGTATGGTAACTCCTCGTTAGAGCTCTGACACACAATGTGATTGTTTATTCTTCTTTAGATCTGGCCCAGTCCTGAGAAATCAAGGCCTGACCCCCTGACTGGATGTGGAGATGACATCCTTCCTTTCTTCCTAATGAGTGTAGCTGTAGAGTAGCCAGCAACAAAACAAAATTATTTCAATAGATTATTCTGCCACTTTAAATGGCAGAATACATTTTAAATAAGTTTAAGTTCAAAATACATGATTCACTGCTGGTTGGAATGGGCACTGGTTTAGTATTTCTGGAAATTAAATTAATAGTGTGGTTGTACCCTAAGAAGAATCAGCAATCCCATTTCTGGGTATGTGTCACACAGAAATTTTTCTTTTTCTTTTTTCTTTTTTCTTTTTTTTAATGTTTATTTATTGTGAGAGAGGGAGGGAGGAGGGGCAGAGAGAGAGTGAGGGAGAGGGAGAATACCAAGCAGGATCCACGCTGTCAGCACAGAAAGCAACAGGAGGCGCAATCTCACAAACTGGGAGATCATGACTTGAGCTGAAACCAAGAGTTGGAGCCTTAGCCAACTGAGCCACCTAGGCGCCCCTATATCACACGGAAATTTTTCTACATGTGCATGTAAGGAAATTTATCACTGTTGTCATTCAGAGGCAACCGAAGTGGTCACCACTAGGGGAATGAAGAAGTAAAAGTGTGCAATTTTCTCTTTACATAATATTGTCATCTGTAACTAAAAACTATATATTTCTTTCATTGCAATTGTTTTCTTGATTAATTGTCCTTGCTAGAACATTGGTTGTTACAATGTTGACCTCATTTTTTCCTGATTTTAGTGGCATCATGTTTATTTATTCTCTATTAAGAATTATGTAGCAGTAGGGCTTTTTTTTGGCAGGGGAGTAAATATGCTTTATCAGGATGGGTTTCTTTCTATTTCTAGTCTTCTGGGAGTTTTTATTATGAATGGATATTAATTTTTATTCAGTTCATCTAATTATTGAGTTCATTTAATTATTATATGCATTTATTGAGATGATCATATGAAATATTCTAATTATGTTAATATGGTGAATTATATTGATTGATTTAAAAATGTTAAACCAACTTTCCATTCCTGGGGTAAACCTTATCTGTAACTTAACTTTTCCTATGTTGAGGTATTCAATTTGTTAATATTTTGTTAATGACTTTTGCATCTATGTTTTTGAGGGTTATTATTCTGTACTTTTCTTCTCTTG
Source organism: Neofelis nebulosa (assembly GCF_028018385.1). NCBI lineage: Eukaryota > Metazoa > Chordata > Mammalia > Carnivora > Felidae > Neofelis > Neofelis nebulosa. Next base: position 84,710,174 of record NC_080791.1, on the reverse strand, counting down.
TAATGTCTTTGGCAGGTTTTGGTTTTAGGTTGTATTGGTCTCATGAGATGACTTGGGAAGTGTTCTGTCTTTTCCTATTTTCTAGGAGACTTTGTAAGATTGGTGTTGCATCTTTTTTAAATGTTTAATGGAATTCTCCATCTGAGTGAAGCAGAAATGGACTTCCATTTTCTGTCTAGGAAGGCTTCTAATTACAATTGAAATTTTGTTAATTGATATCAGTCTATTTAAGATTTCTTTTCCTTTCTCTGTTGGTTTTGGAATTTGTTGTCATTCAGATAATTTATTCATGTTATCTAAGGGTAGATGAAACAATTTTGATGCTGAAGAAAGTTGCCTATTTCTCTGGGAGGAAAAAGTAAGACATGTCCTGCTATAATAAAGTTGGAAGGCTCTTTAGGGAACCTAAGAAAAATAGACTAAGGTGTTGCCTTTCTGGTGTCTCTATCGAATGTCTCAGGTGTTCATGAAGTTTCTACTGTGTTTGGTCATAACTCGGTGTTACCACTAGACAAGTCAGTTTATAGCAACCTGATACTTCCTCTTTTCATTGTAGTTGCTCTTTGACCAGCTGTATGGCATCTTAGAATCAGTCAAGACTTGAGATCCTAATGCAGATTTCTGGCATTTTTTTCTGTTTAGTTCTATTCTCTTCTCTCTGGTTCTCTGCCTCACAAATTCTGCTTTTTGTCTCCCAGTTTTGTAGGCTAGCTTTCTTTGCATGGCTTATGCCTCCCTGCTTTGGCTTCCTAGGGAGCATTATGCAAGGTGATGTTTTAACTATAGAATCACTAGCAAGCCAAAAAGAGATTGGAGTACTTCCTAGGCCAGAAGCCTTAAGAACTTTTCTCTTGTTTTCTTTCTTTCTTTCTTTTTCTTTTTCTTTTTCTTTTTCTTTTTCTTTTTCTTTTTCTTTTTCTTTTTCTTTTTCTTTTTCTTTTTCTTTTTCTTTTTCTTTTTCTTTTTCTTTTTCTTTTTCTTTTTCTCTTTCTCTTTCTTTTTCTTTTTCTTTTTCTTTTTCTTTTTCTTTTTCTTTTTCCTGGTTAGTGTCATCTCTTAGGTAGCCAGGTTCTTTCTCTCTCAAACCCCACTTGAAGAGAACGTGCTTTCATCTCTTTAATGGAATGGCCATTTTCCTTATAGGAGACCATCCTCTTTAGCCTCTGTTAATAGCCTGCAGACTAAAACAACATAGTGCAGTGTCTTAGTTCATCTTCCTAGAGAAATAATCATTTCCTTAGAATCAGAAATGTCTTATCCTTTTTTTATTTGGGGCCATTGGTAAAAGAAGCCATTATAGCTTTGGACCTGTAGCAGACACTGTTTGTCTATAGAGCATCCATTCTTCTTTCTCCAAGTCTGAATTGTAGACTATGAATCGGCCCCAGTATTCACTATACTCTCATGCTACCTAGGAAATTTAGGGGAGGTTGACCTGATCTTCTTTCCATATAGTTTGAGCTCAATAACTCTTTGTTGAATGAATTGCATTTATTCAGTTTTAACTTCTCATTTGATCTATTTCCTTTACTAGACTTAGTAAAAGGAATACTAGACTTATTTCCTGTACTAGACTTGTTTCCTTTACTAGGTGGTGATGGCATAATGTCTAAAGCCTGAAAGCTGGGCCTCTGAAAATGTAAAAGACCTGCAAAAAACAAAATGGGGCTTTGTACTAGTCAGCATTGGTTAGATTGCACTGCGTTAACAATTATTTCCCAGGTCTTAGTGTATTAATGCAGAGGACCTTATTTCTAGTTTATGTTACATGTTAGTTACATGTTAATGACAAGAGAAAGGGCATTTTGGGGGCACCTGGGTGACTCAGTCAGGTAAGCATCTGACTCTTGATTTCAGCTCAGGTCATGATCTCATAGATTTATGAGTTTGAGCCCTGTATTAGGCTCGGTGCTGGCAGTGCAGAGCCTTTGGGATTCTTTCTTTCTCTCCCTTTCTCTCTGCCCCTCCCCTGCTCGAGGTCTTTCGCTCTGTCTCAAATAAATAAACATTAAAAACAAGAGAGAGAGAAAAAGGGCATTCTGGGCTTCCCAAAGTCCCTGAAGAACTGAGGCTGATAGAACTTCCACCATCTCTTAAATTGCATTATGTAGAAAACACAGCCTTCATGATTGTCAAGGTAGAATAAGAGAGCGCCTGAAGAGCTCAGCACAGGCTTTTCTCTGCCTCGTCACTCACCTTCCATTGGGCAGGACTAATTACGTGGTTTTGCTCAACTGTAGGGAAGGAGAAGTATAGCTTTCTATTTATCCAGAAGAGAGGAGAGCCAGATATTGGTGAATACTATTCTTGTGTCTACCAAATTCAAAAATGGGAAAATAAAACTGAAAAATCTAAATTTATAAATTCAAATTAATAAAAAATCCAAAATTAAAAAAGAAAGAAAATCCAAATTAATAAATAATTAAATGTTGACTCCATTATTGAGTTAGCTATTCACAAACATTTCATTGCATTTGAGAAGTTTGTTTCTTAATTTCAAAGTCCTCAAAGATATTTGCAAATTTCATACTGGATAAAGGGTTAGTATCCAGAATCTATAAAGAACTTACCAAACTGAACACCTAAAAAAACAAATAATCCAGTGAAGAAATGAGTAGAAGACATGAATAGACACTTTTCCAAAGAAGACATCCAGATGGCCAACAGACAACTAAAAAGATGCTCATTGCACCAAAAACCATACAATACCTAGGAATAAATCTAACCAAGGAGGTGAAAAATCTATACACTGAAAACTATAGAAAGCTTATGAAATAAATTGAAGAAGACACAAAAAAATGGAAAAAGATTCCTTGCTCCTGGATAGGAAGAACAAATATTGTTAAAATGTTGATACTACCCAAAGAAATCTACATATTCAACGCAATCCCTATCAAAATAACACCAGCATTCTTCACAGAGCTAGAACAAATAATCCTAAAATTTGTATGGAACCAGAAAAGACCCCAAATAGCCAAAGCAATCTTGAAAAAGAAAACCAAAGCAGGAGGCATCAGATTTCTGGACTTCAAGATGTATTACAAAGCTGTAATTATCAATACAGTATAGTATTGGCACAAGAACAGACACTCAGATCAATGGAACAGAATAGAGAACCCAGGAATGGACCCACAAACATATGGCCAACTAATCTTTGACAAAGCAGGAAAGAATATCCAACGGAATAAAGACAGTCTCTTCAGTAGGTGCTGGAAAAAGGTGGTGCTGGGAAAACTGGACAGCAACATGCAGAAGAATGCACCTGGACCACTTTCTTACACCATACACAAAAATAAATTCAAAATGGATCAAAGACCTAAAAGTAAGACAGGAAGCCATCAAAATCCTCGATGAGAAAGCAGGCGAAAACCTCTTTGATCTTGGCCACAGCAACTTCTTACTCAACACATCTCCGGAGGCAAGGGAAACAAAAGCAAAAATGAACTATTGGGACCTCATCAAAATAAAAAGCTCCTGCACAGCAAAGGAAACAATCAGCAAAACTAAAAGGCAACTGACAGAATGGGAGAAGATATTTGCAAATAACATATCAGATAAAGGCTTAGTATTCAAAATCTATAAAGAACTTAACCAACTCAACACCCAATAAACAAATAATCCAGTGAAGAAATGGGCAAAAGACATGAATAGACACTTCTCCGAAGAAGACATCCAGATGGCCAACCGACACATAAAAAAATGCTCAACATCACTTATCATCAGGAAAATACAAGTCAAAACCACAATGAGATACCACCTCAAACCTTTCAGAAAGGCTAACATTAACAACTCAGGCAACAACAGATGTTGGCGAAGATGCGGAGAAAGAGAATCTCTTTTGCATTGTTGGTGGGAATGCAAGCCACTGGTGCAGCCACTCTGGAAAACAGTATGGAGGTTCCTCAAAAAACTAAAAATAGAACTATCCTTTGACCCAGCAATTGCACTACTAGGCATTTATCCAAGGGATACAGGTGTGCTGTTTCGAAGGGACACACGCACCCCATGTTTATAGCAGCACTGTCATCAATAGCCAAAGTATGGAAAGAGCCCAAATGTCCATCGATGGATGAATGGATAAAGAACATATGGTGTGTGTGTGTGTGTGTATGTATGTATGTATATATATATATATATATATATATATATATATATATATAATGTATATATTACTTAGCAATCAAAAAGAATGAAATCTTGCCATTTGCAACTACGTGGATGGAACTGGAGGGTATTATGCTAAGTGAAATTAGTCAGAGAAAGACAAAAAACATATGACTTCACTCATATGAGGACTTTAAGAGACAAAACAGATGAACATAAGGGAAGGGAAAAAAATAATATAAAAACAGGGAGGGGGACAAAACAGAAGAGACTCATAAATATGGAGAACAAATTTAGGGTTAGTGGAGGGGTTGTGGGAGGGGGGATGGGCTAAATGGGTAAGGGGCACTAAGGAATCTACTGAAATCACTGTTGCACTATATGCTAACTAATTTTGATGTAAATTAAAGAAAAATAAAATTAAAAAGAAAAAAGATGCTCAATGTCACTCATCATCAGGGAAATACAAATCAAAACCACACTGAGTTACCACCTCACACTGGTCAGTGTGGCTAAAATTAACAACTCAGGAAACAACAGATGCTGACGAGGATGTGGAGAAACGGGAACCCTCTTGCATTGCTGGTAGGAATGCAAACTGGTGCAGCCGCTCTGGAAAACAGTGTGGAATTTCCTCAAAAAATTAAAAATAGAACTACCCTACGACCCAGCAATAGCACTCCTAGGAATTTATCCAAAGGATACAGAAGTGGTGAGTCATAGGGGGTGCATGTACCCCAATGTTTATAGCAGTGCTTTCAATGATAGCCCAATTATGGAAAGAACCTAAATGCCCATCAACTGATGAATGGATAAAGAAGATGTGGTTTATATATACAATGGGATACTACTTGGCAATGAGAAAGAATGAAATCATGCCATTGGCAGCAACGTGGATGGAACTGGAAGGTATTATGCTAAATGAAATAAGTCAGAGACAGAATATTATATGTTTTCAACGTTTTTTTTTTTGTTTTTTTGTTTTTATTTTTATTTATTTATTTATTTATTTTTTATTTATTTTTGGGACAGAGAGAGACAGAGCATGAACGGGGGAGGGGCAGAGAGAGAGGGAGACACAGAATCGGAAACAGGCTCCAGGCTCCGAGCCATCAGCCCAGAGCCTGACGCGGGGCTCGAACTCACGGACCGCGAGATCGTGACCTGGCTGAAGTCGGACGCTTAACCGACTGCGCCACCCAGGCGCCCTATATGTTTTCACTCATATGTGGAACTGAGAAACTTAACAGAAGACCATGGGGGAAGAGAAGGGGGGGAAGTTACAGAGAGGGAGGGAGGCAAACCATAAGAGACTCTTAAATACAGAGAACAAACCGAGGCTGATAGGGGTGTGTGGGAGAAGGGAAAATGGGTGATGGGCATTGAGAAGGGCACTTGTTGGGATGAGCACTGGATGTTGTATATAAGCAATGGACCACAGGAATCTACTCCAAAAACCAAGGGCACACTTTACACACTGTATGTTAGCCAATTTGACAATAAATTATATTTTTAAAAAAGTCCTCAATAAGTATAATTGCCATAAAATCATAATAATTTATGAGTTACATGTACTACTTGTGTCCAATAATGTTAACACAAATTTGTAAGACTACTTTCATAACTCTTACTGGCAGGTTTAAAAATGTTTGATATGATGTGTGATGTGGCCTTCCAAATTAAGAAATCCCAAGGAAGTCTTTTAATGACTCTTAGTAGACAGTAAATTCCATGAGGGCATGGCCTTTATTGCTTGTCATTTTATCCCTGGGGTCTAGCACAATCCCTGAAATAGTGGAGGAACTTGTAAATACTTGTTAAGCTACTGAACAAATAGATAAAATAATTGAGTCTTCACTTTTGAGGCAAGTGTAATCTTCATTAAAAAACTGACCTGTAAAAAAGCTGAACACATTTTTGTAAATGTAGTTAAAGTCCCAGTAGGAAAGAGTTGGAACACACAAAAATGGAATAATTTGAGAAAAATTTAATGAAGATATGGGCAGGTCTGAAGGTAAAAGGGAAGAAGCACTTGCTAGAGAGAGGGCCACCTACAGCAAAGGTGACTTTAGGTCAAGAGACTCAGCTAGCCTACAGGGACCTTTTCCAAGTTAAATGGAGAAAGTGAGTTGGTAAAGTCTATGCCAGGCAGAGAAAATAATATTTAACAAAGCAGAGAGGTGTGAAAAGGCCTAATGTGTAGAAATGAACATGGTGAGAATGTGCAGCATGTCAGGAGTAGGCAGGACAGGAAAGGTCTGGAGTGGAGGTAGATGAAACTAGAGAGGCTGATAGGAGTCACACTGTGAAGGGTCTCTGGAAATGGGATATTCCTTTGTTGACATGGCCCACTTGCTGATTAGGACACCAAGCCCTACAGAACATTCTGAATAGAGATTATAAACTTCTCCCCAGGGGCTAATGCCAGAGAGATTTTATGGGCTAGCTTTTGTCATTGTCTTCAAAATACAACTCAAAAGCCTTTTTTTGTCAGGCAGTTTCAAAAATCCCCTTTATATAAATTGAGAGATTAGGCCAAGAACATGCTAGAACATGGCACCTGCTTTGTGGTAGCCAGAGAATATCTGGACTGAGGGTGGGTGATGAGGAATCTGGCCAGAGCAGTAAACAGGGGCGGAGGAGGAGGAAGTCTGAGAGCTAGATCTTGAGTCCCTGGACCCAACATTCTGGACCTAGAGCCATAGTTTCTCACATGTTCCAACTGTTGCCAGAGCTGCCTTGGTATGAGGTGCTCTGGCTTGGTTTAAGGCTCTGACTCAGCCACTGTACTTGTTCAGGATGGCCTTTCCGGAAATTGCTGCTGATTGGCTGTGGCCTCCACTCCAGCCAGGTGCAGACGATTTTGAGTTCCACCAGCAGGTGCAAGAAGCAATATAGGGAGTTTAAGAGTTTGCTGCACAGGATCCATCCAAAGGCCAGGAAGCAGGTTGCAGACATCCTAGATGTGGGTGGGTAACAGCAGGGTAGCTATGTAGATGAGCTTACTCACAGTTTCTCCTTTTAGTGCCTGCAGACTTCATTCAGCTCCTGACCTTTTAGTCTTGCATTCCTGGACTGTCCACATGCCCATATATCTCTTTCAGGGCCTTTTTAGTTCTCCCACATTCCTGTCTGCCTGCCTCATGGCTGATTTCCAGCCAGTTTACTCTTTAGCTCTGGGTATGATTACCACCTGGAAGTTTTCTTAGGTTCAGCTAAATTACCATAAGCCAGACTTAAAATAAGCTTCACTTATGGGGATAGTGGTCAGGAAAAATAGCATGCCAGCAAAGCAGTCAGATGTTTCTCTTCAGTGGGAGTAAGTAGTTCTGGAAACCATCTGCATTGTCATCCAGGAGCCAGTCTTTTTTGCACCTGCACCCAAGTTTTAGCTCAGGTGTGAGGAGAGGAGATTTAATTGGGTAAGTACATTATCCACTCAAGGCTTAGAAGCCTCATGTTCCAAATATGACCTGGTGTCTCATAGTCTCAGAAATGGGAACATGTTCCTTCAAGGGACGTGTTTACTTACAAGAGTTAACACTTTCAGGGACATCCAACCTGAATTTATAGTTCATACACATAACTTTCAGTGCAGATGCTACTTAGCAATCAGGAGTTGTTTTTACAATAATCACAGTTCTTAGTACCATAGCTGTTCTTCCACCTTTATCAGATTTCTAGGGGACAGTGCTAAAATGTTAACCCAAGGGCAAATCTGTAGAAGAGGAGAAAGGGTATTGTTTCACTGAGCAGATATCACTTGATCAAAGGATTGAAGGAGGTGAGGAAGTTAGCCATGTAGCTATCTGGTGAAAAGTTCTCCAGGCAGATGGAGCAGTCAGTACAGATACCCAAGTTGGAGGCATGCCTGGGACAAGTGAGGAACGTCAGGGATGTCAGTGCATCTGGAACAGAGTGAATGAGGATAAGGGTAGTAAGAACTGGCTGGAAGTGAATGATCAGGATGCAGCATTAGTGCCTCTTAGGCCATGTGAGAAGTCTGGATGTTTCTATGAGTAAAATAGGGAGTCAGAGAGTTCTGAAAAGAAGAGTGATTAACTTGACTTTTATTTCAGAAAGTTCATTCTGGCTGTTGTCTTAGGAATAGACCGTAGGAAAGGGTGGAAGCACGTGACTTGTTGGGAAGCTGTTGTAGTAATTCGGTGTGGATGGTAATTTGGGCTCCTGTAGTAGCAGTTGAAATGAGGGATACTAGTCACATTCTTGATATAGACAGAGTATGCAGTTCATGTTTAGGTTTGCGTTCTCTATGAAGTATAACTTATTAAGCTTATTCTAATATCTATATACACGAATACAGAACATAAAGAACTATAGCAAGGTTTCCTGAGGAATTTGAAGTGTGGCTAGTAAATGTTCGGTCTTTGAGAATGAAGCAAAAAAAAAAAAAAATTCGCATTGCTCAGACTGACGTGTGAAAATCTCTGAAGGCTGCATTGCAGTATGAGAGGCCAATGCATGTTTCTAAGTGTCTGGGAAATTTAGTATCTTTCTATTCTGTAAATTATCAGGCATTTAATTTCCTGCTCCCCTTTGCTCAAATGCCACATTATTGGCCAGCGCTTCCTTGCCACCCTCTTTAAAACAGAAAACTGGGGTGCCTGGGTGGCTCAGTCAGTTAAGCGTCCGACTTCGGCTCAGGTCATGATCTCACGGTCCGTGAGTTTGAGCCCCGCGTCGGGCTCTGTGCTGACAGCTCAGAGCCTGGAGCCTGCTTCCTGCTTCTGATTCTGTGTCTCCCTCTCTCTCTGACCCTCCCCCATTCATGCTCTGTCTCTCTCTGTCTCAAAAATAAACATTAAAAAAACAAAAACAAAAACAGAAAACTACTTTCTCCTGGCTCCTCATATCCCCAATCCCACTTCCCTACTTTATTTTTCTCCACAGCACTGATCACTGTCTGATATATAATTTTGTACTTATTTAGTATCTGTTTCCCACTAGAATGTAAGTTCCTTTATGGGCAAGTACTTTTGTCTGTTTTGTTCACTCTTCTATTCCCAGTCCTTGACAAATACTAGGCACACATATATTATTATTTTTTTTAATGAATAAATGATATATTTAATACAAGCCAGTTTGATTTCAACTAACCTATGTATTTTTTTCTCCTGATGTACTGCTGTTTTAATTGTTTGCTCCTGATATAAACCTGTTTTATCCCCCAGGCATGACTTCTCAATTATGGAAAATTGCAAGCATATCAAAGTAGAGAGAATGGTATTAAGCCCCAAATAACCATCACCCATCTTCAATGATTATCAAATTACCTGACTTATCATTTCCCCACCCTGGTTCACAAATTATTTTCAAGTAAATCCAAGGTATCTTATCATTTTAGTATGTCTTTAAGAGAGCAGGACTCTTCAGGTATACAGTTACCTTAAGATACAGTATATCATCATACTGCAAAAAAAGTGAATTACAACTCAGTGTCAGCATGGGAGAGAAAAAAGGGGAATATTTCCATAATGTCAGCAAATACTGTTAGGTTTCTCAGTTGACATATTTATTTTAACAGTTTGCTCAAATCAAAATGTAAGATCTCTATATTGCAATTTGGTGGATGTATCATTTATTCCTTCAGTAATGCTTTGTAACAAACCCCACAATACTTCTGAGGTAAAAACAAACAAGAAGTTATTGCTAATTGTTAAAAAAAATGCAACAGAGTAAATGTAAAGATCTTATTGGCTTTATTCGATTCATGAGTCAGGCAGCATCTCATCTAGCAAAGAGAAGATCTGAGCGGTACAAAATTGAAGGATTTTATAGGCAAAAGGAGCATTGGAACAAGGAAGTTAGAAGAGTGGATTATTTCAGGCAAGGTTTCCTTTCCTAGGGGAAGTCAGGGGATCTTATCATGCATATTAACTCATTAGTGCTAATCAAGAAATACCAGACTGATTGGTTTAAAATTTCACTACTGGGGGAGGCTGAAACTGCAGTTAATTCAGGTATTAAATCTTGGTGGGCCTTAGCAAAAGTGTCTGTTTCTTTTTGGGATCTGTTTCTTTTTTTCTTTCTTTCTTTCTTTCTTTCTTTCTTTCTTTCTTTCTTTCTTTCTTTCTTTCTTTCTTTCTGTTTATTTATTTTGAGAGAGAGAGAGAGGGAACGAATGAACAAGTGGTGAAGGGGCAGAGAGAGAGGAGAGAGAATCCCAAGCACACTCCACTCTGTCAGAGCAGAGCCTATGTGGGGCTCAATCTTGTGAAGTGCGAGATCATGACCCGAGCAGAAATCAAGAGTTGGACTCTTGACTGACTGAGCCACTCAGGTGCCCCTTGGGTCTGTTTCTTTTTAACACAGTGTAGCTGGGTCAGTTTGGCAACTCTGCTGATCTTGGTTCATTTGAATATCTGGGTTTGGCTGGCTATTGGCTATGTGGATGGGCCATACCTGGGGTGATTTGCATGATTTGGCCCTAATCCATATGTCTGTCACCACGCAGTAAACTATTCCAGGCATGTTCTCATAGCAGTGGCAAAGGAGTGAGACAGTAATAGCATGCTAGTTTGGGCTTAGATGTGGCACAACATCACTTCTATCTCATTCTTTTGGCCAAAGCAAGTAACATTGCCAAGTTAGTGTCAGATTGGAAAGCACTACAAACTTAAATTGCATAGGGTAGACTGAAGAAGGGGACACCTTTTCTTAATCTGTTGCAGTGAATACATCATTTAAGTCTCTTTTAATCTATTGTTTTCCCCTCCATCTCTATTTTCCTTGTTGCAATTCATTTGTTAAAGAAAATGCCATTTTATTTATTTTTTTAATTTTTGCTCCACTCGACTTCAAGTACTTATTGTTCACTCTTCCTGTCTTGCAAGACTTTTCTGCCTAAACATAACTCACAACTGCCTTTGTGCAGAGATCTTTTTAGACTCTAGGGTTAGGACTTGCTTAGGTCTCAGTAGGATTTTTTATTAAGGAAATTATCTAGGCAAACTCCTAGGTATATGATATGTTTTTCAGATATCCTAATTAGCAGAGGGTTAATTACTAGTTTCCTTATTAAGGAAAAAATCCTATCTCTGTTCCTTTATTCCTCATGGTCAGAGGAACATAGGGACTGGAACATACGGTTGCATGTGTGACTAGATGGAGGTTTCTTAGCCTTATGTTGCTCAGTGGATGATTAATTGAGTTCCAAATAACTGATACAATATTTTAATATTAACTGAAATTGTTCATTTTTAAACATATGGTAAAATATATTTTAGGAAATTGCCTGTATTGCTATGACATAAAAAATAAGGTTTGACCTGCTTATAGTAAACCCAGATAGTATAGAAAGATTCTAAATAACTTCTAGTCCTTAATCCACAGGTAGTATTAGTTTTTCATGCTTTCTTCCAGAAAAAAAAATCATGCATTTACCAGCATATAGAAATTTTTCTGTGTTTTTACGCACAAAGGGATCATGCTTTATATACTATTCTGCACTTTCATAACTCAACAATATGGCTTAGCTATCTTTCCGTTATCAGCTAATATAGATTTCTATCCTGTGTCATGGGCTGCATGGTGTTTCATAATCTGGGTATGTCATATTTTATTTAGTAAGAACTATAATGCTGAAACATGTGTTTCCATTTTCAGCTATAGTTAATAGTGTTTGTATATATATGTATATATCTTGTATATATATAGGTGTGAGTGTATTTATATATACATATAAACATACATATATACACACATATGTATATACGTATATATACATATATATGTACATATGTGTGTGTGTACATATATATATACGTATACATATATATATATATATATATATATATATATATATATATATATCTTGGTTGACTTTTGCAAGGGTGGCTGTAGATAAATTCCAATGGCTTGCTAGGTCTAAGAGTACATACACTTTAAATTTTAGAAAGTGTTGTCAAATTGCCTTCAAAATGTTGCATAAATTTACACTTCTACCAACAGTGTCAGTATTGGTCATGGTTAAACTTTAAAATTTTTTGCTCATCTTAGGGGTGGAAATAACATCTTGTTTTGGTTTGCATTTCTTGAATTATGAATTTTTTCCATGCCTATTGACCATTTGTTTTTAAATTATATGTTCATATTCTTTGTTTATTTTTTATTAGATTACTTATCTTAATCTTTATTCCTATAATTTCTTTGTTAAGGAAACTATTCCTTTCATATGTGTATTATAAAGATTTTCCCCAGTCTTGAGTATTATTTAAAAATTTTTTTGATGAATAATTTTTTAATGTAGTCGTATGACTTCTAAATTGTATCCTGTTTAGAAAGGCCTGCATTTATTGATTCCTTCTTCTAGAACACTCATGGGTTTATTTATATTTTTTATTTTTATTCCAGTGTAGTTAACAATACAGTATTATATTAGTTTCAGGTTTATAATATAGTGATTCAACAAGTCCTGGTATTACTCATTAAGATAAGTGTACTTTTAATCCCCTTCACCTATTTCACCCATTCCCCCCACCCATCTCCCCTCTGGTAGCCATCTGTTTGTTCTGTATAGTTAAGAGTCTGTTATTTGGTTTGTCTCTCTTTCTCTCTCTCTCTTTTTTCCCTTTGTTTGTTTTTCTTCTTAATTTCACATATAAGTGAAATCATATGATATTTGTCTTTCTCTGACTGGCTTATTTCGCTTAGCATAATACTCTCTAGATCCATCCATGTTGTTGCAAATGGCAAGATTTCATTCTTTTTTATGGCTGAATATGTATATACATACATACACATATATATGTATGTATATATACAACCCCTTCTTTATCCATTCATCTGTTGATGAATGAGCTGCTTCCATAATTTGGCTATGGTAAATAATGCTGCATAAATATAGGGGTGCGTATATCCCTTCAAATTAATGTTTTTGTATTCTTTGGGTAAATATCCAGTAGTGTGATTACTGGATTATAGAGTAGTTCTATTCTTTTTAAGTTTATTTATTTATTGTGAGAGAGAGAGGGAGCGCATGAGCGTGCAAGCAGGGAAGAACAGAGAGAGAGTGAGAGAGAGAGAGAGAGAGAATACCAAGCAGGTTCCATACTGTCAGCGCAGAGCCCGATGTGGGGCTTGAACTCACGGACCATGAGATCATGACCTGAGCTGAAATCAATAGTTGGATGCTCAACTGATTGAGCCACCCAGGTACCACAGGGTAATTCTCTTTTCAGTTTTTTTGAGGAACCTCCATACGGTTTTCCACAGGGGCTTCACCAGCTTAAGTTCCCACCAAAAGTGCACAAGTGTTCCTTTTCCCCACATCCTTGCCATCACTTGTTGTTTCTTGTGTTTTTGATCTTCGCCATTCTGAGAGGCATGAGGTGATAGATATCTCAATGTAGTTTTGATTTGCATTTCCCGGATGATGAGTGACATTGAGCATCTTTTCATGGGTCTGTTGGCCATCTTGATGTCTTCTTTGGAGAAATATCTGTTCATGTGTTCTGCCCATTTTTAATTGCATTATTTGTTTTTTGGGTATTGAGCTGTATGAGTTCTTCATATATTTTGGATACTTAGCCTTTATTAGATATGTCATTTGCAGATAACTTCTCCCATTCAGTAGGTTGTCTTTTAGTTTTGTTGGCTGTTTCCTTTGCTATGCAGAAGCTTTTAGTTTGAAAAGGCTGTACTTTGAAAGACCTATACTCAGAAAACTATAAGACATTGATAAAATACATTGAAGACAGCACAAACAAATGGAAAGACATTCTATGCTCATGGATTGGAAGAACAAATATTGTTAAAATGTCTATATTGCCCAAATTAATCTACAGATTCATTAATGGCAATCTCTATCAAAATACCAAGATTGTTTTTCATGGAACTAGAACAAATAATACTAAAATTTGTATGGAACCACAAAAGACCCTGTAGACAAAGCAATATTGAAAAAGAAAAACAAAACTGGAGATATCACAATTCCAGACTTAAGTTATATTACAAAGCTGTAGTAATCAAAACAGTATGGTACTGGCACAAAAATAGACACATAGATCAATAGAATAGAATAGAATAGAATAGAATAGAATAGGGAGCCCAGAAATAAACCCACAATTGTATGGCCAATTAATCTTCAATAGAGCAGGAAAGAATATGCAATGGGAAAAAGACACTCTCTTCAACAAAGGTGTTGGGAAAACTGGACCACTTACTTACACCAAAATAAGTTCAAAATGGATTAAAGATCTAAATGTGAGACCTGAAACCATAAAAATCCTAGAAGAGAGCATGCATAGTAATTTCTCTGACATCAGCCATGCCAACGTATTTCTAGATATATTCCTCAGGCAAGGGGAACAAAAGTAAAAATAAACTATTGGGGCTACATGGGTTTATTTTTAAGTGTTTAAATCTTATACCTTTCTGGAAATTATTTAATTGCTACAAATTAGATACAAATCTCTCCTTACTTTCTTAATTGGTTACCTAGTTGCCTCAACATGATTTGTTGAATAATCTATTCTTTTTGACAATTTATTTGAAATACTCATTTATCGAATGGATTTACATCAATTTTGAATTATCTCTTCCATTCTATTGATCTATATGCTTTTTCTTCAGTACCAAACTAATTTAGCTTTTTACCATGTCTAATTATCAGGATGAGCTATCCTTTCTCATTTTATTTTTCAGAATATTTCTGGCTTTTGGTATATATTCCTTTTTCCAGTTGGATTTTAATTCATCTATACAGAGAGGAGGCTAAAGAAATCTTGCTCTCACCTGTGTTTCTTTACACATGAACATAGCTATATGTGTATTTATTTCAGCTGGGTACTAGATCATTGAGAATAACTGATTTGTAAACTCAAACATATGGTGGAAATCTGAACAATTCATTTTCCATATATATGGTCCTAAATGAGAAATAACGAAATCTTCCAGGTAGAATTCTAGAGGCTTGGATGTTTGTGTGTAGGTTGTCAAAATCTTGTGATTCTTCTTTCTACAGTGATAAAACCAACCAATAAATATGAATAATAAGGAATCCAGTAAAAATATTTAAGAATAATCTTTGATTTATTGACTAGGCATTTTCCTACCTTTGTTCCCAACTCTCAAAGTTCACTTGGTGTAATCAAGTATCATTTTTAATTTTGTGGTTTTTTTTTTTTTTTTTTGACATTTTACCAACCTTTTTTTGGTCTTTTCTGTGTTGGCACTAAACTTAGAACAATCTCCTTGGGAATCTGATGCCCTTTCAGTTCACTTCTTTCATGTTCTTAAATATTGACAACCATTAGTTAAACTCCTAAGATCCCATCTTTCCCCATGGATTTTATATTAGATTTGATTTCTTTTCTTATTTGCACTTGCCATTGTAGAGGAAGTGACAGCCAGCATGTTGCCCTAAATCCTTATACCCACCCCCTTTTTAATATAAGTTGATATTTTAGCAGCTGGCTGCTCAGCCCAGGGAGATTTCTGAATCAATCAACAGTTTTTGGAATTTTATTAGAACTCTTAATCTTAGTAATGCTCTAAGATATATATCATTATTCCCATTTAACAAAAGAGTAAACAAGCTAAAAGAAGCTAAGGGGAATGGAAAACAATAGTTATATTTATTGTGAACTTATATGCTAAGAGCTGTTGGGTGTTTTACTCCATGAGGGCAATGACCAAGTTTGTTTTGTTGATCAGTCCATCCTTAGTATCTAGCACACTGTCTAGGACTTAATGCCTGCTGAATAATGCCTGCTGAATAATAATTTTTGGAAGCTTGAATGAACATTCATTATGCAAGTCTGGATAAAAATGACTGATGAATAGGGGGCTGTTCTCCCTATGTTGATGAGTGTGTATGTGGGTATAGCCCTGTTTGTATACCTGTAAAAGAAAAAACTTTAATAAGCCTGGATTACTTTCATCTGTTTTTATCAGACCCATCTATCCTCAGTGACTTTTGGAAACTCCAGCAGAATTTTAATTTTCCAACAGTTTCACCTTTACAATTTTTAGTCCATCTGTGTTAAGGTTGAGGAATATAGGAATGGGGGCTGTACATAGAAACCTGTGCTTATTCTAGAAAGGGGTGTATCTGGAATGTATTTCTCTTTGTCAGATGTTGTCACTCTAACTCCTTTAACACTGCAAAGTGTTATTCTTTTGAAGATAATGTTTGTGTTAAATTTTAGACCTATCCCCATGGATAATAGTTCCATGGGAGGAAAATGTGTTTCATATCTTAAAATTTCAACTTATATCCTTGGGACAAAGTCAGGCTGGTTGTCATTTGGCATTTAATGATGTTTGTGTTATCCGTAACACTTCTTTCCATTAGCAGAATTAATTGAGGGTTGATTATACCTCCTCCACAAAGCCTCTTGGCTTTTCAGTGTTTCCATCTTCGTCACTTTATGTGCTTATGACAGAGCTCATGATTAATCACTCACTTTAGATATTTTGAACAACAGGACTGCTGCCTTTCTCAACCCTGGAAAGCCTGGGGAAGGCTACCGTCACTTACAGCACACATGAAGGGGTACATCACAATAGCTTCAGGGTCTCCTACAACTCAGAGGTAATTTTTCACAGAAATACATTTTAAAATTCAAGAGCAGTTGTATGCCTTTTCTTCTAAATTGCTGAGCGATTTAATGTCTTTTTAATGTGAGAACCTATTTGCATTGTCCTGAAGTGTTACAGCTTTTAAACCAATCACAAAATTGTACTAGGCTCCATTTGCTCCCAGATTTCAAGTGCTATAGTAACAGTGAAGGAAAAATCAGACTCATTTCTCAAACGTTGTTGGCTGTTTCTGTTGCTACTAATGCAAAGGTTTGGTCTTTAATTTGTTGGTTTCTGCAAAGCACAAATCACATTATTGGTTTTCAATGATGATAGATGCTGTTATTTTAGATATGTGAGAAAACAAAACAAGATTGTGGTGTGAAAATTCAATTTTAAATTGCTTGATTAATTTATTTTAGTGGCATATAGCAAAGAGTATTCTTTATTATGCTGAAATAAACCAATTTACTGTAAATCAGTCTAACAAATGAAATGCCTGGAGGTACCGTATAAATTGCAGTACTGTTTTTGTTGTAGTGAATATAAATGAATCAAATGCAAATTCCTGAGACAGTTTGAAAATGTTTCTAGCAACATATGTATATAAATCATTAACCCAACTTTCATAGTTGATTACATTCAGCTAAGATTTTGTTTGTTTACATCTTCTCGATTTTGACAGAAATCTGAAATTGCCAACCATTTTGTTTTTTAATTTTTTTAAGTTTATTTATTTATTTTGACAGAGAGAGAGAGAGAACACATGTGTCAGTGGGGAGGGGCAAAGAGAGAGGGAGAGAGAATCCCAAGCAAGCTCTGTGCTGTCAGCCTAAAGCCTGATGCATGTAGGGCTTGATCTCAGGAACCATAAAATCATGACCTGAGCTGAAATCAAGAGTTGGATGCTTAACCAACTGAGCCACTCAAGTGTTCTGCCAAACATTTTGAGCTATAGGTTTTCTTTTATTTGGTTGGCAAGAAAGGTTCTAATGCTTCATTCTCACTGGCCATGCTATAGATTGAATGTTTGTGACTCCCCAAATTCATAGTTGAAACCTGATCACCAATGTGCCAGTATTTGGAGTGGGAACTTTGGAAAGTGATTAGGTCAAGTGGGCAAAGCTATCATGAATGGATTAGTGCCTTGATAAAAGAGACTCCAGAGAAACCTTCCCCTCCCCTTTCACCTTCTGAAGACAGCAAAAAGACTGTTATCAATGAAACAAGAAGGGGTTCTCACCAGAAAACAAAGCTACTGATGCATTGATAGCCCCTAGAATTGTGAGAAATAAATTTCTGTGGTTTATAAGCCACCCAGGCTATGATATTCTTTTATCAGCCCGAACTAAGGCCAGAAGATAACGCAGAGCTTTCATAAAAATCTAAGTATACAATGGATTATTATGCAGCCCATGCAACATGAATTAATATACTTAGAAGACTTTCCATAGATTCCACTGAATGAGAAAAGCAAGATGTAGAATAGAGGATTGTTGTGCATATAGATGTGTTGAGTGTGTATATCTGCATATCTCAATACTTAAAGGTATACATGCAAACATACTGGTTGTTAACAAGGGTTTCCCAGGAAGTGAGGTAGGTGGGAATTAAGCCAATAAAAAAATTGAAAGAAAGTAAATAGTCACCAAAAGGCAGGTATTGTGTTTATTAAAATGGGCATGTGCATACCAGTTGATTTTGTTTTCTTAGAGGGGATAGAAGTAAGGTACAGTGGAAAGCTTGTCTTCATTTACAGAGGAGTGAGCATATTAGATTTCTCTATACTTAACCAAGTTAAATATTGAATATTATATAAGGAAAACTGGAAATCTGGCTGTTTAAAAATGGAATATAATTTTTGTAATGTGGAATAATCAACCACCTTAATTATTAGTAAGCAAAAGCCCTAAAATGGATGACTAGTCATTATAGGGCTGTAGTCCTTTAATCAACAATTATTTAGCACCTAATAGTGGGCCACATAGAAGTAAGACAGTGCAAACTTCAAGGAATCTATAGTGTAGCTGGAGAGACCAACAAGCAATTAATTTGTAATGTGTTTGCCAAGTGGAAAAGGGAAAGAAGGGAAAGCTTTCCAGGCAGAGAGAACCGTATGTCCAAAGCCCCAGATCTGAGAAAGAGCGTGGCATTGCAGGCACTGTGGAAGGAATGTGTTTAAGCAATACAGGGGAGGAAAGCTAATTGGAAAGAGGAGGGTTGGGAAATACCAGGAGACAAAAGCTGAGTTTGGATGAGATTATATAGTGGCTTAGTGGGCATACTATGAAGAGCAGGGGTGCCCTGCCACAAGTAATGAGGGGATCTAGAAGGTATTAGTGTAGAAGTGACATGATGAGATATATATTTTTAGAAAGGTAACTATAGCAGCAAGGTGGAAGATATAGTTGAGAAGTAAGAGATTTGAAGCAGTGAAACCATTTAGGAAACTTTTGCCAAAGGCAAATAGGAGAAGATAAGGGTAGTTCAGAAGAGGAAGGAGATGTTGTGGTAGATAATATAAAGTGGTTAATATTGTGAATTAATAGAGTGTAGTGATTATTGTGAAAGGTTGGCCAAGAAAGTCAGGAGTTAAATATGCCTCCAAAGTTTCTGAGAATAAAGTCAGTATAATAACTAATTCTCTCTCACTAATTTGATGAGAAGTGGAAGAGCTTACATTTAGAACATGCTTATAAACAGACTGGCTAGTAAACACAATATTAATTTTTACTTAATATTTATTATATATCAGGCTAAACATATTACATGCACTATTTCTTCACCAATATTCATTAAATTATATTGAGTGCCAACTATATTCCTGATAATGTTTTAGATAAAATAATAAAAATATTTATTTAATAGAACTATTATTATTATTTTTATTTTATGAATGAGGAAGCCTCAATTTCCCATGCCCATGATATCACAGCCAATAGATGGTGGAGTCAGGACTAGAATCCAGGTGTGTTCAATTCTCAAATATGCCTTTCAGAATCATGCTGTGTTGCCTTTTTGATATTATATGGATTTAGTAGGCCCAGTATTTCCCAGCAAAGCAAGACATACAACCTACCTGGTTCCACATTTATTCTAGTGTCTCTAAATAACATTGTTTCATTGATACTTTTTCATTTTTCCAAGCTGTTGATTTCTCTCTTTGAAAAATAATCATATAATCCTTTCCTCTCTTTGCCCCACTAAATACATGTGACCTTTTTATCTCATTCTCAATACAGTGATGATCTAATTTTGGTTTAATATATTCACTATTCTTATATTAGGATTGTATTCCGTAATCACAGCTGAGCCCTGTATAGACATATCATTACCTTTTCTCTACTACACAATTTTAATATTTGTCCCCTTTTGCTTATTTGCTTAATTTTTAAGTACCTGTTATTAATCTAGCCTCAGACTCTTCTACAACTGTCTGGAATGCCTCTGAATGCATTCATTCACATTCAGGTTTCTATTTTGTCTTCCTGAAGAAGTCTCTCGTACTGCTCTTAGCTGTACCTGTCTGAATTGACTCCCTCTCTGATATATATTTGATCACCTTCTTGGGACCTTCTTTCATAATCATCCTGAGGTATTCTTTACCTCTTCTTTCTGTTTTGTAGCCTATTTCTTATTTTTTTTTGTCTTTCTTATTTAATTCTTATAGAAAATAATTGTTTTGAAATTTTTTCATGTTTGAAAATATATTTTTTCCTTTATTTTTAAGTGGTAGTTTGGCTTGGTAATGAATTCTAAGTTGAAAATAATTTTTCATCAGAATTTTGAAAGAATTCACCATTGTCATCTCACTTACAGTATTAAGGTTAAGCCACTTTGAATCCCATTTTTCCTTTCTAGTAGGTTGACGGATATTCTCTTTGTTCCTAGTGATCAAAAAATGCCCAATAGTTTTTCTTTTCTTTGTTTGTTTTGGTAAGGAGTGGGGTGATTCTTCTGCTACATAGTCTCTCTCTTTCATTCCTTCCTCTCCCTTTCTCCCCTCCTCCTGCATCTTTAGTTTAGAAGTATGGTATAAGAAATACATTTGTTCTTTTTCTGATTTCTGGTACAAGAAATATATTTGGTCTTTTTCCCAGATTCTGATTCAAAGCTCCTCAAACCCTTGGAATTTCCTGAATGATAGGAGTGTCATTTGTCATTCATAAGGAGCCCGTTTTGAGCACATCTGAGCTTTAATGAGGTGACTTAGGATGGTGCCACTAGTCAGTCTCAGGATGCGCTGGTCACCAGAAAGACTAAGTAAGTAGAGGGTTGGAACTCTCAGCCCCACCCGCCGACCTCTAGGCCTAGGGTTGAGGAAGGCTACAGATTAAACTGTATAAAACCTTTCCAACAGTAAGATTTGATAAGCTTTTAAATTGATAAACTTTCTATAAACTGGTACACTCCAGTTCCACTGGGACGGAAACTCTTGCTCTAGGCACTCTTCTGGACCTCACCCTATGTACTTCTTCATCTGGCTGTTCATCTATATCCTTTATAATATCCTTTATAAGAAGCTGGTAAACATGGGGTGCCAGGGTGGTTCAGTGAGTTAAGCATCTGACTCTTGATTTCAGCTCAGGTCATGATCTTGTGGTTTGTAGGTTTGAGCCCCATGTCTGGCTCTGCATTGAGGACACAGAGCCTCCTTGGGATTCTCTCTCTCCCTCTGTCTCTGCCCCTTCCCTGTTTATGTTCTCTCTCTCTCTCTCTCTCTCAAAATAAATAAACTTAAAAAAAAAAGCCAGTAAACATAAGCAAATGTTTCTCTGAGTTCTGTGAGCAGTTTTTGCAAATTAATTGAATCCAACCAGGGAGTTGTGGGAACCTCTGATTTATAGCCAGTTGGTTAGAAGCATAGCCTGGACTTGGGATTGGAGTAGATGGGGTAAGTCTTCTAGGACTGAATCCTTGACCCGTGGGATCTGATGCTATCTCCAGGTAGAAAGTATCAAAATTGAGTTAAATTGTAGGATACCCAGTGACTGTTTTGTAAGAACTGGAGAATTGCTTGGTGGTGTTAGAAAAAAACACCATTGGAAGAAGATTTCCTTACATGTGTGTTGGTCTGTGGCTTTCTGTGTAGTTTTAAGAGGGAACTAAGAAGCTAACTGAAAATATGAAAACATGAATATGGCTTGTTGACTGAGCTCCCTTGCAGGCTGTTCTGTCAAGGCCTCTGAATGGGAACCTCTGACATTTATATCCTCCAGGGCTGGTGAAATTTTGCAATTTCAGTCCCCTTCCTGGGTGGTGAAGGCTAGCTGACAGCATGATGTGAGCCCAGTGGGGTAGAGATCTCCTCTATTTTTAATAAGGTGTCTCTTAAGGTCAGCTGATGTCACTGTTGTCAGTGACATCAGTCCAGAAGGGAGGTGCCTCTATCTTACTTTTTTTTTTTTTATTTGTATCTTACATTAAAGCCAGGACCTCCAATCTTTGCTAAAACAGAGCATTGCTAGTTTCCTGACTATTCATAGTAGGTTGGGGATTTGAGGCCTACTAGACTTTCAGATAATTTCCCTTTTTAAAGCCCTTATTCCTTTATCCACAGTTTCAGAAATGCCTGATACTGACAATTTCTGAGTCTTTTGCCACCAATTGAGGATTCAGTTTTCTTAGGGCAGCTAAGTTCTTTCTTTCTTTTTCTTTTTCTTTGTATTCTCCCCCAATTTGTTTTTGTTTTATCTCATGTTATCCATGTTTTTGTGGATTTGTACCTTAAAAAAAAATCCCTTTACTATTTTAGTGGATATTTGATAGGTAGTGGAAGTTGGTATGTGTATTCAGTCTTCCAACTTTACCCAGAAGTCCAGAAAATGTCAAGATACTCTTTCTGGAGTCTGTTGTGATGTTGTGCTTCTGATTTTATTTATTAAAATGAATCTCCCTTGTGGCATCCTTTATGGAGATGAAGAATGAGTAGCCAAAATACTCTTGTGGAATGAACTGAACTGTTTTGTTGTTGTTGTTTGATTATTTGGTTTTGTCTCTGTAATCAACTGGCTCTGTGATTTGAGCCAAATCCCTTAAATTCTGCTCCTTAGTCTATGTCTCTACAAATAGAAATAAGATCCTGCACTCACAGGTTATTATGAAGATAACATCAGATAATCTAGCAGTGTTTTGTGAAAGGGTTTTAAAGTGTTGCATAAATGCAATTTAATCTACATGTGAAGTCACTTTAGTAGTTTTTCATAGTATAAACAACGTCAATTCATAAACCTTTTTCCCCACGGATTCTTTTTTTTTTTTTTTCATTGCCTGAATATTTTTGTTGCTTTCCCCTGAAACTTCTCTCTATTTTCTTAGAGAAGCCAACTGCTCTACCCTTTGCCAAGAGGAGCGAAATGATTATACTCCACTCTTTTATGTCAAACTTCTGCCAACACCTCCCATGGCATTTCTTCCCTAAGACAGAAACAATGAGGGAATAAATTCATCTTTCGTTCATTATGTCTTCTCTGTTTCTCCCGCCTTTGGATATTCCATCTGGTTACCCTGGATGAGGCATTTTTCCCTTGTGCCATCACCAAAGTTGCAAACCAAATGACAGTACCTGTCAGCAGCTTATCCAACTGCCAAACTATGGAATATACTTGCTCCACTAGCTGAAGAAAGAGTTCTGACAAAAAAGGGCCTGAATTCAGTGACCTAAGCCAAAAATAGTTACAGGCAGGAAAAAAAAATCATTTGTGATTCCCTGCTGGCAGCAAAGAACTCCAAAATAGCTACTCTTCTCCTGAACTTTCTGTGAAAAATTAATTGTCTCATGATTGTATAGTGTGTCAGTTCCTGAAATTCATGTGCTAGAGATACGATTCACGTACACCTTTTGCAAGAAGTTTTCTTTGAGGCTGTTGATGGTTGGAAGCTCTACTTTTTGCAGTATAAAAGGAAAATGAGTTGGCTTTTGACGTCTG
Organism: Neofelis nebulosa; assembly: GCF_028018385.1. Taxonomy (NCBI): domain Eukaryota; kingdom Metazoa; phylum Chordata; class Mammalia; order Carnivora; family Felidae; genus Neofelis; species Neofelis nebulosa. Next base: position 84,686,598 of record NC_080791.1, on the reverse strand, counting down.
GGCTTGATGGAGAAGTTGGGACCAGCTGAGCCTTCTAACTTTAAACAAATAGAAAACTGGACAAAATATATAGAATGACATCTTTTAAGAACACTAGATAACAGGCATCCCACAACTCTGATCCCTGAGAAGGGAAACAAATAAGGTGAGTCCTAAAATCACTTTGGTTTCCTGCCAGAGGAACAGGGATGGGAGTCCCAGGATGAGCAGAATGAACTCCTTGATTTCAGGAGAGAGATCCCAGTGTGGAAAAGAGATGAGATAGCTGGGATTTGCAGGCCAGAGTACAGGAGAGGTGAGAAGGCTATGCAGAGAGAGAGCTCCAGAAATCTGCACATGAGTCCCTGGGGTCTGATGCCAAATACAAATCTAGAGATTTGTAGATAGAAAACAGTGACGCCAAGGAAAGATATTGGCTGAGAATTCCCATAGTTCACACAGGGCTCGGAGATGTTAAAATTCTGACCAGATAGAGTGGAGAGTCCTCATTTAAAACCTAGGACATTTCCATAGAAACCCCAGAAAGGTCATAGTTTAGAAGTATGGCAAAACTGGCCCTAACATAAGCTACTCTAGACTTTTCATAACAAAGCTGAAAAGGAAACTTTGAAAAGATCAACATTATTGCAAGTAAATTAACTGCCTGGCAGAACAATGTGCAACACTATTTAAAAGCTGAAACAAATCTAGTGTTCGAGAATATAAAATTAACAATGACTGACATCCGATAAAAGATATTAAAGCAGTAAAGAACTTTAAAACAGCTATCATTCATATCTTTAAAGGTACTGGAAACATGAAAATAATGATAAGAGAATCATAAACTATAAAAAAGAACCAAATGGAACTTTTGGAGCAGAATAATACAATACCTAATACATTAACTGGATGAGATTAATAGCAGATTAGATAGTATAAAATAAAAACATCAGTGAACTTTAATATATATGAAATAGAGTCTATCCAAACTGAAACTCAGAGAAGAAAGTCTGAAAAAAATCAACAGAGCCTCAGTAACCTATAGAAAATATCAATTTATTTGGAGTCCCCAGAAAAAAGATTGTAGGACAGGAAAATACATGAAGAGATAGTGGCTGGAAAATATTCAAATTCAAACTTGATGAAAATTCTAAAACCCAGTCCCAAGAAGTTCAGTGAACCCCAAGTAGGTTAGACTCAAAACCATATGGAAGTTGTCCACAAAGAAAGAATTCACTGAAAATTTAAGCAAACAGGCATTTATTTGGGCAATTAGAGTAGCAATTTGGGAGACATAGATTCAGGTAGAAACTTGACCTGTGCTCTGAGGAAGACAAAGAGGGGGCAGAGTTATGAAGACAAAAGTTCATGAGTGCAGTTCTCTTTAAGGTACTTTATGCAAAACAGGGATTGAAACTAGGTTAGCTGAGATTGATTGCGTTAATATGCAAATGAGAGATTAAAATTTGTTAAACTGCATAGACTCCTTTGGAAGTGAAGAAAGCCAATGATTCAGGTGTCATGGTGAGGAGGTAGTTAAGTCCAGGCTGAGGATCTGTTCCTGGCAAAATGTTCATATTTCTTCCTATTAGTACATGCATACATTTCTCTTCCCTTCTGGCCCCTCAACCCTATTTTAAAAGGGACTCTCTTATCTAGGCTAGCTTGCTCCATTTTGAAATCTCCTTTTACAAGATACATCATAATCAAATTGCTAAGATTAAGGTTCACTTAGGTAGGGAAAGATTAATTTGAAAATATATACGCACCCCTATGTTTATTGCAACATTATTTCCAATAGCCAAGATATGGAAGCAACCTAAATGTCCATCAATAGACACATGGATTAGAAATATGTGGGGGTATACACACACACACACACACACACACACAATGCAATATTATGAGGCCATTAAAAAGGATGAGACTTTGCCATTGGAGGCAAAATGGACGGACTTAGAGGGTATTATGCTAAGTTGGTCAAACTGAGAAAGACAAATACCATATGATTTCACTCATGTGTGAGCCTAAGAATCAAAACAAATGAATAAACAAAAATCAGAAACTGACCCATAATACAGAGAACAAATTGATGGTTGCCAGAGGGGAGGGGGGTGTTGGGATGGGCAAAATGAGTAAAGGAAAGTGGGATATACAGGCCTCCAGCTATGGAATGAATAAGTCACAGGAATAAAAGGTAACAGCATATGGACTATGGTCAGTGGTATTGTACTAGTGTTGTATGGTGACAGATGGTAGCCATGCTTGGGTAGCAGGAACTATAGACTTGTGGAATCACTATGTTGTATGCTTGAAACTAGTGTAACATTGTGTATCAACTGTACTTCAATAAAAAGAGAATCTGACTTTAATCCAATGCTTTTCCATTTTCATCACATTATATTTACCTTCAAAAAGGAACAGACATAAAGGATTATTTTATTTAGGCAATTACTGATGGATTTATTTATTTTTCGAACGTGAGGTATTCTCCTCTCTCTCAGTACTAGTGAGAGCACCAAAAATCAAATGCTTTTTTTTTCCAACCTTGCTGCAATGCAAGGTTTAACTATATCTGTGGAGAGAAGATTGTTCAAGATTCTTAGGACAATCTACAGAAGCAGCAGCTTAAGGGGGAAGGAAGCAGGGCAGCATGGAAATGAAAGGTCTATATTTTTTTTTTTAATTTTTTTTTCAACGTTTTTTAATTTATTTTTGGGACAGAGAGAGACAGAGCATGAACGGGGGAGGGGCAGAGAGAGAGGGAGACACAGAATCGGAAACAGGCTCCAGGCTCCGAGCCATCAGCCCAGAGCCTGACGCGGGGCTCGAACTCACGGACCGCGAGATCGTGACCTGGCTGAAGTCGGACGCTTAACCGACTGCGCCACCCAGGCGCCCCTGAAAGGTCTATATTACATAATTTTTTTTAATCTCAGGATAAATAAAAACAATACTGAATAAAAGTGAAATAAAGTTGAATTAACTCAGATACTTTATGATGATGAAAGAGACGAAATTACTAAGATGTCCTGTGTTTCAGGACTGAATAAATAAATAACTGTATAATGACAATAGAATTTTGTGCATCTAATGACATGAGCTTACTCATGAGTTTTTAATATGAGAGAATATTTTTGACATAGTGATGACTGGAACACAGAAATATTCAGAATTATAAACTGTCAACTCAACTATATTTGAAAAGTATACAGAAAAAAGGTGAAAGGAAATTTTCTAAAATTATGCTACTATTTGCTTGAGGTGGAAGGATTATAGGAAACCTTTTTTTTTTCATTTTATCTTGTTTAAACTTCCCAAATTTCCTTTATTAAAAAAAAATTTGTTTATTCATTTTTGAGAGACAGAGAGAAACAGAGCATGAGTTGCTCAAAGCACAGAGCCCGACATAGGGCTTGAACTCACAAACTGTGAGATCATGACCTGAGCCGAAGTTGGACACTCAACTGACTGAGCCACCCAGGCGCCCTTCCCAAATTTTCTTTAATGACCCTATTATGTTTATCATCAGAATTAAAATTGAAGAGAAAAAATTCTTGGTTTTAAGAAGTGATCTATAAATAGAATAGCTAAATAAAGACAAGGTGAAGTGTTTTTTTTCCCCTAAAGAACATTTCAGCTACATCTTTTTCTCTTCATGAACTGCTTGCTGTTTTATAGTAGAATATTTGCAATAAAGCCTTAATGCCTGACTGACTTGGTAACTGGCAATTTTTAGGAGGTTCTTTTGTATAGAGAAGTAATTTTTTTTTCCTATGTGATATACAGCAAATGAGGATGGAGTAAATATTTTCTTAAATGATTCTGGAATAGGTTTATCTCTTAAGATTTTTTTAATAATCAAATTTCAAATGTTAATGCATACCACAAGAAGTCTCTTGGGTCTTAAGCAGATTCACAAAAAATGGCTGAATAAAACACTCCCTTCCTTAGAAGAAAACATGCTCCATACTTTCACAAATTCTCTCTCTCTTTTTTTAATGTTGTTTATTTTTGAGAGAGAGAAACAGAGAGAGAGAGAGAGACAGAACACAAGCAGGAGAGGGGCAGAGAGAGAGGGAGGCACAGAATCCAAAGCAGGCTCTGAGTTGTCAGCACAGAACCTGACACGGGGCTTGAACTCATGAACCATGAGATCATGACCTGAGCCGAAGTCGGACGCTCAACCAATTGAGCCACCCAGGTGTCCCTCACATATTCTCTTTTAATTTTACAAATGGTCATGACCACTATGGAAGCATCTCTTTGCAGAATTACCCAGATATCTTTTTGTAGGTTAATAAACCTCTAGTCTTGGTATTTGATTTTGATTCATTTTGTAGATATTGCTAAAAAGGTTGGAGCCAATGACTCCCATGTTTCATATTATGTGGCTTGTTGACATTTGAATTTTCAAAATATCAAGGACTTCTCTGACATGACTCATTTGAGTCAAGTGCTTTTTTCTCTCCCTCTGAATGACGGGCTACTGATTCATAAATACATGATAAAATTTGAAATGCTAGCATTTCATTCAGTCTACTTTTAAAATATGTTCTTTCACTTTTGGCTTATTAACTGCAACTAATTTGATTATTCAGTTTGGTGCCGAGCTTTTATTTGTATTTTAATTTTATTTTTATGAACAAAATAACCTGAGGCTTACTGATAAAATTTGTATTGGAAAGGGCACCAGTCTGGGACTGTCACTATCTAGGTGATAGCATTATCTCTATCACTAACTTCCTAGGTACCTGGGCTCTAGCCCCTTGGCTCTTAGTTTTATTAGCTGTAACATGAGACGTGTTGGACTGTGTATCAGGCAAGGTATGCTAAGTTATGCCACAGTAATAAAGAGCACCCACATCACAGGGCTTGAAACAATCAGAATTTATATCTTGCTCCCACTATATATAACCGTCATGAGTCGACTGGGATCTCTGCTCCCAAGTCATCATCATCCTCACTTGGGGGCTCAGGCTGACAGAGCAGCCACTGCCTGAAACACTGGTATGGCCATGACAGAGGGAAAAAAAAAAAAACATGGCAACTTTGGGCATGTATTGGCTCTTAAAACTTCTGCCCACAAGTGACACGTGTCACTTTTTTACATATTATGTTGACTAAAGCTAGCTTTTTTTTTTAAGTTTATTTATTTTGAGAGAAAGAGAAAGAGAGCAGGAGCAGGGGAGGGGCAGAGAAATAGGGAGAGGATCCAGCAGGTTCCACACTGTCAGCGCAGAGCCCAACACGGGGCTCACACTTATGAACAGTGAGATCATGACCTGAGCCGAGATCAAGAATCAGATGCTTACCTGACTGAGCCACTCAGGTGCTCCTAGATCAAATCTAGGGCTAAGGCCAAATGTGACTTCAAGAAGGGGAATTAGATATTGGTAAAACTGAATGCAATCTATAAAGGCCCTGTAATTTCTGGGAGTTTAGTTTTCTAAAGTGCATTGAGAATGGTTATGACAAACACTTGCCTGGAGAACAAACTTGTGCTTTGCAGCAATGACTGATAATATCTTTGGGGGAATTCTTATTGAGATAATTGTAGAATCACATGCAGGTATAAGAAATAATACAGAGCGCTCTTGGGTGCACTTTACCCAGATTCCCTGAATGCTAACATTTTACAAAACCATGGTATAATATCACAACCAGGATACTGACATTGATACAATTTGCCTATTTTATTCAGATTTCCCATTTTCACTTGAACTCATGTATTTGTGAATGTGTATTTAATTCTCTGCAGTTTTATTAAATGCATAGGTTTAGGTATTCTCACCCAGAGTCAAAGTACTACTCCGTTTCAATACCGCAAGAATCCTTCCTGTTGAGTTTTATAACCACACCAACTTCCCTCCTAGCACCTTTAACCTCACCACTAATGTGTTCTCCATTTCAAAAATTTTATCATTTCAAAAACTCTACAGGTATAAATGGAATCATACAATGTGTAACCTTTGAGTATTGGCTTTTTTCATTCAGCCTAATTTCCTGGAGATTCATCCAAATTGTATGTGTCAATAGCTTGTTCCTTTTTATGTCTGTGTAGTGCTCATGGCATGTATGTATCTCATTGTTAATTGTTTAACAATTGTCTGTTGAAGGACATCTGGGGTGTTTCCAGTTTTTGGCTAATATGAACATAGATGGTATGAACATTTGTGTACAGGTTTTACATGAAAATAAATTTCATTTCTCTGGGATAAATGCCCAAGAGGGAAATTGCTGTGTAAAATGGCAGTTGCTTGTTTGTTTTATTAGAAACTACCAAACTGTTGTCTAGAGTGGCTGTGCCATTTTACATTTCTACCAGCAATATGTGAATGATTGCATCAAATGCTCACCAGCATTTAGTATTGTCATTATTTATTTTATGATAGGTATGTCAGAAATGAGATAGAAATATCTCATTTCTGCTTTGAATTGCTTTTGTGCCTTTTTGAAAATTTGGTTGAACATAATTTATTGTTTGTGTGAATCTATTTTGTTTTCTATTTTATTCCATGGACTTATGTGTATATGCCTCCATCAATATCAGTTTTGATTACTGCTGCTTTTTATTAGGTCTTAATATCAGGTAAAATGATTCCTTTCACTTTATCCTTTGTCAAAATTAGTTTAACTTTTCTGGTGCCTGTGACTTTACATATAAATTTTAGAATAAGCTTGTCTTTGCAAAAATACCGTATTGAGTTTTTGATAGGAATTGCTTTAAACATATATATCACTGCGGTGGAGAATTGATATGTTTACTTAAATGTTGAGTCTCCATTTATCAGATATTTAATTTTGTTATAAGCATTTTGTAATTTTCTGTATATAGATTTTTGTGGTTTGCTAACTCCATACCTCCAAATTTCATTTTATTCAGAATGATTGTATATTGTATTATTTTTAAATTTTGTATTCCACACATTCATTGTATTTAGAAATGCAATTGATTTTTACATGTTGATCTTGTATTAGTTAGCCTTTTTATAATTTTAGAAGTTTTTGTTTTTATAGCTTCCTTGAGATTTTCTATATAGACAGTTGGGTCATTTGTCAAAAGAGAATAGTTTATTCCTTCCTTTCCAATTTGTATGATTTATTTTTATTTATTTGTATTTATTTTTCTTATTTCCCTGGCTGAGCTTTCTAGTACTATGTTAAAACAAAATGTGGTGAGAATGAACATCTTGCCCTATTCTTGATTTTAGGAAGATAAAAAAATTCACCATTAAATTAAGTGTAGGTTTTTATAGATGCTGTCTATCAGATTAAGATCATTCCCCTCTATTTCTCAGTTGCTGAGTTTTGTATTTAGCATGAATGGATGTTGGATTTTGTCAAATGATTTTTTTTTCTGCATCATTTGATGTGATCATATGAATTTTCTTCTTTAGACTGCTGTGATGCAGTGGATGACATTGATTTTGAATATTGAGCCAGTCTTACATAGCAGTAACTCCTACTTTGTCATGGTATATAAATCTTTCTATGCATTGTTTGGAATTCACTTGCTAACATTTATTGAAGATTTTTGCTTCTAAGTTGATGAGAATCATTGGTCTGCAGGTTTTTTCCCTCTTCATTTTCTTTTTAAAGTATCTTTGTCTGGTTTTGTATATTGCCCTAATAAGATGGTTTGGTAAATATTCTCTCTTCCTCCGTTTCTGGAATATATTGTGTAAAATTGGTGTTAATCCTTTAAATTTTTGCTAGAATTATCCAGTGAAATCATCTGGGCCTGGACATTTGTTTTCTTGGGAGCTTTTAAATTACAAATTCAGTTTTTTATGGTTATGAGGTATTCATGATGCATATTCCATCTTGGTTGAGTTTTGGTAGTTTGTGACTTTCAAGGAATTGGTCAGTATCTTTTAATTTGTTGAATGTCTGAGCATAAAGCTGTTGTATTACCTTATCTTTTTAATCTCTGCTGAATTTATAGTGATAACCTCTGTTTAATTCCTAATATTGGTTATTTGTGTCTTTTTTTTTAGACTTGGTAGAAGTTAATTTACTGAAAATTTCTTAAGAACTAGTTTTTTGTTTCATTGATTTTCTCTATTTTCCTATTTTTTAATGTATTGATTTTTACTCTGATATTTATTATTTCCTTTCTTGTCTTTAATTTCAGATTATTTGCTATCCTCTTCTTTTGAGATAAAAATTTAGATTAGTGGTTTAAGAATTTTGCCATTTCTAATGTAAGCATTAGTGATAAAAATAGCACTGCCTTAGTTGTATTCCACAAGTTTCGATATGTTATACTTTTTCATTTTCATTCAGTCCAATGAATTTTTAATTTTTTTGGGGGACTTCTCCTTTGATCCATTGATTATTTGGAAGTTTTCTGTTTAAGTTTCATATAAGAGATTTTCTTGTATTTTTAAAAAAAATGATTTCTGGTTTTATTCCTTTATGTTTAGAGAACACACTCTGTGTGATTTCAATTATTTTAAATTTGCTGAGGTTTTCTTTATGGCTCAGGATATAGTCTTTCTTGGTGAATGTTCCACAAGCATTTGAGAAAAAAGGTGTATTCTGTTATTGGTGATGGAATGATTGTGTTGTTCAGACTTCTTAAATCCTTGATGCTTTTCTCTCTAGTACTTCTGTCAGATGCTGAGACGAGTTATTGAAGTATTCAGCTCTAATTGTGGATTTGTCATTATGCCACCGTCCTCTTTGTCTCTAAGTAATTTTCTTTGCTCTGAATCTATTTTATTACATATTAACATAGACACTCCTGCTTTAAAAAAATTAATTGATGTTTCCATGGCATACTATTTACCATCCTTGTACTTTAAAACTACCTATGTTGAATTTAAAATGAGTTTCTTTTTTTTTTTTTTTTTTTTAATTTTTTTTTCAACTTTTTTTTATTTATTTATTTTTGGGACAGAGAGACAGAGCATGAACGGGGGAGGGGCAGAGAGAGAGGGAGACACAGAATCGGAAACAGGCTCCAGGCTCCGAGCCATCAGCCCAGAGCCCGACGCGGGGCTCGAACTCACGGACCGCGAGATCGTGACCTGGCTGAAGTCGGACGCTTAACCGACTGCGCCACCCAGGCGCCCCTAAAATGAGTTTCTTGTGAGTAGGATGTAGTTGGGTCTTTTTAAACACATTCTTGAAGAGGGTGTGAGGGGTTGGTAGAAAGTAGAGATAAGTGCTTTTCTGGCCCCTTTTTGTTGTCAGACCTTCTGGTCAACCCAGTGGTTGGGTTGGGTTTGCCTGTTGTTGTCTAAGGGGCCCTAGCTGGATCATGGAGAGGAATGAGGTTAGGGGTTAGTAAATAGATCTGGGTTGCCTTTTTCTCTTAGTTGGAAGGATATAAGATGCCCTGCTGCAGTTGTCCCTCTAAATGGGATCCTACATAAGTTCACTTTCTTCTGAACACCTTTCAGAATTCTCCTTTGTTTGTGTTTTATGTTATTTCCAGGATTCATAGTTATGCTTAGCAGGAAGGAAGAGCAGGGAGAAATAGGTCTACACCATCTCGTACCCACCAAAAGTCATTATATTTCGTATGTTACCTTACTAGATTATATAGAGTTACTGAATGAAAGATCTGCCTTATACTTGGTGTCTTTCATAGTCCCTACTACAGTTTCTAGTATATTATATCTTTTCAATAAATATTTGCAATTTTTAGTGGGAATGTTTACAATTATGAACTTTTAGCTATTTCTAGACCAAATAACTATGGATTTAAATGCCCATTTATAATTGTTTTCAGATTGAATAGTAATCTTATTATTAAATGGATACTTTTACATCATTTTGGCAAAGTTTGGAGTGGTTGCCACCATCACTGCAACATTGCTTGTCCTGTACTTCTTTCAAGATTTCTCTATGTTGGTTGTAGGACCTTCAACTTGAAAGGATTTTTTAGGTTACTTACAGATCTTGTAACCCAGAATCTGTAAAAATTAAAGATCATAAAAGTAAACTATTAATATGAGAAAGGGACCCTGATAAACTAAATTTTACATTCTGAAATAGACAAAATATTTATTTAAAAGTCACCTGCAGGAAGATAGAGGGAATGATCTAGAGATTTTGTAAGTAGAACATGAGAGATTGGTTTTTTTTTTTTTTTTTTTTTTTTTTTAATTTTTTTAATTTATTTTTGGGACAGAGAGAGACAGAGCATGAACGGGGGAGGGGCAAAGAGAGAGGGAGACACAGAATCGGAAACAGGCTCCAGGCTCTGAGCCATCAGCCCAGAGCCTGACGCGGGGCTCGAACTCACGGACCGCGAGATCGTGACCTGGCTGAAGTCGGACGCTTAACCGACTGCGCCACCCAGGCGCCCCGAGATTGGTTTTTAAAAACACTGTTTTCAACTAAAAGTAGATTAGCCATGTGGCTTGCTTTAACATTGTTGAATTCACTTGACTTGATCTCTGCTAGAGTTGAGATATACTGGTTTGTTTTTCTGGTCTTACCATACACATTATATAGTGTTACATATAATTATCTTTCCCATAACAATTTCAGTTGTTTATTTGTCTGTCATGTTTCAGAGAACTTTGAGCCTTCAATTTATTTATTTATTTTTTTTTATTTATTATTTTTTTTTTTAATTTTTTTTTTTTCAACGTTTTTTATTTATTTTTGGGACAGAGAGAGACATAGCATGAACGGGGGAGGGGCAGAGAGAGAGGGAGACACAGAACCGGAAACAGGCTCCAGGCTCCGAGCCATCAGCCCAGAGCCTGACGCGGGGCTCGAACTCACGGACCGCGAGATCGTGACCTGGCTGAAGTCGGACGCTTAACCGACTGCGCCACCCAGGTGCCCCTTCAATTTATTTTTTAAGTGGGCCAAAATTCTCCTCCACAATGCCATCCTGGTAGCTATTATATAATACATGATCAGTGGCTATGTATTCCAGTTAGCACATTTCTTTCACAAATATATTTCCTCTAAAAGGTTTAAGTTTTCGATCTGCTGAAGTCATTGAGAGGCTGGCTCTGTTCCAAGTGAGTAGGATAAAAGGTTTATTCTCATGGGCTGTCATTTGGAAAGGGGACTAGGGGCTAGGTTTTTGCTTAATAAAAATCCCAGTTACTAAGCTGAGATAAGTGACTGTGAAGAGAGAAAATACATACAATCACTTGAAATTCAAGAAGTGAATGCAAAATATCTGAAGTGGATAGCTATTTTTCTTTTCTTCTGTAGCTTTCATCTTCTGTATTATGTATCCTAGCACTTTGACTGTATTTTGTTTTCTAGTGTTTGTTTTTTCCTCTGGTTTACATTATTTTACTTTTCCATTATATATAAGCTGCTTATGGATCAGAATGAAGTCTCATAATTTATCTGCTTTCTCCTGGGTCCTTTCAACTTTTTCTTTTGATTAGATGGTCTTCTATTTAAGACTTTGTGACCAGTCTTAAAGTCTTTTACCTTGGCTCAGGTCATGATCTCAAAATCTTTACAACATGGGATAAACCATCAACATTAGCCACAATTCTATGACTACAATGTATAAATCAGAGCCAACAAACTAGGTCTCATAATTGAAGTAATACCGTAATTCTTTGGCAAGATGAACTCTCTTAATATTTGCAAGGATATATGATTTCTGCTCTAATGCCAGAGCTAGCAATAGATAGTCATATTGATATTGAAGGCAATGGCTAGAGGGATGTGTTTCAGACCAATTTTTGGTTCAGAAAATAAATTCATCTTATCTATAGTGCTAGTTTAGTCCCTGGTTAGATTATAATATATTAGAGGACAGAATATCAGATTATATTTATCACAGTTTCCATTGTTGCTAAAACTAAAACCTAGGGGAGAGAGAAGAAGAGAGATAATTTCACTCATAAAATATTTAAATCTATATTATAATGATTTATCTTAAAAAATAATGGTCATATCTGCTGACTTTAGGTGTGGGAAATGAATATCTCTAAAAGTGGATATGATAAAATCTGTTTTGTTCATGTTTATTTGAGAGCTATTTCAGATATATAACTGCAAATACATTTTAATCCTGTTTTTTTCTGGGTAAGCAAGTGACATTCTCTTATGAAACAATAAGCTGTCAGAAAAGAAAGGAATCATCGGGCTATTTAGTTTAATGATCTATATTTTTAATTTTCAATTTTAGTAATGGAATAAGTTTTCAAACAGCAGAGAGGATCCTGAGGACTTAGTGTGAGAACTACCCTGGACTTAGTACTACATGAAACTGGAACTATGGTGGCTATTCTTAATCATATTATTACAAACTCCTTCATTTGCTTGGGTTTCTAGTTCTTATAAACTAAGGGAAAAAAAATCCCTGACAAATATAATAGATTTATTTACAATAAAATTGAGAATGAAAAATCATAAAGTATCTTTTTTTTTTAATGTTTATTTGAGAGAGAGAGAGAGAGAGAGAGAGAGAGAGAGAGAGAGAGAGAGATGGGGCGAGGGGTAGAGAGATGGAGATAGAAAATCCCAAGCAGCTTCCATGCTGCCAGCGCTGAGCCCAACGTGGGGCTCAATCCCATGACCATGAGATCATGCTCTGAGCCAAAATCAAGAGCCAGATGCTCAATCGACTGAGCCACCAGGCACTTCATAAAGTATCTTCAGGCTTCACCTTTCTCCTAAAATTTCAATCAGAGTCTGTGATGGTTACTTTAATAGTCAACAAATAATTCTTCAGTGCCTATCATATGTCAAACACTGAGGTTCTAGGTTCTGAAGACTGAATTGAGAGGAAGAGGTAGTTCCTACCCTCAAGGAGTGCTTATAATCTAGAGGATTTAGCATCAGAAATAGACATTAAGTTATCTCCTCAAAGGATCCTGACTTTAGTCTTTACCTCCACCAGCCTGTTTACTTTATAAGCTATTATGAAATTGTGTAGACATCTTGTAGACTGTTCTGGTTGAGGCCCCATGTGTCTAGCCAATCCACCCAGAGTGTAGCTGGAGGCACATTGTACCTGTAACAGATTTTGGCTATGGATCTTGACTGGAAGAGCTTGACTCACTTTTTTGGGAGGTGGATGAGAACTTTTTACAGCTATATTAGTTTTCTATTGCTGCCATAACAAATAATCACGAACTTGGTGGCTTAAAATAACACAAATTTATTACTTTATAGTTGTGTAGATTATAGGTCCAACATAGGTCTCACTGGGCTAAACTCAAGGTGTCAGCTAGACTGTGCTTTTCTTGAAGCTTTAAAGGAGAATCTATTTCCTTGCCTTTTCCAGCTTCTTGAGGCCATCCCACATTCCTTAGTTTATGGTCTCCTTCTTCCATCTCCAAAGCCAGCAATGGCAGGTCAAGTCCTTGCATTGCATCATTCTGACCTTCCATAGTCACGTTTCTCCATGACTTTCCTCTTCTGCCTTCCTCTTCCATTTTTAAGAACCCTTGTAATGACATTGAAGTCACTTGGATAATCCAGGGTAATCACTCTATCTCAAGGTTCTTAATCACATCTGTAAAGTCCCTTTTCCTGTGTAACATAATATTCGCAGGTTCAAATATTTAAGGCACATGGACATTTAGCCTACCACAGTAGGTTTTATAAGCTTAGAGCATTCTAATGTGGCCTGTGATTCACTAAAAGAAATTCATCACCTTGTAGCCTTCATATTTAGCCATTCCAACTGTAGAGGTTGCTGGTCTCTTTACAGCATGGGGCAAAATAATGTTAAATTGGCTGAAGATATAATCATTTTTGTTTTGGACTGAATATTTGTGTTTCTGCCACATTCATATGTTGAAGTCCCAACCCTCAATGTGCCTGTATTTGGAAATGGGTAATTAAATTAGGCCACAAGGGTGGGGTCCTGATCAATAGGATTAGTGCCCTTTTGAGAAGAGATATGAGAACTTGCATGTTCTCTCTTTCTCTCTCTCTCTCTCTCTCTCTCTCTCTCTCTCTCTCTCTCCACCCCTCTCTCCCTCTGTCTCCCTCTCTGTACTCTACATGAGGATACAGCAAGAAGATAGCCATTAATAAGCCAGGAAGGGGAAACCGGGTGGCTTAACTGGTTAAGCATCTGATTCTCGATCTTGGCTCATATCATGATCTCATTTTTCTTGAGTTGGAGCCCCATAACAAGCTCTGCACTACTGATAGTGCAGAACCTTCTGGGATTCTCTCTCCCTCTCTCTGCCCCTCCTGTACTCTCTCTCTTGCTCTCTCTCTCTTTCTCTCAAAAAAGAAAGAAAGAAAGAAAGAAAGAAAGAAAGAAAGAAAGAAAGAAAGAAAGAAAAGAGCGAGCCAGGAAGAGAGTCTTTGCCAGGAACTGAATTGGCTGGTACCTTGATCTGGGATTTCTGGCCTTCAGAACTGGGAGAAAATAAACTTCTGTTGTTTAAGCTACCCACTCTGTGGTTTTGTGTTATGGTAGCCTGAGTGACTAAGACAGATTTTGGTACCAAGAAGTGGAGTTCTGCTTTAATAAATAACTAAAAATGTGGAAATAACTTTGGAACTGAGTGATATGTAGAGGCTGAAGGAGTTTTGAGGTACATGCTAGAAAAAGTCAAGTTGTCATGAAGTGACTGTTGGTAGGATTGTGGGTGTTAAAGGTGATTCTGGTGAGAGCTCAGAAAGAAAGGAGTGCTGGAGAGAAAGCTTCCATTTTATTAGAGAATATGTAAATAATCATCAGCAGAATGTTGGTAGAAATATGGATATAAAGGCCATTTTGGTGAGGTATCAGATGGAAATGAGGAACAGTTTGTTGGAAACTGAAGGAAATGTGGCTAAGAACTTGGCTGAATTGTCTTGTAGTGTTTTGTGAAACATAGAATCTGCAAACTGTGTAACTGAATATTTAGCAGAGGAGATTTATAAGCAAAGTATTGAAGGTACAGATTGGGTCCTCTTTACTGCTTATAGTAAAATGCTAGAGGAAAGAGATGAATTGAAGAAAGAATTGTGAAGCAAAAAGGAACTGGAACTTGAAGATTTGGAAAATTCTCAGCCTATTCATAATGCAAAAATGAGAAGGCTTGTTCTTAAGAGAACATTAAATATGTGGCTGAACAAACATTTGATAAAGAGATTATGGATACAATTCATAGATTTAATCAACCCTCTCAGCAGAAAACAGGAATAAAGATGAGATAATACCATCAAAGGCACTGCCAGTTTGAAATGAACTGGCAGATGATTACAGCTTTGTAGTAGAGGCTAAAGTCTGGGATTGTGATGCTTCCTGCTTTGGTTTTCTTCTTCAATATTACTTTGGCTATTTGAGGTCTTTTGTGGTTCCATACAAATTTTAGAATTGCTTGTTCTAGCTTTGAGAAGAATGCTGGTGCAATTTTGATTGGTATTGCACTGAATGTGTAGACTGCTTTGGGCAATGTTGATGTTTTAACAATATTTATTCTTCCAATCCATGAGCATGGAATGTTTTTCCATTTCTTTGTATCTTCTTCAATTTCCTTCATAAGCTTTCTATAGTTTTCAGCAGACAGATCATTTACATCTTTGGTTAGATTTATTCCTAGGTATTTTATGGTTCTTGGTACAATTGTGAATGGGATAAGTTTCATTATTTCTCTTTATGTTGCTTCATTATTGGTGTATAAAAATGCCACTGATTTCTGTACATTAATTTGTATCCTGCGACTTTCATGAATTCATGTATCAGTTCTAGTAGACTTTATGGTATTGGCACAAAAACAGACACATAGACCAATGGAATAGAATAGAGACTCCAGAATTGGACCCACAAATGTATGACCAACTAATCTTTGACAAAGCAGGAAAGAATATCCAATGATATCCAAAAAAAGACAGTCTGTAACAAATGCTGCTGGGAGAGCAACATGCAGAAGAATGAAACTAGACCACCTTCTTATACCATTCACAAAAATAAACTCAAAATGGATGAAAGACTTGAATGTGAGACAGGAAACCATCAAAATCCTAGAGGAGAAAGCAGGAAAAAAACCTCTCTGTCCCCAGCTGCAGCAGTTTCTTACTTGACACATCTACAAAGGCAAGGGAATGAAAAGCAAAAATGAACTATTGGGACCTCATCAAGATAAAAAGCTTCTGCACTGCAAGGAAACAATCAACAAAACTAAAAGGCAAGTGACAGAATGGGAAAAGATATTTGCAAATGACATATCAGATAAAGGGCTAGTATCCAAAATCTATAAAGAACTCTCCAAACTCCACATCCAAAAATCAAATAATCCAGTGAAGAAATGGTTAGAAGACGTGAATAGACAATTTTCTAAAGAAGACATCCAGATGGCAACAGACACATGAAAAGATGCTCAACGTCACTCCTAATCAGGGAAATACAAATCAAAACCACACTGAGATACCACCTCATGCCGGTCAGAGTGGCTAAAATGGATAAATCAGGAGACTATAGATGCTGGCGAGGATGTGGAGAAACGGGAACCCTCTTGCACTGTTGGTAGGAATGCAAACTGGTGCAGCCGCTCTGGAAAACAGTATGGAGGTTCCTCAAAAAATTTAAAATAGATCTACCCTATGACCCAGCAATAGCACTGCTAGGAATTTACCCAAGGGTTACAGGAGTGCTGATGCATAGGGGCACTTGTACCCCAATGTTTATAGCAGCACTCTCAACAATAGCCAAATTATGGAAAGAGCCTAAATGTCCATCAAATGACAACTGGATAAAGAAGATGTGGTTTATATATACAATGAAATACTACTTGGCAATGAGGAAGAATTAAATCTGGCCATTTGTAGCAATGTGGATGGAACTGGAGAGTATTATGCTATGGATGGAACTGGATAGTATTATGCTAAGTGAAATAAGTTAGGCAGAGAAAGACAGATACCATATGTTTCACTCATATTACGATCCTGAGAAACTTAACAGAAGACCATGGGGGAGGGAAAGGGAGCAAAAGTTACAGAGAGGGAAGGAGGCAAACCCTAAGAGACTCTCAAATACTGAGAACAAACTGAGGGTTGATGGGGGGTGGGGGAGAGGGAAAGTGGGTGATGGGCGTTGAGGAGGGCACCTGTTGGGATGAGCACTGGGTGTTGTATGGAAACCAATTTGACAATAAATTATATATAAAAAAGAAAAAATGAAAAAAAAAAAGAAAGAAAGAAACTGGCAGAGAATGTGGGTGGAACAAGTGTCTGACTTGTTGGATTCTGTAGGACCAGAGCACAGAGCTATTTGCCTGTGAACATGTGCTATTCTTCAGGGAAGGGGAACAATGACCCAGAGGCTATTCAGAGATCATCAGGGCTGCCACTTTCACCAGGGGCCCAGGTAGCCAGGCTATTTTCTCCTCCCTGGTTTCAGAGTGCAGAGCCTCTGCAGACAGCCATGTGAGCAAGGGCTAGAGGGGCAAGGAGCTTAAGGGGGAGGGGGAGAAGGTCACTACAGAGCTGTGGGGGGTGATGCTGCTACCCCAGTGACTTGGAAGACAGGATATAGAGGCAAAGGAGAGTAGTTTCAAGCCTTAAGACCTACTGGAATTTATCTTGCTAGGTTTGGGACTTGTCTGCGACTCATCACTACTTTTTTCTTTCCTATTTCTCCCTTTTGGATGGGAATGTTTATCCTCTGCCTGCCTTACTGTCTTATTTTGGAAGGACATAACTAGTTTTACAGGATCACAGCTGGAGAGGAATTTTGACTCAAGATGAATCATACCTTGAGTCTCACCCATATCTGACTTAGATGATATTTGGATGAGATTTTAGTCTTTCTTTAGAGTTGATGCTAGAATGAGTTAACACTTTGAGGGCTATTGGGTGGAATGAATGTGTTTTGCATATAGGAAGGGCATGAATTTTGGTCTGCCAGATATGGAATAATATTATAGACTTGTCTTCCCAAAATCCATATATTGAACCTCAAACCATGGTGTGACTATATTTGGAGATAGGGCATTTATGCATGTAATTGAGATTAAATGAAATCATAAGGTCTGAGCCCTGATGTAATAGTGATAGGATTAGTGTTTGTATAAGAGCATCCAGGACATATATAAAACAGAGGGGTGAGGAAGAAAAGAAAGGGAGGGAGGGAAAATGGGAAGAAGGGAAGAAAGAAGAAAAGAAAGAAGAGGAAGGAAAAAAATAAAAGAAAGTTTCCCTCTCCATTTTTAGTAGAATGTGTTTGAACTTAAATGCCTACCAAATTAATATAGACTCCTAATTACTTGTATATATTATGAATATATCAACTTCATGGTAACTACAAACTTCAAACCTATAACAGATACACAAATAATAAAGAGAAAGAAAGCCAAACATAACACTACAGTGATTTGTCAATCACAAAGAGAACAAGAGAAGAAAAGAATAGAGAACTACAGAAATAATCAGAAAACAAATAACAAAATGGCAATAAGTACATATCTATCAATAATTCTTGGAATTTAAATGGCCTAACTGCTCCAATCAAAACATAAAGTGGCAGAATGGATAAAAAAATTAAGACCCATCAATATGCTGCCTATAAGAGGCTCACCTCAGACCTAAAGACATATGCAGACTGAAGTGAAGGGATGGAAAAACATTTACTATGCAAATGGAAGAAAAAAAAAGTCAGGATAGTAATACTTATATCAGGAAAAATAAACTTTATTTATTTATTTATTTATTTAGGCTTCATGCCCAGCATGACGCCCAATATGGGGCTTGAACTCACAACCCTGAGATTGAGATCATAACCTGAGCTGAGATCAAGAGTTGGACACCTAACTGACTGAGCCACACAGGAGCCCCAGACAAAATGGACTTTAAAACAAAGACTGTAACAAGAGACAAATAAGGATATTATATAATGATAAAGGGAACAATTCAGCATGAGGATATAACAATTGTAAATATATATGCACCCATTGTTAAGCACCTAAATATATAAAGCAAATATATAAAGCAAAGAGAGAAATTGATGGCAATACAATAATAGGGGACTTTAATCCCCCACTTACATCAATGAGGAAATAGTATCTATGAATGACACATTGGACCAGATGGATATAACAGATATATATATAGAGCAGTCCATCCCAAACCAACAGAATACACATTCTTTTCAAGTACATGTGAAACATTATCCAGAATAGATTATATATTAGGCCACAAGAAAAGACTTGATAAATTTAAGATGACTAAAATCGTACTATGTATCTTTTCTGACCACAGTGTTATGAAACTAGGAATAAATGACAAGAAAACAGCTGGAAAAAATACAAACATGTGGAGGCTAAACAGCATGATACTAAATAACCAGTGGGTGAATGAAGTAGTCACAGAAGAAATAAAAAAAATATGTGAAGACAAGTGAAAATAAAAACACAATGGTCTAAAATCATTGGGATTTAGCAAAAGCAGTTCTACAAGAGAAATATATAGCAATATAGGCCACATCAGGAAACAAGGAAAAGCTCAAATAAACAATCTAACCTTACACTTAAGGAACTAGAAAAAGAAGAAAGCCCAAGGTGAGTCGAAGGAAGGAAATAATAAAGATCAGAGCATAAGTACATGACACAGAGATCATACACACACACACACACACACACACACACACACACACGCACACACACACACATGCACACACACACAAATATATATAAATTAAACCGAGACCTGGTTGTAGATTCATGAAGAAAAAAAGAGAAAGTACCCAAATAAAATCAGAAACAAGGGAGAACTAACAACTGGAACCATAGAAATACAAAGGATTAGGGGTACCTGGATGGCTCAGTTTGTTAATCATTCAGCTCTTGATCTTGGTTCACGTCATGATCTCGTGGTTCATGAGATCAAATCCCGTGTCATGTTCTGAGCTGTTAATGCAGAGCCTGCTTGGGATTTTCTCTTTTCCTCTCTCTCTGCTGCTCCCTGGCTTGCGTGCTCTCTCTTTATCTCTCAAAAATAAATAAAAATAAACTAAAAAAAAAAGAAATACAAAGGATTATAAGAAAATACTGTGAAAAATTATATGCCAACAAATTGGACAATCCAGAAGAAATGGGTAAATATCTAGAAACATGCAGTCTTCCAAATGTGAATCAAGAAGAAATAGAAGATTGAACAGAATTATTATAACTAACAAAAATTGAATTGGTAATCAAAAAGTACCAAAAAGTAAAACTACCAGGTGGATTCACAGGTGAATTCTACCAAACATTTAAAGAAGAGTTAATACTATTCTCCTCAAACTATTCCAAAAAACAGAAGAGGGAGGAAAGCTTACAGATACATCTTATGAGGCCTGATACCATAACCAAAGAGACCCCCAAAAATCTACAGACCGATATCCTTATTAATATTGGTGCAAAAATTCTCAACAAAATAATAGCAAATAGCATACAATAGTACATTAAAAGATCATTCACCATGATTGGGGATTTATTCTCATGATGCAAAGATGGCTCAATAGTTGTAAATCAATCAAATTGATATACCACATCAACAAAATGAAAGTTAAAAATCATATTACCACCTCAGTAGATGCAGAAAAAGCATTTGACAAAGTACAATATCCAGTTATGTTAAAAACTCTCATCAAAGTGGGCTTAGCCTTATATGAAAAGCCCACAACTGACATCATACTCAATGGTAAAAAACTGAAAGTGAAAGCTTTTCCTCTAAGGTCAGAAATAAGACAAGGACGTGCACTCTCACCACTTGTATTCAGTATAGTACTGGAAGTCCTAGCCATAGAAGTCAGACAGGAAAAAGAAGTAAGAGGCAAGGCGCCTGGGTGGCTCAGTTGGTTGAGCTCTGGTCATGATCTCACAGTTTGTGGGTTCGCAGTCCGCGTTGGGCTCTGTGCTGACAGCTCAGAGCCTGGAGCCTGTTTTGGATCCTGTGTCTCCCTCTCTCTCTACCCTCCCCTGGTTGTTCCCTGTCTCTCAAAAATAAACATTAAATAAAAAAGAGGGGCGCCTGGGTGGCTCAGTCGGTTGAGCGTCCGACTTCAGCTCAGGTCACGATCTCACGGACCATGAGTTCGAGCCCCGCGTCGGGCTCTGGGCTGATGGTTCAGAGCCTGGAGCCTGCTTCCAGTTCTGTGTCTCCCTCTCTCTCTGCCCCTCCCCCGTTCAGGCTCTGTCTCTCTCTGTCTCAAAAATAAATAAACGTTAAAAAAAATTAAAAAAAAAAGAAATAGGAGACATCTATATTGGTAAAGAAAAGTTAAACTTTTCACTATTTGCATATGACATACATAGAACGTCTTAAAGACTCCTTTAGAAAACTAGTGGAAGTAATAAATTGTTTCCTAAAGTTGCAGGATACAAAATTAATACATAGAAATCATTAGTATTCCTACACAATAATAATGAAGTATCAGAAAGAAAAATTAAGGAGACAACTCCATTTACAACTGCTCTAAAGTGAAGAAGATACATAGGAATAAACTTAACCAAAGAGGTGTAAGACTTGTAATCTGAAACCTATGAAACATTAATGAAATAAGTTGTTGATGACATAAATAAATGGAAGGATACTCCTTGCTCATGGGTTAGAAGAATTAATATTATTAAAGTGTACATATTACCCAAAGCAACTTACAGATTCATAGAATCCCTGTCAAAATACCAATAGCATTTTTCACATAACTGGAACAAATAATACTAAAATTTGTATGAAATCACAAAAGACCCTGATTTTTTGCCAAAATTGCCAAAGATTGCCAAAGCAATCTTGAGAAAGAAAAACAAACCTGGAGTTATCACAATTCCAGATTTCAAGTTATATAGAAAGTTGTAGTAACCAAAACAGTATGGTACTGGCACAAAAATAGAAACATAGATCAATAGAACAGAATAGAGAGCCCAGAAATAAACCCACACTTATATGGTTATTTAATCTATGACAAAGGAGGCAAAAATACATAATGGGGAAAAGGTAATCTCTTCAATAAATGGTATTGGGAAAACTGGACAGCAACATGTAAAAAAGAGTGAAACTGGACCACTTTCTAACACCATATACAAAAATAAGCTCAAAATGGAATCAAGACCTAATGTGAGACCTGAAACATGAACATCCCAGAAGAGAAAATAAGCAGTAATTTTTCTGACTTTGGCCACAGAAACATTTTTCTAGACATGTCTCCTCAGGCAAGGGAAACAAAAGCAAAAATAAATTATTGGGACTGCATCAAAAGAAAAAACTTTCTCATGGCAAAGGAAACCATCAACAAAACAAAAAGATAA
The DNA here is from genome assembly GCF_028018385.1 of Neofelis nebulosa. Taxonomy (NCBI): domain Eukaryota; kingdom Metazoa; phylum Chordata; class Mammalia; order Carnivora; family Felidae; genus Neofelis; species Neofelis nebulosa. The sequence goes on along the minus strand of NC_080791.1, from coordinate 84,664,450 downwards.
CCTACTGAATGGGAGAAGATATTTACAAATGATATATCCAATAAGGGGTTACCTATCCAAAATATATAAAGAACTTCTACAACTCAACACTGAAAAACAAACAACAATATGATTAAAAAATGGGAAAGGAACTAAATAGCCATTTTTCCAAAGAAGACATAAGATGACCAAAAGACACATGAAAAGATGCTCGACATCACTAATCATCAGGGAAATGCAAATCCAAACCACAAGGAGATACCATCTTAGACCTCTCAGAATGGCTATAATCAAAAAGACAAGAAATAACAAGTGTTAGTAAAGATATGGGGGAAATGGAACTTGTTGGTGGAAATGTAAATTGGTGCAGTTACTGTAGAAAAAACACTATGGAGGTTCCTAAAAATATTAAAAATGTCAATACCATATGAATCAGTAACTTCACTATTGGGCATTTTACCCCCAAAAAATGAAAACATGAATTTGAAATGATATATGAACCCCTATATGTATTGCAGCATTATTTATAATAGCCAAGATATGGAAGCAACGTAAGTGTCCCTCAGTAGACAAATGGATAAGAAATATGTGGTACACACACACACACACACACACACACACACACACACACACACACGGGAATACTATGCAGCCATAAAAAGTATATCTTGCTATTTGAGACAACATGGATGGACCTAGAGGGTATTATGCTAAAGGAAGTAAGACCAAGAAAGATAAATACCATATGAGTTTATTCATATGTGAATCTAAAAAATAAACAAATGAGTAAATTTTAAAAAAGCAAATAAGGCTGGCCATTACAGAGAATAAACTTGTGGTTGCCAGAGGGAGGGGAGTGGGAGAATGAGAAAAATGGGTGATGGGGGGTGATAGATACACACCTCCAGTTATGAAATGAATAAACCATTGGAATAAAAGGCACAGCATAAGAATAGTCATTGATATTGTAATAGAGATGTATGGTAGCAGATGATAGCTACAGTTATGAACATAACATATAGACTCATTATGAAATCACTATGTTGTACACCTGAAACTAATGTAAGATTATGTGGCAGCCATACTCAAATAACTTAAAAAACAGAAGAAGAGATACAGAAATGCTCTTTTCCTCTTGCCTGTCTCCTCCCCTCCTTGCTCTCTCCCCATCTCCTCCCCTCCTCTCCTCCTCTCCTCCTCTCCTCCTCTCTCTTCCCCCTTGCCCACTTCTCTCTTTTTCCTCCTTTCCTCACTTTCCTCCTTTCTTCACTTGTTCCCTTTCCTCTCCTTTCCTCCACCATGTGAGGATGCAGTGAGAAAGTGGCCTTCCATAAGCCAGAAAGAATGCTCTTACTAGGAACTGAATTGGCTGGCACCTTGATATAGGATTTCTAACCTCCAGAATTTCTGTCATTTAAGTCATCCAGTCTGTGGTATTTTGTTATGGCAGCCTGAACTGACTAAGACAGTTCCTGAGACTGCTTTTTCCCCTCTTTCTTTTTCTTTCATTGGCCCATGTGTCCCTTTCCAACTTCTGGCCATTTGTCTTTGTTACAACTTTTATTTAAGAAAGTACAGAAGGACATAAAACATGTTCAAGGCTGGATGAGAATTTTACCCAGAAGAAAATTAAATTTTGAGACAGCATTCTGCAGGTGCATATTAACTGAACTCGAGGGGAAAATGGAATTTAGGAGATGGTAAAATTGCATTTGAGTGGAGATGTAGTTATCTCACAGTGCCTGTGTCTATCTAGAGATCATTTCCATTTCCGTTTCCTCCATGTATCAGTACTAGCACTCCCTACTGCATTTCTTTTGGTATCATCAAGAATAAATTACTTAAGAATGATTTGAACGTAAGTGCATAGCTAAGGGTGGGTTCCTGCATCCGACTGAAGATAGGGAAAAATAAAAAACATGAGCATAATGTTTCTTTTTGATCTATTGATTTCTCACAATGTATTAGGCAGTATAACAGGATGTTGAAATGAAAGTTTCAAGACATTGAGATATAATAGGTTTCAGATATTAAAAAGAACTGACCATCCTCTAGGAATTTCAGAGCAGACATCCAAAAAGTTTTTAGAGAGCATCACTCTCATTAAGGAATTAACTAAATGTTGATGGTTGGAAATGAGAGGGTCTTATGAAGATGAGTGCTTTGGAGGAGCTGGTATGAAATTCCCACTCTATTCCCTGTTGCAAAGTACAAAGGTACTCTCTCCTCATTTCTACTTCAAGGATGGGAGGCTTCAATGTGACCCCTTAGACAGCTTAATATACATTCTCTAGAGTTAATGCATATACTGTATGACTGACACCTGAGTCATGTCTGAGAAAGCTAAACATTAAGAAACTGGCTAAAGCTTCCTGTGACTTCAGAGTAGAAGGTCAGGATCTGGAAAGTAACTTCTCTCCTCTCCGATATCGGACTAGTGACTCAAAAATTCTGGGTCTGTATGGGAAGGCCACTTTAGGAATGTCTGTCTAATAAAGGATACTGCTCAAGAGGTTGTGTCAGAGGCTGGAGATACAGTGTTGGATAAAGACGGTAAGGGGCTGAGGAGAGGCATGCCTATGGTGATGCACTACCCATGTCAGGGAATTGCAGTTGGAGAGTCCCAGCAGAGTCGCCTCTGGAGAACACAGACATATGCTCGGAGAGAGTCGGCTTCAAACAATTGTCAGGTCCTAAAAGCATGCAATTATCTTTTTTATCCTTCTTTTCCCTACTCTGTATTCCCGTCCAGGGGTGCCAGCAACCTGCAGGAAATCTATATGGAGAGGGAGAGTTAAGGATCAACCACCCACTCCAGCAAGGATGGAAAAAGTTTAATAACAGCTCCTGTTTGAAGTTTTTGTTGTTAGCCGGGACTGGAGGTTTGGGGTTGCTATTGTGTTTGTGAAATGATAATGAAGATTTTTTATTACCCAAGAGTGACCTGTGATGCCATGTAACCTGATAAATTTTTATGCAGTGGCAGGGAAGGGACAGCTGCCTCTGAACAAATTCAAAGGGACAGTGGGAGAACAAATAAAATTGCTTTTAGGATCACACTCCACGAATCCTACTTTTTCAGTGTACTGATGACAATAGCATATAATATTTATATGTTGGGGCCAATGTATAGAAAGTAGCCTGAAATCAGATCAATATGCCTATCTTGAACTTGATTAACCACCTGTTTTTTTAAGTGCAGAACAATAACTTAGGCTTTTCAAGTCCATTAAAATTGTTGGGTATGATTTCAGCAATATCTATTTGAGATCTGGCAGTCAATCTGCCTGCCATGTTCAACTTCCCTTTTGAGATTAAACTGGCTTTTTACCTCTGCCTTGCTCAAGAAAACAACATCAGGCTGCTCTTTGCTTATGGGAAGATACTGAAGGGACAAAGCTTATATTTTGCTTTCAAAGGCAGCCTGCTTTTAGGTAACTCAGAAGCCCACTGTTGGGGCATCTAGTGACCTTCATCATGGCCTGTGTGAAGAACTCTGCCCAAGTAGAGATGATACCATTTGAGTCAATCAAGTCTTCTCTCTTGGGCATTTAAGCTAAGAGACTTAAAGAGAAGTTGTGATGGATTTTGGGTGCTGTGCTGAAAGGGGTCTCTAATTAACAGCCACATCCATACTGAAGATATTGGAGCTGTTGTGCAGAGAGAGAGAGATGTTAGAAATGAGCCTTGGGGACCCCTGAACAAGGATGCTGTCTTGATCCTTTTAAGTGTTTTAGTTTTAGTTCCAATTCCATGAGCATTCTTAAAGTAAAATCATTCTTTACTATAAAGAAACGTGATGGGTGTCTGTCCTTTGACACCAAAAAAGGCCCTGTCTAGAGGAATGTGGTAAACTGGCACCAATTTCATTGCACACTTAACATAGCCACATCTTCAGGGCTCACCTGTCTGAGCTGCTATATGATGGACTTTTGTTTTCCTGCTTATTTTAAGGACAGCTGACTTCCTGAATGTAACATCTATTATTTCAGTTGGTTCTGAGTGGGTATTTATTATTTTCATTGTTTAGTGTGAGTTGATTGTCTATATATCCATGTCATCACATGGGCCAACAGACCATATTCTATGTATGGACTTTTAATATCATTATGTATATTGCTTCAAAGTGGCTCAGATTGTTTTGTTATTGATTTTATTTGGTGATCTTTTCAGGATCTGTATTGGAGCTTGAGAAAAAAAATGCTAAAGGAATAGACTATCTTGCTCTAGATGGAAATAAATGTATTCCACATATGGGAGCCTTTGAGGACTTATTGCTTAATAACTGAAATTCTTTGCCTAGTTCCTCTGTACTTTATCACTCTCACTGGACTTAATCTCTAGCATTTGGTCTAATCATTATTACCTCTCCCTCAGGGTCACCCTCTCTTTTCCCAGGTGAGGTGAGGCTTTGAAATAATTACATTCGATAGACAGCATCATATCTTAGTGTGATATGAATTCCTGGCTTCATTAAAATTTATCAGTGACCTGAGTGTTGAATTTTAAGGCCTACTCAAATGTTGCCAGGTGGTCTACCTCTAAGTGGACCCTCAAATTACCCTCACAATGAAGCTTGTGGAGAAACAGTGGAGCATTACTGTGTACACACAGGCATGGAAATCATGGGAACTTCCTGACTCTTGGATTCCCCACTTAATATCTCTATGATCATAATGCCTTAGGAAAGAGACTTTACCAGGGAAACAGGAAGGAGGCACTAGCTTGCCTTTTTTGGGGAGGTCTTTTTACTGGTCATCAGGGCTTTTCAGTGTCATTCCCTGAATCTACTTTCAGACTGAAAGACAAAGGAAGTTTCATTTAGGGAAATTGTGCACGCGTGTGTACACACACACACACACACACACACACACACACACACACATCCAGGCTCAAAGTTAAAATACTAATTGACAAATTTTTCATTAGAAGCTAGTAATCTATGGGCATATATGTGAACAATATTAGATAACTGACTTTGTATTTGGTTCATGTGGATTGGTATGAAACATTAAGTTTCTTGAGAACTGTGGATCCCTAGATTAGTTAAGGTAGCATTACCTGTTGTAAACCCTCAAGTTTCAGTGACTTAACACAAGAGAAGTTTATTCTTGATACTAAGTCCTCTCAGAGGGAACAGGTGTGTGGGGTTATGTGGATCCTCTGGTCATTCAGAGACAGGCTGATGGATGTTCTGCCATCTTCTATACATGACTTCCAAGATTGCTTTAAGCATAAAACTCGGCCAGAAAAGAGAGGAAGTATTATTCATTTATGGGAAGGATTTATGAGCCAGACCTAGAATTAGCACACATCATTTATGATAACCTTCCATTGGTAGAACTCAGTCACATTATCAGACCTTTCTACAGGTAAGACTAAGAAAGGTAGACTAGTTATGGTCCCAAGGAGAAAAGAAAAAGGGTTCTGGTGAGCATATAACAATCTCTGTCACAGTCCAAATATCTAAGAACAATACAAGTTTCATCCTTCTCCCTCATGTCAAACTACCTCCTTGCCTCTCCAAAGAGCTCATCCATACTTGAGTCCAGTTCCAGGTCACTACTTTCCAGATGATAAAGTTCTCACCATCATTCCACATGTGGCTTCTTATGTGCTAGCAACCCATGAACTAAAAAGACAAGTTATCTTCCTTTTCCCTCTCCACCTAGTATTCAGTGATGAAGTAGTGGCACTTCTACACCATAATACTAATCACAATAACATTCCCATTCACAAAAGGGAAGACTAGGAGACACAGCTCATGGAATCAAGGATCAAATCCTACTGGACAAGCTTTATGAAATCCTTCTGCCTTGGCAGTTGACGAAATTCCTTAATTAGATGCTGATTCTTCTCTCTAGAGGAACATTTTTTTTTTTTCCATGTCCTTGTTCTCCATAGCTTCTGGCTCTATCATCACATTTGAAGTAGGTATGGAAAGTGGCCCTCCTTGGAGTTGTACAAGTTTAGTAGAGTACTTTCTGCTCACCAACTTTTAGGACTCAAAGGTTGTTTGAATAATCAAAGGCATTTTTAGTCTAATCTTTTGGTTTTGTTGACAACTCTCTTGAATACTTTCATTTTGTTCCTGGCGCCTATAAAAATATCTAAAGTTCTTTTCCTAAACATGATCCTAAATCCTGATTTATTTATTTATTTTTTGCTTCCTTACAACTTAGTGGTTCTATTGTGGATACTATCTGAGATAAAAGACCTAGGTGATAAGGCCACACCTTAAATCTGTCTACCTCAGGACTGAATCCTAATAGATCTTTGTTCCTCAAATCCATTTTATCTCTTACTATTTGGGGTCTAGAAGCAATAACCTTTTATTATAAACCTCAAGTCTTCAAATTCCTAGACTTTTTCCATTCCCTTTTATGTCTATTTGAAAACAAACCATAGCCTTAATAACTAGAGGGTAAAAGCCAATTCTGTTAACGTTTGAACTCTTTGTAAACCTTTTGGCAAACTTTTTCTGTAAAGGTCTAAATTGTAAATTATTTTAGACTTTGTGGACCATAAACAGTTTTTGTCACAACTATTGAATTCTGTTGTAGTGCAAAAACAGCCATAGATAACTGGCTATGTACCAATAAACTTTAATTTTAAAAAAGTTGATGGGCCAGATTTGGGCCATAGGCCATAAATTTGCTAAAAGCTCAGTAAACATGTGATTGGCCTTCACGTTTTTACAGCGGAAAGTTTTACTCTGATTATCACTTTTTTTTATCCTATTGTACAACCACTAAGCTAATGCCACATCTGCTAATTTTTTTGTTAATGCAGCATTCTACTTCCAGTGCCAATTTATATATTATTTAAAATAATGCAATTTTTCTTAATTGATAAACCCACAAATGCCAGTAGTTTAACCCAATAGAAAATTTCTTCATTGATCTAAAGTCCATCCAGTCTGCTGTAAGGATTGTTGATGTTGGGGCATACTACTCCATGCAAGCATTCAGGAATCCAGGATGACAGTGGCTCTGTTATCATCAACACAAAGCTTTCAAGGTCATCCTGGGTGTTGACATCTAGCTGATATAGGAAGAGAATGGATGACTGCTTATGAGAGGATTTCAGGGGACACATTCTATTGACTGGAACACGGATATAACTTGATTGCAAGGAAGGCTAGAAAACGGAGTTCAGCTTTTTTTTTTTTTTAATTTTTTTTTCAACGTTTTTTATTTATTTTTGGGACAGAGAGAGACAGAGCATGAACGGGGGAGGGGCAGAGAGAGAGGGAGACACAGAATCGGAAACAGGCTCCAGGCTCCGAGCCATCAGCCCAGAGCCTGACGTGGGGCTCGAACTCACGGACCGCGAGATCGTGACCTGGCTGAAGTCGAACGCTTAACCGACTGCGCCACCCAGGCGCCCTGGAGTTCAGCTTTATAGCCAGGAAGAAGTAAGCACAAATCTTGGTGAACATCCTAAATTCTGCCTAATTCCTAAATGAATATTAATGACTGAGCCTTGCACACTAGCTGTGTGACTTTAGGCTCAGGGCCCATCTCAACTTTCTTATAATGGGCATAAATTCAGGATTAAATGTATAAAGCATATAAAGATGCTTTGTCACTTGTTAACTAGCAAACACTTTGTATGTATGAAAGAATATAATGAGTACCTGGATAGTTCTTCCCCAGATTATATATATGTTAACATTATACCATATTTGTGACTTTGATTTATGATATAAACATTGTAAATCTAGTTTGAGGTTCCTTAAGTACTTTCCTCCAGTTCCATTCATCTTTATCCTTCCTCGCTATTGTGAACTTAGTATTTATTAATCTTGTATACTGATACCACATTTTTAATCACTTAAACTGGTCAGTAAGTCAGCACTACTGAATTCTACGATAGTCGGCAAAATCTCTCATGGGAGGAAAGGCATGGTATTCTGTTAAAGCATTCCACGGTGGAAGATACAAAATCATCCCTCAACCCTCGTAGATGGTCTCAGGTATAGCAGCCTCTTGGGAATGAGGGAATGGGGATATAGGAAGTTGAGAGATAGTCATAGGTCAGACCATGATGAGCCTCATGCTAAATATTAAGATTTCAGGGGCGCCTGGGTGGCGCAGTCGGTTAAGCGTCCGGCTTCAGCCAGGTCACGATCTCGCGGTCCGTGAGTTCGAGCCACGCGTCGGGCTCTGGGCTGATGGCTCGGAGTCTGGAGCCTGTTTCCGATTCTGTGTCTCCCTCTCTCTCTGCCCCTCCCCCGTTCATGCTCTGTCTCTCTCTGTCCCAAAAATAAATAAAAAACGTTGAAAAAAAATTAAATATTAAGATTTTATTTTGAAAAGAAAGTGGAATCCCATTCACTATTAGACATGATCAAAGTTGTGATTTGTGAGGAATTGAGCCATGAGGACTTCTCAGAGGTAGAAAGACCCTTGCTATAATGCTAAGGAGAGATGATATGGCTTCTAAAATAGTGGTCCATGGGGTTAGGCTCTCAAGCACTTGGAGAGCTCACAAATGTTCTTTCTTGCTGCTTCATAAAGGATTGTACTTCAGTTTGGCATGGGGGTGTCTCAGGTGGAAAATGTTTCTCCTTCCTAGCATTTTGACCTTGATGTTCTAAGCTAAGTTGTAGCGATCGCTCTACATCAAGATTATAGTCCTGCTACTGGACTCCTAAAGCACCTCACATTCATTATATTTTTTAATCTTTACAGCAACCCTGTGGCATAGTTACTATCTTTATTCCATTTTAAAAGTGAGGAAAGTGATGCCCGGAGTAGTTAAATAGCTTGCCTAATATTACTAGAAAGAACCTAAGCTATGTTGCTTTACTTAGGTCTGACTTACCATCTTGACACATCATCTCTTTTAAAGCATAACATCTGGTATTTATTAAGGAATGCTGTGTGCCAGGCACTGTTCTAAGTCCTTTAGATGTGTTTTCCCATTTAATCATCTGTATAACCCTCTGAGGTAAATATTATTATCCTCATTTTACAGCTGAGGAAAAAGAGATCCAGAGAATTTAAGGAACTTGTTTAAGATGCTACATCTGGACAAGGTGATTAAGACAAGTTAACTCTGGAGCCATTTCATTGCCCTGTACTGTCTCTAACAGGAAGGCAATTATTTTGATTTCTAAAAGTATAGCGAGAAGGAAAACATTGTTATAATTTAAAGCTCTTATTCAACTTTGATTAATAAGCCCTAATTTCAGTGTGTCACAATATTGTAGAGAATATAAATAAGCCACGATCAGTACCAGATTTGAATGGGCATAGCTTGATTATCAATACTTACAATTTTGCTTCAATCTTTGTCAAAATGACTTCTTAATATGGTGGAGTAGTCATAGGAGAGCTGGCTAAGAGCTAGGAGGCCAGGGTTCCTTTTTTTTTTTTTTTTCTTTTTAATTTTTGTTTTAGAGACATAGAGACAGTGTCTGTGCATGTGCAAGGTGGGGAGGTGTGTGGGGGGGGGGAGGGGGGAGAGAGAGAGAGAGAGAGAGAGAGAGAGAGAAAATGAATCTCAGGCAGGATCCATGCTCAGTGTCGAGCCTGATGTGGAGCTTGATCCTGCAACCCTGAGATCATGACCTGAGCCAAAATCAAGAATTGGATGTTCAACCAACAGAGCCACCCAGGCCCCTAAGATGCTAGAGTTCTAATCCTGGTTCTGCCATGAACTGTCTTTGTGATCTTGGTTGGGTCAATTAATATCCTTAGACTTCAATTTTTCCATTTCAAAAATTCAAAAATGAACTAGAAAATCTCAATGTCCCCACCCACTCTGTGATTCGTTGTCTCCCACTGCCCCCCCCATCAGAAACTGAGTTCAAAAAATGATAGGAAATTTAAGTAAACACTTCTAGAAATGCAACAAAATTAATTTTAATGTTTTCAAAGGTGAGAACAATTAAATATTACAGAAGAACTAGGAATTATTTTTTAATATTCTTTCTACTATATAAAGATAAGACATATTTTAGTCATTTGCTTATACATGAAAAAATCTAACACTGTGGCTAGCATCTTTATTAAAAAAATAAGATTTAAATAAATTAGACAGTATAAGTATGAAATAACTCCATGACTAAGAGAGGTAACACCTTGAAAAGAAATCAACTCATGAAACGGTTTTAATATTTATCCTCTTGAAAGAAACAGATATGGGAGAACATGGATAGACAAAAGAAAAGATTGACATACAGAGGATTCTAGAAAACAGGTAGTTTTTCTTTTTCCTCCTAGCTAACTCTTTCTAAAAAAGATATTTTTTTACACAAATGTGTTTGTAGATAGGATAAATGTACTTACTAAGTTGACAAAATTGCTTTCCAATCTACCTTCAAATCCACCTCTCTTCAAAGGAGTGGATCCTAGCCTGGAGCGCAGGGTGATGTAGTTTTTTTTTCTACTTCTCAAAGGGAATTTTTCAGGAGCCTGACAATATTTGTTCAATTTGTTTAAATGATGAAATAGATACGGGCTAATTTTCCCAGGCCCTCATTAACATTTCTTGCTTTTGCCCTTTAACTGAAAGGTTTGGTAGTAATAGTTAGAAATCCTGAGCTCTGGTAACCCCCATATACACTAAGCAATTCATGCAAGCTGCATCGTATCTCAGTACTTCATGTGACAGAGAAGGAGAGGTGAGGTGGGGTTAATGCCTCCACTGTCATGGACTGATTGGCATTACTGAAGGCAATCTCATCAGCCAGAGTCAAACATGCTCTTTTAGTGTTTCCTATCCCTACCTTTCAGATCTTACTTTCCTTAAGGAAGCCATTGTTGAATTTCTTACTAAATTTCAGGCATGATGCTAGGCATTACGACTATAATCATGAAGATGCTGGCCCTGCTTTTGAGGGCTCAAATGTCTAGAAGGCTGCCTTTAGTACTCTGATCCATTCTCATCTTATTTCTGCCCTTTGGGCCTAAAATCCCTTCCTTTTAAGGAAAGGGGTTGCCTGAGAGGATTTCTAAGGCTATTAAATAGGAAAGCACCCACATGTCTATAAGTTAAGTAAGACTGAATAAAATTTATGGAACCAGGTTTATAGGGTTGAGTGGTGACAGGCTCCTGGCCCCAGCATTCTTAATTCCTGGACCTCCTCTGCCTGGAGAACAGGGATCAGGGGTCTAATGATCCCCTGGTCCACAGTGGTTTGCAGCCTGGGCATATGGACACACACAGACTTCTTGGATATTTTGGTCCTTTAGGACAAGGATAGGTCACCTGAAATGTCCATTGCTCTTTATTCTTTCATTTCACTGAAGGAGCAGTAGCTGGGCCCCAGGCCTTGTACGGTGCAGTCAGTACTGTCACTATCACACTTGCCACAGTGACATTCAGTGGCTACTGGGTATGTATACAGGGAATCTGCCTGGTGAGCACAGCCGGGCACTTTCACTGTCTCGTACACCAGCTCTTTGAAGGTACATGTTTTCTGGTTGTTGGGCCTGGCTGGGTCCTTGTACACTAGATCCTGAGGAGTTTAGAAAGGAGAGGATTAGGTTAAATTATGCTGGAAGTTTCTATGTAGCATAATCAAAATGAGATGGAAACTTAATATTGCTTGTTCTAACATTTACCCATTAAAGCTCACTTAAGGAATTCCTAACCAAGGAAATATGATCTTATAAATATCCTATTTCCTGGTTCTGGAAATCATACAGAAAAGATAAGTCATTCCTTTTCCTACTCCTTATGTCAATATCATATCTTAAATATTTCTCAAACTGTAGAGAAATTTTAAATTTCAATATAGAAAAAGATGAAAAGTGAAATATAACAGAAAATTTAAGTTGATTTTTGTACTTAGTCAAAAGCTGTATTAATGACAACTTGAACCATAAAATACTGAAATTTAATTTCTCAGAAAATGTTTCCAAATATATTGTCCCTTGGTGTTTATAAAAGGCCAAAAAAGACATAATAGGAAATGTTAATGCTTAGCTTAACATGACTATGAAAGCTCATGGAAAATTTTAAATATTTTACTGTTTTGTAGACATTTCCCTCCCTTAAATGTTGTATATTTTGCAGGGCTTTCAGTTTCAAAACATACACGGTTTGCATATGAAAACATTTTTTTAAAGTTTATTAATTTGAGAGAGAGAGAGAGAGAGAGAGAGAGAGAGAGAGACTATGAAATGGGGGAGAGGTAGAGAGAGAATCCCAAGCAGGTTTTGCCCTGTCAGCACAGAGCCCAGCCTGAGGTGGGGCTTGATCCCAAAGTGAGATCATGACCTGAGCCAAGATCATGAGTCAGATGCTCAGCCGACTGAACCACCCAGTTGCCCCTGCATATGAGAACTTTTAATCCAGGCAGAATAGGTTTGTTCCAATCGTTTCTAGAAAAATTGTTTGCATCACGAGAGGAAATTTGCAGTGCTGCTTAATTTGTTTCAGTATCATGCTACCAGGTCTATTGATCAAACTCATTTACTGCCCAATAAATATATTTCATTAAAAAGTTATTTTCAGTTTCAGTCTATAGAATGAAATTTTGCATAGATAACCAGGTATTATAGGAGAACAAAGTAAACAAAGTAGAAACTCTTTACTTGAGTTAATGCAAGGAAGCTGAGTGAATACAAACTAGTGCTTTAATGCTTCTGTGCTTTGTTTTTCTCAAAGACATGAAGAAGTGAGTAGGATTGCTGATTCATTTTGGTTCTAATAGTCTGTATGCATTGACTGTGTTCTCAGGCTACTTGTTGCCATTTCTAATCAGGTAGACCAATAAGGCAGTTTTTATAATATGGCTGTTTGTGGGGCACCTAGGTGCCTCAGTCTGTTCTTGATCAGGTCATGATCTCATGGTTCACCAGTTCAAGCCCCGTGTTGGGCTCCATGCTGACAGTGCAGAGCCTGCTTGGCATTCTCTCTCCCTCTTGTCTGTCCCTCCCCCAGTCATGCTGTATCTCTCTCTCTCTTTCTCAAATAAATAAATAAATAACTGTAAAAAATATGGCTGTTTATGTTTTTTATGTGGTGTAGAAACATATTTTGATACTCTCTCTGTTGCAAAGATATGGCTTCAATTACAGAAAATGGCTTTTGGGGAATATTTTAGATCTGTTATTAAATATACGTATGTTTACATGTTTATCTCTCTATATGTAAAATCTGCCATAGCACTCCTTTTTTTTTTTTTTTTGGAAATGAAGAATTGGCATATTTCCAAGTTGATCAGATCAAATCTGAGGCTTCCCTAGATTTATCCTAATCAAATCCAATCCCAAACATCTAACTGATATCATAGCAATTAACCACAATCGTAACACAGGCAGTATTGGCTAAAGGACTCATGGCTATTATTTTGAAAAGTTAAAATATTCATAAAGTGAGAATTAATGAAGCCAGCCTTGTATAGACCCTTACCACCCTCACTTCCAGCAAAGCAAAGTTCCTACCCGGGTATAGCAGTAGCCTGCACACCAAGTGGCATTGATGCTCATGCAGAAGCGACATTCCTCTCTTTCCACTGTGATGGTGATGTTTGTCAGCTCACAGCTCTTGCAGCAGATTACTCTCCAGCAACAGAAAAGGAAGCAAAACTGGACTGACTTCATCCTGGTCTATAAAGCAAACAATTAAGACTATGAGAAACAAACAACAAAAAAACAAATAATTATAATCATTATGTAAGTTGGCCAAACCAAAAATAATTGATCTTCCCATCCTCCCCAGTCACATTTTGCTTCAGCAATTTTTTCCTTCCTTTTTCTTTCCTTCTTTGTTTCTTGAACAAACATTTCCTCTTATACTCCTTCTTGTTTTTTTTTTCTTTTTTTTGTCAAAGTAAACCCATATTGCAGGTCAAAACTCCAATATAATGATTTAAGCAGAGCAACGATATAAAGATTAGAGTATTTAAGTGATTATTCTGAGGATGGTAATTTGTGATTGTCATATTTGTCCATTCATTACCATTTTAAAGACTATTTTTGTTTAAAAAGAAAAAAGAAATTCTATACTATAAAATTAGCTCATCATTTTTAGCATCTCATAAATATCATCATTTGCTTTTGCTCACCTTTGTTTAAAATAAGACTATTTTAAGAAGCCAGGTGAATTGGTCTATGTAAAGTTCAATTGCTTGCTAAGAGTGACTACAGCATATTAACCATATTTAAGAATCAAGTTGACAAGCACAAATTGTCTACACAACAGTAGTTGAAAAGGTCTTGATTTGTTCTCCAGATCCTGGAAAACCTATAATTTTAAAAGTAACCATCACCACTTGATAACTATAGATGTCAAGACTCACCTTTGGTTGGCTGTCTAGTCTGGTGAAAGCTGTAGACTGAGTCATCTGAGTTCACCTTTTATACAAAATCATGTGCAACTAACACCTTGTGGATTTGTTGGGTATTAATAAGACCAATGTTACCCTGAAGCTTGCTGTAAGTGAATCAGTGTTTAGGTAGACAGGGACATCAAGCCTTACTAAAGTAGTCTAAACGCAGTAGATCAGGAAAAATAATGTTACCAGAGATTATGATTTTGTACAAATTAAATTTGATATAGTAGCACACCCACTCCTTTACCTTGTCAAGTTAAATGTGACTCTAGGTTTTTCTTTTGTATCTTTAACTCAGGGAAATCAGAATCCTTTCCAAGTATTGTTTTAGCCCTGTTGAGAGGGTGCATCAAAAAGATATGATTAATAAATTACTCTCAGAGCAGCTTGAAAGCTGTAAGGGAAGAAACAAACAAATGGAAAGTCTTTCATTATCTGACTCCTATCTACAGTATAAATTGTATTTGTCTTTACCTCCCACATCCAGATCCTCTAATCTCAAATGTTATTCTTTAATTTATGCTTTACTTGTAATTCTCTAAATGTTCTGCTAATTCATTTCTCCAGATCTTTACATGTGCCGTGTTTGTCCTGCCTGAAATGTCTTTGCTTCCTACCTGTGTTCTCCAATACCATTCCCATCCCTGGTAAATTTCTCAACCTTCCACACTCACCTGCCAGAATTTAGGATGGGATATGGAGGAGAGCTTTAATCACCACCTTCTGTTTTGGAATCATTAATATCTCTCTGTTTCTCCCAGTAGAGTATGAGCTCCTTGGAGACTGGGATTGATTTTTTTTTTTTTAACAAATATCTATTATTTAAACAGTGTGGCTGGAACAAAAGAACAATGGTAGAAATATTAGGATATGATTTCAAAGATATAACAGAAGTCAAATCATGTAGAACCTTGGTTTTTACTGTCTGTGAGAGGGGATCAATTGTAGGATTTTGAGTAGAGGAGTGACATGTTCTGATTTGGTTCTAAAAGGATCCCTTGCTAAGGTAGGGGAAGAAAGGTAGAAACAGGAAGGCCTATTAGATGCTATTGCAGGAACCCCGGTGAGAAATACTTGTTCACAGTAGTGTGGTGGCAATGAAGGTAATGGGACATAATCTGATTCTGGATATATGTTGAAAGTAGAACCAACAGAATTTTCTGACAGATAAATGTTGAGTGTGAGAGAAAGAAAAGAGTCAAGGATGACTAGAGATTCTGGCCTGAGCAACTTTAAGGATAAACTTGCTATCAAATGAAATGGGAAGGCTGTCAATGTAGTAAGTTTTTAGCAAAGATATAGAGTTCCATATGGACATGTTAAGCTTGAGATGTCTTTAAAACATCTAAATAGAATGCTGAATCTAGATCTTGGGAGACATATATTGGCTGAAGGTATACATTTGGGAGTTGTAGACATGAGCCTAGAAAGAGATTACCAAGGGAGTGGGTACAATAGAGAAAAAAGAAAGACCAATAGTTGAGCCTGGTATACTCCAACGTTAAGAGGTCAGAGATAAGATGAAGGTTTTTTTTGCTGCCTTTTTCTTTTCCTTTCTTTTTTAATGTTTATTTCATTTTGAGAGAGAGAGAGAGAGAGAGAGAGAGAGAGCTAGTGGGGAAGGTACAGAGAGAGAGGGAGACACAGAATCCAAAGCAGGCTCCAGGCTCTGAGCCATCAGCACAGAGCCTGACATGGGGCTTGAACTCATGGACCGTAGGATCATGACCTTAGCCAAAGTCAGATGCTTGGCCAACTGAGCCGCCCAGGTGCCCCTTTGCTGCTTTTTTTCTAAAGGAAACTGAGAAGGCCTTTTGAGAAAAGACAGGAGTGGACAGAATGTGGTGTCCCAGAAGCTAAGGAAGTGTATCAAGGAATGAATGACAGCTGTGATAAATGTTGTTGTCAGGTTAAGATGAGGACTGTGAATTGTACAGCACATGTGGCAATGTTAAGGTCACTAGTGTCCTTGGCTAGATAACTTTCTCTGGAGTGAGGGGGATAAAACCCTGATTGATGTGTATTTTAGTTATTGACAAGAGAAAAAAAAGTTGAATATAGACAACTTTTTCCAGGAGTTTTGATACAATGATGACCAAAGAAGTAGGTGATTTGGTAAAGTGGAAATAGCGTAAAGATAATTTTCTTTTGATATCTTTGTTTTAAGATGGAAGGAATAACTGTGTGTTTGCATCATGATACAAATGATTGAGTAGAAAGAGAGAAATGACTATGTTGGAAGAAGAGAGGAGAATTTCTGGAGTGTTCTTGAGTAGGTAAGAAGAAACTGACTTTAAAGCCTAAGTGGAGGGACTGGCTTTAGACAGGAGGATGGAGAGATTATTCCAGTATCAGGCAGGAGGCAGAGCTTGTGAGGGCAGGTGCTGGTGGGTGCAGAGATGTGGTGGGTGCAGAAGATGGGGAGTGGTAGGTGTGGTGAACGGCTCTGTGCAAGCTCTCCTGTGATTAATTCATTTTCTTAGTAAAGTATGAAGTAAGATCATCATCTAAGAATAAGGATGGTAGAGGAATTGCTGAGGTTTTTGTAGAGAGAGGAAAACATTTGGGGAAGACCTCTGCATGCTGTCTTTCCAAGCTCCATTGTCAGCAGGATTCACCTCTGTGGAGGGAGACTGGAGAGTGAAAAGAAAGAAGTCAGAGTATTTCTCTCCTTTACATTCTTCTTTTCTTGGCAGTAGCTGCATTTTCTCTCTGGGTCCAGGTCATATCAGACAGCTCCTCCCTCAATGTTTCCGGCTTCTGTGAGGAAACTCCTCTTATGGCTTGAGCTTCTGCTGGGTGGTCTTACATTTTGGCTATGGAAACCCCACTTGTGTCTTCCAGTCCTGAGGGTAAGCGGACTTCCTGTGCTGTGCTGATTTTTGGGTTGCCTCATTTTCCCTGCCTGGGTTCTTAGCAATTCTAACACTTGGTAGTCAACTCTCTGGATTAAATTCCTGTTTAAAATTTCTGTTTTTTGTATTAGGGGTCATTGCTCTTTTCCTGGTTGGAAGCTGATAACACCCGCCTTTATTTCTAGCTCTATATTGTTTTTATTAATTCCATATTTGATGAAATATTGAACATTATTCAGGGAGACCCTATGTCAAATTCTTACTTTATTGAAGCACCTCCCCACTTCCCAATATACCATGTATTAAGGACAAAAGGTTCTGTTCCTTAGGCTAGATCTTCTTTTCATCTAAGCTACTCCTACAAGCACTACTATAGGACTTCATTTAGATGTAGCTTCTTTAGTGTGCATTCACTCCACCTTACATAGTAGTCATTATTCTCAGGCCAGTGCTTTCTGTTTTGTTTCATTAGTTCCCAGGACTTATCTCAATGTTAACACTCATCATATTCTATGTGTATGTGTTTATTTGTGTGTATGTATGTATGTGTGTGTACATATAGTTATTTTAAATATATATATATATTTTAGATATATATTTAAAATAAGTATGTATATTTACATAATAAAATAAATATATATTTATTTATATTTATATAAATAAATATATATTTACATATATATACATATATATTTTAGAGAGAGAGTACGAGTGGGGGAGACTAGCGCAGAGCCCAATACAGGACTCGATCCCACAACCCTAGGATCGTGATCTGAGCCAAAATCAAGAGTTGGACACTCAACGACTGAACCACCCCTTATCACATTATAATTTAAATGTGAAACAGACTTATCTTGTGAATTCTGGTGAACCAATGACCTCAACTGTGTAATATTCCTAGAATTTCTACCTGTACATATGCTCAATGACTCACATTCTTCTTTCATTTATAAAGAATTTTTAGAGGTACCTGGGTGGCTCAATTGCTTAAGTGTCTGACTTCAGCTCAGGTCATGATCTTATAGTTCATGGGTTTAAGCCCCTCATTAGGCTATGTGCTGACAGCTCAGAGACTGGAGCCTGCTTTGGATTCTGTGTCTCCCTGTCTCTCTGCTCCTCCCCCACTTGCACTCTCTCTCTCTCTCTCAAAAATAATTTTTTTTTAATTATAAAAAAAGAATTTGTAAAGTCATTTTTAAATGTTTGAGTTTAAAAAATAGGAAATTAAGTACTCATGCTTGTATTTTGATAAACTACTTTTTCCTTCTATGGTATCCTTTTTCTCCTTTTCTTTGCCTATGTGAATTATGTTTCATTATGTAGATTTTTAAAAATGCTTAATGTATTTTAAATAATTTCTAATTCAAACGTGTCATTTTTAGTTATTCAAATTAGTCTTAGTTACTTAAATTTATTTCCTTTAGGGGCGCCTGGGTGCCTCAGTCAGTTAAGTATCCGACTTTGGCTCAGGTCATGATCTCATGGTTTGTGGGTTCACGCTCCATGTCAGGCTCCGTGCTAACAGTTCAGAGACTGGAGTCTGCTTCAGATTCTCTTTCTCCCTCTCTCTCTGCCCCTCCCCTGCTTTCACCCTCTGTCTCTCTCTTTGTCTCAAAAAAAATGTTAACAAAATTAAAAAAAAATATTTCCTTTATTTAAATTACACAGTAATATATAATATATATTATGGGATATTTCCATATTAAGTACTAAATTTTTATATTTTACCCTACCGAATTACCCAACAATAGTATGGAGCTGTTGTACTGTCCAGTATGGTAGGCACCACCCACTTGTGGCTACTAAACACTTGAAACGCAGCTAGTCCAAACTAAGATGTACTATAAGTATAAAATACCCACTGGGTTTCAAAGAAAGCATATAAATTATCTCAATGATTTTTCTGTTGGTTACATTGAAAGGACATTATTTTGGATATATTAGGCTAAATAAAATACTACTAAGTCAATCTCACTTATTCCTTTTACTCTAAAATTACTTTAAAATGTGGTTACTAGAATATTTTAAATCACATAAGTGGCTCATGCTATATTTTTATTGGACAGCACAAGTATAGAACATGTTGGCTGATGAGTAAATTTTCAGAAGTTATAAGACCTGTTTACTGGTCTAATGTCTGGCTCTGTGTATTACACATTGCCAGTCTAGGTCAACTGATAGAACTAAAAAATAATAAAGTGAAAAATCTATTGGTTGACATGTTTATTAACATGAAGATACAATAATGCACTTTATATTTTTTGGTGATAGGGTCAGGAGGGTCAGTCTTCATGTTAGCAGGTAAACTTCTTGTTCTTATCCACTGGGGCAGTCAGATGGAACTTTAATTCATTTCATTCTTTGAGACAGTAGCATACTGTGAACAACGAAATGAAATCTAATGCTCATCTTTATTGCATTTTCTTTTCCTCAGAGCAAGATGGAATATAGTAGCATAGAGCTCTCCTGATAGAAACTCTTTTAAAAGCAGTAATGGCACTCAGAATATTCTATGATAGTGTTCCAGTAAGAAGGCAGTACATTTGATATCAGTCAACTGATAATGCATGAAGCTAAAAATATTTCCTAAGCTTTATAGCAATTGTGTTTTGCATAGAGTAAGCATTCAGTAAATACTTATGGATTTGATTTTTGTTTTGATGCTAGTTGGCAAATTTCTAGAAACTAAAGAATGAAGCACTAAGAATAGAATGGACATCTAAGTGCTAACAATATATTGATTCTTGATGTGGCCTATACTGAAAATAATGTGAAAAGATAATAATCAAATGTTGGAGTGGCAGTTACCCCATCATGAAATGCAGATTCCAGTTGTTTGTACATCTTTTGTTTTCAGAGGGAGCATCTCATATATATGTATACACACACACACACACACACACACATGTAGACATACATAGAAAATGCTGACATAACCACTTACGGTGTTTTCACAGCTTCCTTAAGTTCATGTGTATCTTTTGAGAGTAGTATTATGGTCCTCATCTTACAGAATACAAACATTTACTGAACACTTACTCTGTACTCGTCACTGTGGCAAATACTTACATACATGGAACCATTGAATGTTCCCAAAAGCCTTCTGAAGTACATATTACTAACATCTGTACATTGTAAATAAAGAAATGAGGGTCAGAGCAGTGCATTAGGATGCCCAATGTCACAGTAAGTAAGTGGCAGAGCTTCAACTCCAGACCATGCAAGAAGACTCCAGAGTCCCTGCTATTCTTTTGGGCTGAGCCAGTAGAAATCTCTTGCATGACTTCTGATGCTCTCTTCTTTCTGTGGGTACTGCAGAGTCTTCATCTGCCAGGTGGTGCAGCTGTAAGTTAGGAGAGACTCTGACAGCCTGTGTCCTTGGGTGAATGTGTAGAGCACAGTCGCCTGTGACTCATGTTAGATATGTAGTATAGGAAAGCAGTTAACCTTTATTGTGTTAAGTCATTGCAAATTTGAGGTTCTTTTGTTACTGCACCATTACCCAGCCTATTCTGACTAAGAGGCCTCTACCAGGTTCCCTGGAGGGCATGTTAGTAGTCTGCTTGACACTATAGGATTCCAAACCACAAGGAGAGGAAGAAAAATACATCCAAAGCCTGGAATCTGTTCTAATATGATTTTCAGAATCACCCTCTGCGTTTCCAAAGCTTTCAATCCTCACCACACCTTTTGCTCACTCTGTGTTCTCTTTCTTCCTCCAGCAGAGCATGGCAAAACATAGCATCAATACAAGTTACTTTTACCAAGACTCCCTTTGATTCATTCCCTCTCTTAAAGCAGTTTAGAATCACTAGGTGATTTCCAATCATTCCATCTTTCTAGTGCTTTTCAACAAACCACAGAAGAAGCAATAATAGCGGTAGCAAAACTAAACACTCCACAAAGTTATAAAAGCTGGTTTTTTAGCTGTTCTGCTTGCCCTAAATGGCCAGGATAGCTTTCTCTGCAAAACACAGTTGCTAGAACTGTAATTATTAGAATTTTGCTTGAAAAACAATAACTTCTGTTATGAAGATCTAATCCTATATCTAATAATAATTAAATATAGGAAGTAGGTTGGAGAGACCATGTTGATAGTGTGATACTTCATAAATCTTGGCAATTTCTAGAGAATTTCCTTTTCTTTCTCTGGTAGACCAGTGACCCTATCCGAATCACCTAGTATCAGACCACATACCTTTGTTTCTGGTCTTTTGCTGTATGCAAATAAATCTGCCACATTTTATTAAGAGACCTAAAAGGATAATGGAGATAATTTGAATGAGAGACATATGTTTAAAGGAGACAAAAGAGAATTTATTGCTCTAATTCTATTTTGCTTCAAGAGTAATTTATGTCATATTTCAAAAATTTCTTTCACCTTTATCATCTCAGTGTATTCCCAATCGAGTAAGGCAGAGACTTAAACCACTGAGTGACTTCCCGACAGTTACATCAAATGCCAGAATTTTGACTTCTACTTCAACTTTTTTAAGAATATGGAATTTAAAGCATTCTATTTTAGGTGACTCCAGAATTTATTATTAGCCCAGAAAAAGATAGTGAGTTGAGGAGCCCGAGTGACAGACATTGCTAGTTGTTTCCTGATATCCATTCTTTCTCCATTCTCCCATAGCAGTAGATTTTTTAGGTGGGCATATGGTTGCCTGGAAGAAAGAGTAAAATGTACCCACCTCCCTTGCAGCCAGGAATGGTTATGTTTGAAAAGATGTGATTAAAATGTTGTGTGACATCTTTCAGGAACTTCAGGAGACAGGTAGCAAGCAACTTTATGCCCCTTTTTCTTCTTTTTCATTCTTCCTTCATCCTGTTCCTTGTAATATGGATATGTCATTTTGGGCTAGGAGGGTGAAGGCTACACTGTAGAGCTGGTGGTACAGTGACCTGGGGAGCACATGAGGTGCGGAGGACTTTTCAGAGTAGAGCTTCCAGTCCAGACTCAATCTGCATAATTTTAGAATTTTGCATGAAGAGGAAAACAATTTCTATGTTGTTTAGGTCACTATTATTTTGGGTCTCTATTACTTGAAGCTGAATGAATTGAACTAATATGTATAGTCTCACAGCCATTATCTCAGGGTAGAGCTCCAATTCTTAGGTCAAATACATAGGATAACTAGGTTTTATAGAGTCTGGAGAGTAGGGAAAGCCTATGATACCTTGAGATGACCCCAAGAATGATTCTTGGCTCTAATACCTTGGAACATCAAAATGGGGAAATTGCCATTTAAAAAACTGCTTGTTTTTGTCTTCTAAAATATGAAGATTTTAATCATCTTTGGTGGAGAAACTTAGTTAGACAAAAATGCACGTGATGTGACGGATTTGTGTTTCCTTTACGCTGTTTTTTTCATTTTCTGCACTGGTAGTAAGGGGGATATTTTGATACAGTGCATTGACGTGATGTTACTAGAGATGAGGAAGGGATTTTTGACTACAGATGGTCAGCTGTGAAATATTTGAAAAACCAAGCTACAACTATAGAGGAGTGAGAAAGAAAGGTGTGCATGGCCTTGATCTAGGAGAGAACATGGACACCAGCAGGCCAGGAGCAAGAGGGTAGAAAAGAGAAGCTAGAGGGAAATCAGGAGAGAGAAGATGCCCAGGTGTCCATCTGAGGCTGATTCAGTATGGATGAAAGTGATCAGGAAAAGTGGAGAGATACTTAGGTGTCTCTCTGTGGGTATTCCTAAGAGACTAATAAGATGTTTTCTTTTTTTTAATTTTTTTTAACATTTATTTATTTTTGAGACAGAGAGAGACAGAGCATTAACGGGGGAGGGGCAGAGAGAGAGGGAGACACAGAATCGGAAGCAGGCTCTAGGCTCTGAGCCATCAGCCCAGAGCCCAATGCGGGGCTCGAACTCACGGACCGCGAGATCGTGACCTGAGCTGAAGTCGGACGCTCAACCGACCGAGCCACCCAGGCGCCCCAAGATGTTTTCTAATATATTTACTCACCTTTATGTCTGCCCAGTGCTGTAGGTGATAGAAGGGGTTATATAAATCTAAACATCTCTAATAAAATGGACATGTTTGTGGAGGCATTACTGGGGCACTGATTGGAAGGAAAATGCCCTGTTGGTTAAATGTGAACTTGGGGGAAATATATTTTCAATTGACTAGATTTAGACTAACCTGAGGAAGAACTGTTGCATGTTGTCAGAGAAAGATGTATGTATTCTTCTTTGGGGACTTGCTCCGGGAAGATGAAAGAAATGTTTTCTTTGGAGCCCAAGTGACAAAGTATGGCATAGGGTTAGAGAAGAAGAACATTCTCCTACCTCAACAGGAAAGCCAGTATCCCTCTTCCCCATTTTAGCACTTTGAACAACATCCATGGCATGAACTTTGGCATCATATGACTGGCATTCATCTGCAGTGGGGACTACTCTCAAATCCTAGACAGGGGAAGCCACAGCATGAGAGGAAACAGGGCAGACCCTGGGTAAATAATGGGGTTGGATAACTGGTTTATGGGCAAGGAAGCATCTTCTTGCAAACCTCCTAAAGAATTAGGGACACTTGTGGGAGTTAGGGTTCTCCTTGAGATGGTTGGAAGGGGAAGGGGGTAATGGCCATCAAAATCTGAGCATATGGTGAATCATAAGTGGTTGAATGAGGATTCATCAAAACAGAAGACTTAACATTTTTCAAAAGGATGAGTGTGCAAAGCCCAGAGAAAATTGAGAGCTCGGTGCCAACTAAGAGCTCTGGTGTGAGTAGCTCCACTGGGTCATGTGGAGGCTTGACATAGTTGACAACTGTGCAGCAGAGACTGTGACTTCCTATGGAGACCAGTGGATGTGCCAGTCTACCAGCCTAATGGATTAGCCCTAAGCTTCGTTTATGCATCAGAATTCTGGGGAGACTAGGAAAGGGTTATTATTAAAAAAAAAACAAACAAAAAACTAGCTACGGTCCATAGAGAATCTTCTGATTTAGATTTTAAAATATAAGGTGAGTTTTTTATAGAAAAAAAATCTCCCTTTTTGGCAACACTGTGTTTTTATTCAGTATCAGTCCTTCTTTCCTTTCTCAGAGCAGCAAATTTCCTCCAATATACTAATAAAAGCAGTTTCAGTTAAGTACTTCTTCCTTTGAGCAATTTCTTTTGATGTGACATTTCTGCAGACACTACTGTTTTAAAAGGCACAACCTGAAAGAGTAGTTTAAAAAAAAAAGACAGTGCTTTTGTGTGGGTTGGCATATTTAAGGATAAAAAAAAATGGGTCATAGGGCTTTTGAAAGTGGGTGGAGAGCATATATTATAGTCTTGTGTACCATTCTGGAAGATGACAGGCAGCTTAATTTTAATAAAATAAGTTGACCCCAGCATGATGAAAGTCATAAAAGCCCATTTGGATTTGTAACATAAGCAGAAAGGTCATAAGGTCATTAAGAGTGTGTTCATAGCATTGGAAACTGCCTGCTTTTTGTCCCCTTCTGCCTCTGTAATCA
Source organism: Neofelis nebulosa (assembly GCF_028018385.1). Classification (NCBI taxonomy): domain Eukaryota; kingdom Metazoa; phylum Chordata; class Mammalia; order Carnivora; family Felidae; genus Neofelis; species Neofelis nebulosa. The sequence goes on along the minus strand of NC_080791.1, from coordinate 84,639,841 downwards.
GGTGTGCTAGCACAACCCCAGCTTTCACACACGAATTTCTTTGAAAATCTTTATTGCTTCCCCAGAATATTTCCAGTTCCATACTGGAGAGATTTGTGCTTGATAACAAGTGGCTCTTACTAGGGACATAATAGTAATAGTAAATACCAGTTCTCAAAGAATTTTCTTGTGGTTGTTGCCAAAGTGGAAAAGGGCATAGTGGAAATAGAGAATAATCAATGAATATCCTCAAGCAGGTCAGTATTCTGTATTCTCTATTCAGTGTTTTGTAGGGTATTATAAGGAAAACTTTATTGTAGTCTCTATCAGGGGTTGGCACATTTTTTTGTAAATAGCCAGATAGTAAATACTTTTGGTTTCATGTATATCTTAGTACATTTGTGCTGCTGTAACAAACTATGACAGACTAAGTAGCTTATAAACAACAGAAATTTATTTCTCAAAGTTCCGCAGGCTAGAAGCCTAAGACCAAGGCTTTGGAAGATTCATTCGTTGTTGGGATGCCTGGGAGACTCAGTCAGTTAAGCAACTGGCTCTTGGCTTCTGCTCAGGTCATGATCTCACAGTTTGTGAGTGGGAGCCTCGTGTCAGGCTCCGTGCTGACAGAGCCTGCTTGGGATTCTTGTTCTCTGCTCCTCCCCCTGCTCGATCTCGATCTCTCTCTCTCTCTCTCTCTCTCTCTCTCTCTCTCTCTCTCTCTCACAATAAACAAATTAACTTTATAGCTTCAGTTTCTGTTGAGAACTTGCTTCTTGGTTCATGGATGGCCATCTTCTCGCTGCATCTTCACATGGCAGACAAGGTAAGGGAGCTCTTTGGGGTCCCTTTTGTAAAAGCGCTAATAACATTCATAATCCCGCCCTCATGATCTGAGCACTAAGCAAATGCTCTGCCTCCTAATGTCATCATTTTGGGGTTTAGGTTTCACCAAATGAATTTATATAGGGACTAATATATGCCAGCTCACCAGTGGGTAAGCCCTAAACTAATCCATAAACATTCAGTCCATAGCAGCAGGGCATATCTTCTGCAGTGATTCAACTCTGCCTTTGTAGTGAGGAAGCAGCCACAGATCGTACATAAATCAATAGGTGTAGTTAGGTTCCCAAGTTCCAATAAAACTTTATGTGTGAAAACCAGCAGTGGGTCAGATTTGGCTTGTTGCCTATAGTGTGCAGACTCCTGGTCTATGTTTTCTGAATTGAGCTGTATAGTGATAGAGAGCAACTAACAGTGAAATTGTAAACCAACAGTTCTCAAAATGTGGTCTCAGGGCCAGCAGCATGAGTCTCATCTGGGAACTTGTTAGAAAGACAAATTGTTGTGCCTCACCCTTGAGCTACTAAATCAGGACCTTTAGGAGATGAAGCCAAGCAGTATGTATTTTCAGAAGTCCTCCAGGTGATCCTGATACACACTTGCTTGAGAATCACCATTGCGGGCAAAGCTTTTTTGATCAAGAGAAATGGGAATCTGCACAAGCTAACTCAGATAAATGTCTTACTGAAAACCAGAGTAATTAACAGTACCTGCTACAACAAGCAATTTCCAAAGTCTTGGTGCCTTGACTCAGAAGTTTATTTTTTGCTTGTGTCACAGTCTCTTGTGGGTTGGGTGGCCTCTGTGTTGTGACTTTGCTACCTGGAGTTCTTGGTCCCTGAGGTCACTGCAGTAGAGAAAGAGACAGCTGGAGGATTGGGTGTTGCACGACATTTCTAAGTGCTAGGGGTTGGAAGTGGTCTGATGAGTTCTTCCTGAACTTTAATGTGCAGTAGAATCATCCAGGATCTTGCTAAAAGGAGGATTCTGACTCAGGAGGTTGCAGGTGGAGCCTGGAGTTCTGCATTTCTAACAAGCTTCAGTGTGATGCTGCTGCTGCTGTCTTGCAGACCACACGTTGAGAAAATAGTGCTTACTTCCCTTCTAAATACATCCTGTTAGTCTGAGTCGTTCTCTTGACCCCAACCCAACTGCAAAGAGATTGAGAAACTATGTGCCCAGGAAAAGGCATTATTTTTGTCCCATGAAACTGCAGTAAGCAGCAGTATGAAGTCAGGGTTGGAAATGATCTGTAAGGCTGGATGGTTACCATGGTAGGCTAACAGGCCACCCCACCCACCCCAATGGTCCACATCCTAATTCTCTTAGCCAGCTACATTCCCTTACATGAGAAAGGACTCTGGACGTTTGATTGAGGATCTTGAGATGGGAAGACTATCCTGTATGATCTGGATAGGTCCAATGTAATCATCTGGGTCCTTACAAAAGGGAGATGCATGAGGGTCATAATAGGGACATAATAGGGGAGACCATGTGACAACAGAAGAAGAGAAATTATGGTGATGGAAGCAGAGATTGGAGTGATCCTATACCTGGAAGGGGGCCACAAGCCAAGGAATGCAGGTGGCCTCACAGAATCTGAAAAAGGAAGCTTCCAGCTTCCAGAAGGAATGCAGCTCTACCACCACCATGATTTCAACACAGTGAGACCCATTTTGGACTTCTGACCTCTAGAATTATAAGATACTAAATAGTATTGTAAGATAAATCAATCTGTGTTGCTTTAAGTCACTGAACTTACAATACTTTTTTGATAAGGTTGAATTTGCCTTTATTGGTGGCAAGTGCCACAGAGACCGTACTTAGGTCAAGTTGGAGTTCTGCCTTCACAGAGCCAGGGCAGCCAGAGACTATTGTCTCTACCCACTGTCTGCCTGGATTGGTGGATAATGCAAAGCTCAGTTAGAGAGTGGATGCAGGGGCAGAAGTTACCAAGGCCAGCGGCTGAATGGAGAAGGAGAGTGGGGTGGCACCTGATTGGGATGCCTGTGTCAGCAAGGACGGCCTAGCCAGCATCCCCAGGACAAAAGAAAGGGTTGAGTCTTCCTGGGAGAGATTGGCAAGCAGTACCCCAGGGTGGGGGTTCTACAGGCTTGAGGGGCCAGTGGGCCCACGGGGGAGGATAGCTCTACAGAAGCCCCTAGCCTGGTCCTGGGTTGATTCACCTGAGAAGCTTGTGGTAATTTGTTACAGCAGCTACAACAAACAGATACAATTAGTCTACTGATTCCTTTCTTTTCAATCCTTTTCCTCTTCTCTTTTAATGGGCTTTTGTTATTTATTCTATCTATGACTGTGTAGCTATCAGTTTAACTCTATATGCTGATCTGTTAGCTCCACCTTCTTTCTTTTACTGGAATTTTGCCCTCTGATTATTTAGATTTTCAGGTAATAAATGTTTGAATTGAATTAAATCAGTTTATGGATGCGCCTCCTTTAAGGTCAGTTGACCTGGTCCCGTCAACTATGTTCAAGGATTAGATTGATTTGGTTAATGTCTAATTAGCAGGAGCTGAGAGTGGGACAGGTAATTATAAATATATTTAATCCTATATGCAAGAAAAGGAAAAAAATTATCATTTGTATTTACTAGTTACTGTATTAGACTCTTTACAACTATTATGCTAATTTTATAGTGAGAAAAATGAGGCTCAAAGCTGAAGTAATATCTCCAAAGTCTTATAGGTAATGTGTTTTGGAATTAAGACTTAAACCCATACCCTGCTGGAGTACTTCCCTCTGCATCTAGCTCTCAGAGAACCCAGAAGTTGGTTAAACACTCAGAAAAGCAAATGGCTGTTTTTGAAGGTATAGGAAAAGAAAAACTACATTTTTCTTGTTTTTTTAACACTTTATTTTTGCTGTGGGAAAAACCTCATAACATAAAATTTACCATCTTATCCATTTTTAGGCTTACAGTTCAGTAGTGTGCAACAGGTCTCCAGAACTTTTTCATCTTGTAAAACTGAAACTTTGTACCAAATACCCATTAACTCCCCATGTGTCCTCCCTTCAGCCCCCCAGAAACCACCATTCTATTTTCTCTCTGTGAATTTTATTATTTTAGATATTTCTTATAAGAAGTATCATAAGGTATTTGTCTTTTTGTGACTGGCTTATTTCATTTTGCATAATGTCTTCAACGTTCATGTTGTAGCATGTGACAGGATAGGCTTCCTTTTTTTTTAAGAGAATAACTGGATAATGTCTATTTTATTGATTTTTAATTTTTTAGTTTTTATTTAAATTCCAGTTAGTTAACATACAGTGTTTATTAGTTTTAGGTGTACAATATAGTGATTCAACACTTTTGTACACCAACTGGTGCTCATCACAACAAGTATATTCCTTAATTCCCATCACCTATTTAACCCATCCCCCCACCCACCACCCTTCTGGTAACCATCAGTTTGTTGTCTATAATTAAGAGTCTGTTTTTGGTTTCTCTCTCTCTCTCTCTTTTCCCCCTTTGCTCCTTTGTTTTGTTTCTTAAATTCCACATTTAGTGAAATCATATGGTATTTGTCTTTCCCTGACTTATTTTGCTTAACATCCATAATGCTAAGCATCCATGTTTTTGTAAATGGAAAGATTTCATTCTTTTTAATGGCTGAATAATATTCCAGTGTGTATGTGTGTATCACTTCCTCTTTATCCACTCATTGATGTATGGACACTGAGCTGCTTCCATATCTTGGCCATTCTAAATGATGCTGCTATAAACAGGGGTGCAAGTATCCCTTTGAATTAGTGGGTTTTTTTTTTTGTTTTGTTTTGGGTTTTTTTTTTGTTTTTTTTTTTGTTTTTTTTTTTGTATTCTTTGGGTGAATACCCAGTAGTCTGATTGCTGGATCATAAGGTAATTCTATTTTTGACTTTTTAAGGAAACTCCATACTGTTTTCCACAGTGGCTGCACCAGTTTGCATTCCCACCAACAATGCAAGAGGGTTACTTTTTCTCTGCATCTTCACCAACATTTGTTATTAATTAGGTTGTTGATTTTAGCCATTCTTACAGGTTTGAGATGATATCACACTGTATTTCCCTGAAGATGAGTGATAATGAGCATCTTTTCATGTGTCTGTTGACCATGTGTATGTCTTTGGAGAAATATCTGTTCATGTCTTTTGCCCATTTTTTAATTGGACTATTTGGTTTTGGGCGTTGAGTTTTAGAAGTTCTTTATTTATTTTGGATACTAATCCTTTTTTTTTTTTTATTTTTTTATTTTTTATTTATTTATTTTTTAATATATGAAATTTACTGTCAAATTGGTTTCCATACAACACCCAGTGCTCATCCCAAAAGGTGCCCTCCTCAATACCCATCACCCACCCTGCCCTCCCTCCCACCCCCCATCAACCCTCAGTTTGTTCTCAGTTTTTAACAGTCTCTTATGCTTTGGCTCTCTCCCACTCTAACCTCTTTTTTTTTTTTTTTTCCCTTCCCCTCCCCCATGGGTTTCTGTTACGTTTCTCAGGATCCACATAAGAGTGAAACCATATGGTATCTGTCTTTCTCTGTATGGCTTATTTCACTTAGCATCACACTCTCCAGTTCCATCCACGTTGCTACAAAAGGCCATATTTCATTTTTTCTCATTGCCACGTAGTATTCCATTATGTATATAAACCACAATTTCTTTATCCATTCATCAGTTGATGGACATTTAGGCTCTTTCCATAATTTGGCTATTGTTGAGAGTGCTGCTATAAACATTGGGGTACAAGTGCCCCTATGCATCAGTACTCCTGTTGGATACTAATCCTTTATCAGATATGTCATTTGCAAATATCTTCTCCCATTCCATAGATTGCCTTTCAAGTTTATTTTTTTTGCTTCCTTCGCTGTGCAGGTTTTATTTTGATGTAGCCCCAGTAGTTTATTTTTGCTTTTGTTTCCCTTGCATCAGGGGATGTATCTAGAAAAAGTTGCCATGGCCAATGTCAGAGAAATTACTGCCTGTGCTCTTTTCTAGGACTTTTATGTTTTCAGATTTCACATTTAGGTCTTTAATCCATTTTGAGTTTAATTTTGTGTATGGTGTAAGGAAGTGTCCAGTTTCCTCCTTCCCTGCTCCCTTCCTCCCTTTTTTTCCTTCCTTCTTTCCTTCCTTCCTTCTTCCCTCTCTCTCTCTCTCTCTCTCTCTCTCTCTCTCTCTCTTTCATTCCATGTTGCTGACCAGTTTTACCAATACCATTTGTTGAAGAGACTTTTTCCCATTGCATATTCTTTCCTGCTCTGTTGAAGATAAATTGAACATATAATTAAGGGTTTATTCTGGATTTTCTATTCTGTTTCATTGATCTGTGTGTCTGTTTTTGTGCCAGTGCCATCCTGTTTTGATTACTTCAGCTTTGTAATATAACTTGAAGTCTGGAATTGTGATGCCTCCAGCTTTTCTTTTCTGTTTAAAAAATTTTTTTAATGTTTAATTTTGAGAGACAGCAAGAGAGAAAGAGGGCGCGTGTGTGAGCACACAAGAGGGGGATGGGCAGACAGAGAGGGAGACACAGAATCTGAAGCAGGCTCCAGGCTCTGAGCTGTCACCACAGAGCCTGACGTGGGGCTCAAACACACAAACTGTGAGATCATTACCTGAGCTGAAGTCCAACACTTAACCGACTGCACCATCCAGGCGGCCCCCAAGCTTTGCTTTTCTTTTTGAAGATTGCTTTGGCTATTCAGAATATTTTGTTGTTCCATACAAATTTTAGGATTCTTGTTCTAGTTTTGTAAAAAATGCTGTTGGTATTTTGATAGGGATTATATTGAATCTGTAGATTTCTTTGGGTAGTATGGACCTCTTTGGTTAGGTTTATTCCCAGTTATCTTATTTTTTTTTGGTGCCATCGTAAATTGGATTGTTTTCTTAATTTCTCTTTTTGCTGCTTCATTATTGGTATATAGAAATGCAACAGATTTCTGTACATTGATTTTGTATCCTGCAAATTTACTAAGTTCATTTATCAGTTCTAACAATTTTTTGGTGGAGTCTTTAAGGTTTCATATATAAAGTATCATGTCCTCTGCAAATAGTGAATTTTACTTCTTCCTTAATTTGGATGCCTTCTATTTCTTTTTGTTGTCTGATTGCTGTGGCTAGGACTTTCAGTACTATGTTGAATAAAAGTGGTGAGAGTGGACATCCTTGTCCTGTTCCTGACCTTAAGGGAAAATTTCTCAGTTTTTCTCCATTACGTATGATGTTAGCTGTGTTTTTTCATAAGTGGCCTTTATTATGTTGAGGTGTTTTCCTTCTAAACCTACTTTGTTGAGGGTTTTTCTCATGAATGGATGTTACACTTTGTCAAATACTTTTTCTGTATCTGTTGAAATGATCATATAGTTCTTATCCTTTCTCTTACTGATGTGATATAGCATGCTGATTGATTAGAGAACATTGACCTACCTTTGCAACTTAGAAATAAATCTCCTGTGATAGTAGTGAATGATTTTTAAAAAATTTATTGTTGGATTTGGTTTGCTAGTACTTTGTTGAGGATTTTTGCATCTATGTTCATCAGGGACACTGGCCTGTAGTTCTCTTTTTTGTGTGATGTCTTTATCTGGTTTTAGTATCAGGGTAATGCTGGCCTCATAGAATGAATTTAGAAGTTTTCCTTCCTTTTCTGTTTTGTTTTTTGTTTTTGTTTTTTGGAATAGTTTGAGAAGAATAGGTATTGATTCTTCTTTAAATGTTTGGTAGAATTTGCCTGTGAAGACACCTAGTCCTGGACTTTTGTGTGTTGGGAAGTTTTTAATTACTCATTCAATTTCTTTGCTGGGTATCAGTCTGTTCAAGTGTTCTCTTTTTTCCTGATTTAGTTTTGGTAGTTTATATTTCTAGGAATTTATCCATTTCATCTAGGTTGTCCAATTTGTTGGCATATAGTTTTTCATAATATTCTCTTAAAATTGTATTTCTATGGTGTTGGCTGTTATTTATCCTCTGTCATTTGTGATTTTATTTATTTTATTCCTTCCTCTTTTTTTTTTATATATGTCTGGTTAGAGGTTTATCAGTTTTATTGATTTCTTTTTCAAAGAATGAGCTCCTTGGGGCACCTGGGTGGCTCAGTTGGTTGAGTGTCAGACTTTGGCTCAGGTTGTGCTCTCCCAGTTTGTGAGTTCTAGCCCCACATTGGGCTTGCCACTGTCAACGTAGAGCCTACTTGGGATCCTCTGTCTCCCTCCCTGTCCACCCCACCCCTACTCACACTCTCTCTGTCAAAAATAAATAAACTTTAACAAAAATAGATTGAGTTCCTGTTTTCATTGATATGTTTTATTATTTCATGAGTTTCTATATCATTTATTTATGCTCTAATCTTATTATTTCCTTTCTTCTTCTGGTTTTAGGCTTCATTTATTGTTTTGTTGTTGTTGTTGTTGTTGTTGTTTGTTTGTTCTTCAGCTCTGTTAGGTGTAAGGTTAAGTCATTTATTTGAGATTTTTTTCTTTCCTTCTTGAGGTAGGCCTCTATTACTATAAATTCCCTCTCAGAACCACTTTTGATGCATCCCAGAGGTTTTGGACTCTTGTGTTTTCATTTTCATTTGTTTCCATGTACTTTTTTACTTTGTCTTTGATTTGCTGTTGACCCATTCATTGTTTAGCATGTAATTTAACCTCCATGTATTTGTGGTCTTTCCAGATTTTTTTCTTGTGGTTGACTTCTAATTTTATAGTGTTGTGGTCAGAAAAGATATATGGCATGAATACAATCTTTTTGAATTGGCTAAGCCTTGTTTTGTGGCCTAATATGTGATCTATTCTGGAGAATGTTCCATGTGCACTTGAAAAGAATGTGTATTTTGCTGTTTTAGAATGGAATGTTCTGAATATATTGTTAAATCTATCTGGTCCAATGTATGGTTCAAAGCCATTTTTTCCTTGTTGATTTCCTGGTTAGATCTGTCTATTGATGTAAGTGAGGTGTTAAAGTCCCCTACCATTATTGTATTATTGTGGACAGTTCCTTTATGTTTATTATTAACTGTTTTATGTATTTGGGTACTCCCATGTTGGTTGGGTGCATAAATATTTACAATTGCTATATCTTCTTGTTGGATTGTCCCCTTTCTTATTATGTTGTTTCCTTCTTTGTCTCTTGTTACAGTCTTTGTTTTAACGTCTACTTTGTCTGATATAAATTTTGCTGCTTCAGCTTTGGACATTCATTTGCCTGATAAATATTTTCCATCCCCTCACTTTCAATCTGCAGGTGTCTTTAGGTCTAAAATGAACCTCTTGTAGCAGCAATTATCTAGGTCTAGTTGTTGTTGTTGTTGTTTAATCCATTCTGTCTTCCTTTGCTTTTTGATTGGACTATTTAGTCCATTTACATTCAAAGTGATTATTGATATATATTTATTGCCATTTTATTAGTTTTGTGGCTGTTTCTGAAGATTTTCTTTCTTGCCTTTCTCTGTTTCATGATTTGCTGGGGTTTTTTGGTGATATGTTTGGATTTCTTTCTCTTTATTCTTTACATATTTATTAGTGGTTTTTGATTTGTGGTTACCATTAGGTTTGTATATAACATCTTCTGCACATAGCAGTCTATTTTAATTTGATGGTTGTTTATATTTTAACCCATCACTTACTCCTTTCCTCTCCATGTTTTAGGTATATTATCATATTTTACATCCTTTTTATTTTGTGAGTTCCCTGACTGATATTTTACAAAAATATTCATTTTTATTGCTTTTATATTTCCTACATTCATACTGTCACTTTGGTCTTTCCTTCCCATTCAAAGAGTCCCCTATAATATTTCTTGCAGATCTGCTTTAGTGGTCATGAACTCCTCTAGTTTTTGTTTGTTTGGGAAACTCTCTCTCCTTCTATTCTGAATGATAGCCTTGCTGGGTTTGGGAAACTTTCTCCTCCTATTCTGAATGATAGCTTTGCTGGATAGAATATTCTTGGCTGCAAATTTTTCCTATTTAATACTTTGAATATATCATTCCACTCTCTTCTGGCTTAGAAAATTTCTGTTGAAAAATCCCCTGATAACTTTATGGGATTTCCTCTTGTATGTAACTGTCTTCTTTGTCTTCCTTTGTCTTGATTCTTAAAATTCTTTTCTTTGTCACTATAGTTTGCCATTTTCATTATAGTATGTTTTGGTGTGGATCTGCTTTTGTTGATTTTATTGGGGGTTCTCTGTGCTTCCAGAATCTGGATATCTGTTTCCTTCCCTAGATTAGGAAAGGTTTCAGTTATTTTCTCTTCAAATAGATTCTCTGCCCCCTTTTATCTCTCCTCTTCTGGGACTCCTATAATGGGAATGTTCTTAAATTTAGTGGAGTCACTGAGTTCCCTAAGTCTATTATCATTTTACATAATTCTTTTTTCTCTCTTTTGTTCTTCTTGATTACTTTCCATTACTCTGTCTTCTAGGTCATTAATTCATTCCTCTGCTTCATAGCATCAGGCATGTTTTTAATCTCGTTTATTGTATTCTTTATCTGTGATTGGTTCTTTTTTATGTCTGTGCTCTATGTCTGTGTCACTAATGTCTTTCACTCTTTTCTCAAGTCCAGTGAGTATCTTTATGATCACTGTTTTAAATACTACATCAGGCATGTTACTTATGTCTATTTTGCTTAGATCTCTGGCTGTTACTTTTCCCATCGCTTCATTTGGGAAAAATTTCTCTGTCTTCTCACTTTGTCTAAGTGTTTTGCCTGTTTCTCTGTGTTAGGAAAATCAGCTACATCTTCTGTTCTTGAGGGTAATGGCCTTATGAAGAAGAGGTTCTGTAGTGCCCTGCAGTGTAGTGTCCCCTGTTCCCAGGGCCTGGTGCTTCCGAGAATGTCTCCATTGTGTTCTGCATGTGCTCTGGTGTTGTGTCCTGGCCACTTTATCCTTCAGGTCAGTCATCTACAGAGGCTCTTTCTGCCTGTTGTGGCAGTGTCTGGTCCCTGGCTTCAATGTGACATGTTTTGACTAGGTGTTCTTTGATGTGCTTGTGAAATAAGGCCTGTTGCCTCTGCTGCTGGAACCAAGGCTCCACAGACTCCTGAGTCAGTAGATGTGGTATTGACAGGGATTTAGGCTATTCTTCTGGGGTATAGGGCCCTCTGCGCTGGGACTGAGGCAAGCATGACTAGGAAGGGTGATTCCACTGGAGCACAGGGTCGTAGGGGGCGGTGTAACAAATTAAGGAGCATTTGTCAGTCCTGTGCTGGTTCCCACAGGTGGTCCTGTGTTTATGCTGAGGGACAGGTGAGGGAAATGGTATCTTCCAGTTCTTTTGTTTCCAGAGGGGAAATGCTGTCCCCCTCCAAGAATGCTGTCTCTCTGGGATGCATGAATAACCTCCCTTCTGTGTGTCCCAGGTGCTCTTTAGATTGCCATTTGTCCTTCCTTCTTGCCAAGAGCAGCCCTAGTGCCTTTGGGCTCTCCCTGAGCCAAGCCTGCTGATCTTTAGAACACCAGGCTTTAAGCCCCATTGATTGCAAGAACTCATGAAATTTGGTCCCTCTTGCTTTCCAAGCCAATTGCTCTGGGGATTTGTTTTCCCCATGCACTCCCTATGTGTCTATCTCTTACCCTTCTCCATGACCATGGCTCCCTTCCCACCACAATGGCCACCATTCATTTCTCTCCCAAAGCACATCTTTGAACTACCTACCTTCTTCAATGTGGCCTCTTCTATACCGTTAGTTGTTGAGTTTGTGCTGCCAGACTTCAGGTTGATTTCTGGGGTATTTAGGACATTTAATAGTTATCTAGTTGTATTTGTGGGATGAGTGAGCCTAGGGTTCTCCTCTGCTCCCACTCCCCCACTCAAGAAAAAATACTTTTGTGAGGGTAAGTTTGATTTCCTAAACTGCCAAATTGATACGCTATTCCCTTTTTAAACTTTGTCTTACATGACTTTTGTATAACGTTTTTACTATTTTCCTCTTTAAAAAAATATTGGTATTTTTCCACTTAACATTTTTATCATGAAGTTTCATTCATATCACTAAATATTCTTATAAAACTCATTTTCAGTTGTTGAATGAACTTTGGTTAATCTAACCACTTCCCAATGGTTAGACAAGCTGTTTTCAACCCCCCCCCCCGGCCCCGACCAACTATTGCAAAGAACATTGCAAGCATATTATTTGTAATTCTGGATGTCTGATTTTTCCTTAGATCAGATTCTTAGATGCAGGATTATTATTGTATCTCTACCTCTCTGTCTCTCTCATGCTCTCTGTCTCTCTCCCTTTCTCTCTCTCTCTCTCTCTCTCTCTCTCTCTCTCTCTCTCTCTCTTTCTCTCTCTGTGTGTGTGTGTGTGTGTGTGTGTGTGTGTGTGTGTGTGTGTTGGAGTTGTGGTGAGGGAGGCTTTCTGTGGACTGGCTCAGATTGACTTGAAATTCTAAATTCCATTGCTGTAAGCACATGGCTTGAAGAGACAGTTCTGTTCTTTCCTGCATTATGGCCCTTAGGGAGGGCCTGCATTATCACTCCTTAGGGAGTGAGGCCTTGACTCTTCTTCTGCAGAACACAGGTCTGGGTGCAGATGAGCTATAGTGGAAACCAGCCCCATGTTATTAGTACAGTGGGGAAATGGCTGATGTCACCTCTGTGGTACTGCCCATTATGTCATAATTATTGGGATTCCTTGGAGCATGATTAAATGCATCCATCTTGTCATAAAAACTGTTGGGCTTCCTATCTTTGTATCCAACTTTCATCCAGGCCTGAGGCTGCTGACACTTGACTTAGAGGCCATTTATTTAGTGCAGAGTGCTCATCTATATCTTAAGTGAAGCAGCAAGGTCTGGGGGTGTATCAGGGGGAAGGAATGGAAACCAATACTGAATGCCTGCAGCATCTACTACGACTTCCCTATTGAGACCTTGTAACTAAAATATTTAAAGAAACTGATTTTAAATGAAAATTAAAGGGCCAATATTCTCACACATGGGCAAAATACACACACACACACACACACACACACACACACACACACACACACTATGGTAACAAGGCCTCTCCTTACTCTCCTTAAACTGCTGGCAGTACATTGAAATTCTTAAAAAAGGGTATGCGTGCATGTGTGTGTGCGTGCGTGTGTTTGGCAGTAACTCAAAAAATTATAACTGTATTTTCTTAACTACTGGTAAGGTTGACTATTTTTATTTGTTTATTTGCATTTGGTGAATTGTTGGTTTCATCTAATTTACTCATTTGTTAAATGAGTAAAAGGATATCTTTATTTTTATAAATCTTTAAATTTAGTATAGCCAAACATACCAATATTTTCCTTCATAATTTCCTTCTAACACTTCAGTACCAATCAGTTACATTTCAGCTAGTTTACTATGTGCTGTGTTAAGATGGGTAGTACTTGGTCCCTGCGTTTAGGGATCTTACAGTCTATCAAGGTGGACAAATATATGGATAACCAGCAATAATGCAATATAAGTTGGGCTACAGTATGTTCCAATAACATTACATAGAGGGGAACAACTAGTCCCCATTGGGGTCAGAGAAACCTTCTCAGATGTTCATAGATATTTTCTGATATGGGAGTATATGTCAGGGGAGAGTTGGAGTAGTAATCAGAAGCATCATAGAGTAAAAAGGATGTCAAAAAATGAAGTTGGAAAGCCTTAAAAGCCCAATGTCCCGAGATCAAAATTTGCCCAAAGCTAACCTTGTGTATCTTTAGAAGGTTAAGAGCCATGACTGTAATTTTCATTTCTCCTAGTACTTGCCTATTTAGAAAACTCTGTCAAATAAATGAGAGAAGATAACCCCCACCTGTTCAGCCTGTGGAGCTCAGGTGCCCTCAAACCAGCTGCTGAGGATGAGTCACAGAGTATTCCTGGTGCTTTTTGCTTGGAAGTGGGAAAGGTGCCCAAGCTATGGCTATGGCATTTTGGAAGAATCCCATTAGAAGTCTAGTTGGAGCTCTCCCAAGGTTCACCTCTTGATCCTTTACATTCTTGACCTTAAGAATGAGTTGCAGTCGGGGCGCCTGGGTGGCGCAGTCGGTTAAGCGTCTGACTTCAGCCAGGTCACAATCTCGCGGTCCGTGAGTTCGAGCCCCGCGTCAGGCTCTGGGCTGATGGCTCAGAGCCTGGAGCCTGTTTCCGATTCTGTGTCTCCCTCTCTCTCTGCCCCTACCCCGTTCATGCTCTGTCTCTCTCTGTCCCAAAAATAAATTTAAAACGTTGAAAAAAAAATTAAAAAAAAAAAAAAGAATGAGTTGCAGTCTAAATTTCTGAGGTAAGCTGTGGGAAGCTCAAACCAGGGATTTTGATGGGTGTCCTTGTTGAGCTCCGCTGTTTTTATAGGGTGTTGGGAACAAAGGTCAGGGGCAAGTGTCCTAAAGGGCTCAAGAAGCAATGAGACGTTGATGACATGTAGGGAATTGAGGGTGGGGGAGTAAGTGGGAGAAGAGTGATGATTCCATGATTCGGAACCCTAGAGAAGACGTTAGGGTCAACAGATAGTGGATGAGAGGTGTTGGGTTTTAAAAAAAATTTTTTTTTCTTAATGTTTTTATTTATTTTTGAGACAGAGAAATACAGAGCATGAGCAGGGAAGGGGCAGAGAGAGAGGGAGACACAGAATCGGAAGCAGGCTCCATGCTCTGAGCCATCAGCACCAGAGACCAATGCGGGGCTCGAACTCACAGACTGTGAGATCATGACCTGAGTCGAAGTTGGACGCTCAACCGACTGAGCCACCCAGGCATCCCAAGGGGTGTTGGTTTTAAACTTAGTAAATCTGCTTCATGAACTTCAAGGATAGAGGACAACTTTATCTTGTTATTTCTTGCAGAGTCAGCAAGCAGTTATGAAACTGAGAAGCCAGCTCCATTCTAGCACTGTTCATGACCACCAAAATGCTTCATAAAGACATATTTTTTAAAAATTTAAACATATTTGGAACTTTAAATTCAGGTATTAACATTAGGGGTTGTTTTAGTTCCTTTGTACAGTTGGAGTTTGGAGGTTTAAGACTTTAAAATTGCAATTGAGACTTTTAGTTTCTTCCTAGGAGATTTACCTCACTGCAGGTGGTTGCCACCAGGTGAGACCTGGAACTAGATTTTGCCATCAGCTGTTCAGCCTTCCTGCTCTCTGGCAGGTGCAGCTGAACACACACCTGCCATAGCCCGGATTCTCACTGTGCTTACCTATAAATGAAATACGGTGGACAGCAAAAATGAGCCCTATTACTAAATCACAGATCCCTGCTGCTGAAAGCACAGTTGCAAAACAAGAAAATACTTAAGTGCTAAATGATCCATTACCTGTTTGAGCTGATAACTCTGATTTTGTTCCCTGATAGCATTTTCCTCTTATCCAAAGTCTCTTTTCTGCAGAAACTTTCCCTGCAGTTGTACTCTGTCTATATTTTGTTAGTTTCTTGCACTAGCACATCATTAATTTAGATAAAAGTCTTTGTTAGATGAACTAGCCTAGTTATACTGTTTTTGAAGATTCTTTAAATCTATTTTGAAATAAGGTTGGGTGTAAGTAATTAGTGGTGCTCTAACTCAAGCTGTCATTCTTCCAGAGCTGGCCTGACAGTCTGAATGCAACTGAAAAACTCTGGGCCTTAGATGAGGTTCTAAGAAGGACTCACAGTACCAAAGCTGGTGGTCAGGCCTTGAGCAATGAGCAATGATCAATGATTCTATAAATCTGGAGTTCTGGACAGTTGGCAGCTTACCCCTTTCTTAGAAGAGCATGGTATATACTGCAGTATTTGGGGGGCAGCAGTGTTCTGGCATTATTTCCTGCCAGTCTTGGGGTCTCAGAGAAACTACTGCAGAAGGAGTAAAGAACTGAGTTTTTCAGAGGTGGAGGAGCCTTTTGAAACAGTCTACTTGAGTAGGGCATATTTTTGGCAGGTGGGGACTCTCTTTGTTCAAGAACCATGGCTTACATCTTAATCTTGATGTCTCCACTTGCCTTTGCTCATTGAGTTCCAGCACTTCCTCATAATCCTTCTGAGCCAGAACCCCATACAGGCTGTTATGACCAACATGGAGATGTCTGCTCAAGTCTATTATTTTTAAATATTTTTAAAAAGTTTATTTTGAGAGAGAGAGAGAGAGAGAGAGAGAGAGAGAGCAGGGGAGGGCAGAGAGAGAGGAAGAGAGAGAATCCCAAGCAGGTTCAGCACAGAGCCCGATGCGGGGCTCTAACCCACGAACTGTGGGATCATGACCTGAGCTGAAATCAAAAAGTCTGATGCTTAACTGACTGAGCCACCTACATGCTCCTCACATTTCCTCTTAGGAAAAGAATTGCTGCCCAGCTGCAAGAGTATGATACTTCGGGGTCTCTCTGCTTTTGAGCTTAGATTGTACTCTTCTCTGGGTGGCTGCTTTTCAAGCCCTGAGCAGAGTTGTGGGCATAAGGGCCTGGCCATTTCTGCCCAATCTGAGACGACTTTAAAGGTCAGTCTGTGTTCCAGAGCTGTTAGATGGCAGCTATAGCTACCATGGCTAGCTGGCAGAGATAGCTCCTTTTGTTCAATCCTACTTCTCTATTGCCTTTCACAGATATTACTTCTTAATAAACCTTTTGCATCCCTGTATCACATCTACATCCAAATAATCCCAGCCAGCATAACTACTAGCCAGCTTTGCAAGAAAAGACACACACTAACACTTATTGAGCACGTATCATGTGTCAGGAATTGTTCTAGATAATCAATATGTACTCTCTTTTTAAACATTCACATCCTCTCTTTTTAAATCTTCACATCATCTTATGTGCTAGAAGATATTATTATCTTTATTTTTAAGATGGAGAAACTGTGGCACCAAAGACATAAATTACTTGCCCAAGGTCAAATAACCAGGCCATCTCGAGGATTTGAGTATCAACAGGCTGACCTGTTGCTTAGTGCACCTAATTGTTCTCCATATTTGACAGTCCTGGGCTAGTTGAAGCACTTTAGCCATCTTTTACTACCACCATGTAAGCAGGAAGATTTGCTCAGGTGGTAGACTGTTAGTTGGTATGTATGTGGGAGGAGACGGGTCCCTTCATTCTGATATTTCCAACCCATAGTATGTTGCCTGACACATAAAAGAATCACAGTGAAGTTTTGATGATGAGTGAACAAAGGGGAACTGAACATCCTAACATCCTGGTTAGGTAAAGGAACATGGCACAAAAGATAGTGATTACTATGGGGAGGAGATAACGACAGTGTATGGAAAAGCTGTGTCATGGAAGGAGAGAATTTGTGGATTGTGAAAACTATGTGTGAGCTTTTATAATTTTGAGCTCACTCTAGTTTCAACATAGCTTTAGCCCCCATTAGTCTGGCTGATGTGCTAATGTGGGAGAGAGCATAAAGCAGTTAACTCTGATCTACTTGCCCTTATCATGTGAATCCGTACTTTCCTTTAACCAAAACAGAACAGTGTCCTTTAAATTTTAATTGAGATATTGAAAGGTAAAAAATATTTCTTTCTCTCTTTTTTTAAATTTTTTAACGTTTTATTTATATTTGAGAGAGAGAGAGAGAGAGAGAGAATGAGCGGGGAAGGGGCAGAGAAAGATGGAAACAGAATTGGAAGCAGTCTCCAGGATCCGAGCTGTCAGCACAGAGCTCGATGTGGGGCTTAAACTCACAAACTGTGAGATCATAACCTGAGCTGAAGTCAGACGTTTAACGGACTGAGCTACCCAGGCACCCCTCTCTTTTCTTTTTTGAAAGCTAACAAGTATTTCTGAAGGGAAGTTGATTTTGTGCTTCAATATGTTGTGTGGAGTCATCTACCTTCTTTCTCATTATTCTTCTCATCCTCAGGCTGAGAGTTCATACTAGATTAGGAACTCAGGAAGGACTGGTTAAGATTCAGGAACATCCCTAGAGATCAACTCTGGATGTATGCTTAGGGATTGGATCACTGGGGCCCTGCTAGTGAAGTTAAACGATGATGTGCTCATAGTTCGCATGCTTATAAATCTGTATGGTGTCATTGGTGCATCTTTGAAATTCAACCCCCTTTAAGAGTCTCTGCACCATTTTAGGTTGATAAGGAATAATACTTGTTTGTTATAAAGTTGTAGAAAGAGTAATTGATAGGATATACTTATATACTTGCCTCATAATAGGGATTTAATATTCATCTCTTTAATCTTTGATAGAAAATATTACCTTAAAACTTTTCTTTAATTGCATTCTTAATAACCAAAGAAGTGGTTTCCCCTTTTACAGAGCACACAAGAAATCCATTCTGTCTTTGGCTGTTGTGTTTTCATTTCCATTGGGTTGTCAGTTTCCATCAATGATATTGAAGCCTTTGTGCAAATGCTCTTCTCCTTACAATGCAAATAACAGAAAATGCTGCAACCAAATATAATGGGGGTTAACTAAAAAGGAGACTTTCTAATTTGAGATTTGACAGCAGTTTCACCTTAGCATAAGGTTTGGTAAATATTTAAATGGATTATATTTTTGAAAGGACTTGTATTGAATTTTATAAAGAAAGATCAAAGCCTTGAGGTTTAAGTTCTGATTCTGCATATTTCCCTCTTAAAATATACTGAAATCCACTGAATATTTTTCTCGTGCAAGAAAGTTTTAATAAATCCTTGGTAAACCATTTCCACTAGAGATTTTGTCTTTATTACAGTGAGCAGACTAGATATTTTAATTCATGGTTGAATTCCTATTCCAGAGCATATAAATGCTCTGTCTTCTACAGCATGAATGGTCAATTGGCTAACTATATTTCATGACCCTGGTTTATATAAAATTCATATAGGGAATACATTTAACTAGTTTATTTTTAATACTCATAGAACATAGTTCTAAAAGTACAAATATATCCTAGAATGTAATAACAATGATAACAGTAGCACAGCAACATTAATTATAGCGTCTAATTTTTACTGAGTGCTTAATATGCCCTAGGTACTTTGGTAAGAACTTTATATATACGTATTTATTACTATTACTATTACTATCCCCAAATTACAGATGAAAAAACTGAAATTCAGTAAAATTATATAACTTGCCTAAAGCTATATTATAATTGACCTACTTAGAATACTGTGATTCTGATTCACTTCAGATCACAGCTTCTTAACCATTAAGCGCTACAGCTAATAAAAAAATAGAGGTTGATATAGAAGGTCTATTGTAAAGAATATAATTGCCTGTGGACTCCTAGCTCTCAGAATTAGAAGACATCTTAAAGGTCATTTAATCCAGTCACTAATTATTTGTGGAATGAGATTTATTTAGTTAAGGTCTTTGCAAGTACGCCACATTAAGGAAAGAAGACCTGTTCCTGTTGTGGATCTGACAACTTGTTATATATCATCTTAAATAATCTCTTTGTGTCTGAGTTTTTTAATGCATAAAATGGTCATAACATTAGCTAACTATCCTAAAGCTCTGTTACATGAGTTTATACATATGGAAAAGTTTTGAAAAGCATCATATGTTACATTACTATATTACAGTAATGAATGCTTTTACATCCTTACTTCACAGTAAAATTCCAATTTGACTTTGATGAAGGTCTTGAAGGAAGCAGTACCCTACATTATCTGTACATTTATTTACAATAAAACACTGTAGAAAAATTTTTGTATACTGTACACACCTATAACCTAACATAGATTATCTATATTATACTCAGAGGCTAATAGCATGTTAAGATTCAAGTACTAAGTAATAATTATCACATATTAATACACTTGGAAAGTATTTATAGCAGCAAATTTTTTTAAATTCATTCCTGAAGCTTCAAAAACCAGTATGTGCTCAGTGTAACCCTCCTGCTAAGTGATTAGATTGAACACAAATAGAGAGGATGGTTATGTTTCTACTGACCCTGAAATAAATATCAAAGGACAGAGCAATATTAAATTCCAGACATAATAATCCGACTGTATGAAAATACCTGAATCCTGAGTAACTGTCTCTCCTTGTAAAAAGTGACCACATTAAAGAAGGATAAGGCATATCGGACAGATGTGAAAGTCACTGTTGTTAAAACTCATCCCTTCCCCCAAACAGGTGAGACAGTAGCATCGACATTTTCAAATGCCAGCTGCTAAATTCTTATTTTAATCTTCTTGGTACAAAACAACATTAGTTCATTTATTCAAAAAGCCATTTTTACAGTACCTGCTATATACTAGGCACCATGGCAGGCTTCAAAGGGTGCCAGACATAAAAAATAGAGATTTTCCCTAAGGAGTCCACAGCCCCGTTCAACAGACACAGAAATCAACTTCATACAGAGAAATTGTTAAGGATGGCATTGCCCTCGAAAGATAGTAGGTTCAGAATCAGGACAGTGAATGGAAAGGGCATTCCTGTGTAAGGAGGTAACATGTACCAAGGGACAGAGGTCACAGAACTTTGGGCAAGCATGTAAGAACAGTTCTGTGCTGCTAATTCTGAAGGATTTTGAAGGGCACAAAAGGGACATTGTTGACCACTCACATATCCTCATTCTCTTCTAATTGTCCTACTTCTTGGGTCACACCTTTTTTCTGCCTCCCTGTGTCATTGACTCCTCATGTTACTGGTTCTCCTAGGGTGAGCTCATTTATAGTTATACGTGAAAGATTCCCAAGTCTTTACCTCCAGGCCAGTGTGCTATGCTCAGCTGCAGAGCCATGTTTCTAGCATCCTCTGAAAATCTTCCCCTGGATGGATATATAATGGGCTGAATTGTGTCACTTCCTCAATATCCCCCCAAATTCAGATGTTGGAGTCATAACCTCCAGTACCTCTGAATGTGACTATATATTTGGAGACACAGTCTTTAAAGAGGTAATTAAGTTAAAATGGGTTTACTAAGGTGGTCTTAATTCAAGATGTCTGGTGTTTTTGTAAGAAGAGATTAGGGCAGAGTATTGACAACAGAGGGAATACCTTGTGAAGATACAAGAGAAGATGGTGATTTACAAGCCAAGGAGCGAGGCCAAGAAGGATCTAACCCTGCTGACATCTTGATTTTGGGCTTTTAGCCTCCAAAATTGTGAGAAAATTAATTTTTGTTGCTTAAGCCACTCAGTCTGTAGTACTTTGCTATGGCTGTCCTAACTAATATAGATATCTCACACTTGACATATTTAAAATGAGAACTTACCTGGGGTGCCTGACTGGGTCAGTTGGTTAAATGTCCAACTTCAGCTTGACTCAGGTCATGATCTTTTGGTTCATGAGTTTGAGCCCTGCATCAGGCTCTGGGCTGACAGCTCAGAGCCTGGAGCCTGCTGTGGATTCCATGTCTCCCTATCTGCCTCTACCCTCTCATGCTCTGTCTCTCTCTCTCTCTCTCTCAAAAATGAATAAACATTTAAAAAAATGAAAATAAACAAACAAACCCTTACCATTCTTTCCCTCCCAGGCATTGAAAACCAGACACTTACAGGGGATGAAATCCAAAGTTAGTCTGAGAGCCAGTGGAACTCTTCCTAAAACATTTACTGGGACAGCCAGATATAGGAAGGGCATTTATGATTCCCTGGAAATAGTACTGGATTGGAAGTCAGGATTAATGTCTGGGCAATGAAAGAAAAGTGAGAATATATAGATAAGCAACTAGAAAAAATAGTCACCACATAAAATCCCACCATATTCATATAAATGTTCCCTAACTTTCTGCCTGTGAATAATATGCATTTTTTGGGTAAACTGTGATATGTTGTTATCATGTTGTTTTTAAATATTTTTTTACTTAAAATTTTTTTTTGGTATATAGGATTTATCCCCAAGCCAGTATTCTTGCTTGAATTATTTCTGTAGGCTATTAGCAAAATTTTCTATTTTTTTCTTGCTTTCTTGCATCATTGCCCATTTAGCAATCAGAGTACTATTTTTAAATGATAATAATATAATAATGTACTAGATCATCTTGCTTCCTTCCCTCAACCCTCTCCCTCAACCTTCCATCCATTGGCTGCCCATTGCACTTTAATAAAATGTATACTTCTTGCCATGACTGTAGTGCCCTCATGCCCACCATTTTGACCACATCTCTCACAGCGTGGCTTGCTGTGCCTTAACAACACTGGGCTGCTCTTGGTTTTCAGAGTGTTGTAAGGCTTCAGAGCCTTTGCTTTGGGCGGGGTGGGGGAAATGAGGTGTGTTTTGCATTTTCTGATTGCTCTTTGTGGAGCACTCTTCTCCTTATTCTTTCATTGACTTTTTATAATTCATTTCTCAGACTGAAAGTCACCTCCTCACTGATGTTCCTCTTCCTGTCTACCCGAATGAGAAACAACATCTTCTGGGCCACTGTTTATCACATTCCTCCGTTTTATTCCTTCAGTACACTTAACACTCTCTGAAATGGCCTTGTCTGATTATTGTCTGCCTTGTCTAGAATTTCACCTCCCTGAGGGCAGTGACTGTGGGTCTTGCTTATAGTGTCTGTAAGAGTGTATACCTCTTTTAATCCCTTTCCCTTTCCTTTTCAGAGGTAACCACTATTATGAAATTAGTCTTTGGTGACAGGTCAAGGGAATGCTTTTTCTTTTTTAGTAAGTAAGACTTATAAGTAGCCCTCAATTTCTGAAGAGTTCGAAATGATGTGAAATTTAATTTCTTGTAGCAGAAGAAATAATAGAGTTTCAGAGGTGAGTAGGCAAAAACCCCTATTCCTGTTTCCATGTGTTCCTTCCTTGTTCCTCAAAACTGGCCTTATCAGGTGACCTCTTAGTAACAATAGCTTGGCTATCCTTCTTCAGATGCCCCTCTAGATAAATCTGGGAAGTTTCTAATGACCAGCATCTAACTAACACCAGTCACTCCTCTTTTACTCTTTTAATCAGGGAAAAGCAGAATGAGAATCTGAACTGGGACCTTTGTTCACCAAGTGAGTTTAGGCACACCACTTAACCTCTTTTAGCCCAAGAGATAGTTTCCTTACTCTTAAGTGAGAATAATGACTTTCACCCTGTATGCCCCCTTGAGAATATTAATTCTTATGCATAATTTGTGTACTCTCGTGTCCTCCCTTTGCACGTTGTATGCCTCGATTAGGTGTATCTGGTTATAAGTGCCTTATTTGGGTTCTTAGGGCTTATAGAAATGAGTAGTTGTCCCAACACCCTGTGAATTGTAAGCTTTTACAATTCCTGCATCCTGGCCAGCTTGTTTCAGGACAGCAATATGCCCAGCCCCAAGCATTGAATCACAACTTGGTTGATCTAGTCTGACAGTGCTCTTATTCTTTTCCAGATACTAGATTTTACACTTTTCCTAGCAACTAGGCATAGTTATGTAATCCAGTTTAGGCTGATAAGACATACAGTAAAGACTGGTTGATAGAGGGGTGCCTCTGATAAGAGGGAAAATGATTCCTTCATGATCTCACGGAGCAAATGAACCACCCTGGCCCTGCTAACTCCAAACTTATTGTTATTGAGAACTACAAGCCCATATTTATTGAATCCATTCTTTTAATTTGTAGCTAAAAGTATTCTTACCCGAAATAAAGGTTTAGAGTAGAGATTGTTTCCCACAGTGCCCATATCAGTTTTCTATTGTTGCTATAACAAAATACCACGATCTTAGAGGCTTATGCAACACAAACGTATTATCTTACTGTTGTGGAAGTCAGTCTCTGGACTAAAAACAACGTGTTGGCAGGGTTGTGTTCCTTTCTGGATCTAGGAAAAAATACTTCCTTATTTTCTCTTGCTTCCAGAAGCCACTCACATCCCTTGACTAGTGGTGCCCTTCCTCCATCTTCAATAAGTCAGCAACATTTCATCTCTCTGTGCCTTTCTTTTGTGGTGACATCTTCCTATGACTGACTCTCTTCTACTTTTCATGATTCTGTGATTACATTTGACTCACTTGGATAATCTAGGATAATCCTCCACCTTAAGGTCAATTGATTTGCAATTCTAATTTCAACTGCAACCTTAATTCCCCTTTGATGTAGAACATAACTTATTCAGTTTCCAGAGATTAAAATGTGAAAATCTTTGGGGGAGAGGAGTATTATTCTGCCGGCCACAGTGTCCGACATGGTACTCTGTTTTTCAACAATGACAGCAGCAGCAGCAGCAGCAACAATGCACCTGCTGCCTTCTGTGGTGTTGCAGGGTAGTGGAAGAAGAGATGGTCTGAGTTGAGTCCTGTTCCTGCTTGCACCACTAGCCTGAGCCACCTGCTTTCTGGGTTTCATTTTCTTCATCTCTTAAAGGAAAAAAAAATTGTCCTAGACCAGCAATTTTTTATCTCTATTTTTTAGTAGCAACTTCCTTTTAAATAAAATAAAAAATACAAATTTTCATGACTTCAGTGATAGTGCAATTTATGCAGAAAGGGCCCGATTCCTCATCCTTCCCTGTATCCACATTCTTTCCCATTGCACTGGGTTGAATAGTGTCCCCCCAAAATTCGTGTCTACCTGAAGCTCTGTAGGTAACCTTATTTGGAAATAGCATCTTTGGCAATGTAGTTAGTTAAAATGAGGTCATAATGGATTAGAGTGGACCCTAAACCAATGACTGGTATCCTTACAAGAAGAGAAAACAGAATAGACATACACAGGGAGAATACCATGTGACAATGGAGACAGGAATTGGAGTAGTATCTCCACAAGCTGAGGAACATCAAGGATTGCAGAAACCACCGTAAGCTAGGAGAGAGACATGGAACAGGTTCTCCTTCAGAGTACCCAGAAAGAACCAACCTTGCCGATACCTTAATATCAAGGTGTAGTCTCCAGAACTGTGATAGAATAAATTTGTGTTGTTTTAAGCTATTCAGTTTATGGTACTTGTTACAGCAACCCTAGGAATCTAATACAACCATGAAACTTTGCAGTGCTCTCCTACTCTGACACTGGACTGAACCATGTGATTTGCTTCGGCCAATCAAATGTTGGCAGATGTGATGCAAGCAGAGGCTTGGAAAAAGTACTTGTGTGTAATTGGACTTTGCCTTTGCATTTGTGCTGCTTTTCTTGCTTAAACATGTGCCCGGGCTAGCCTGCTGGAGAATAAGGGAACATGGAGTAGAATGCAGTTGCCTGGTCATCCTAGATGGCAGTCATACCTTTTTCAAACATGTGACTGAGCCCAGCCAAGATCAGTAGACTTCCTAGCCAAAAGCCAGTTGATTTGAGACACGTGATCAACAAATGCTTACTTCTTATTCTAGTAGTGCTTTGTGATTATTTGTTACTCAGCATTATTGTGGTAGTAAATAATTGATACAGACAATGACAGCAGTAAGATGACAAGAACAAGTGAGTCTCCTTTATGGAACCCATACTGCAAATCTCTGTGCTAGTAGGGTTTTGAATTCTCACCAGTTTTGACCTTCTTTTACTGCCCAGGATACTACAATGCAGTTTATATGGCATCCTCTTTTGAAGGTTGTGTTTTCAAGAGCCAACTTTTGAATCCAAACAAATTTAGAATTATCCGTCATTTACTGACTATAAATCGTGCACAAGAATCAGTGAGCTCTGATTCCCTTGTCCCTAAAATGGGGAGAAATATTATCTAAGTCATAGATCTATAGCAGGAACTAAAGAAGGTGGTGAATTAATACTTAGCCCAGTTCTTCATTACCCATGGTCCACACAGTAGTCTGAAAAGCACATATTTAAAAAAAAAGGTGTTCCCCCCCCTTGTCCTTGATACATTATAGATATGCTGCAAATCTCCATTTATTTATTGGTTGTGAAAGTGACAATAAAATGTATGTATGTTTCACATATATATTTTACACATATATGTTTATATATATACACAATATATATCACCAATATTTATAATATCCCTATAGTAAATAATATCTCCTAAATTTTAAATGAATAAATAGAGCCTCTGAGAGATACGGTGATTTACTCATAATCACTTACCTTTAAACTGCCCACCTAGTTCTGTTTAGATAAAGTCCAGGAGATTTCTGCTATATGGTTGTTTCTTCTTGATTTCCAAATGGGAGATAATCTCAATGTGCTAACTGATGGATATCTTTGAAATAAAGATGAATATAAGATATTTTACTTTTTCTTGACCTAGAGAATTTCATTAATAGTTACAGCTATCTGGACTCCACTAAAATGTTGAGGAAGGAGTGTGTGCTTTAGGTGGGTAGCCACTAGGTGGCAGTGGCGCACACCCACAGCTCAAGTAATCGTGCTGAGAGTCAGCCACTTGGTTGGAGGTGATGGATAACCTTGTGGTCCACCTTGCCTCTCTCTCATCAGCATCAAATCACACCGAAAGAGAAAGGCTCTGGTATTTTGATGCAGAACATTAATAACATAAGTGGATGGAAAACCTGAGAACTGAAAATGCCACCTTAAGCCTCAAGCCCCAGGTATGAGACAGACTCACTGATTACAAGGCTCTTACCACATATGAACAACTAAGATTAACTGTTCTGGGCTATCTGAGGGTCAGTTTTCCACTCTGGCTTGTGAATCTTTTTTATTTTGGAATAGAAAGAAGCCATGCAGAAAAACAAGGGTTTTTTGCCATTTGGGAACATAGTCTACCTTTGAGCAGGTGTCTCCCTCTTTTCCCATCTTTGAATGCATTCAGACCTGTCATTCTTTGCCAGGGACAGCTGTGTTCATGTTAATACAGCAGAAGCAAGGGCCTGCATGCTCTATGCAGACTATACATGTATGGAGTCTTGTCAAATGCCTTCCCCTCCCCTCTCTCTGGAACTAATTTCCTATAGAAACTCCAAGGGAAGGTACAGTGTGCTAGCTGAACCTTCCAACCGCAACCGAACTATTTCTATTTCTTGCCTAAGGCCACACCTCCTGAATATAAAACTTTAACAAAATAAGGCTCTCTTCCAATTGGCCAGTATTTGGGATTGCTTAATTTGGTGAGTTTAAATTAATGTAACCCCGTGTTTCAGACTCTTCTACAAATAGTAGTTGGGGGGGGAATGTTTTGGGTGTAATGACAAAAGGAGCCCAATGTCAAATATATTTGAGGAATATTCTATCGACAATAGTAGGTGGTTTGTGTTGTTGCTTCTGGACTTATTAGAATCATTAGTTTTCTTGTATGCAATGGGAATCTTTAAGAAGGAGATACAGTGTGAGCGACCACAGAACTACCATTTCCTCTCCCACCTTAATTTTTTTCTCAGAAAACTTACTGATACCTCCAAGGTATTAGGATCTCTGTTAGAGTGGTATGAGAAATATTTGCCCAGCTGTTGCTTACTGTATCATTCGTTTATTGCTACATAATAAAACCACCCAAACTTAGTGGGATAAAGAACAATTAATTATATTACACTCAAGATTCTGTGGATCAGGAATTTGTAAAAGTCACAGTAGGGATAGGAGGGATGTCTGAATGCTCAGCTGGGAAGACCACAATGCTCAGGGTAACTTGAAGGCTGGAATCATTTGCAGCCTCTTTTAACATGTCTTGAGGGACTGGGACTTCTACAGCTACTGGCAGGAACACTTGTACATGGCTCCATGTGGTTGCTGCGTTTCCTCACAGCATGGTGGCCATGTTCCACGACTGAGCATCCCAAAAGTCCCAGGAAGAAGTTGTATCACCTTCTATGGTCTTGTTTTGGAAATCATATAGTGGCACTTTCTTCAAAGTCACAAGCCCACCCATATTCAAGAGGAAGGAACATGTCTCACTTCCAGTGGACAAAGAGTCAATGTCTCACTGCAAGAAGACTGTGGGGGATAGGAGATAATGTTGTGACAATTTTTGGAATATATGGCCAGACACAGAACAACACTTTATCTTCAGAAAGCCATTGATGACTGGGATTCATATCTCCATAATATGAAACATTCTCTATATGTAGTTATTTCTTGAAGGATATTATCTTATAGAATATTAGAACTAGAAGGGAGGTTATATAGTCCCACTCTCCATGGAGTAGAACTTTAATTTTTGAAAGGAGGCTGTGCAATAAGGACCTGAGGATATCAAAATATATAAAGTTTTAAACTTGTTTTTAAGGAGCTCACAGTCTATCAGGGAAAGCAGATTTGTAAAGACAATAAATACAGGTACAGAGATAATACTTTGTAGTTGGGCAAAGAAGATTTCAAAGACATTGTGAAGTATGAACTGGGATTTGAAAAATAAAAGTAGTTCAAGAGGCAGCAGGAGCAGGAAAAGGCATTCCAGTCTGCAGAGACTGTGTGAAGGCAGGGGGCAGAGAGGGAATCGGCATGCTGTATTTCAGAAAATCGAAGTGATTTATATATAAAGAAAGTCTGAGGCACAGAGTAAAAGGAATAACTGACGTGTGCTCATCCATTATCCCACTAAGGAATTTGAATTTTACCCTTAGCCCACAGAAAACCATGCAAATATTTTGAACAGAGAAGTGACGAGATCAGGTTTCTGTATTAGAAAGGTCCTTTATGTGGAGGATGGACTAGAAGCCTTGGGTGGCCAGAGCAAGAGACTCTTGATGAGGAGGGAGCGGTGATCCAGAGGAGAAATGAGCCCCTTCATTAGGAATCTGGCAGTAAAAATGGAGTGGAAGGAAAGAATTTAAATAATATTTAAGACCACGTATAATTTAATGTATGTAAAGCACTCACGGTGAGGGCTGGTACATAGAAGCACTCAAAAAGCACAAGCTGCTATTATTAGTGTTTTTGTAAGAACTGGATTTTCTGAGGCACCAATTGTAGGGATGAGGAAAAGAAAGTGTCTAAGATGACACCACTACATTCCTGATTTGCTAACCAGGAACAGTTGGAGCCATTTCTCAGCATAGGCAAACAAAGGAGAAGTCAGTTTGAGGAGATCAATAATGAGTCCAGTTTTGGACATGTGAATTTTTAGGTGTTTCTGTAATCCTGCAGAGATAAGTTTTAATAGTTTGTTGGGAATATGAGTCTGCAGCACAGGAGCAAGGTCTTGGCTTGATTAAGGATTGGTGATGATTACTGAATGCCAGGAGAGTTGTAATGAAGCATATCTAATTAATTAAATGTTTTAGGACACTTGTCTAACTGCCCCCTGCCCCCCCCCCCCCCCGCCAATTCCTCATGTACTGCAAAGGCACTTTATTTTCTCAATATTCTTTTTAAAACATACTTTTAATATAGCTCTTAAAATATGATAATATTGTTTAGAAGGTACCGTGGCATAATCTTAACCTTAATAGACTTGAACGTGAACCTTAACTTATTTTAATAGAACCCTATTGTCCTCTGCAAAAGCAAAGCAAAACAAAACACCTGTATTTCCTGTTGTGATTATTTATTTTGATTCTAGGTTCTGACGACTTTGATTACACTGCTTTGGTTTTAAAACAAATTTATTAAACTATTGCTTTTTCTTTGTTAACATAATTTGTGCTTTGTTAAAGAAATTTGTATCCTAACTGACCAATGAAATACCACAGGGCTAATGCTTTGGATGAGTTGATTAGGTGGCGTCAAACCTAAGAGATTACAGAATTATTTTTGGCTCCAAATGTCTGCAAGGTTTGCCTCTGGATCAGGTGGAAAAGAATTTGTCTCTGTTTTGGGAGGAGGTTGGATTGGCAAGTATGTGACATAATTACAACTCTTCCCTTCCTATTCCATGGCAGATACCATTTGGATCTCAGAGGGGGCTCCAAATCTTTCTTAAAGTATGCCCCTTGCAGCTACTAATAGATCATTATGTACTTACAATAAAACCAGTTTTCCATCCCATCAAAGGTAATGTCTTCATCAGGCTTCTATCAAAATACTTGGAAGAATATTTTATTTTAATATTTGTTTCCACCAACACATTAGTGAGAATTATTTTCAGCATTGATAGATATCACTAACAGACAAATAGAAAACAATTCATATAAAACTTGTCCTATCCTTGAACCTATTTTCCTTGATATTTTTGCCAAATACTTAGTGACAGACAATAAAATCAAGCTAATAAATTTTCTGGGAAACAACCTTGGAATGCATACTTGATCATAATATCCTCTCCAGATCTTGTTAAGCTAGAATAAAAGACTAAGCTAATAAGATAAGATAAAACTGATTAGAAAAAATGTAAAGTTCTGCCAAAAGTTTCAACAAATCAATACAAGCACAAGACAGGGGTGAGGGGATGAGGCTTAATAGATGCTTCTGAGGAAAAGTGCAGGTAATGGCTCATTTCACAAACTGATGTGAAATGAGTGTCTTTAAAGACTGTTCTGATAGGAGCACAGCATTGCCCAAAGTCTGTTCTAAAGGAAGGACTATTCAGCGAAAAATGCCTGTATCAAATAATTTTGAAAAATGTTTGGTTAAAGTCAACAGGTTTCTCTATTGCAAGACTTCTCAGGAACTTAGGTGTGCTAATGAGTTTTCTAACTCTAAAATAGCAGCATGGGGATGAGGAATCCCTCAGGGGTGGGGACGTTACAACCCTGGTCACTGTAGGGCTAAGGGCAGTAGGGAACACACATTCTCAGCATATGGGCCACCTCCCAAGTAAAGGAAGAGACAAGGGGCAACGATACAAATGTGCAAATAGATACCTCTGTCTTCTTCTCTGGGGGACAAGTGATGGGGCAAAAGGAGTTCAGAGATGTTAAACTAGTGGAAATGCACAGAAATATCAAGAGTGGGAAGAACATTCTGTCGCCCCGCCAAAAAAAAAGGAAATATCAAGAAGATTTAGGGTGGAGGGTGTGAGAAAGTTTCAAGATGTATTTCACAGAATGAATGAGGCCATGACCAAGGAACAACACAGTTTTAGCCAAATACAATTATTGAAAAATTAGATTCCCTTCTTTCCCAAAGATTATCTATTATTTGTTTGAATTATAAAATATATTTTAACCTGCTCCTTAAAATAAGCAGAGATAGGGGAGCCTGAGTGGCTCAGTTCAGTTGGTTAAGTGTCTGACTTCAGCTCAGGTCATGATCTCACAGTTCGTGGGTTCGAGCCCCACATTGGACTCTGTGCTGACAGCTCAGAGTCTGGAGCCTGCTTTGGATTCTCTGTCTCCCCCTCTCTTTGCCTCTCCCCTGCTTTCACTCTGTCTCTCTGTCTTTCTGTCTCTCTCTCTAAAAAATAAGTACACATTAAAAAAATTTTTTTAAATAAGAGATAACCCCAAAATGTGATCTGGCAGTACATAAAACTCTGCCAAAGAAATGGATAAGAGACCCAAATATAATAGCTATAACTATGAAATTTCTAGAAGAAAGTATAGAGGAAAACTTTTGTGACCTCGAGTTAAGCAAAGATAGGGCACAGAAGCAAGCCAGTTTAAAAAAGATTAGGAAATTAGGTTTCATCAAAATTAAATATGTTGTGGGGTGCCTGGCTGGCTCGGTCGGTTAAGCATCTGGTTCTTGGTTTCAGCTCAGGACACGATCTCATGGCTCATGGGTTTGAGCCCCACACTGGGCTCTGCACTAATGGCGAGGAGCCTGTTTGGGATTCTCTCTCTGCCCCTCCCCTGCTACTGTGCACATTCTCTCTCTTTCTCTCTCTCTTGTTAATAAATAAACACTTAAAAAAAAGTTTGTTCTTCAAAGGATTCCCTTAAGAAAATTTAAAAAATAAAGGCAAGCCACAGACTGGGAGAAAATATTTTCAAAACATTATTTGATAATGAACAAATTGAATTCTTATAACTTCATAATAATAAAAAATGGGCAAAAGATTTGAATAACTGCTTCTTCCAAGAAGCACATTAAAACAAATTAGGATCTACATCTTTAGTAAATAGGAAATGCAATTTGTAGCCACAATGAAATAGCACTGCATGCCTACTTGGAATGGCTAAAATGAAAAAACAGACAATACTAAGTGTTGGTGAGAATGTAGAGAAGCTGGAGCTCTCATTTACTGCTGCTAAGAATGTAAAAATGTATAGTCACTTTGGGAAACAGTCTGATAGTTTCTTAAAAAGTTAAAAACAGAGGCCCTTGGGTGGCTCAGTCAGTTGAGCGTCTGACTCTTGAGTTCGGCTCTGGTCATGATCTCATGGTTCATGGGTTCGAGCCCTGCATCAGGCGCTGTACTGGCAGTGTGGAGCATGCTTTGGATTCTTTCTCTCTCTCCCTCTCTCTGCCTCTCCCACACTTGCTCTCTTTCTCTCTTTCAAAAACAAATAAACTTTAAAAAAAAAGGTTAAAAGCATATGCAAACATAAGTATATGCTCATGTGGATATTCACCAAGGAGAAATCAAAATATATATCCACACAATGGCTTGTATGCAGATATTTGTTGCAGGATTACCAGGATTAGCACCAAGCTGGAAACACTCCAAATGCCCATCAGCTGGTGAATGGATAAACAAAATGGGACTACACATGTAATGGAACACTATCTAGGTATCAAAGGAATAAACTAGTGGTACACACAATAGTTTGCATGAATCTCAAAAACATCATGCTTAAGTGAAGGAAGCCAGACAAAAGACTGCACTGTGTACGACTGCTTTTATGTGAAATTGCTAGGAAAGGCAAAGCTATAGTTACATGAACTTTCATGGAAACAAGAGTTACAGTGATTGCTTTGGGCTGGGAGTGGTAGTGGAGTTTGACTGAAAACGGGAATTAGATAATGAACTTTATGGAGTGATACGAGTATGCTACAATTCTATTGTGGTGTGGGTTGTGTGACTACATAAACTTACCAAACAAAAATCACTCAACTGTTTATCTAAAATGGGTGGGTTTTATGGTATCCTCAATAATGTTTTTATTTTTGTTTTTAATGGTATTTTGGTGTTCCCTGTCCAGAATGCTAGGCTTCGTTTACCCAGTTGTACTCTTGCACTACTCCGGTCTGTCCTTTACACAGCATACACAGCAACCAGAATGGTATTTTTTTTTTTTTTTAATATAGATTGGTTTGTATCAGTCCTTTGCTTAAAAAACTCTAGTGGTTTGTCATTGACTTAAGAGTCAGTCTAAACTCCTTACATGGCTTAGGAATCCCTCCAGGATCTAGCTTCTCTCTTCCTCTCTGACTCATTTTGTCTCATTACATTGTAGCCATATCAGGCTTCTCATGGTTTCTCAAGCCCACCAAGCTTATTCCTGTCTCAGGGATTTGCAGTTGCTATTTCTTCTGCCTGGAATGCTCTGCCGCCAGAGTCCCATGGCTAGTTCTGTCTTTTCACTCATTGCAAACACCTTCTCCTAAGACTTTCCCTGAACATCAGTTTAAATGATCTCTCCCACAAAATCTGTCTCTGTTTTAGCCATCTACTTCTGTGTAACCACTCACACTAAAATGTAATAGTCTAAAACAACACTTTATTATATGTGTTACTGGACTCAGCTGAGTGGTGCTTCTCTTCATTCAGTGAGAACTGCTCAGAGCATGGATGTCTCAGATGACCTCTTGTTTAGCAGGGCCTCCCTCCATGTGGCATCTCTCGCTCTGGAATTTGGTCTGAGTTTCTTAACAGCCTGGCAGCTGGATTCCAAGAGAGAGACATGATTCTGTTAAGACCTGGCTGGAAAATCTTAGAATGCCATGTCTGCTGCGTTCTGTTGGCCAAAGTTAAGTCCTGTCCAGATTCAAGGGAGAAGAAAATAGATTCACTTCTTGTTCAGAGGAGCAGTATGCATATACTTGGATGTGAGGGATTATTAGCCACTACATTTTCAATCAACCCAGTATAGTCTTTTTATCAAGGCTTTTCCCCCCATAATATCTGATATTATGTTGCATGTTTATGTGTTTAATGCTTTCTTGACATCTTCCACTGCATCTGGTAGCCACATATAAATCGCCTTATCACTCACAAGTTTTAATGATCACCCATGTGAGCATTTAATTGTGTAGTATGACAATCCACAGTTTGTTGGTGAAAAACTCAATGTATTTTCTTTTTTTTTTTCTTTGAATTCCTTGGCTTAACTCCTATAATACTGTATAAAAGCCAAAAGTTTAAAGATAGACCAACATACTATTCTCCTGTAAGTTCAGAACTTGGGCAGCTTGGCTCATTAAGGCTGGCTGACTTATTATTGCCCTGTTAGTCTCACAAAGATTGCTAAAGCTTCTTTATATGACTCATAAGGCTCTAGTGTTATAACCATGAAAATCAGTTACTTTTAATTCAGAAGGATATGCTGAAAACTGATTCACTCATCAATTTATTTAATCTTTGTGAAGTATTTCTCCACAAAAAGGAAAATAAAATAAGTTATGACTTTCTGGTTGGTTGGATACTGGGTGAATGGGAGTTTACAGTAGCTTTTTATTCTATTATTACCATTTTATTTTTATTGTATATTTATTGCATTCCTATATTATATTTACTATATTTATTTTATTTTATTATATATTTATTATATTTTTCTTTTACCCTTCAGTGAATTCATTACCTCAGGCACACGTACTTTGAGTCCTTAATTCATATTAGAACTTATTCTTTTCTAAATGCCAATCTATGAATATCAGAATAAGTATACACCTGCCTGCTTTATCTTATAATCTTGAGTGATGGCAAGGTGCATTTTAATCTCGTCAGCAAAGCACAAAGTTGGGAAACTTTATTCTATGGAGAAGAAAAGATGGGATTGCACTTATCTTTTTGGAGCTACTCTGAACTTTTTTGGTTTGGTTTAGAAATGGGTTTGGCCAGAATTCTATAAAGGAACAGATAGTAAATATTTTCGTCTCTGTGGACAACCTGGTCTCTGTTGCAACTATTTTATTCTGTCATTTTTGCACAGAAGCATGTGTAGACAATACATAAACAAGTGAGCATATACAAAGACATACAGCAGGCCAGATTTGGTCTTTGGGCTATAGTTTTCTGACTCCTGGTTTTAGGATATTAGAGGTGTGATGGGAGATGCTTTCTGGTGTAATGGAAAGTACATGAGCAAACAGAGCCAAGTGACTTGGTTTTCAGTCCTGGCTCTGCCAGTTTTATTTAACTCAGTGAACATTACAGAGCATTTGTTGTAGGCACGGAAATACTGAGAATTGCATTGCCACTCTCCTCTCTCTTACCTATCAGTCAGCAGGCAACACTATTCAATCACAACATTCCTTCGTACAGAGTTCAGATGCACTCTTGAATCCTTCTAAACACAGAGTTGCAGGTAGCCACTGTCAGTGGATTAGAATT
Organism: Neofelis nebulosa; assembly: GCF_028018385.1. Classification (NCBI taxonomy): domain Eukaryota; kingdom Metazoa; phylum Chordata; class Mammalia; order Carnivora; family Felidae; genus Neofelis; species Neofelis nebulosa. The sequence goes on along the minus strand of NC_080791.1, from coordinate 84,604,971 downwards.
GCTTGTGTGAGATGAAATGATTTGTCACTCCTGAAACACTGTGTGTCAGTTACTGTGCAAGGTGATAAGCATATTATGATTAGACTTAGTGCTTACCACTTACCCTTCAGGGACCCAAAATCCTGAGCCATTTTCCTAGCCTAAGTCAAATTATTCAACACCTTTGAAATCCATAAAATGGAATGCAGGATCCTACCCTGTCTTTTCCCACCACACGATTGTGAGGATTGAATGAGGCACTGTGAATGAAAACATTCTGTCATCGGCAAAATATTGAGTAACATGTCTTTACGTGCTTTCAATACTTGTTTAAAAAGTGAAAGCACCAAACAGTTGTCTCTCAAGCCACACTTCGTTGCATAAAATTTGGGCAGCCCCTGAGATGAGGATTAAATCCCTACAGACTTTTAGGTTTACATGAAACCATTCCGCAACTGGGACATGAGAAATTTAACCATCCATAAAAATGACTTTATTTTGAGAAATTAGGCCAAACATTTCACTTTTGCAAAACTGATGTGTGAATTGTGTTGCCTAAGGTGTCCTCTGTTCCCAAGTCTTGTAGATGCCAGGTGCCAAATTCTTCTGAAATGGTTCCTAAAAGACAGGAATCCAAACACAGTAATAGTAGAAAACATTTTTAGTAGAGACAGCAGTGGGTGGGATCCTTCAGGGGAAGCTCTTTGAGAGATCTCAGGGGACTATAATGCTTTTTCAGTTTCAAGTAACAGAAACCAACTTGGTTGCACCTAAGGAAAGACAGGGAATTTATTTCAAAGAAACAGGGTTTTCTCTTGGAACTCAAATGCAAAAATGCAGCCAAACCTCAGGAAGTGACTAGAAGCAGAAGTGTAAAAGCCATGAGGCTTCTCTGGATGTCACTTTGGTCTGTGTGTCACTGTTTCATGCCTTGCCTGTTCTCTCTTTGTGTAGTGTGATTTTCTCTACATCTCCAGATGTAAGAAAGAGAAAGATGGTCATGCTTTATTTTCCAAATTTCTACAGTAGAGGCCTCAACTAACTACAATTTTTAATTATTTTAATTCCAGATGTCCAGGATGGAACTTTAGCTATCAAATGCCTACTGGCTCAGTTAAATAAAGTCAACGATTATGAAGATACTCCAAGAAGGCACTTCAGTGAGGTAGAAGGGGAGTCATTTCCCAGAGAAAGGGAGTAGGGTCATTGACTTAATGTGTAAGACAGACACTCCAAAAGATGTCTACTTCAGGGTTCCAATGAAAGGATGCCCTTCCTGCCTAATAGTTTATGGGCAAATAGTATTTGAGTATAAAGCTTGGTTTAGGAGAATAAAGTGGTCCTGGCCATGTCACCTCCAAGAATTTCATCTCAGAAATGTGTCCTTCTTCATATTCTTCATCCTAGGCCTGTGTTTTCAATTTTCCCCTAGATCTAATGAAAACCTTTCTAATGAAATGAGTTCTCAGAGTATTACACCTTCTATAAATTCTTGTCCTTTGCCAAATATATCACAAATCTTTGATACAGAAGAGAATATTTGTTCTTGTATATTTATTCCTCTCCTCTGTTCCTAGCACAGGGCTGGGTACACGATAGCTGCCCCACAAATATCTGCTAAAGTGGCTTCTCTGATAGGAGGCCAAGATGATGGAATCATATGAAAGTGATCAGAGAGAGAATCCTTAAATACAAAAGCTGGAACAGAAATTCATTTCTAAACTAATGTAGCAGGCTGGTTATTGATCCCACATAGGTCCACATCTTAATCTTGTGGCACTGTGAGTGTTACCTTTGTATGGCAAAAGGGAATTTTCAGATGTGATTAAGTTAAGGGTCTTGAGATAGATTATCTTGGATTAGCTGTGTGGGGCTGAGGTAATCATAATAGTTCTTATAAGAGGGAGAAATACAGGAGCAGTCAGAGGCAGAAGAGAAGGCCATGTGGTGACACAAGCAGAGTTGGAGAGGTGCAGTTTGGAGCTGGAACAAGGGTCCACAAGCCAAGGAAAGCAAGTGGCCACTGGACACTGAAAGGGGAGAGGAAATGCACTCTCTTCTCAGGGCCTCCAGAGGGAACCAGGCCTGCCGACACCTTGGCTTTGCCCGGTGGAAGTAATATAACTAGGGATCCCAAACTGAAAGACACAGGCCAACTCCAGTTAGCATATCTGTTTTATTTGGCCAGAGTAATATTTTAAGAAAGGAAAAGAAACAAAGCAGTATTTAAAAATTCGTGTGTTTTATGTAAAAATATGGATTTCTAGTTTATCTGAAATGCAAAGACAAAAACAAAAACAAAACCCAGAGGTTTAGAAATACAGGTTCTGTATCCCTGTATAGTAGCTGTCCCCCTAAATCTGCCCTGCAGCTCCTGCCTGGGATTTGTACATGTTAACTCTAGTCTCCTCCATCCCTACTGTATCTCTTACTGAGGCAGAATTATCAAGATAAGATTGCATTTTGTTCTTCGTTAGTAGAGAAATATTTCTATGTACTCATTTCTGTAGATAGGCTGAGAGGGCTGTGTATTTAGAAAAAGTAGTTGTGATAAATGTATGATACTAATATGAGATGCTAACAAAAAGGGAAACTGAGTATGAAATATATCGGGACTCTCTGTCTATAAGTTTTTCTATAAATCTTAAAAAATTCTAAAATTAAAAGTTTCCTGAATGGAATTGGCATATTTCTTTAGAAAAGTGGAGAATATTATGCATTACACATACAGATGAAGAGTTTCTCTGTTGTGAGATGAATCCTTCGTCTGTTTCATCATTGCCTTATGCTCGGGGCCTTTCTGAGCTTGCATTTGTGATATGCAGACATTTCCATTTTATAGATTAGAATCTGAGGCCCAGAGAAATAAAGTAACTTGCCCAGGGTCACAGAGCTAGTCTAGGAGGAGCTGTGGTTGGAACTCAGGCCTCCTGACTATCTTCTAGTCCAGTGTTCTCGGTTTTTTTTGTTTGTTTGTTTTTGTTTTGTTTTGTTTTGTTTTGTTTTTACCTACTATTGTGGGGAGTAACATTAACATTCTAGCATACAGTGGGAATCTCACTTACCTATCTAGAATCCTCTGTTGGAGCAAAGAAGCAGCCTCATACTCAGAACAGCCTACTTGCTTGTCTCTTGCCTTTTTTTTTTTAACTTCCCTCATTTATATTTTATATGTGGTGCATAGGGAAAACATTTGACATTTGTCCAAATACCAAATGTACTTTGGATTTCATCACTTACGTATTAGCAAACGCCAGCTATACATGAGAATGTTTCCTCTGAAAGAAGGAAACTCAGGGTTTGAGAAGGTTGGAGCAGAGGCCTCTTGATCAGAGCAGAGTGAGCTCAGGTCTTTGCTGATGTTGTTGGGTAGAGGCTGAGACAGGCATTCTGTGTGGGGTCCAGCTCTGTTAGGAGGTGGGGATTAAGGGACTAAGTGGATTTGGGAGGTTATGACTACTGCTAGAGCACCATGTGTTCACAACCTTGGTTCTAAAGAGCCTTTGGTGTGACTGATTCAGAGCTAGCCAGAAGGTCAAAGTCAGCTACTTGAAGACTAAACAGGCTTGGAAATAGGAAAGTCCCTGGCCTTCCTGGGGCCTTATCTCTGCAAGGCTATTTCCATGCTAGTAACTTTCTCTGGGATCTGAAGTGGTTGGGGTAACTGAGGCATGTAGCTTTCCTACCCTTTAACTAAGGTTAAAGACTCTGGAGGTGTGAGGACAGAAGCAGAAAAGGAGAGTAAATGATAATGATAGCTGCAGTAGTATTGAGTGCTTTCTGTGTGCTCATGTAATTTATATATGCAAGCAAAGTGTCCCTCTAGGGAAAAGTCATTCCCTGAGTTACTCTTTGGGCATCTCTAAGCATGAATTCATGACTCCTGACATTTTTATGTTACCAATGAGGATTCTGAGGCCGAGAGAGAGAGAGAGAGAGAGAGAGAGAGAGAGAGAGAGAGAGAAACTTGCACAGGGTCACAGAACTACTCAGGGAGGAGCTGTGAGTAAAACCCAGGCCTCCTGGCATCTAGCCTAATGTTCTTTTCTTTCACACTGCTAAGGGAAATGGTGGCCATAGGAAGAGAATATTCTGGAGTTCATACTTATGATAGTATAGGCAGTATGGTACAATGGCTGTAAGCAGACACTCTGAAGCTGACTGCCTGGGTTTAAATTCCAAGTCCACCACCTAATAGTTGTGTGACTTGTTTAAAATTCTTAATCTTTCTGAACCTGTTCCTTCTTCTGTAAAATGCTGCTGGTAATAGTTCCCACCTCAAAGGACTATATGAGGATTAAATGAGTTAATAAATAGTACCTGGCTCATAGTAGCTGCCATATAAATGTTAGCTCTTACTGTGACATGGTTATAAATATTACCCTTATTTTGAAATTGAGGACACAAGCTCAGTGAGGTTACATAGCTTAACCAGCAGCACACAGAAAGGAGGCTAGCTGGGGTTTGGACTCACATCTTTTCTCTCAATCATCTATTATATTACCTTTTAGCAAATAGGTTTTTTTTCACACCAGTATTCCTTGGGCACTTCTCTGGGCAGCCGTTGGTATGTAAACAAAGTTGCGGTGTTCATGTTGATAAAATGTCAGTATTTCTATAGATCTTAGATCTTTCACGAATTCCTTTCAAGTTCTTGCCTTGAATATTTTCCTGTTTTTCTTTGTGAAAAGAAATAGAAAGAATAAATGATGTAAAATCCAAACTCAATAAGTGGACTGAATGACATTTGTAGTAGTAACACTGAGTGTAAAAAAGAATACTTATCTTTGAAGTGGGAAAAAGCTTTGTCTTAATGGTTTCAGACTTCACTAAGTAAAAATAATTGAAATTGAAAAGAAATGGGATTTTACCATAGGCTTAACACATAGGTCAGTGGTGCTGAGTGAGCAGGAAGACAGCGCTCTGATCAAGTCATTTAGACATTGCCACTAGAGCCTGGTGTGTGTAAGGCACTAGGCTGGGTGTTCTGAACATAATTATAATGCATTCATTGTCATCAAAGACCTTTTGTGTGAATCTGATGTCTGCAGTTATTTAAAGCCCTCAGTCTGGGTCCATTCTGCCCTTTTTGAATCTCCGTACTTTCTATGAGCCCTTAACACACAGAGGAATATTGATCAGGATTGTGGGAAGGCATGTTTGCACTCTGGATTATTCAAAGAATAGCTAAATGAACTGATCATCTTCAGGCTGGAAGTGAGAACCTAATTATTCTCCTTACTTGAATGTGTTCAAGCAGAAAATAGATTAATCTTGTTTTGGATGGTTCCAGAAGACAAAACTAGATGGAAATTGCAGAAAAAGAAATTCTCAGTTCAGTTTGAATCAATCCAATTAAACCACTAATGGTACCTACTAAGTGCTAAGGGTTTACTCAGAAGTGAGTGAGGCAGGCAGAATCCCTGCATCAGCAGAGTCACTAAATTATTGTTATTTTGGTCACCAGAGTTTCAGTCTACTTTGGGCATTAAAAATATGGTAGAAAATATTGAAGTATGTGATGGTCTACACTTTACAGATAGCCATATTTGAATGAGCTAGTTTGGTTGGCAAAGTGTTTTCATGGCATAGTGGAGATACTCCAAAGAGACACTAAAAATAAGGAATTGGGGTTCTAATTCTGATCCTATCATGGCCTATGTGGTCTCAGGCCTCAGTGTTAACCTCCAGTAAATGGCAACATTGAACTAGATGGCCTTCAATCCTCTGTCCATTCCATAATTCTATTCAACTTTCATTTTGTCCTTATATCTTAGTACAGTCAAAAAATATTATCACATCTATTCTTGAACTAGGCAGATAATTATTATGAGAGGCCCACAGATTTAATATGTATTCCGTATGAGAATTTCGAACTGGAAGAAAAAAGTCGTTTGGAAAAAATCATTAATTTTTTTCTTTAGGAATTTAATTTTAATTTTTTCTAGCTTTATTGAAGGTATAATTGACATACAGCATTTTTAAGGTATAAAATGTGATTATTTGATATATATGTATATTATGAAATGGTTATTGCAATAAGGTTAGTCAACATGTCCACTACTGCACATAGTTACCTTTTTATTTATTTTTTTTTGTGGTGACAACTGTTAAGATTTCTCTTAGCAACTTTCAAATATGTGATACAGTATTGTTAGCTGTAGTAACCGTGATGTACATTAGATCCCAGAACTTATTCATCTTGTAACTGAAAGTTTGTACCCTTTGACCAGCTTCACTCATTTCCCCCCCTCACCCCTGACCTTTGGCAACAGCCAAACTGTTCTCTGTTTCTATGAGTTCATTTTTGTTTTTATGTTTGTTTGTTATTTTTAGATTCCACAAATAGGATCATACAGTATTTGCCTTTCACTGTCTGACTCATTTTGGTTGATCAAGATTGATCTGTGTTGTCATAAATGGCAGGATATCCTTTATTTTAAATGGCTGAATATTTCATTGTATAAGTATACCACATTTTCTTTATCCATTAGTCCATTGACAGACAGACACATTGTTTCTGTATCTTGGCTATTGTAAGTAATGCTACAATGAACATTGAACACATCATGAACATAAACACATCTTCAAGATGTTGATTTTATTTCCTTCCCATATATACTCAGAAGTGAGATTGCTAGATCACATGGTAGTTCAGTTTTATATTCTTGAGGAATTTTTATACTATTTTCTGTAGTGGTTGCACTAGTTTGTATTCCTACCAGCAGAACACAAGGGTTCCCTTTTCCATACATACTTGCTGGCACTTACCTGTTATCTTTTTGATACTAGCCATTCTAAAAGGTGTGAGGAGATATCTCACTGTAGTTTTGATTTGCATTTCTCTGATGATTAGTGAGTTTCATCTTTTTATGCCAGTTAGACATTTGTATGTCTTGTTTGGAAAAATGTCTATGTAGGTCCTTTGCCCATTTTCAATCAGATAATTTGGGAGGGTTTGTTTTTGGTTTTCTGGGTTTTTTTTGTTTTTTTTTTTTTTTTTGGTTTTGCTGTTGAGTTGTTATGAGTATATTTTGGATATTAAGCCCTTATCAGATATTGGTTGGCAAATATCTTCTCTTCTCCCATAGGTTACCTCTGTATTCTGTTGATCATTCTTTTGCTGTGCAGAAGCTTTTTTGCTTGGTGTAGCCCTACTTATTTTTTTTTAAATTTTGTTGCTTGTACTTTAGGTGTTATATTAAAAAAATAATTGTCAAGACCAGTGTCAAGGACCAGACCCCATATTTTTTCTTCTAGGAATTTTAGGATTCAGGTCTTACATTTAAGCCTTTAATTCATTTTGTGTTAATTCTTATGAGTGGTGCAAAATACAAGTCCATTTTCATTCTTCTGCATGCGAATATCCCCATTAATATTCTTGTCTCCCTTGTCCTTGACTATATATGCATTGGTTTATTTCTGGGCTCTTGATTATCTGTTTTTATGCTAGTATCATACTATTTTAATTACTATAGCTTTTGTGGTATAGTTGAAATCAGGAAGTATGATGTGTCTAGCTTTATTTTTCTTTCCCTGGATTTCTTTGGCTGTTCGGGATCTTTTGTGGTTCCATATGAATTTCAGAGTTTTTTCCTTATTTTTATAAAAAAATGCCATTGAATTTTGACAGGGGTTACATTGAATCTTTATATGACTTTGAATAGCATGGACATTTTAACATTAATTTTTCTGATCCATGAACATTGGGTATCTTTCCATTTATTTGTGTTGTTAATTTCTTTCATCAATATTTTATAGTTTTCATTGTACAGGTGTTTCATTTCCTTGGTTAAATTTATTCATAAGTATTGTATCATTTTTGATGCTATTGTGAATGAGATTGTTTTCTTTGTTTCTTTTTCAGATATTTTGTTTTTAGTATATAGAAATGCAACTGATTTTTGTATATTGATTTTGTATTATGAAATTTTACTAAATTTGTTTATTATTTCTAACAGTTTTAGGATGGAGTCTTTAGGACTTTCTATATAAAAGATCATGACATCTGCAAAGAGAGACAATTTTACTTCTTCATTCTGATTTATATCTGTTTTTTTTTTTAATTTTAGATACCAGTGTAATTAGCATTTGATTTGGATGATTTAAAATTTTTTTTTCTTGCCTGATATTTATGGCCAGCACTTCTAGTACTATGTTTAATGGAAGTCATGAAAGTATGCATCCTTGCCTTGTTCCTGATATTAGAAAAAGAGCTTTAAGTCTTTCTCACTGAATATGATGTAAACTGTGGACTTGTCATATGACCCTTATTATGTTAATGTAAATTCCTTCTATACCCAATTCATTGAGAGTTTTTATCATGAAAGGTTGTTGAGTTTTGTCAATGTTTTTTCTGCATCTACTGTGAAAAATAATCCTTGATATCCATGTGCTGAAAAATATATTAGCTCTAGTACTTTATTATTATTATTATTATTATTATTATTATTATTTTTATTATTTTAAATTGAAGTATAGTTGATACACAGTGTTATATTAGTTCCAGGTTATGAGTGCTAGTACTTAACTAGATTCCAAAGGTTATAAGGAAGACTTCCACTGAGCCTGAGCTGCAGAAAAATAAGTTAAGGGCTTTCTGAGAATAAGTCAGTTTTAATGTAGACAGGGGGTGAGAAGCAACAGAGATATTTTAAGAAAATGATGACTTCTTTCTTAAAAAAGTTTCATTGAAGCAATTTTGGTAGATGTATTTTAGGGAAAAAAGACCACAAAAATCCAGCAAAATTGTTATTGATATTTCCAAGGGAGCAATGAGTGCAGGTTATATTTATAGACACATTTGATTCCTAATAATATTTCCACTAGTATTATGAAACTCTACATGAATGTGTCATGAATAAGTGGCTCAAGAATGTCGAAAAATCTAAAGTTGTACCTTTGGTAGATAACATTTAAAAATTTTTTTCTGTATGTTTTAACATTCAGCTAATAAAAGTTAATATTTTTTAAAGTAATTTAAGTCATGAGGCATTTTCAGTGTGTACCCTTTTGAAAGATGATAGATTTGGGAGAACAGGTAGTCAAGTGATAAAGCAAATGTAGAGAGCCCAGAAAATATAGCTAATCTCTGTGGACTCCCAACTCTTTTGAAGGGAACTATTTATCTGAACAGATAATTGGCAAATAAGTTACTAGCCTGTCAGCAATCTCTTTGACCTTGACCATAGCAACTTCTTACTAGACATGTCTCTGGAGGCAAGGGAAACAAAAGCTAAAATGAACTATTGGGACTTCATCAAAATAAAAACCGTCTGCACAGCAAAGGAAATAATCAACAAAACCAAATGGTAACCTTTTGGGATGGGAGAAGATATTTGCAAATGATGTATCTGATAAAGGGTTAGTATCCAAATTTTATAAAGAACTTAACAAACTCACCACCTAAAAAACAAATAATCCAGTTAAGAAATGGGCAGAAGACATGAATAGACATTTTCCAAAGAAGACATCCAGATGGCCAACAGATACATGAAAAGATGCTCAACATCACTCATCACCAAGGAAATACAAATCAAAACCACAATGAGATACCACCTCACACCTGTCAGAATGGCTAAAATTAACAACACAGGAAACAGCAGATGTTGGCAAAGATGTGGAGAAAGGAGAACCCTTTTACACTCTTGGTGGAAATGCAAACTAGTGCAGCCACTCTGGAAGACAGTATGGAGGTTCCTCAAAAAGTTAAAAATAGAACTATCCTATGATACAGCATTTGCACTTCTAGGTATTTACCCAGAGGATATAAAAATACTGATTCAAAGGGGCATATGTACCCTGTTGTTTATAGCTTCATTATCATTAATACCCAAATTACGGAAAGAGCACAAATGTCCATCTACCAATGAATGGAAAAAGAAGTGGCGTGTGTACATACATACACATATATACATACATATGTATATATATGTATATATGTATGTATATATACATATATATATGTATATATACACATACACACACACACACACACACACACACATACACACACAATGGAATATTAGTCACCAAAAAGAATGAAATCTTGCCATTTGCAATGACATGTATAGAACTAGAGTGTATTGTGTGCTAAGTGAAATAAGTCAGTCAGAGAAAGACAAATGGCATATTTCACTCAAATGTGGAATTTAATAAATAAAATAGATGAACATAGTGGAGAAAAAAGAGAGAGGCAAACCATGAAACAGACTCTTAATGGTAGAGAACAAACTGAGGTTTGATAGAGGGAGGTGGGTGGGGGATGGGCTAAATGGATGATGGGTATTAAGGAGGGCACTTGTTGGGATGAGCACTGGGTATTGTATGTAAGTGATGAATCACTAATTTCTACTCCTGAAACTAATGTTACACTATATGTTAGATAACTGGAATTTAAATAAAAATTTGAAACAAACAAAAACTGTCAAGTTGCCTAAAGTGCTATCACTGTACTTCAGGGTTCCCATCCCACCAAGGAGGAGGATTCTGATCCAGATGACACAGCAACAAGCAACTCTTATTGCCCAAGAGGCAGTTTTGCAGGAGGCTGGAAGTTCTCAAATTTTTTTTTAAGTGGTAAAACACGTTTAGGGGAACAACTCAGGAAAATATATTCATTGGTTTTGTAATTGAATTTCTACAGACCCAAACTAATAGTTCTTGGTCTGGGTTAGTAATTCAAATTGGAAATAAAGATTTTTGGGGTGCCTGGGTGGCTCAGTTAAGTGCCCGACTGTTGGTTTAGGCTCAAATCATAATCTCATGGTTCATGGGTTGGAGCCCCTCATCGGGCTCTGTGCTGACAGTGCAGAGCCTGCTTTTGATTCTCCCTCCTCTCTCTGCCCTCCCCACTTTGCTCTGTCTTTGTGTCTCTCAAAATAAGTAAATAAACTTAAAAAAATTGTTAAGATGTGGTTTTTTAGGCTTCACATTCTGAATGCGTGGCCTGTTTCCCAGCACTACCTCCCTCTACTCTTCTCCTACCCTCACAGATCAGCAAAAACTTCTTTGCCAGAAAAACGCAGGCAAAGTGGAACTGATGTTACCACCTCCAAGGACCAGCGATGAAGTGGGCAGTCTTGGCTCAGTCTCCCTGTCTTCCTGACTCTCCCCTTAATATTTAAATGGTTAGGTACTGGCTTTAGGACACTAAAACAATACTGGCCCTCCCCTTGCACGCCGTACATCTCATACGAGATTTAGTTTTCCTACCCACTCATCTTGAGAGCTCTTTCTTCCAAGTCTAGGTTTTCTCATTTATAAAATCATAGAGTTTCTCTAGGGACCTCTAAATCCATTGAATATGGGAAACAACTTAAAGCCCTGGAATTCAAGTGGAATGAAACTGACTGAGCCCACACCTAAGAATACAGGGATGAGTGGTGCCAGGCACTCTCCAATCCTGGAGCTCCTCCTCTGCCTGGACAGCAGGGATCAGGAGCCTGATGATCCCTTGGCCTGCAGTGGTTTTTTAGCCTGGGCACATGGACGTACACAGAGTTTGGGATATCTTGGTCCTTTAGGACAAGGGTAGGCTGTCCCAAATGTCTACTGCTCTTTATTCTTTCATTTCACTGAAGGAGCAGTAGTTGGGCCCCAGGTTTCACACGGTGTAGTCAGTGTTGGTGTCTCACTTGCCACAGTGATACGCAGTGGCTACTGGGTACATACACAGGGAGTCTACATGGCGAGCACAGCTAGGCACTCTAACCATGTCATACATCAGCTCCTTGGAGGTACATATTTTCTGAATGTTGGGCCTGCCTGGGTTCTTGTACACTAGAGCCTGAGGAGTTTAGGAAGGAGAGAGTTAGGTTATAATTCTGGAAGTTTCCTTTTGGCTTAGTCAAAATGAGACAGGGATTTTGGGGTGCCTGGGTAACTCAGTCAGTTGAGCTTTAACTCTTGATTTTGGCTCAGGTCATGATCCCAGGGTCATGGGACTAAGCCCTGCATCTGCCTCCACACTGAGTGTGGAGGGTGCTTGGGATTCTCTCTCTCTCTCTCTCTCTCTCTCTCTCTCTCTCTCTCTCTCTCTCAAAAAGAGGGATTTAATACTGCTTATTCTAATATTTGTCCTCTGAAGACCAGGTTGTAGGATCCTTAAACACAGGAAACATGACCTTATTTTAAAAAATGCATGTTATACCACTTTTCTAAACTGTCCTGGAAATGTTATAGAAAATATGACTGTTTCCTTCCTCCCCACCATGATAATACCCACATGTTTAATATTTGTAAAGTTCTATAAAACTTTAAATTTGTATGGCCTAAAAGCATGTAGAGATAAAGGAATAAAGAAATATGACCTTGGAATATAAAGATTTTTCTTTTTGTACTTAGTAATCTGAAGCTATGTTAATGACAGATAAAAACATATAACACTTCAGTTTAATTGCTTATAAAGATATTTCCATCACTCTTTTCTATGTATATTTAAAAGAGGAATAAGAGTCATATGCTGAATTATTCATGCTTGCCTGAAATATGAGTGAAGTCTCATATTGGATTTTGGACCTTCTATTGCTTTTTAAGTTTTTCCTTGCCACTGCCTTAAATTCTTTGTATTTGCATGGTTCTTAATCCAAAAGTAAATGACATAGTTTCAATATCAATACATTTAACTCAAGCCAAGTATGTTTCACTCTTCTACTTGCCCAATGAGAAAATAATTGGCTTTAAGGGAGAGAAGAGGCTGCTGGTTAATTCCTTTCCCAGGCTGGCCACAAGGTCTCTATCCCACCTAAAGTGCAGTGAGTTAAATTTCATTGATCAAATTTTTACTATCACATAAAGTATATTCATTAAAATGCAGCCACCTTAAATTTCAGTTTATTGAACCCCTGTACAGCCAGATGCAACAGAAAAATGGCAAAGAAGAAACATGTTCACTGAAAACTGGCCAATTGTGAAGAAGCTGTAGAGAATGTAGACAAATGGTCTAATGCCCTTATGCCTTGATTTCCTCACCAGCATAAAGGGAGTAGGTTTGCTGATTCCTTTTGGTTCTAATCTACAGGGATTGATTATTTTCAGGCTGCTTGCTGGCATTTGTGTTAAAGGTAGACCAATAAAATGAATCTTCTAATTGGGTGTTTGTGTTTTTATTTGTCTTTAAAGGCATTTTGGTACTATACCTGTTACAAAGGTATGCCTTTTATTATTGCATTTGGCTGTTTGAGAGTATTGATCATATTCCATGATCAAATATAGATATGTATTCATGCCCATGTTTATCTCTCAATAGGTAAAGCTAGCAGAAAAATACTCTTTTAAAATGCAGAATTGGCGCATTACTGAAGCATTCATTTACATCAATATGAGCTGTCCCAAATTTGTTTTGCCCAAATTAAACCCAAACCTAGACATTGAAATGATATCATGGTAATTAACCTTAATCACAATGCAGAGAAGTTGGCTAAGCGATTCATGGCTATTATTGAGGAGAGACAAAATATTGATAAATTGGGAATTAATGAAGCCTGCCTTGTACCGATCCTCAGTACCCTCACTTCCAGCAGGAGTGAGTTCCTGCCCAGGTGTAGCAGTAGCCCACACACCAAGTGGCATTGGTGCTTATGCAGAAGGGGTATTCCTTTCTCCACTGTGATGGTGATGTTCATCATGCTCATGCAGCAGATTGCTCTCCAGCAATAGAAGAGAAAGGAAAAGTGGACTGACTTCATCCTGGATTAGGAAGCAAACAATTAGAAACTCAAGGTATTTTCACCGTCATGAACTTTGACCCAGTCAGACTGAATGGAAATAAACCTGCTCCCCAAACTCCACAGTCACATTCAGCTTTAACAAGCATATTTTGACAAAAGAGAAACATGTTACAGATGAGAACTCCTCATAAAATTCTTTAAGTGGAGGTGTATTTTTTTTTTTTTTTTAGGGATTAAAATGCTTCAGGGGATTATCTTAAAATGAAAATGATTGCCTGGAACCAGGCAATTGTCATTGTTAAATGGCCCCTTCAGTCTCAGTTTTAATGACCATTTTGATTTTAATAAAGAAAATTTTGTGCCTGAGAATTCATTTTTTGATTTTTGAATTAACTAAATAAGGGCATATAATTTTGTTCACATTTGATTAGTAGGAAAATATTTCAAAGGTCAAGTTAATAGGTCTATAAAATTAGTTAGTTGCTATCCCTGTTTGTAATAGATACATAAATTTTGAGAAATTAAACTGGCATGTCTGGACTTCCTACAAGGCGGTAATAAAAATTTCTTTCCTGAGAGTCTCAATTTGTTTTTCAGATCCTGAGAATCAATAATTTAAAAAATATCCCCAATTGATAACTACAGGAGCAGAAACCTGTAGTCTGTTGTCTTGGATGAGGAATGCCATAGACAGAGGCAAATCTCAAGTCTACCATTTATACAATAGCATGTGTACCTACTAACGTGGTCAATTTCTTGGGTATTAAAATGTTCCAGGGCTTGACTAGCGCTTAAATTGAAGAAGTATTTCAATAGATAGAATGTTCAAATATTGTTAAAACTGTCTATCTTTTTTTTTTTAATTTTTTTTTAACGTTTATTTATTTTTGAGACAGAGAGAGACAGAGCATGAACGGGGGAGGGTCACAGAGAGAAGGAGACACAGAATCTGAAACAGGCTCTTTGAAATGTTCCTCTGTGCTGACAGCACAGAGCCTGATGTGGGGCTCGAACCCACGGACCGTGAGATCATGACCTGAGCCGAAGTCAGACGCTTAACTGACTGAGCCACCCAGGCGCCCCTAAAACTGTCTAAACAATATATTAGGGAAAAGAATGCTAAAATAGATTACTTTTTCAGAACTAAATTCAATATAATAGCATATCTACTCCTTTATTTTGTTGGTTTATACATGACTATAGATTTTTCTTTGTCATCTTTAATTTCATGAATTCAGAATCTCCAAGTTTTGGTTTTGGCTATGATGAGAATGGTGGGTCAGAGAAATAAATAATACATTTCTGAAAAGTATATTGAAATTATATGACCTCCACCACTGGCCTTTTAATTCCTTCCTTAGACTCCTGTCCCCAATGGTCTGCTTAATCCCCAAATCCCACTCACCAATTTAGCAACATCACTATTCTATTTTTAATTCCCAAAATGTGCTGTTGATCCTTTTCTCCTCAAATCTACTATGGACCCAAATCTTCTTTTTTTTTTTAATTTTTTTATGTTTTTATTTTATTTTTGAGAGAGAGACAGGTGCGAGTGAGGGAGGGGCAGAAAGAGAGGGAGACACAGGCTCTGAATCAGGCTCCAGGCTCTGAGCTGTTGGCACAGAGCCTGACGCGGGGTTCGAATTCACAGACTGTGAGATAATGACCTGAGCCAAAGTCGGATGCTTAACCAGCTGAGCCACCCAGGCACCCCTGGTGCCAAATCTAATGAGAAGGAACAGTGTGCACAGATTCTTCATTCTTTATGACCCATATCAGGTGCTGTTCTACCTGTAACTCTAACTGAAGCAAAGGAATGAGGTAAAGGAGAACTTTCATCATCCTCTTCTCTGACTGCCTTGGCATCTAGCCATACTCCTGTTGTGAATTGTTTCCTTGTCTGTCTCTGTGGAGTGTGTGCGTGTCTTCAAATAATGTATTTAAAGGCAGGGGTTGATACTTATTCATGCATATTTTCTTAGCCTTTGGCAAAGGCTGCGCATATCATTTAACACATGATAAATGTTAGTTAAATGAAAGTGAAACTGCAAGAATTTAATATACCACTAGAAGTGGACATATATGAACATATATTACTAAATACACTATTATAATTTTATACCTTTTTAAAATTCAATTATACTGGGTTTAATTTACTCTTCTTTTTTCCAGGTTCTTAAGGTGGAAGCTTAGATAATTTCTTTTACACCTACTTACTTTGATAACATAAGCATTTAAAACTACAAAATTCCCTTTAAGTGTTGCTTTAGATTCATCTCCAAATCTTAATTCATGTTGAGTTGTCGTTATCATTCAGTTAAAAGTATTTTATAATTCTCCTCTCTTGTTTTATCCTTTGATCCATGGGTCATTTAAAATCATGTTGCTGAATTTCTAAATTTAGGTGATTTTTTAAGATTTTTTTCTGATTATTTATTGATTAATTCATTGTGTTTAGAAAACATACTTTATATAATATCTATTATTTAAAATTTTTTGAGATATATTTTATAGCCCAGCCTATGAATTATTTTGAAAACATTTGTATGTATTTGTAAAGAATGTGCATGCTGCAGTTTTGGGGTGGAGCGTTCTACAGATGTTTATTGACTTGATAGTGTTGTTTGACTCTTCATATATGTTCTTATTTTCTGTCCACTTGTTCTATTGATTATTGAGAGGAATGTTGAAATTTCCTATTATAGTTTTATCTATTTAGCTTTTAAATTGATCAGTTTTTGTTCCTGTATTTTGAAACTTTGTTATTAAGTTCATGGCACATTTTAGATTTTTCCTTTTTTTTTTTAATGTTTATTTATTTTTGAGACAGAGAGAGACAGCACATGAATAGGGAAGGGGCAGAGAAAGAGGGAGACACAGAATCCAAAGCAGACTCCAGGCTCTGAGCTGTCAGCATAGAGCCCAGTGT
Source organism: Neofelis nebulosa (assembly GCF_028018385.1). Lineage (NCBI taxonomy): Eukaryota > Metazoa > Chordata > Mammalia > Carnivora > Felidae > Neofelis > Neofelis nebulosa. The sequence goes on along the minus strand of NC_080791.1, from coordinate 84,588,393 downwards.
GGGACTTGAACTCACCAGCTGTGAGATCATGACCTGAGCTGAAGTCAGACTCTTAATTGACTGAGCCACCCAGGTGCCCCAGATTTTTCCATATTTTTTATGAATTGACCATTTTACTTTATGAAATGTTCCTCTTTATGCCTGGTAGTGTTCCTTCTCCTGAGCTCTACTTCCTCTGGTATTAATATGGTCACTCCAACTATGATTAGTGTTTGCAAGATATATCATTTTCCATCCTGTGCCTTAATATTGAAAGGGCATTTCATTTGGGTAGCATATAGTTGATTCTTCCTTTTTAAAAAATAATCTGATCAGATGATCTTTGCCTTTTCATTGTGGTGCTCGTAATCTTAACATTTAACATAATTTGTATACTCTTAGGTTTATTTTAATCATATTGTTATTTGTCTCATCTATTCTTCATTTTCCTATTTTTCTTGTCTTCTTTTGAATTAATTTTTAGTATTTATTTTATCTACACTATTGGCTTATCAGCTTTATTTATTTACTTATTTACTCACTCTCAAGTTTAAAATGCATATCTTTACCTCAAATAATATTATTCCACTTCACACATAATGAAAGTATCTTACATCATTACACTTCAATTTTTTTCCACCTTCATCCTTTGTGCAATTGTCCTTTATTTTCCTTTGACATCTTCCTAATCCCTCAATGTGTTCTTAAATAGTCAATTATATTTTTTAAAAACTTAGAAAATGAGAAAAAGTCTTTTATACTTACCCATATTACCTCTTCAACAGATCTCATATTATTTTCCTTCTGTCTAATGAACATCCTTTAAAATTCTTTGTCATGCACATTTTCTGACAGTACATTCTACTAATCTTAACTTTACTAAAAATATCCTAATCCAGTTTAATGTTTGAAGGATATCCTTGCTGGTTATAGAATTCTATGTAAGTTTGTTGGTTGGCTGTTTTGTTTTAGCACTTCATATTCTTTGTTTGCTTGTTTCTGATGAGAATTCTACCCCCTCTCAGTAATGTGTTTTGTGTCCTCTGACTGATTTTAAGATTTTATTTTTATCACTGATTTCCACGTGAGTTTCTTGGATGTACAAGTTTATAGTTTTCATTAAATTTGAGAAAATTGTACAGATAATTCCAAATATTACTTATCATTGCCTTGAGTACAAAGTAAACAATTCAGTTATTCTTTGGCTTCTGTCTCTTGGTGTTCTAAAATATGTTATTATTTATTTTAAAAAGAATCAAAGTAAGGCTTAGAACAGAGATCAATCTCAATTTTAATAGGGTCTAAGATGAGCATTTGTAATATATTGTCATAATTCTAGATGTAATAATTTTCTTAATGTCATGCTCCTCTGCTATACTGTGAAAAGCCAGTAGGAACAAAGAAGACACTCAGTACATTTTGGTTGTTTTTGTTTAGTTAATGAATGAATAACACATGGCTTTTCACTCAGAGAGTGAGACAATATGAATTTCTCAGAAATACTAAAATGGATGGGGAGATAGTCATGCCAGAGGAAGGTGAGATTTCAGGGAAACAAGCCACTAGACATATGTTCAGAGATATCTCCGTATCTCAGTCCAAACTCCAGTAAAGGTGTCTAACTAGATGTGTGGCATAAGAGCAGCAAGAAACTGCCCACCTGGGCTGCATGACCCAACAGAAAGGCACAGATTTTTGGAACCCAACTATATTAGTTTGCTAGGGCTGCCATAACAAAATGCCACAAACTGAACAACTTAAACAACAGAAATGTATTGTCTGACAGTTCTGGAGGCTAGAAGTCCAAAATCAAGGTGTCAATGAGTTGGTTCCTTCTGAGAACTATGAGCAAGAATCTATCCCATGCTTTTCCCCATAGTTTCTGGCAGTTTTCTGGCAATCTTTGGAGTTCCTTGGTTTGTAGACTATCACCATGATCCCTGCTTTCACCTTCATGTAGCATTCTTCCTGTGTGCATGTCTGTGTCCAAATCCTCCTTTTTATAAGGATATTAGTCGTATCTGATTAGGGATGCCCCCTACTCCACTATGCTGTCATCTTAACTTCACTAATTATATCTCCAATGACTCCATTACCAAATAAGGTCACATTTTGATGCACAAGGGGTCAGACTTCAATATATGAATTTTGGGGGGACAGAATTCAACCCACAGCACTTATAGACCTGAATTTGAATTCTCTTTTTCTCTTACTGATGTAACATGTTTTCACTTTTGAAAATGGGGATAATGGTGATTTACTTGCAGGGAAATTGTAAAGATTAAATGATAAAATGTTGGCAATGCACTTAGCTCGAACTTGACATGTAGTAAGCACTTAATACATGGTGTGTCTTACTGTTTTATGCTGTTTATTGATTGATTGAATATGTTGTGCTCCTGAATATAATTGAGAAATGGGTTTATTTTTCATTTGATTCTCTTGTCCATTAGAAATAGATCTGGCCTCTGTGAAATTTTTGCCAGTTTCCCTCTCAGGTTGTTTTCTAGAGAGGCAGGAAGATAACTACTGAATTCCAAGTGCTTAAATAATTAAGCCAAAGCAAGAGAAAGTTGATAATAAACACTTTTTTATGCATTATAATTGTAGAGAAATATCATGTAGATAGTTAACCTTGAAGGCTTTATCGATTTGACTGAAAACTAATCAACTAATAACTCAGAAATACTGTTGGAAGCACTTCTCCAGAGAGCCATTGTAATTAGCAGCTGGTACCCTTCTGGGCAGTGGAACTATCACCCTGCTTGCATTTGGTCAAGTAATTTTTCAGCTGAGTGATCATCCCAGAGGACATCATTTCCCTTAATACATCTCCCTCCATTTCACTGGCCATAGCAAATTAGACCCATCTTGGCTTCTGAAAATGGTCAGACTTTAACCTGAGCGTCTCTTCTCTTAGGATGTAAAGGGGATACATTTAGAAATTCAGAGAGTTTGAAAGAGAGATCTGATTATCTTGACTACTTCTGTGTGGTCAGGTTAGAGTTTCAGTTGCCTGGACCTGCTTCTCATTAGTGTAACTGAAACTGGTTTTTAGTTTGTTCATTTATTTTTTCCACAATTTTCTGGATAGACTGTCTTTCATGAATGTGAAGAATGCCACTCCCCCCTGCCTTTTCATTCCTGGTTTTTGGATGGAGGGATAGTCCTTAGAAGCTATCCTAGCATATCTCAAAGTCTTTACTGCTCCACCCTTACAGTGATGGAGGGTTTTACCTGATTGTAAACGTGGAAAGAAATGAGGGTTTGCTTGGCCTTTCTCTGCCTTTCTTTCTCTGAGACAGACTTACCTACAGAGAACATGTCTCACATCTTCCTTTTCTTTTCTAGAAGAAGGTCAGCCTCTGTCTCAGTAGGTGTTCACCTTATTTTGGGGTAGAGTTAGTAGGCGAACATTGCTTTACACAACACTCTATGTCCAGTTTAATTTCTATCAGGAATAAGGGGGATATGTGGGATTCCTTCTGATATACTCTTGGTTCTATTTCTCAACATTTTGAGGGCTCAGGCAGGGATGTAGAGCACTATTTATTTGGGTCTTGTAGGAGATAAAGTTGGCCAGCCTCTAAGACTCATCAACAGAGTTGTCTTGTGAGCAGTTTGCTGAAATTCTCCAATGGTGTAATCATTCCTTAGGTGCTCTGCCTTTGGTATATTTAAGGAAATTCTCTTTAACTGAATTGAGATAATCTGATCTGTAACAATTTCTGTGTATCTCCAGTTATAATTTCAATCAGGGATTAGAGAATTTCTATTTAGAATAAGTCCAACAAAAAAATTGAATATTAGACGCCCAAGATCCTTAGAGAAAGCAGGAAGAAGTAATATTTATGTTTAGCCATTTATTAAATCCCTGATCCCTGTGGTGCGCATGTTAGTCACATAATTTCATTTAATATTGAAAAGGATGTGGAGCCTAGTAAAAAATCAGAAAAGATGTCACTTTGCCTTGGCAAGTCTTTTATGGCTTGTGAGAAAAGTGTGGAAAGCTGATCCTTTTTCATTAAACATAGTCTCATAAAGAGTATGATAACCTTGAGTGGACCATCTCAGGCACAGAACCGAGTTTTTTTTTTTCTAGTTTCTTTCTTAGGTGAATGGCTGTTCTAATACTAATGCTGAATTTGACCTGGTGAGTCGCTCATGGTTTGGTGATGGAAAGAATGTCAAAGTTGATGAAATCCTGGTACTGAATTCTTTTTTACAGAGGAGGAACAGATCCAGAGGTTATGGAACTTGCCCAAGATCACACTGCTTTGAAACAGGAGAGCTAGGAAGAGAAGTGAGGTCTCTGAGAAGGGAGACTTCTGCTGATGCTCATTCTGCTCTGTCCTGTTGTCTCCTTACCAGGCACTTATAGACAGCAATCAACCACTTTCGCCACTTATACTGTTTTTAGGGCTGTCCTCTGGCAGTGGATAGGAAAAAGTCTGAATCCAAGAATAGCACTATAAGGCGAGCCCTTCACTTAGTAACTTTATTTCTCAGTAGCTTATAACATTTGTATTGTTGCAAAGAATTAGCATATACTCCCTTTCTTTTAGGATGCCAGGTCAGGTAGCACACTGCTGCTACCTTATGGCAGCTACAACTTGTCTTTTTGACAAGACAGATAGTGTTCCAGCAGAATAATATTCTGTAGCATCGATCACTGTGACAGGATATATAATAATAATTGGGACACTTACCATGCACCCCATTACACTTTTAAGTTGTTCACTGAGATTTTCATTTTTCCTGTTACCCCGTCTTGTTGGCAATTTGTTGAAATTCTCCAGTGGTATAACCATTTCTTAGGTGCTTTGCCTTTGGTATATTTAAGGAAATTGGTGTGTGTATGTAGTTGCTGATAGTTATTTTGGAATGATTTGAGAATCATTTGGAAGTAAGTCCCAGCATAAATGCCACTTTCTTTGGATGTATTGAGAAGCTGTTCTTGATATCCCCAGACTGGACCAGGGCTCACCTTTGGGTTCCTATGTACCTTGCTTTTCCCTCTATCAGAGCCCTTATTGCTTTGCACTGTTACTGTTTATGAGTTTTTCCTCTTTGTTAGAGAGTGGGTTCCTTTTTTTTTAATGTTTATTTATCTTAGAGAGAGAGAGAGAGGGAGAGAGAGAGAGAGAGAGAGAGAGAGAGAGAGAGAGAGAGAGAGAGACTGGACAAGGGGCAGAGAGAGAGAGAATGTGAAGCAGGGTTCAGACTCTGAGCTGTCAGCACAGAGCCTAACACAGGGCTCGAACTCATGAACCACGAGATCATGACCTGAGCTGAAGTCAGAAGCTTAACCAACTGAGCCACCCAGGAGCCCCCAAAGTAGGTTCCTTTAAGGTAAGGTTTTTGGAGTCAGATGGATTCAAGTCCTGATTCTGCCACTTATCAGCAGTGCATTTTGGGGGCAAGTTAGTTAAACTGTCTAAAATCTCAGCTAGCTAATCTGTAAAATGGGTATAATAATATCCTTCACAGAGAATTTTTGAATATTAACTAAAGACCCATGTGTCAAATGCACAGCATTGAATTGTAGAAAAGAAGCACTCAGTGAATGCAAGCTCTCATTTACTTTATTGTTCTTGTTGTTGTCATCCTGGCATAATTAGTAAAAGTTTCCCTTTCACTCTCCAGACTGTCCTCATTTGAATCGTAAGTTATGTGGTGTCCCTTTTGGACATAATCTGTTAAAGAAATAGACATCGTGGGGCACCTGGGTGACTCAGTCAGTTAAGCATCTGGCTTCAGCTCAGGTCATGATCTAGTGATCATGCTTGTGCTCTCTCTCTTTCTCAAAGAATAAAGAAACATTAAAAAATAAAAGAAATAGACATTGTTACTGTCCAAGAAAAGCATATGTCTAAATGTACAGACAATCAATAAACATTTTAATAACTACTCAGATAAATGATTTCCTTGAAGTTAATTTATTTGGCTGACTGAAGTTTTGTCCATACATGTTTTATTCCTAATTTGAGGTGAAGACTTATATGGTGGCTTGTTTTGGTGGCCAGACTCCCAGTAAATACCTTCCATACCCAGAAAATTGTACCTATGTACAAATCTAGAGTGTGGCAAGCTAAGTATAAAAAACAGGTAGCAAGGCTTTACTCATTTAAGTACTATGCCATGGAATTCTCATTCTTATACAGAGAACAAGTCAGATTCAACATCACAGTAATCAAAGGGAATTAATTTTGTCTGTCTTCCTGCTCCTAGGAAAGATTATACTTACATAACTGCAGATAGATGACTATCATGTCTCCTCTTTTTATTGCCAAGCAAGGCAATATAAAGTACTTCCCAAATAAAATGAATATGGTTCACTTTGGAATCTTATAAAGTATTTGGTTTTATATACATTATATATATATATATATATATATATATATATATATATATATATATATGTGTGTGTGTGTGTGTGTGTGTTTTTATATATATATATACTAAAACATATTTTTATAATCAACATTTTGAATATGATTAAAAATGTCTATGTCTATTTTATAACTATTTTTTAAGTAAGATATTTTTAATTATTATTAACCCAGGGCAAAGCACATTGCCTGTAACATAGTAAGTGCTGAAAGGGAATGTATGTGGAATAAACAAATGACCTTCAGTACTGTTTGAACCCTTCTGTTCTGATGTTATTTCCCATATTTACCTATATATTACAGTTGTGTTTACTTATCTCGATCTCTTTCTTCCTGGAGCTTCCAGTCTAGGAGACGTTGATTTCGTCCTCACCAAATGGAGAAGGTGTAAGAGAAGTGATACAGGTGTGATGTGTGCTTGGTCTGGCCCCTAGCTTCACCCCTAGCTCCAGCAGATACTAGATGCTTGTCACAAAGTTAGCTCAGCCATCTTCCACAGATGTTTAATAGTTAGGAGGACCAGGCTACAACCAGCAGGGGTTAGAATAAGTGCCAGAGCCTATTCTTGACCCTTGTGGGCACATTATTCCTTCTGAGAACTGACTGAGGGAGGCCTGATCTTCTCTGGTTCACAGTAAAACAGCCATACTAGGTCTTAAGATACTGAAACACTTTTTCTCCAGGGCAAATACTTCTGCCCTTAGCTCCCTGAATAACCCCCACCCCCACAGGTACCCTGGCCACCGTGGACCCTATCTAGGACCTCCTGGACCTCCCATGGCCCAACAGCTGAAGAGTTAATGCCTGGCTTGGCAAAGGGCCTCCAGGACTACACCCATTTTGCTTGCTCCCATGTTTGCTTGCCAGCTCCTAAATATTTTGAGCACCACCCCTTTGCAGGGAGTAACCAAGCTGCTCCCTGAACTCCTTTTTGGTCTTACAGATTTTCCTTCTTTCCCAGTCTGCCAGTGTTCTGTTTTTACCCTGCCACCTCCACGTCTGAAACCTGGTACCACTCTCTGTAGTCACCATCCTCCAGTCCTTTGTCCAGCCTGCTCCTGGTGACTGCCACATATGGCTTATCTGCCAATGGTTGAAATCTCCTCCCTTGATCCAAGCTTCTCTCAAGGCTCATGTTAATTGTCTTGGCCTTATTAATAGAACTTGGCTTTTAATCATGGGCCCCTTCCCTTAGGATTGGCTTGCCAGGCATCCTGTATAGATAGCACATATTCTGTATTTAATGATTGTAACTTGCATTCCGTGTTGACTTTGTCAGAACATTCTAAGTACCTAATCTCAACTTTTTTCAAAAAAATTGCAGAAATACAATGGGCTATTTTTCAAATCACTCTAGATATCCTGATTCCACCCTTCCCCCTTAAAATCTAGCAACTCTACCTTCCTACCCTGAGGACAACAATTTTACCTTCATTTCTTTGTATTCCTATTAGTGCATGCTGTTCTTTTTCTCTGTCTGGGACAAGGTCTTTTCCCTTTGTCTATAATGCTGTGTAGACTGCAGGCTAGGTGGTCAACACCAGTTTCCCGCTAATTAGGACACAAGCAATATTTATTGAGTGAATGAATGAATGGATGAGTGGATGAATAAAAGAAAAGAGTTTGTTCCATAGGATTCTCCTTCTCTTTAAGATCCCACTCAGAATACAGTGGGGACTTTGAGTCTGAAAAACAAGTAACTATATATTCTGGAGAAGTCAAACTGCCTTATTGTTGCTTCTCTCTAGATTTAATTTTTTGTTTGTTTGTTTTTCCTTAGCAATTAGTAAAGTGCCAGTCTGTCTCAGATGTGCTAAGCGGAACCAAGAGAAGATGTTTTTTGTCCACACTTGAGCCAAAGTGTTAAAGGAACAGTGGCACACTTGGGGTGGGGGCTGCGAGAGAGTGGAGATGGAAAGTAATTAATATTTATTGAGCAACCATCATGTACTTTTTTAGGTATGATCTCATTTTATCCTCACAGTAACCTTGCAGAGTATATTCTAGGTAATCATGGTCAGCCAGGCTAGGTAGCTTGCTCAAATCCTTGAGTTATTAAATAGCTGAACTTGAATGTAAACCTAGGTCTTGCCACAGAATACCATTCTGTCTCCCATTGCTAAGAGCACCATAGTGGTGGAAACAGTAGGGATCAAAGCCAGAGAACTCGAGGGGAGGGTAATAGCCTAAGACAGAGCCAGGCCCACTCATTTTCTATCTCTTCTACGCTCTTTCTCTCCTTCCTGCCTTCCACTCATTCTAGACCATTCCTGGCATAGCTCTAGATTCTCAGGGTGCTGACGAGCTGGTGAACAAGATGAACACAGTCCCTGACCTCCTACAGCTATATATACTAGGGTAGATTATAGAGATTGAAGAAAGTAATTTCAAGCTTGATATAATTATTAAAGTTATTTTGGAAGCATCCAAGGAGATACTGGAAGATGGCAGTTGTTGGAGGGGTGGAGATCAGCAAAGGCCTTGTGAAGATAGTAATATGTGGGTTGAAATGTGAAGGATGAGAATAATTTAGCTATGCCAAAAGTTGGGGGAACAGTTGTTTCAGGCAGAAGAAACTGCCAGAGGACGAAGATGGGATGCATTCAAGAGTGTAATAAGAATGGCTTATCTTTCCAAAGTGAAAGCTGGAGCCTCCCAGTTTTATTTCATTAAGGGAGGTAGCCTGTTGCAGTAGGGAGAGGTCATGAGTCCTGAGTGCTTAGGAAAAGCTATCACATGGAGAAATATTAAGACAGAAAATGGGGCAGTCACACAGGCTGGTTTGATTACAAGCAGTTGAAGGAGGCAGAGGCAGAAAGTAAGGGTAATGGCACAAGCAAATGAAGGACTCAGGGGGACATTTAAGGTTAAGTAATTTGATAAAGAAAATCTCCAACTGCAGTGGCAGCTCTGACTTTGCTGGTTTTGAAATTGCATTTGGAACGAGGATACAGTAAAATTGTAAGAAAGCCACTCTGCACTGGCAAAGAATATACTGAGTGGCAGTTGGGAATGTGATCAAATCTAATCTCCCCACTTCTCCAATTATAAACTGTTTTCCAAAAGTGTAGGTAGGCTGATTAAAGTACATACTCTGAAAGAGCCAAATGCTTCCTCCAATGTTTAAAATCCAAGCAGGTCCTTTATCACAGAACACTCTCTGTATTAAATATTGATCAAATTAATTTCATTTTGCAGATCCAATACTTAAAATATCAATTTGATGATGGATCATAGTCTTTAAAGCTGGAAAAAAATAGTAAATGCATCATTCCCTCCACTCCTTGCATTTACAGATGAGGGAACTGGAATCCAAAAAGGATAAGTGAGTGCCTAGCATCACAAAACTAAGTTATAGTAGTTAAACCAAAATATTCCATTGTTCTTGATAAAAGCAAAGAAAAAGTATGTTGATACTAAGCTTCAGCTTTAACTGCACTGTCCACTGATAGTATATAGAACTTTTCCCGATATTTTGTCCCTTGACAAATATTTATTTTTCTTGCTTTTACCTCTAATGAAATCTTCATACTAAAGTGATTGTTGCTATTAGAAATCTGGATGGCATCTCATTAAAAGTGAGGAGAGGAGAGTGTTTGTAAACATGGCAAGTGGAACTAACTGTGGATCATGGAATATCCTAGCATCACTGTGCTCTCCTTTGTGTCATGCCAACATGCTCCATAAGCTTCAAAATCATAAGATAGTAGCATGCTTCCCATCTTTTTCATTCAACCCAGACTAAACTCCTGCTTTGACCTCAGTTCCATACTGGGTACAAAGTGTTGGAAGCAGAGCTTAGAGATGCACTCTAGTCTTAGGAAATTTACCATTTAGATAATTTTGGTAATGAGTAGACAAAAATGAACATTTGTGGGGCATCTGGGTGGCTCAGTCGGTTGAACTTCTGACTCTTGGTTTTGGCTCAGGTCATGATTTCACAGTTTGTGAGTTCGAGCCCTGTGTCAGGCTCTGCACTAACAGTGTAGAGCCTGCTTGAGAGTCTCTCTTTCCCTCTCTCTCTCTGCCCCTCCCCCATGCTCACTAGCTCTCTCTCAAAATAAATAAACTAAAAAAATTAAAAAATAAATTAAAAAGTGGACATTTGTATCGAAGATAAAAAGGGCAATTAAAATTGCTAAGAGAGTTGGAAGCAGAATTTCTGCAGTGCAGCCTTGACGATAAAAAAAATGAGACAACCAGCACCTGGTACCTAGATCTGTTTCTCTCTTTGTCAGGAGGTAGAGAGCTGAAAAGCAGCTGGATAAAGCCAGGTTAGAAGGTTCTGCTGGGATCTGACTTGAAGTTAGGAGGGGTGCTGAAGGAGCTAATCAGAGCTTTTTCTATCTTCAAGTTACTCCATATTTCTTTATTAAGACAGGAGTGGGTGATAGAAATGGCATATATGACCCACACACAGAGGTTATATGGAACCGATGGCCAGAAACCCATTAGTAAGTTCTACATAACTTCTACTTCCTGGGTCTACTGGCAGGTACTCAATCATGGCACTCTTTTCCCCTCTGAGGCTCAGAATCTTTCTCAACACCACTTTTCAGCTAAACCCTAACAAATGATTGGAGTTAGTGCATGAGATGAAACTGAGTTCCAATCCTCGTGCCAAGGTGTATGGCACAGAGTGAAGGGACATTAGTAATGCTTGGAATACCCTGTGTGGCCCAACGTAAGAGATGCCATGAGCCGGGTTTTAAAGGATGAGTGCATTTTGGGTAAGAAGAGGGTAACCTTGGGGAAGAGTATGTTAGGAACTAAAGTGTATACACAGCAACGAGAATAGCTGTTTCAGGGAGATTGAAGGTGCTGACCTGAATAGAGGAACAGGTATGTGTGAGTAGTAGGAGGAAATGTAGTTGGACAAGAAGAGTGAGTCAGATTGTGCCAAACATTCTGAATTTGTTGTGATAGGAAATAGGGAACTATTACAGGCGGGTGTAGAATTACAAGTCTCTTTAATGCCAGGCTTCATAGAAGGCGGCTGGATTCTTCTGTCCTATGCATTCAGTTGGTATATTCATGAGAAAACAAATGTGAAAAAGGCAAATAACATCTTACTGCTATTATGAAAATAGTTTTGACCTCATGAATTCACCTGAAATGGTGTCCAGGGCAGCCGGAGAACTGCTGTTCTTGACCTGCTAAGGAGTAGGAGGAGTTAAAACAAGAGTGGAGACAGAATTGGACATACATTTTAAAAAATTAGTTTGGCTGGTGTGCTGTGAAAAGATTGTGAGCAGGTAGTCACACAAGTAGAAGCAACAGACTTAGTAGGTGGCTTTATCATAGTCCAGGGGCTGGCATAATGGAATGGGAATGAATGTGTGCCTGGTTGAATGTGTAAGAGATATTTTATTTTACTTTTATTTTATTTTATTTTATTTTATTTTATTTTATTTTATTGTATTGTATTGTATTTTAATTTATTTTTAAACTGTTTATTCATTTTTGAGAGAGACACAGAGCGTGAGTTGGGGAGGAGCAGAGAGAGAAGGAGACACAGAATCCGAAGCAGGCTTTGGGCATTGAATTGTCAGCACAGAGCCTGATGTGGGGCTTGAACCCACAAGCCATGAGATCATGACCTGAGCTGAAGTTGCAGGCTTAACCAACTGAGCCACCCAGGTGCCCCAAGAGACATTTAAAAGAAAGAATCAGTGGTTCCTGAGTCAAACACTTCCTCTTTCTGTTGTTATTGAAAAGAATAAAACAAGAATTGACAGCATTTTTTTTCTAAAAATTAGGTAACACACCAATCTACCATATTAACACAGTGAATATTTTGCTTTTTTATATTAGTTATCATGCGTAGATGTTTTTATAAGACTGAAATTAATATATATTTTACTCTGTAATATGCTATTTTAACCTATCAAATATATGTGTATATACACATGCATACACACACACATATATAATTGTCCATATTTCTATATAATTTTAGTTTTGAAGCCCTGCTTTCTTTTTTTTTGTTACTATGCCCTGATTTATAAACTCTTTCCAAGGGTTAACATTTCCATCATTTACATTTTCTCCTCTTATAGATAATGCTGTTGGTATTCTCACAAATGTATGTTTCACTTGTATTAAACCATTCTGTGTTTAAGATAAATTCTTAGGTGTGGAACAAGAGAATCAAAAAGTATTGCTTGCTTTTTTTATGTGAACTTTAAAACTTGGGAAGACTTTCCTCTAGGTATTAAGGACTATCCACTTCAGCAAGAGAAATAGATTTCTTACTTCCAAGTACTCAGGCCCCAAACCTTGGAGCCATTCTCGGGGAAAAAGGGTGAAGGATTTATAGATGCTCTTTGTACTAACCTTGCAATTTTTCTATAAATTTGAAATACTTAAATACCAAAAATCGAACAAATCTGTTTCCTGAGGCAAAGAGACCAGACATAAGCACCAAAAACATAGAGACACTCAGAACATAGTTGAGTTTCTCTCATTATTTCATATCCTACATGTAGACCATCAGCAAATCCTATCAGTTCACTTGGCAAAATAAAATATAACCAGAATGTGCTATTCCTTACTGTCTTTACCACAGACACCCTGCTTCAAGCCATCTCCTCTCTTTCCAGGGTATTTCAATAGCTCCCCACCCCCACCCGGTCTCCTTGCTTTACTCTTGTATCTATCCTCGTGCGATTCTATTAAAGGTACATTAGGTCACGTTATACCTCTGCTTAAAGTCTTTTATGGTCTTCCCATTTTAATAAGAGTCAAATCCGAAGCTCTTAAAGTCTATAAGTAGGGTGATACTATAATTTATTATCCAAAGTGGAACTATTTGGGGGCAAAAGAAGGTGCTATTAGTAATTCTGTCCAGACAACAGCCATGAATGTAAACTTCCAGGTATCTAGTCACCCTGCTTTTGTGATCCTACCTGTGCTTTCCTGTTACCTCTCGATCTTACCTTTATCATTTTCTCCATCTCCACCCATCCCCTTGGGTCACAAGGAGCCTCCTAACTGATTCCTTAACACCAATATGATGCTTTTCTTCCATACAGCCGCACAGTTCATTCCCTTTCTTCTATCAGGTATTCTTGCAAACATCACCTTATTAGACGTGCCTTTTCTGAGCATTCAATATAAAATGGTGTTCCCTCTTCTTCCCACTCCCACATGTCCTCGCCTCCTTAACCTGGTTTATTTTCTTCATAGCACTTGTCATCTTCTGATATACTTGCTTCTCTGAATATTGTTTTGTCTCTTTCCACTAGAATGAGTGCTCTATGAAGCAAGGAGATCGTTCTGTTCACTTTATTCCCAGCATTTAAACAGGGCCTGGCTCATGGTGGGAGCTCAATGAATATTTATTGACTTGATGAAAGAATGTGAGATGTTCAGCTGCTTGGTTGGACCTGTAGCCAGCAATTGCAAACTCAAGGTTCAGTTTCTATTCCTAACCCTGTAGAGTCATGTTCATATCACAGGGTGGTAGCATCTTTAGTTCCTTCTATTCTTCATACTCTCTTGCCCAAATATATCCTTACTCCTGTGTTTCAAGAACATCTGAGGCTGGCCTCTCTCTTAAGCACATCTAATTGAGTAATCTGTGTTTCTACATGAACCTTTTCAATATATAGTCTTCCTGAAAAGTATGTTATAGTAGCAAGCAAACCTCTTTTTAGTTCTTCAATTAATTTTTTCAAGTAAGGTTAAGTGTTTCCTAGGAGCCTTATGGAAGCCAGCATCACTCTTTTAACCTGTTTGTCACATTCCCTAGCATCCTACTTCATGTCTCTTATAGATGAAAGAAATGCCCTGATTTTTCATGCTATGGTATCTTTGTAATATTGTTCTTGTCTTGAATATTCTTAGAAACTTCTGGTGGTCCTTTGATTCTTTAAAGCTCAACTCAAGTAACTCTATCAAATGCCTTTTTTGACTCACTTAAGCAGAGTTGAATACTCCCTCCTTTGTGTCATCAGTGTTCTTTATTATATATCTGATATACTGGCCCTATTCTACTGCAAATGTTCCTAAAATATCTCCCCTGTTAATGTACTCTTTAAGGACAAGGACTACACAGCATCCCCTTTGCTTGACAGTATCTGGAATGTAGTAGAAAATACAAAGTCAGAGAAAGTAGAAATGAAGTATCAACATGGCTCCAAGGTCTAGGAATAGTAGAGATGTTTTAGCAAGCCATGAGTTTTAAGTCTGATGCACCTGAAATACGCTATGTCACTTTGATACTCTCTGATGCTGAGGAGGTGGCATAGAACAAAGAAGAGCTCACTTTTTATATAGTCCTTGATTTCATTAGCATGTACAACCCTTGCCCTTCTTGATCAGACATTTTTGTTAGATGGCTTTATTCTCCAAAATTTTTTTATTTGCTGCAGTTTCTCCTTCATGGTTCAACAGATGATACTTCATTTTCCTGGTTGACAAAGTATTTTTACTCTCTAACCTTTGCAGAATGGGATACTATATCTATCCCTGAGAAACAAAAAGCCTTAGCATATAATATGGTCTGTAACATCCAATGTGAAAGACAGAGGGGCATTGTGGTGAAGCAAGGGATTCATGGCCAGACAGAGTTAGCATCAAGTTCTGACCTTATAATTTTCTTGATGTGTAACTTAGGGAACCTCTGAGCGTTAGTTTCTTCACCTACAAAACAGAATAATTTCAGTTACATAAAGTAGTTATAAGAACTTGGTATAGTGCTTGTCATATAAGCCATTGAGTATGTGGCTATCCCATTTTTTTCAGGGAGCTTGGGTTTTAATGGGAAGGCAAAGATCATGAAATATTTGGAAAATAGTCATGGTACTGTGAAACTGAGAAAGTTTGTGGGATGCAATTGTCAAGAAAACTTCCCCAAACAAAAGGACTAATTTAATTTTAGAAGGAGGAGGAGGACGAGGACGAGGAGGTTGAGGAGGAGAAGGATGAGGAGGAGGACGAGGACCTCAAGGGGTGAGTAGGAAGGGACTAGGAGGTAGAGAATTTTGGGGAGCCCATGAATAGTTTATGGGGGTTGGGTGAATAGTCATATACCCAGATGTAATAGTAAGACATTTAAGCCATGTCTAGTGTATGGAAAACACAGTCTGTTGCTGCTATTTTTGCTATTTCCCTTGGTGAGGACATCTAAGGCCAGCAGTGCAGAGTACTGGATCAAAGACAGAACAAGTGTAGAGAGTACTAGATTCACAGCCTTCCCTGGATCCCTCAAGGCTGCCCTTGGAGCTTCCTGGTCCCAGTGCATCAGAGCTGTACACTGTTCCAGCTGTCAGGCCAGATAGAGAATATTGGTGCTAAGGATCTGTGGGACTTCCCTTCAGGCCGGCCTGGTTAACATACAGAGCCAGGCTGTGCAAATGCTCTTTATGATCAACTACAGGAAGCCTTAGGGTAAAGATGAAGCATTGGAGAGCATCCTTCATTTCCTACTCGAAAGAGGCAGAGATAAACTCATACATGTGTGTGGTAAAATATAGCATTTAGCTGTTCTCTACAGGGTTGAAAAGAATAATGTATGAAAGCATTTTTCAGCACAAGGCAGTGTTTTGCTCATGAAGTTTATTGAGAGCTCTGTGATCTCTGGGAACAAATTCTAAACTTAGGTTTGACTTGAGGTGCATGTTGTCAGGTATAACCACTGATATATTAACGCTTTGTGATCTACATCCACAGCAATCTGCTCTCTCCAAGAATCACTAGTAAGATCATCTCCCGGTTTGAAATGCAGGGACTTTTTCTCTGTTCTCAGCTTCCTTGCTTGAGGTGCCTTGGTTTTTCTATCCTTTGAATTCTTCTTTTGGAAGTTGATCATGTACCTAGTCTTAAAGCTTTTGGTTGCTTTTCTTATAGTTATTTGAAAATAGTGAATATATCTTATTCTTCTTCGTAACCTGCCCATCACAGTAACTTCCATGTACAAATATTTGAACTGATAGATGGCTTGGCTCTTCACAAATGAGTCAAGGAGTTCTACAGTGACCTATGTTGCTTTTGTCTTTCTAATTTGCACTTACCACAAATTTCTGATGGGCCTCTTTTCTAACTCATCCCTTTAATTATCGTCACTATTAACATAGACTGTGCTTATGACCTCAAGGTCATCCACAATTTTGGAAGAGAAATACTCTTGCTTGTTTGTTATTTCTTATAGAAACACTGAGCCATCAGGAATGACAGAGTTGAAGGAGAGTTTTCAAGAATCTGTGTCTCAGGAGCCAATAGAATTGCAATCTCACATCAGTTGATGACTTTGGGCGAGTCATTTGTCTTTACCCTTTTTGAGATTAGCAAACAAAGCACAGGGAAATATTTGCCTGGAAGGTTTGTCACAAGGGTTAAATGAAGAAATATTTGTGAAAATGCTATGTAATATGTGAAGTGCTGTATAAGTTGGTTTGATGATAAATTGCTCAGGTCCTACACTAGACTATGTCTTAAGATGGAGAAAGTTCAATAGAGAAACTACAGAAACAAAAAGCTGTTCAAAGTATATTTTGACATAAAATGTATATTATTTTCATTAATATGACTTGATTTGGGGGATTATGGGGGAAACTATATTATTAGTTTTAGTCAACAATATCTAAAGCATTTTCTTTAGATATGTGAATTGAGATTACAGAAGAAAGTATTCTTTGGTTGTATAAACTTGGAAAATATTGAATTGAAATTCACCAAGTTTCTATTCTGATATATCTTAGAACTTTGAATATGCCAATTTTATTGAGAAGTTTCCAAAAAAATTGTGTGTGTGTGTGTAGTACATCTTGCTGTATTTCCTAAAAATATATGAATATGGATTGCCCTCCCCTTTCTTTTTTTCCAAAGAGCATTTTGGGTTAGAATTCCATAAAATGTGTTTCAGAAAATGCTGCTCCAGAGAATAGCTGGAACATTTTTGTGACCCACATATTTAACTGAAATATGGACCTGGAAGAATGGTTTGCTAACCACAGGTATAAACTATTAAAGATACTGTATGTTCTTAAGATGTAACCGAGAAGCTTGGTCAAGCTTCCATTTAATTTGGCAAATGAAGTCATCACCAAGGTATTCACTACCCTCAAGCAAATGAAAAGGCTGAAAAGGAGATCCAGATGGTCGTGATACAATGTGGATTAGACTGGTTGGAAAGAACTCTAAGCCTTTCAATGATGACTCCAATGTAACCATAGAAGTCAGTCCTCCTGACTACCCCTGGCATTTACTTCTCAACACTTGACCTTCCCCACTAGACCTAAGAGAAAACTTAAAAGAATATAATTTTATACAATTTTGGGAGGGGGGCAATGTTTTTGCTGTAAACATCTACAAGTTATATAGACCAATACAAGCCACAGTCTTGGGCTCTAAAAGGCCATGAGTAATATTTGGGTTATTAGGGTGGCTTTTGCTGTGTATCTGATAGGAAGACTTCCCTGCCAAGACAAGCTGAGAGTAGTAAAAAATTTGAAGAACGACCACAAACTGGCAGTTCACTGGCTACATGTAGTTTTCAGATATTTCCTGCTTGGGCCACATGGTGTTTTTAAAATGAGGCAATTATACTACAATTGAGATTTATACTTTCTCTTGAAAATGTAAGAGATTTAGCAGTACAGGGCTACATTGCTGCATGAAAACTATGGGTGAGAGCTGAATAGCACTTGCCCAATTTAGATAGGCTGTATGCTTCCAGTTTTCCATATTCCCTCCCTCTTTTGTTTTGGGGAATGAGCTACTTAACTCAAATTTTGTTTTTTAACCTGCCTGGCCCTGTAGCACTTTATAATTGATGGCCACTGCACAAGAAGTATTCTTTAGAGCCATTTAGCACTGATCCTTTTTCTATCTATTCTGTTTAGGAATACAAAGAGACATAAAGTGAAGGAAATGTTTATTTAATTCATCAATATGCAGTGAGCCCCACCTGCTAGATTACAAGCTTGAAAAGGGCAGGGCTGTTGCCCTCTTGTTTTCTCTTATAGCTAGTGTTAAGCATAGTGCCTGCCATATAGTAGACACTCAGATGTTTGTTGAATGACAAAAGAAGGGAAAGATAAAAAGAAAGAAAAAAGAAGGACAACACAAGGATAGAATGAAGGAACAGGATAATGAGAGACAGAAAGAGAAAAGGAGAAGAAAGAAGGAAAAGAGAAAGAAGCGAGGAAAGGAATGGGAAGAAGGGAAGGGCAGAGAAAGAAAACAGGAACTCTGTGTTAGGGTATAATCTGGGCTGCATATTCAAATATACATAAATTTGTGTTCTCTATTCTTGAGTTCATGGTGATTTTTTTCTCTTTCATATAGCTACTGAGATAGAGATTTCCTGATATCAATTCACTTGCTACAATAATATGAAGATAGCCTGGCAAAAGAACTGTTTTTGCTGTTGAGAAAATATTATTAGCTGATATGGGAGTAGAGTCAGGGGAGGTCAGAATGAGGAGTGTTCTGAAAGTCAGGTGCAGTTGTGGTTCATTTTGGGTTTTTTTGTGTTCTTTTGCATTCTTATTAGCATTTGTGACTCCTTCTGAACTCCTGTTATTTTCACAAGGCTTAGAATTTTTAATAATAACATAATATGCAAATAATAAAAGATGTTGTTAAAGACTTCTTTTGGTCCCTTCCCTGGCTATCTAACATCTACCCATGTAACTGTCACTTCTGGGCAATTATGAGTTATCATACAAAAATGTTTAAACTCAAATTTATTGAAATATGTATTCAGGGACCTAGATTGGCCCATGGACTATGCCTACTTTTTCTCTAGAATGGGGTGGTGGTAGTGGTAATCAATTCTCAGCCCCATGTGCCTGGCTGTGGCTAAAGAATACAACTACAACAAGCCTCTCTGTAAACCACCTTGAACTTAAGGGAGCCTATAAATTAAAAGAAGTATCAACATAAAAGACTGTTCCATTCATGCTGTTTGACTAAGAAAAAATGTGTTGGTAGGAAAGCCAGAGGCAAGCATGATAGTCTCCTATTAACACAGACATTTGATTATCTCTCAGACCCCTGCATAACTACCTGTCTTGCTTCATATTCCAGAGTATGTTCTTCCTGATAATTGATAAAACAGGTGTTTGTAGTGGACCTTTTGGGAAGCAAAACTGTGGATGCTTCATTAAAGAGCCCACTGACTGGGGAATCTGGCTGCCTTTGTGGTCCTTTCTGGGTGTTGGAACCTACAGTTCCTTGACAAGCAGTATTCATTCTATGTGTGACAACTTAGACTGCCTTGCTGATAGAAGATGTAAGAGTAAAGATCTCAACAATAATCACAAAACCGCCTTAATGACATTAACAATAACAAAACTATAATAATAATTTTCTATCCTCTAAGTGTAGAATATGAAAACTAGGCCCTAGAATTAGGCCAGATTTGAATTTTATTTTATTTTTATTAATGTTTATTTATTTATTTTGAGAGAGACAGAGAGCACAAGCAAGGGGGGGCAGAGAGAGAAGGGGAGAGAGAATCCTAAGGAGGCTCCACACTGTCAGTGTAGAGCCTCACATTGGTGCTAGAGATGCCACAAACTTTGAGATCGTGACCTGAGGCAAGAGTCACAGGCTTAACTGACTGAGCCACCCAGGTGCCCCTAGGCCAGATTTGAATTTTAAATTCTTCATTTACTAGCTTTTGATATACAACCTCTCTTAGCACTGTTTACCTCATATTTGAAATGGGAGTCCTTTTTTTTTTAATCCATATTCAAGGTAATTGAGTTTTTGTTTTTTTGTTTTTGAAATATAGTTGATATCCAATACTACATTTGTTTCAGGTGTACAGCACATAGCGATTCAACATCATATGTGTTACAAAGTGATCACCACAATAAATCTTCCTACTGTCTGTCACCATACAAAATTGGTACAATGTTACTAACTGTATTCCCTGTGCTGTACATTGCATTGCCATGTCTTAGTTATTCTATTCTGTCCCTTCTGGCAACCACCTGATTGTTCCCTGTCTCTGTGAGTCTGTTTGTTTTATTTGTTTCCTTTGTTTTTTAGATTTCACATTTAAGTGAAATCATGTGGTATTTGTCTTTCTCCAACTTATTTCACATAGCATAATACCCCCTAGGTCCAACCATGTTGTTGAAAATGGCAAGATTTTATTCTTTTTATGGCTGAGTAATATTCCATTGTATGTATAAATACTATATCTGTATCCATTCATCTATCGATGGGCATTTAGGTTGCTTCCATATTGTGACTACTGCAAATAATGCTGAAATAAAGGTAGGGGTGCATATATCTTTTCAGTTAGTGTTTTCGTTTTCATTTTTTACTGGATCATATGGTAATTCTATTTTTTATTTATTTTTAATGTTTATTTTTGAGAGACAGACAGTGTGTGCAGAGAGAGAGAGAGAGAGAGAGGGGGGGGGGGGACACAGAATCTGAAACAGGCTCCAGGCTCTGAGTTGTCAGCACAGAGCCTGATGCGGGGCTTGAACTCATGAACTGCGAGATCATGGCCTGAGCTGAAGTCGGACACCCAACCGACTGAGCTACCCAGGTGCCCCATGGTAATTCTATTTTTAATTTTTTGAGTAACCCCCATACTGTTATCCACAGTGGCCTCACCAGGTTGCACTCCCACCAACAGTGCACGATGGCTTCTTTTTCTCCACATCCTTGCCAACACCTGTTATTCCTTCTGTTTTTGATATTTGCCATTCTGAGAGGTCTAAGGTGATACCTCACTACAGTTTTCATTTGCATTTCCCTGATGATTGGTGATTTTGAGCATCTTTTCATGTGTCTATTGGCCATCTGTATGTCTTCATTGGAAAAATGTCTGTTCATGGTTTCTGCCCATTTTTAATTGGATTATTATTATTATTTTGGTGTTGAGTTGTGTAAGTTCTTTATATATTTTGGATACTAGCTCTTTATTGCATGTGTCATTTGCAGATATCTTCTCCCATTCAGTAAGTTGGCTTTAGTGTTGTTTATTTTTTCCTTTGCTGTGCAAAGACTTTTAATTTGATATAGTCCCAGTAGTTTACTTTTGCTTTTGTTTTCCTTGCCTGAAGAGACACATATCTAGAAAAATGTTGCTGCATCTGATGTCAGAGAAATCATTTCCTGTGCTCTCTTCTAGGTTTTTTTTTTTTTTATGGTTTCTATTTTCACATTTAGGTCTTTAATCCATTTTGAATTTATTTTTATGTATGAAAAAGTGATCCGGTTTCATTCTTTTGTGTATAGCTGTCCAGTTTTCCTAACACCATTTGTTGGAGAGACTGTTTTTCCCATTGCATATTCTTGCCTCCTTTGTTTAAGACAAATTGAACATACACTTGTGGGTTTATATCTGGGTTCTCTATTTGGTTCTATTGATATATATGTCTATTTTTGTTCCAGTACACCATACTATTTTGATTACTACAGCTTTGTAGTATACCCTGAAATCTGGAATTGTGTTGCCTCCAGTTCTTTTATTCTTTTTCAAGATTTCTTTGCATATTCAGGGTCTTTTGTGGTTCCATACAAATTATTGGATTATTTGTTTTAGTTATGTGAAAAATGCTGTTGGTATTTTTACACGGATTGAATTAAATCTGTACGTTGCTTTCGGCAGTGTTGGCATTTTAATAATATTTGTTCTCCCAATGCATGGGTATGGAATACATTTTCATTTGGTTGCATCATCTTCAGTTTATTTTAAGGTGTGTTTTACAGTTTTCAGAGTACAAGTCCTTCATCTCCTTGGTTAATTTATTCCAAGGTATTTTATTATTTTTAGTGCAATTATAAATGCAGTTTCTCTTAATTTCTCATTCTGCTACCTTATTATTAGGGTAGAGGAATGCAATAAATTTCTGTATATTGATTTTTTATCTTGCAACCTTACTGAATTCATTTATCAGTTCTAGTAGTTTTTTGGCAGAGCCTTTAGAGTTTTCTATATACAGTATCATGTTATCTTCAAATATTGAAAGTTTTACTCCTTTCTTCCCAATTTGGGTGCCTTTTATTTCTATTTTTTTGTCTGATTGCTATGGCTAAGACTTCCAGTATTATGTTGAATAAAAGCAGCGAGAGTGGACATCCTTGTCTTGTTCCTGATCTTAAGGGAAAAGCTCTCAGGATTTCACCATTAAGTATAAGGTTAGCTGTAGGTTTTTCTTATAAGGCCTTGATTATGTTGAGGTACTTTGTTGAGGTTTTTTTTTTTTTTTTTTTTTTTTATCATGCATTGACGTACTTTGTCAAATGCTTTTTCTGCATCTATTGAAATGATGATATGGTTTTAATCCATTCTTTTGTTGGTGTGATGCATTATATTGATTGAATTGTGACTATTGAACCACCTTTGCATTCAAGGAATAAATCCCACTTGATGATGGTGAGTGATTTTTTAAAACGTATTGTTAGATTTAGTTTGCTAATATTTAGGGTTTTTGCATCTGTAGTCATTAGAGATAATGGACGGTACATTTTTTTGGTAGTGTCTTTATCACTATTTTTATCACTATTATCATTGCTGGTAATTGGTCTGTTCAAATTTTCTCTTTTTTTCCTGATTCAGTTTTGGTAGGTTACATGTTTCTAGGAATTTATTCATTTCTTCAGGTTTTCCAAGTTGTTGGCATATAATTTCTCATAATATTCTCTTACAATCCTTTGTATTTCTGTGGTGTCAGTTGTTGTTTCTCCTCATTATTTTCTGATTTTGTTTATTTGAGTCATCTCTCTCTCTGTCTCTCTGAATCTGGCTAAGGGTTTATCAATTTTGTTGATCATTTCAAAGAATCAGTTACTGGTTTCATTGATCTGTTCTATGGTTTAGTTTCTATTTCATTTACTTCTGCTGTAATCTTTATTATTTCTGTTATTTCCTTCCTTTTACTTGTTTGGAGTTTTGCTTGTTCTTTTTCTAGTTCCTTGGTGTGACTTTAGGTTGTGTATTTGAAATTTTTTCTTACTTTCTTTTTTAATTTTTTTTAACGTTTATTTATTTATTTATTTTATTTATTTATTTTTTAGGGGAAAGAGATGTTATTTATTTATTTATTTATTTTTATTTATTTATTTATTTATTTATTTTTATTTTTTTTGGAGGATTTTTTTTTTAATATATGAAATTTACTGTCAAATTGGTTTCCATACACACCCAGTGCTCATCCCAAAAGGTGCCCTCCTCAATACCCATCACCCACCCTGCCCTCCCTCCCACCCCCCATCAACCCTCAGTTTGTTCTCAGTTTTTAACAGTCTCTTATGCTTTGGCTCTCTCGCACTCTAACCTCTTTTTTTTTTTTTTTCCTTCCCCTCCCCCATGGGTTTCTGTTACGTTTCTCAGGATCCACATAAGAGTGAAACCACATGGTATCTGTCTTTCTCTGTATGGCTTATTTCACTTAGCATCACACTCTCCAGTTCCATCCACATTGCTACAAAGGGCCATATTTCATTTTTTCTCATTGCCACGTAGTATTCCATTGTGTATATAAACCACAATTTCTTTATCCATTCATCAGTTGATGGACATTTAGGCTCTTTCCATAATTTGGCTATTGTTGAGAGTGCTGCTATAAACATTGGGGTACAAGTGCCCCTATGCATCAGTACTCCTGTATCCCTTGGATAAATTCCTAGCAGTGCTATTGCTGGGTCATAGGGTAGGTCTATTTTTAATTTTCTGAGGAACCTCCACACAGCTTTCCAGAGCGGCTGCACCAATTTGCATTCCCACCAACAGTGCAAGAGGGTTCCCGTTTCTCCACATCCTCTCCAGCATCTATAGTCTCCTGATTTGTTCATTTTGGCCACTCTGACTGGCGTGAGGTGATATCTGAGTGTGGTTTTGATTTGTATTTCCCTGATAAGGAGCGACGTTGAACATCTTTTCATGTGCCTGTTGGCCATCCGGATGTCTTCTTTAGAGAAGTGTCTATTCATGTTTTCTGCCCATTTCTTCACTGGGTTATTTGTTTTTCGGGTGTGAAGTTTGATGAGCTCTTTATAGATTTTGGATACTAGCCCTTTGTCCGATGTGTCATTTGCAAATATATTTTCCCATTCCGTTGGTTGCCTTTTAGTTTTGTTGGTTGTTTCCTTTGCTGTGCAGAAGCTTTTTATCTTCATAAGGTCCCAGTAATTCACTTTTGCTTTTAATTCCCTTGCCTTTGGGGATGTGCCGAGTAAGAGACTGCTACGGCTGAGGTCAGAGAGGTCTTTTCCTGCTTTCTCCTCTAAGGTTTTGATGGTTTCCTGTCTCACATTCAGGTCCTTTATCCATTTTGAGTTTATTTTTGTGAATGGTGTGAGAAAGTGGTCTAGTTTCAACCTTTTGCCTGTTGCTGTCCAGTTCTCCCAGCACCATTTGTTAAAGAGACAGTCTTTTTTCCATTTGATGTTCTTTCCTGCTTTGTCAAAGATTAGTTGGCCATACGTTTGTGGGTCTAGTTCTGGGGTTTCTATTCTATTCCATTGCTCTATGTGTTTGTTTTTATGCCAATACCATGCTGTCTTGATGATGACAGCTTTGTAGTAGAGGCTAAAGTCTGGGATTGTGATGCCTCCTGCTTTGGTCTTCTTTTTCAAAATTACTTTGGCTATTCGGGGCCTTTTGTGGTTCCATATGAATTTTAGGATTGCTTGTTCTAGTTTCGAGAAGAATGCTGGTGCAATTTTGATTGGGATTGCATTGAATGTGTAGATAGCTTTGGGTAGTATTGACATTTTGACAATATTTATTCTTCCAATCCATGAGCAGGGAATGTCTTTCCATTTCTTTATATCTTCTTCAATTACCTGCATAAGCTTTCTATAGTTTTCAGCATACAGATCTTTTACATCTTTGGTTAGATTTATTCCTAGGTATTTTATGCTTCTTGGTGCAATTGTGAATGGGATCAGTTTCTTTATTTGTCTTTCTGTTGCTTCGTTGTTAGTGAATAAGAATGCAACTGATTTTTGTACATTGATTTTGTATCCTGCAACTTTGCTGAATTCATGTATCAGTTCTAGCAGACTTTTGGTGGAGTCTATCGGATTCTCCATGTATAATATCATGTCATCTGCAAAAAGTGAAAGCCTGACTTCATCTTTGCCAATTTGGATGCCTTTGATTTCCTTTTGTTGTCTGATTGCTGATGCTAGAACTTCCAGCACTATGTTAAACAACAGCGGTGAGAGTGGGCATCCCTGTCGTGTTCCTGATCTCAGGGAAAAAGCTCTCAGTTTTTCCCCGTTGAGGATGATGTTAGCTGTGGGATTTTCATAAATAGCTTTTATGATCTTTAAGTATGTTCCTTCTATCCCGACTTTCTCAAGGGTTTTTATTAAGAAAGGGTGCTGGATTTTGTCAAAGGCCTTTTCTGCATCGATTGACAGGATCATATGGTTCTTCTCTTTTTTTTTGTTAATGTGATGTATCATGTTGATCGATTTGTGAATGTTGAACAAGCCCTGCATCCCAGGAATGAATCCCACTTGATCATGGTGAATAATTCTTTTTATATGTTGTTGAATTCGATTTGCTAGTATCTTATTGAGAATTTTTGCATCCATATTCATCAGAGATATTGGCCTGTAGTTCTCTTTTTTTACTGGGTCTCTGTCTGGTTTAGGAATCAAAGTAATACTGGCTTCATAGAATGAGTCTGGAAGTTTTCCTTCCCTCTCTATTTCTTGGAATAGCTTGAGAAGGATAGGTATTATCTCTGCTTTAAACGTCTGGTAGAACTCCCCTGGGAAGCCATCTGGTCCTGGACTCTTATTTGTTGAGAGATTTTTGATAACTGATTCAATTTCTTCGCTGGTTATGGGTCTGTTCAAGCTTTCTATTTCCTCCTGATTGAGTTTTGGAAGAGTGTGGGTGTTTAGGAATTTGTCCATTTCTTCCAGGTTGTCCAATTTGTTGGCATATAATTTTTCATAGTATTCCCTGATAATTGTTTGTATCTCTGAGGGATTGGTTGTAATAATTCCATTTTCATTCATGATTTTATCTATTTGGGTCATCTCCCTTTTCTTTTTGAGAAGCCTGGCTAGAGGTTTGTCAATTTTGTTTATTTTTTCAAAAAACCAACTCTTGGTTTCGTTGATCTGCTCTACAGTTTTTTTAGATTCTATATTGTTTATTTCTGCTCTGATCTTTATGATTTCTCTTTTTCTGCTGGGTTTAGGCTGCCTTTGCTGTTCTGCTTCTATTTCCTTTAGGTGTGCTGTTAGATTTTGTATTTGGGATTTTTCTTGTTTCTTGAGATAGGCCTGGATTGCAATGTATTTTCCTCTCAGGACTGCCTTTGCTGCGTCCCAAAGCGTTTGGATTGTTGTGTTTTCATTTTCGTTTGTTTCCATATATTTTTTAATTTCTTCTCTAATTGCCTGGTTGACCCACTCATTCGTTAGTAGGGTGTTCTTCAACCTCCATGCTTTTGGAGGTTTTCCAGACTTTTCCTGTGGTTGATTTCAAGCTTCATAGCATTGTGGTCTGAAAGTATGCATGGTATAATTTCAATTCTTGTAAACTTATGAAGGGCTGTTTTGTGACCCAGTATATGATCTATCTTGGAGAATGTTCCATGTGCACTCGAGAAGAAAGTATATTCTGTTGCTTTGGGATGCAGAGTTCTAAATATATCTGTCAAGTCCACCTGATCCAATGTATCATTCAGGGCCCTGGTTTCTTTATTGACTGTGTGTCTAGATGATCTATCCATTTCTGTAAGTGGGGTGTTAAAGTCCCCTGCAATGACCACATTCTTATCAATAAGGTTGCTTATGTTTATGAGTAATTGTTTTATATATCTGGGGGCTCTGGTATTTGGCGCATAGTCATTTATAATTGTTAGCTCTTCCTGATGGATAGACCCTGTGATTATTATATAATGCCCTTCTTCATCTCTTGTTACACCCTTTAATTTAAAGTCTAGTTTGTCTGATATAAGTATGGCTACTCCAGCTTTCTTTTGGCTTCCAGTAGCATGATAAATAGTTCTCCATCCCCTCACTCTCAATCTAAAGGTGTCCTCAGATCTCAAATGAGTCTCTTGTAGACAGCAAATAGATGGGTCTTGTTTTTTTATCCATTCTGATAGCCTATGTCTTTTGGTTGGCACATTTAATCCATTTACATTCAGTGTTATTATAGAAAGATACGGGTTTAGAGTCATTGTGATGTCTGTATGTTTTATGCTTGTAGTGATGTCTCTGGTACTTTGTCTCACAGGATCCCCCTTAGGATCTCTTGTAGGGCTGGTTTCGTGGTGACAAATTCCTTCAGTTTTTGTTTGTTTGGGAAGACCTTTATCTCTCCTTCTATTCTAAATGACAGACTTGCTGGATAAAGGATTCTCGGCTGCATATTTTTTCTGTTTAGCACACTGAAGATATCGTGCCAAGCCTTTCTGGCCTGCCAAGTTTCAAAAGAGAGATCAGTCACGAGTCTTATAGGTCTCCCTTTATATGTGAGGGCACGTTTATCCCTTGCTGCTTTCAGAATTTTCTCTTTATCCTTGTATTTTGCCAGTTTCACTATGATATGTCGTGCAGAAGATCGATTCAAGTTACGTCTGAAGGGAGTTCTCTGTGCCTCTTGGATTTCAATGCCTTTTTCCTTCCCCAGTTCAGGGAAGTTCTCAGCTATAATTTCTTCAAGTACCCCTTCAGCACCTTTCCCTCTCTCTTCCTCCTCTGGGATACCAATTATGCGTATATTATTTCTTTCTAGTGTATCACTTAGTTCTCTAATTTTCCCCTCATACTCCTGGATTTTTTTATCTCTCTTTCTTTCAGCTTCCTCTTTCTCCATAACTTTATCTTCTAGTTCACCTATTCTCTCCTCTGCCTCTTCAATCCGAGCCGTCGTGGTTTCCATTTTGTTTTGCATTTCGTTTAAAGCGTTTTTCAGCTCTTCGTGACTGTTCCTTAGTCCCTTGATCTCTGTGGCAAGAGATTCTCTGCTGTCCTGTATACTGTTTTCAAGCCCAGCAATTAATTTTATGACTATTATTCTAAATTCACTTTCTGTTATATTATTTAAATCCTTTTTTATCAGTTCATTAGCTGTTGTTATTTCCTGGAGATTCTTCTGAGGGGAATTCTTCCGTTTGGTCATTTTGGATAGTCCCTGGAGTGGTGAGGACCCGCAGGGCACTTCCCCCGTGCTGTGGTGTATAACTGGAGTAGGTGGGCGGGGCCGCAGTCCGACCTGATGTCTGCCCCCAGCCCACCGCTGGGGCCACAGTCAGACTGGTGTGTGCCTTCTCTTCCCCTCTCCTAGGGGCGGGATTCACTGTGGGGTGGCGTGGCCCGTCTGGGGTACTTGCACACTGCCAGGCTTGTGGTGCTGGGGATCTGGCGTATTAGCTGGGGTGGGTAGGCAAGGTGCACGGGGGCAGGAGGGGCAGGCTTAGCTCGCTTCTCCTTAGGTGATCCACTTCAGGAGGGGCCCTGTGGCAGCGGGAGGGAGTCAGATCTGCTGCCGGAGGTTTGGCTTCACAGAAGCACAGAGTTGGGTGTTTGCGCGGAGGGAGCAAGTTCCCTGGCAGGAACTGGTTCTCTTTGGGATTTTGGCTGGGGGATGGGCGGGGGAGATGGCGCTGGCAAGCGCCTTTGTTCCCCGCCAAGCTGAGCTCTGCCGCCGTCGGGGGGCTCAGCAGCTCTCCCTCCCTTTGTCCTCCAGCCTTCCCGCTTTCTGAGCAGAGCTGTTAACTTATGACCTCCTAGACGCTAAGTCGCGCTTGCTGTCGGAACACAGTCCGTCCGGCCCCTCCGCTTTTGCCAGCCAGACTCGGGGGATCTGCTTGGCTGGCGAGCCGCCCCTCTGCCCCAGCTCCCTCCCGCCAGTCCGTGGAGCGCGCACGGCCTCACAGCCCTTCCTACCCTCTTCCGTGGGCCTCTCTGGAGACTCTGTTCTGCTAATCCTCTGGCGGTTTTCTGGGTTCTTTAGGCAGGTGTAGGTGGAATCTAAGTGATCAGCAGGATGCGCGGTGAGCCCAGCGTCCTCCTATGCCGCCATCTTCCGAGGCACTCCTAACGTTTATTTATTTTTGAGACAGGGAGAGACAGCATGAACGGGGGAGGGTCAGAGAGAGAGGGAGACACAGAATCTGAAACAGGCTCCAGGCTCTGAGCTGTCAGCACAGAGCCTGACGCAGGGCTCAAACTCACGGACCGCGAGATCATTACCTGAGCCGAAGTTGGATGCCCAACCGACTGAGCCACCCAGGTGCCCCTTTTTCTTACTTTTTGATGTAGGCCTATATTGCCATAAACTTCCCTCTTAGAACAGCTTTTGCTATAACCCAAGGATTTTGGACTGCTGTATTTTTTTTTTTTTAATTTCCTCTTTGATTTATTGGTTGACCCATTCATTTTTCAGTTGCCTTTTATTTAGCCTCCATGTATTTGTGTTCTTTCCAGACTTTGTCTTATAGTCGATTTCTAGTTTCATAGTGTTATGGTTAGAAAAGATGCATAGTATGACTTCATTCTGTTTGAATTTGCTAAGACTTGTTTTGTGGCCTGACATGTGATCTATTCTATAGAATGTTTCATATGCACTTGAAAAGAATGTGTATTCTGCTGTTTCAGGATGGAATGTTCTGAATATATGTTAGATACATCTGGTCCAATGTGTCATTCAAAGCCACTGTTTCCTTATTGTTTTTCTGTTTTGATGATCTATCCACTGATGTAAGTAGGGTGTTAAAGTCTCCTACTATTATTTTCTTACTATCAGTTACTTCATGTTTGTTATTAGCTGCTCTCTGTATATGAGTGCTTCTGTATTAAGCACATATTTACAACTGTTATATATTGTTGTTAGATTGTTCCCTTTATGATTATGTAGTGACCTTTGTCTTTCGTTACAGTCTTTGTCTAAAAGTCTATTTTGTGTGATACAACTTTTGCTTCCTCCACATTCTACTTACTTTTATTTGCATAATAAGTGCTTTTTCATCCCTTCAATTTCAATCTGCATGTGCCTTAGGTCTGAAATGAGTCTCCTGTAGGCAATACATAGATGGGTCTTGCTTTTTTATCCATTCTATATCACACTGTATCTTTTGATTGAGCATTTAGTCCATTTGCATTCAAAGTAACTTGATAGATATGTACTTACTGCCATTTCGTTACTTGTTTCATGATTGTTTTTATAGTTTTTCTATGTTCCTTTCTTCTCTTGCTCTCTTCCCTCATGATTTGCTAGCTTTCTTTAGTGATATACTTGGATTTCTTTCCCTTTAATTTTTGCGTATCTATTACTAGTTTTTGATGTCCGGTTACCATTAGGTTTGTATATAACATATTATGCATATAGCAGTCTATGCTAAGTTGATAACTACTTAAGTTTGAACCCATTCTAAAAGCACTAAATTTTAACTCACCACCCCGCCCTACATTTTAGATAGTATCATATTTTACATGCTTTTTTGTGTGTGAATTCCTTCACTGGTTTTTGTAGACATACTTAATTTTTACTGTTTTTATCCTTGCTACTTTTCCTACTGTTACTTTGGTCTCTCCATTCCATTCAGAGTTCCCTTTAACATTTGTAAGGCTGGTTTAGTGGTGATGAATTCCTTTAACTTTTGTTTGTCTGGAAAACTTTTATCTCTCCTTCTATTCTGGATGATAGCTTTGCTAGATAGAGTATTCTTTGTTGCAGGTTTTTTTCTTTTAGCATTTTGAATATATCATGCCACTC
This sequence comes from Neofelis nebulosa, assembly GCF_028018385.1. Lineage (NCBI taxonomy): Eukaryota > Metazoa > Chordata > Mammalia > Carnivora > Felidae > Neofelis > Neofelis nebulosa. The sequence continues at coordinate 84,557,355 of NC_080791.1, read as the reverse complement.
CCTTCTGGCCTTCAAAGTTTATGCTAAAATATCAACTGATAGCCTTATGGAGTTTAACTTGTCTGTAACTGTTTTCTTTTGCTGTGTAAAAAATTCTGTATAATTACTTTTTTAAAAAATTGCTTTAATTTTATTTTTGAGCCAGAGAGAGAGAGAGACAAAGCATGAGCACAGGAGGGGCAGAGAAGCAGAGAGAGAGGAAGACACAGGATCTGAAGCAGGCTCCAGGCTCTGAGCTGTCAGCACAGAGACTGACACGGGGCTTGAACTTACAAACTGTGATATCATGACCTGAGCTCAAGTCGGATGCTCAACTGACTGAGCCACCCCAGGTGCCCCTCTATGACTACTTTTTTTAAGTTGATTTATTTATTTTAATAGAGAGAGAGAGAGCACATGAGCAGGGATGGGGGAGAGAGAGAGGGAAAGAGAGAATTCCAAGCAACCTCTGCACTGTCAGCACAGAGCCCAATGCGGGGCTCAAACTCAAAAACTGTGAGATCATATCCTGCACCCAAATCACAAGCTGGAAGCTCAACCAACTGAGCCACCTAGATGCCCTATGACTACTTTTTGCCACGTTAATTATTATGTGTCTTGATGTAGACCTCCTGGGGTTGATTTTATGGGGGCTTTCTGTGCCTCCTGGATCTGGATTTCTGTTTCCTTCCCAGATTTGGGAAGTTTTTAGCTATTATTTCTTCAAATAAATGTTCTACTCCCTTTTCTTTCTCTTCTTCTTCTGGGATCCCTATAATGTGAATATATTACACTTGATGGTGTTGCTGAGTTCCCTTAATCTATTTTTATTTTTTATTATTCTTTTTTCTCTCTCCTGTTCAGCTTGGTAAGTTTCCATTACTCTATCCTTCAGGTCACTGATATATTCTTCTGCTTCCTGTAGTCTACTATTTATTCCATTTAATTTATTTTTATTTCAGTTATTGAGTTCTTCATCTCTGATAGGTTCTTAATTAATGTTGTCCACCTCTTTGTTGAGGGTCTCACTGAAGTCTGTCCCTCTTTTTTCAAGTCCAGTGAGTATCTTTATGACCATTACTTTAAATTCTCTATGAGTCATACTACTTATCTCCTTTTAATTTAGCTCTCTTGCTGTGATATTGTACTGTTCTTTCATCTGGGATATATTCCTTTGTCTCCTCATCTTATCTGACTCTCTGTATCTGTTTCCATGTGTTAGAAAAGTCAGCTGTATCTCTTGCTCTTGAAAGTAGTGGCTGTATGAAGAAGAGGTCCTGTAGTACCCTGCAGCACCCTGTCTCCTGTTCACTAGAACCTGGTGCTTCAGGGGTGTCTCCTCTTGTGCCCTACTGTTGTGGCTGAGCTGCTTTTGCTCTCTGTCCAGTTGTCTGCAATGGTTCTCTTTGCCTGCTGTGAGCAGGGTTGGGTCCCTGAGTTGTTGGCAGGCCAGGCTGGAGCTGCATTTGCCAGAGATGCAATAGCACCAAACTGCAGGGCACTGTCCCTGTGTTGTCCTCTGAGAATCTTTCGTTGTTGGGCAGGGTGTGCAGTCAGACCAGATGTCTGCCCCCAGCCCACTGCTGGGGCTGCAATTGAATTGGTGTGTGTGGTTACCTTCCGTCTCCCCAGGGAGTGAGTCACTTTGGAGCAGCAATGGCCCCTGTCAGAGCTGCTTACACATTGCCAGGCTTGTGGCACCAGTTTGGATGGACACCTGCTAAGGGTATGTTGGAGGTCAGGGGGCTACAGACGAGATCAGGGGTGGGATGCATGATGGCAGCAATGTCTATGTAGGTTCACTGCAAGAAAGGACCTGCAGCTACCTGGAAAAACTCCTGTTGAGGCCTGCTGGGTTGGAGGTGGTGGAAACAGAGAAGCTTGCAGGGGCAGGGTACACTGTTGGCAAACTAGGTGGAGAGTGTTAGTGCTATGCTGGTTCCCACAGGTGTCTGTGTATTTAGGCTGAGGAACAGGGTAGGGAAATGGTGCCTGCTAGCACTTTTGCTTTCAGAGAATTCTCCCAAAGATCCCTCCCCTCAAGCACACACTATGAGATTAATAAATAAATCTCCTTTCCATATACCTCAAGTGTTTTTCAAACTGCTGCTTTTGTGCTGTATCTCAATAGGGTTATTTGTTGTGTTATCTCTTTAAGGGTCAGGACTCAGTTTCCTATTGCCTTCCAGCTCTTCCAGAACTGAGCCTGCTGATTTTTAAGGTTCCAGGTGCTAAGCCCCACTGATTGTAAGAGCTCATGAAGCCAGGCTCCTCTGGGTTTTGAAGCCAAATGTTAGGGGATTCATCTTCCTGGTGTGGGTCTCCCAGGCCTGGAGTGTGGGATCTGCTCCTCTCTGTCTGCACCTGAGACATCCCTTCCTCCTCTAGATAGTATTGCAGATCTGTTTGGCTCCCCAGCTTGCCTCTGTCCTTCCTAACCCCCTCAATGTGGCCTCTTCTCTACATTTAGCTGTGGAGAGTGTTCTGCTAGGCGCTGGGTTGTTTTCTGGGTTATTTATACTGATGTGGGTGTTATCTAGTTGTATCTGTGGGATGAGATGAGCCCAGGATCCTCCTACTCTGCCATCTACCTAGGAAGTCTGTCTTCTGTCTTCATTCCTACCCAGGAAGTCTGTCTTCTGTCTTCATTCCTTCTTAAAAATCTGAGATTCCAACTGGTATTTCCTTTTCACCTGAAGAACTTTTTTTTAACATTCCTTATACCGCTAATTCTATTAGTTATTAATTGTTTGAAGATGGTAGGTCTGGGTTTTTTTTTGTTTTTTTTTTTTTGACGCTTTAAAGGTGTTACTCCACTCTCTTCAGGCCTTAATGTTTGTTTGTTTGTTTTTAAATTAGAACTTGAATTGTAAATTGAACTTTAATCGTTCCCCTGAATATGATGTGATCTTTTTTGTCTTACTGCTGTAAATATTTTCTCTTTACCTTTTTTTTCCAGCATTTGTGCTTCTCCAAACTTCCTCTTGTTCTTCAAGTCAGATGGAGTGAGGGTTTTGACTCCTCTATATAATCTCCTCTACAGAATACATTCTACCGACCCTTTATTCTCTTTTGTTGTTGTTACTTTGTTGAAAGTTTATAGTCATTGCCTACAGGAAGACCAGTCTGATAGGAGCTTTATTAACTGAGTCAGGAGTAGAAGTTTCCCCTGTATATTTTCATTCCCAGTAAGTCGTAATAGTGACTGAATCAGTAATATACCTTGCTTCTGGTATAGGGCAGATGGACTTTAAAATATAAGAACTATTGAGCTACAAATTAGGCTTTGTTTAGTTCATAGCAAGTCAATGGTCTTGAAAGATCGGTGTTATTAAGAGAATAATGAATTTACAAAATTCCAAAAGCTTCCCTTTACATATCAAGAACTAAGCTGGAGGTCAGAGCACAGAATTTTCCAAAAAGCCATAATGTAGAGGTGCAGTATGATGACAACAGCTTTCCTGACTGTGAAAAGAAAATAAAATAAAAGAAGACAGGAATAGAAAAAAAAAACAGAGGAGATTAGATTAAGTTCCTATACAACCTGAGACTCTGAGAATGGTAATAGAATTTCTATGGCTACTTCCTCTGCCTATCTTTGCCCTAAGGAAACCAAAGACAGGTGGAGGGAGGATCTATGTTTATGCAGGTTGGTGCTCTGCATCCCAGCCATATGCAGAATAGTACCAGAACTGTAAGTCAGCCTTAGAGGAGGATGGTGTTGAAATATGAGCCTGAGATGATGTTCCCAGTTGTCCCTCGCCTGGGCATGGCACTTGGGAAATGCAGAAAATACTTTGTGCCTAATCAAGAGGCATGGGGTTGCTTTAGAGGATAGATGGTCTGAATACATTTGGGGTTAAGAAAAGAAGGCTGTAAGAGTATAGGGAATTCATGACCGGAGGCAATGGTAAAATTCATGTTTATCAGCTGTGGATCTGCACAATGCTGAAGACTTGGTATAGGCCAGTCACACCTTATCAGGTGTCAGTGAAGAATGTCCAGAGCTAAAAACAAAACCCAAAGAGGTTTTTTTTTTTTTTTTAAGTGGAAAAGAATTTAAAAATGGCAACGTCATGTGATTATATGCTACCCTGTACTGACTTTTATTTTCATCAGTCTCCTACAAAGATCAGGCTAGATATATTAAGGACTCAGTATCTACTTGTCAGTTTGACTTGCAGACATATGAACTGGAAAGCTCTGTACCCTCTTCCTGCTTCTCTCACACCTTTGACCTAACAATTGCATTGCTCAAATATATCATGCAGTTTCACTCATCCAAAAATATAAAGATATATCTTTTTTTCTATTCTTTAAAAATTTTATTTAAATCCAAGTTGGTTAACATATAGTGTAATGGTTTCAGGAGTAGAATTTAGTGATCCATCACTTATATATAACACCCAATGCTCACCCCGGCAAATGCCCTCCTTAATGCCCATCACCCATTTAGCCCATCCCCCCACCCAGTACCCCTCCAGCAGCCCTCAGTTTGTTTTCTGTCTTTAAGAGTCTCTTATGGTTTGCCTCCCTGTCTACTTTTATTTTATATTTCCTTTACTTCCTCCATGTTCATCTGTTTTGTTTCTTAAATTCCACATATGAGTGAAATCATATGATATTTATCGTAAAGGATGTTTTTTTTTTCAACGTTTTTTTTTTTTTATTTTTATTTATTTATTTTTTTTTTTATTTTTGGGACAGAGAGAGACAGAGCATGAACGGGGGAGGGGCAGAGAGAGAGGGAGACACAGAATCGGAAACAGGCTCCAGGCTCCGAGCCATCAGCCCAGAGCCTGACGCGGGGCTCGAACTCACGGACCGCGAGATCGTGACCTGGCTGAAGTCAGACGCTTAACCGACTGCGCCACCCAGGCGCCCCGTAAAGGATGTTTTTTGAAGCATGGTTTGTAATTGCTACTTGCTGCCATTTCTGGAAAAAAAAGTCAATCAAGGTCTGGGTACATAAATTTTGATCTGTCCATAATATTCATGATATGTGACCACTTAAAAGTGAGGCATATTTGTAAGTGTTGGTATAAAAAGATCTCCAAAGTATATTATATGGAAGAAACAAGGGTTTTATTTATGTTTATATTTTAAAATAGTTATATACCTAAAATTACATAGAGTGTGTCTGAGAATAAAGGTAGGGGAAGACTTACTTTCATCTTAAATTTTTCTATACTTTTATGTTTCTTTTTTAACTGTATATACATTGATTTTACAATGAAAAGGTAAAATTCATGCCTCTTTCTCAGTATTCTAATGGGAAGAAACATAAATGTGAAAAAATTGAGTCTTCAATATAGCTTTTTTTTATAGTGTATCCCTCTCATTTTTACTAAATTTTACCTATAAAATTGTTATTGTAGAGCCAGTGGAGAAAACTAGACAGTTAAAAAAATGATAAAGTACTTAATTCCTACTTTTACATGGATGCCATCGTATATTCCGTATCTAGAGTTTTGTGTTTCAACAGCATGGGTGAGGGATGCTTTCAGCAAAGACAGCAGATAGAATTTATTTTTCATTTATTTTTAAGTATGAAGGCCTACAACATTCTCTTTTAAAGAAGTCCATAGCAAAGAGATGACAAAATGATTTGGTGAAGGTGATCATCCTGAGAAGATAAATAGACTCTAAAATTGTTTTGTTTTGTCCTGAAAAATCAATTCCATTTCCTACAGGCTTCATGGGAGGAAAATCACCTTTACTGAGGAAAATGTTGTTTTTGCTTCTGAGAGGAACAAACCAGCATCAGAGGAGGGAAGACTTTTTAAAGTGGTGATACATCCCTCTAAGTAAGAATGAGCCTTTATAGAGAAATAGGGGACACATACTTATCTTTTTCAGCATTGGATTAAAACCATGTCATGCTTAGGGCACCTGGGTGGCTCAGTCAGTTAAGTGTCCAACTTTGGCTCAGGTCATGATCTCTTGGTTTGTGAGTTTGAGCCCCATGTCAGGCTCTGTGCTGACATCTTGGAGCCTGGAGCCTGCTTTGGATTCTGTGTCTCTCTTTCTCTTTACCCTTCCCCTGCTCATGCTCTGTCTCTTTTTGTCTCTCAAAAATAAATAAATATTAAAAAAAAAAACCGTGTCATCTTTTATTGTTCTCCCAGCTCCAGGGCAGCACTAGCTTAGATATACAGGATAGAGCAGCAGAAAACTATTGCTAACTGTGAGGATAACAGACTAATATCCTGATGAATAAAAACAAAAAACCTTGAAGGTGAGACCATAGGAGAGAAATGTGCAGAAAAAGTATGAGTTGAGCAGATTATCTTGAGCAGAGAGTCACTATAGCATGCTGTAGCTTTCTTCTCCATGTTAGGTGACCCGTGGGAGGAACAATAACTATAGATTTTCTGTAAGGACCAGACAGAAGCATGAACAATCTTCCGGCAACTTGTGGGAAAAGACTAGCCAGAGATATCTGACTTGTGATGAATAAAGGAACCAGTTGTTGCTTCCTTGGGGAGAAATATCAGAAAAGGAAGTTAGGGGGAAGGGATTAAGAGGACTTTGAAGATCTAAAACCCTCCTTCAAGTGATCCAGGAAAAAAGAATGAGCTGTTTGAGCCCTAAAACCACCTGAGGGTTTGATGGAAAAGATGGGAAGAGAACTGACATGCAAACACATTTTCTATTTGCAAGTATTGCCTTTGTTTTCCCATTTAATCTTCATAATATCAATGTGAGGTTGGCATGGCTATCACCTTTTTATAGATGAGGGAACAGATTCAGAGAGGGTAAGCCTCTTTTCTGTTGCCACACCACTATGAACTAGTGGATCCAGCTTCTGACCCACCTTTATTCTGGAGCCTGGGGTTTCTCTTCTATACCAGTCCATCTCTCAGTTACACTGGGGCAAACTTAGGAAGCTCATCGCCAGCACATCTTTCCCATTTACCATCTTTATTTTTTACCATCTCAAGAATCTCTCTCCTTTTCTGCCTTTATTCTCCATTAACCATCTACTCCAACTCCAGCATTTAAAAATACTGTTTTCTACATAACATCCCTGAGAGGTAGCTGTTGTTTCTCTTCATGTTATAGATAGAGGAGACTTACTGGTCACTGTAATCACAAGAAAAAATAATGTTTGGTGTCACTGAACACAAGTGTTCTGGAACTTTAGAGATAGAATCAGCTTGTTGGCTTGAGCTAGTGTTAGAGGGAGGACTAGACCCCAGTAGTTGGAACTGTTGTGCAGTAATTCTAATCTCCACTAGATGGCACTGTAAAAAATGCTTTGAGAAGTGCCTTGGCTTCCTCTGAGAGAGCTGTATTTCCTATTGAGAAAATGTGTTACCCACCAGGGAATCCTGGGGCCCAATTCTCCTGAGTGGCTGGCATCCCAGCTTTTACTCAGAACTCTCTGTTCTGATGCATCCCTTTTACCATCATTATTGGGAAGGGGATCATGAATGAGTTATTACTAATGACTCATCATTAATGAAAATTACCAATGATTAATCTTTAAAATCTCTCCTTCTTGGGAGGTTTGCTTCCTTTGTGGAGTTTATCCCCCATGAAAAGTAGCCATCTGTCCTGCATAACCCTTCTTAATCAATAGGGAATCCCCCTGACCTAGATTCATTTTGGAAATTTGGGAAATTGTCCCCAAGTCAGTAACTGGATATCCACTCTGTTTTTAGTAAGAAAGGGTGATTCATGGGCTTGACTCTCCAAAGATATGCCCTTTGTCAAGGAGTCAGGTTAACTCTGGAACCAAATTGCCAAGTCTGACAGACCCAGGCATCAGTTAAAACTTTTGCCACAAATGCATATAATCAATGATAACTGTTTTGCTAGTTCCCAATCATGTATAAAGATGGTTTATATTGTTTGTTTATTTTCTATATTCTGTGATTTGATCTTACCAATAAAATCAGCTGTCTCACCTTGGAGACCTGGAATGCTCTTGTTTTTCTATTGCCTAAATGAGGGAACAGAATATGCAAATTTCTGTGCCCTGTTCAGTTCTCAGCCTAATTATCACTTGTTTCTATACTGTTGTGTTAGGTTAGAAACCAATGTTATATTCTTCAATAACACTGTATTCTACCTTCAAAGCATTTTGCACACTAATTAGCTCTCTGAAACGGGAACCCTCTTACACTGTTGGTGGGAATGCAAATTGGTGCAGCCACTCTGGAAAACAGTGTGGAGGTTCCTCAAAAAATTAAAAATAGACCTACCCTATGACCCAGCAATAGCACTGCTAGGAACTAATTAGCTCTCTGTATGTTTAAAACATGTCTGTTTTACTTAGTAGATTTGAAGGACTATTAGTGCAATAATCTTTTTGTCTTACATATAGTTGGTGATAAATAAATGTTTACTGAAACTGAAATGAATGTGTATTTTAGCTCTTCCTAGTCAGCTGCCTGGAGAATAAGTATCCCTTGATGAAGTCTATAATATAGATTTATAAGGTACATTTAGTTTTGAAGGATATGAGAGCGTCACAGGGTTAAGAGGAGACATACATTCTCTTGCTGATAGCATAGGGGAATTGCCTCCTGGACTGTATGGATGAGATCCAAAAGGAAATGCCAATCTTTGTGTTATTTGAAGAAAGCATCAAATAAATGCTTGTTGGAACTATTATATTTTATCTCTTGGGTTCTGGATTATATACATGACTTCCAAATTCTATTTGAATTATAGTTGTGGTCTGATAAACTCATAAGTCCTTATTCTACCACTACTTTTTGTTCTTTTGCTTTTAATTGATGTATTGTTTGTGATGTCTGCAATAGGGATAATGGAGAGAATTTCATAGTGTATAAAAGAAAAAGCACTAGGGTTCTACTTGGGGATGTAGACTGGCAACATGATCTTTTTTTAAATTATTATTATAATTTATTGTCTAATTGGTTTCCATACAACACCCTATGCTCATTCCAACAGGTGCCCTCCTCAATGCCCGTCACCTGCTTTCCCCTCTCCCCCACCCCCCATCAACCCTCAGTTTGTTCTCAGTATTTAAGAGTCTCTTATGGTTTACCTCCTTCCCTCTCTGTAACTTTTTTCCTCCTTCCCCTCCCCCATGGTCTTCTGTTAAGTTTCTCAAGATCCACCTATGAGTGAAAACATATGGTATCTGTCTTTCTCTGCCTAACTTATTTCACTTAGCATAATACTCCCCAGTTCCATCCACGTTGTTACAAATGGCCATATTTCATTCTTTCTCATTGCCAACTAGTATTCCATTGTATATATAAACCACATCTTCTTTATCCATTTGTCAGTTGATGGACATTTAGGCTCTTTCATAATTTGGCTATTGTTGAGAGTGCTGCTATAAACATTGGGGTACAAGTGCCCCTATGCATCAGCACTCCTGTATCCCTTGGGTAAATTCCTAGCAGTGCTATTGCTAGGTCATAGGGTAGATCTATTTTTAATTTTTTGAGGAACCTCCACACTGTTTTCCAGAGAGGCTGCACCAGTTTGCATTCCCATGAACAGTGCAAGAGGGTTCCCATTTCTCCACATCCTCTCCAGCATCTATAGTCTCCTGATTTGTTCATTTTAGCCACTCGCACTGGCGTGAGGTGGTATCTGAGTGTGGTTTTGATTTGTATTTCCCTGATGAGGAGTGACGTTGAGCATCTTCATGTGTCTGTTGGCCATCTGGATGTCTTCTTTAGAGAAGTGTCTATTCTTGTTTTCTGCCCATTTCTTCACTGGATAATTTGTTTTTCGGGTATGGAGTTTGGTGAGTTCTTTATAGATTTTGGATACTAGCCCTTTATCTGATATGTCATTTGCAAATATTTTTTCCTATTCTGTCACTTGCCTTTTAGTTTTGTTGATTGTTTCCTTTGCAGTGCAGAAGATTTTTATCTTGATGAGGTCCCAAAAGTTCACTTTTGATTTTAATTCCCTTGCCTTTGGAGATGTGTCAAGTAATAAATTGCTGCGGCTGAGGTCAGAGAGGTTTTTTCCTGCTTTCTCCTCTAGGGTTTTGATGGTTTCCTGTCTCACATTCAGGTCCTTTATCCATTTTGAGTTTGTTTTTGTGAATGGTGTGAGAAAGTGGTCTAGTTTCATCCTTCTGCATGTTGCTGTCCAGTTCTCCCAGTACCATTTGTTAAAGAGACTGTCTTTTTTCCATTGGATATTCTTTCCTGCTTTGTCAAAGATTAGTTGGCCATACTTTTGTGGGTCTAGTTCTGGGCTTTCTATTCTATTCCATTGGTCTATGTGTCTGTTTTTGTGCCAATACTGTACTGTCTTGATGATTACAGCTTTGCAGTAGAGGCTAAAGTCTGGGATTGTGATGCCTCTTGCTTGGGTCTTCGTGTTCAATATTACTTTGGCTATTCGGGGTCTTTTGTGGGTCCGTACTAATTTTAGGATTGCTTGTTCTAGCTTCAAGACGAATGCTGTTGCAATTTTAATTGGGATTGCATTGAATGTGTAGATTGCTTTGGGTAGTATTGACATTTTAACAATATTCTTCTAATCCATGAGCACGGAATGTTTTTCCATTTCTTTGTATCTTCTTCAATTTCCTTCATAAGCTTTCTATAGTTTTCAGCATACAGATCTTTTACATCTTTGGTTAGGTTTATTCCTAGGTATTTTATAATTCTTGTTGCAATTGTGAATGGGATCAGTTTCTTTATCTGTCTTTCTGTTGTTTCATTTTTTGGTGTATAAAAATGCAACTGATTTTTGTTCATTAATTTTGTATCCTGCGATTTTGCTGAATTCATGTATCAGTTCTAGCAGACTTTTGGTGGAGTCTGTTGGGTGTTCCATGTATAGTGTCATGTCATCTACAAAAAGTGAAAGCTTGACTTCATGTTTGCCAATTTTGATGCCTTTGATTTCCTTTTGTTGTCTGATTGCTGATGGTAGCACTTCCAACACTATGCTAAACCACAGCGGTGAGAGTGGACATCCCTGTCGTGTTCCTGATCTCAGGGGGAAAGCTCTCAGTTTTTCCCCATTGAGGATGATATTAGCTGTGGGCTTTTCATAAATGGCTTTTATGATGTTTAAGTACGTTCCTTCTATCCCAACTTTCTCGAGCGTTTTTATTAAGAAAAGATGCTGAATTTTGTCAAATGCTTTTTCTGCATCGATTGACAGGATCATATGGTTCTTATCTTTTCTTTTATTAATGTGATGTATCACGTTGATTGATTTGTGAATATTGAACCAGCCCTGCAACCCAGGAATGAATCCTACTTGATCATGGTGAATAATTCTTTTTATATGCTGTTGAATTTGATTTGCTAGTATCTTGTTGAGAATTTTTGTATCCATATTCATCAGGGATATTGGCCTGTAGTTCTCTTTTTTTGCTGGGTATCTATCTGGTTTGGGAATCAAAGTAATGCTGGCTTCATAGAATGTGTCTGGAAGTTTTCCTTCCCTTTCTATTTTTTGGAACAGCTTAAGGGTAGGTATTATCTCTGCTTTAAATGTAGAATTCCCGAGGGAAGCCATCTGGTCCTGGACTCTAATTTGTTGAGAGATTTTTGATAACTGATTCAATTTCTTCGCTGGTTATAGATCTGTTCAAATTTTCTATTTCTTCCTGTTTGAGTTTTGGAAGTGTGTGGGTGTTTAGGAATTTGTCCATTTCTTCCAGGTTGTCCAGTTTGTTGTCATATAATTTTTCATAGTATTCCTTGATAATTGCTTGTATTTCTGAGGGATTGGTTATAATAATTCCATTTTAATTCATGATTTTATCTATTTGGGTCAACTCCCTTTTCTTTTTGAGAAGCCTGGCTAGAGGTTTATCAATTTTGTTTATTTTTTCAAAAAACCAACTGTTGGTTTCATTGATCTGCTCTACTGTTTTGTTTTGTTCTGTTTAGATTCTATATTGTTTATTTCTGCTGTGATCTTTATTATTTCTTTTCTTCTGCTGGGTTTGGGGTGTCTTTGCTCTTCTGCTTCTATTTCCTTTAGGTGCGCTATTAGATTTTGTATTTGGGATTTTTCTTGTTTCTTGAGATAGGCCTGATTGCAATGTATTTTCCTCTCAGGACTGCCTTCGCTGCATCCCAAAGCTTTTGGATTGTTGTATTTTCATTTTCATTTGTTTCCATATATTTTTTAATTTCTTCTCTAATTGCCTGGTTGACCCATTCATTCTTTAAAAGGATGTTCTTTAACCTCCATGCTTTTGGAGGTTTTCTAGAATTTTTCCTGTGGTTGATTTATAGTTTCATAGCATTGTGATCTGAAAGTGTACGTGGTATGATTTCAATTCTTTTATACTTATTAAGGGCTGTTTTGTGACCCAGTATGTGATCTATCTTGGAGAATGTTCCATGTGCCCTCGAGAAGAAAGTATATTCCGTTGCTTTGGGATGCAGAGTTCTAAATATATCTGTCAAGTCCATCTGATTCAATGTATCATTCAGGGCCCTTGTTTCACATGATCTTTTTTAAGCCACCTGTAGTGTCTGAGCATCATCTGTGAAATGAGGAATTTGGTTTACCTGAGTAGTGTGGCAGGTAGCTTTGGACATGGCCCTTAATTATCTCCACTGCTGGTATTCATACCCTTGTGTAATTCTCTTGCCTTGAAAGTGGGCTGAATACACAGAGTTGCTTATAACCAATAGAATAGGGCAAAAGTGATGGGATGTCACCTTCATAATCACGTCTCCAACGATTATGACTTCTGTCTGATCAACACACTCTGTCTACCTCTATCTCCCTGGCTTTGATGAAGCAAGCTAAACTATTTGAGGGGCCCACATGGCAAAGAACTGAAGAAGGTCTCTGGCCAAGAGGTAGTGAGGAACTGAAGCCCTTATTCCCAAACCCTGGGTAAATAAATCTTACCGAAAACCATGTAATCAGATCCTTGAAATCAGATCCTTGCCTAGGCAAGTCTTCAGATGAGACCTCAGCCTCATGCACCACCTCAGATGGGACCACTGTAGCATTATGAGAGACGTTGAAGAAAACTATCTAGGTAAGCCATGCCCGAATTCCTGATGCACAGAAACTGAGATAATAAATGTTTAGTGTTTGAGTTCATAGGTTCAAGACTTCTACATCCCACAGCCCAGGGCCTTCTTCCTTTTGGGGGAGTATGACTTAAAAATTAAAAAAAAAATGTGTGCAGGGAGTAGAACTTGTTACCCAGCAACAGGTAACTAATACAAGTGCTATTCATACTTAACCTGTAGAGCTCCCTGTCCACAGTTATCTCCCGTCCTCTCACCCATTCATGCACAAACATGTATGACACCTGTAGAACCTATAATACTGCTTTCTTTCAGGCTAATAAAATGAAAACCTCTGATAAGTTATGTATGCAGTTATCAGAGAGGGGCAACAGAGTAATGACAGGTGGGGTCAGAAGAGCTGATTATTGATGAGTGTTTGGTCTAATCAGTTAACCCTATAATGCTTCATTCCTCGTTTGTAAAATGAGGAGGCTGGAATACAGCTGGGTTCTCAAAGTGTGACCCCAGATCAGCAGTATTGACATCATCTGAGAATTTGTTAGAAATGCAAATTCTCAAGACTCACCACAGATCTACTGAATCAGAAACTCTGGAGGTGGGGCCCAGCATTTGAGGTTTTTTCCAGCCCTCCAGTAATTCTGATGCATGCAAAAGTTTGAGAACCACTTGGGCTCAAAGTTCTCTAAACCCTTACAGCTCTATTAATACTGATGACAGTAATTACAAGAAATATTTATTGATTATGCGCCAGGAATTGTGAAATGACTTTATATTCATTATCTCATTTAATTGTCACAATATCCTATAAGGCAGAAACACTTATTATCTTTCCAGTAATATTTCTAATATCTTTGCTTCTTAAGGGCAGGGGCATCTTTTTTTTTCATCTCTAAATTTCTTTAAGCCTTGTACAGGAGTCACAGTTATTTTGTACGTGTGTGTGTTTCTGTGTGTGTGTGTGTGTGTGTGTGTGTGTGTGTGTGTACGTGTGTGTTTTAGTTGGTACTCAGTGTTTAAAATGAATAAGTGAATGAATGAAAAATTGAATTTATGAATAAAATTAGTAGGAAAGCACAACTGAGATTTTAAGTAGAAACTCTAGAAGGTAGTGAGATAGAAGCCTGGGACAAGTTGGATATTCTCAGATACTTTTAAATCAGTATTAGGGAACACCAGTCTGCTTACCTATGAGGCTGGTCTTGATCAGAAGGTAACCAACCTCTTGGGGCACCTGAGTGGCTCAGTTGGTTGGGTGACCAACTTCAGCTCAGGTCATGATCGCACAGTTTGTGAGTTCGAGCCCTGCGTCGGGCTCTGTGCTGACAGTTCAGAGGCTGGAGCCTGCTTCAGATTCTGTGTCTCCTCCTCTCTCTACCCCTCCCCTGTTCACACTTTGTGTCTCTCTGTCTCTCTATAATAAATAAACATTAAAAAAAAAAGAAGGTAACCAACCTCTTGATTCCTATTGACTTCAATTTGCAGGCTGTAGCTATTGAAGAATCTAATATGATATTTATTTATTTTCTCCCAGTGACTCTGGGAGAGAAATTATTTTACAGAAATAAGTTGATATCTCAAGGGGATAAACAAAGATTTAAAATGGTATTTCAGACATATTAATCAGAGTAAGTCCTGTGCCCTCCAGAAACTAGAGAGGGGACCCTGAAACAGTTAATAGGTACTGCTCCTCATTTCTTGAATCTTTTAGTTGAGTTATCAAGTTATTTGGGTTTTTCTCCACATCCTTTCCAGGTCTGGTCTCCTTGTCAATTAAAGGAACAGCAGGATATCTGGTACTGTCAAACATCTCAAACCAAGCATACATTCAGAGCTGACTCTGAATTTGGCAACATGTTGCACATTGCTTAGAACTATTGCAATGTGACCCTTGGTGTGTGTGTGTGGGGGGGGGCATGTGTACATTTCTTTCCTTCTTCTCCTCTTCTATCCTCCATAACAGTGGTAAACACTGTTCCAATATCACTGCAGATCTTTTCTCAAAATTATCCTGTAAGGAAGGTACAGTTGCTGTTGTGATTTTGCAGATGAGAAAACTGTAGCACAATGAAGTTAAAATATCTTGCTTTAGGTCAGAGTGGTTAGCTGGGGTTCAAACCCATACAGTCTGACTCTAAATCCAAGGCTTTTAACTATTATTTTAAATACTAATCTGATTCGATCAGAATTTAGGATTCTGATTAGGCTTTATTTAATAATGGGTGCTGTCACTGCCTCAGTATAGGTTAAAAATCCATGAACTTGTAAGTGTGACTCTCTCATTCTCTTGATTTACATGTAGCAGAAGTTAAAGTTAAGTCTATGTGATAGAATGCTTGATATTCTCTCTCTCTTTCTCTCTCTCTCCCTTCTCTTATATGCATGTGAAACTCTCATTGACTCAGTCTTGGAAAGCTATTAGTAAATTTGGCTTTAGAAGAACTTCCTCTTCAGAAGCCTTCCTCTTAGGTTTAAGTTTCAAGCCAAGGCCCAATTACTAGATGGGTTTACATTTGGTATAAGGAACCAAGCCCAGCTATAAATAAGATGTGTATCTATTTGTTATCCTCCTTGTTAGCAATATATCTTTTAGAGTCCTGAGGAAGAGGAACAAATGTCTGGACCAAGAGTAAAATGGGAACATCTCCTATGTCCCCTAATCATGATATCTTTTAAAACCCCAGCATTGGGGCGCCTGGGTGGCGCAGTCGGTTAAGCGTCCGACTTCAGCCAGGTCACGATCTCGCGGTCCGTGAGTTCGAGCCCCGCGTCAGGCTCTGGGCTGATGGCTCGGAGCCTGGAGCCTGTTTCCGATTCTGTGTCTCCCTCTCTCTCTGCCCCTCCCCCGTTCATGCTCTGTCTCTCTCTGTCCCAAAAATAAAAAAAAAATAAAAAAAAAAAAACCCAGCATTAACACTAAGCAATATATTTAATGCAAATATACTTAAAGCAGTTAGAAAATGACATAAGATAATGTGTGTTTAATGGTCATATTGTATGGAAAAGGCTAAACTTCTCATGTGAGTTCATAGGAAGAATTAACTGTTGGTTAAATTTAGAAGGAAAGGATTAATTGGGAAAGTAGGATATGACCTAACGGGGCTTGGTTATAGGAAGAAGGAAGATGATATGGCATATCAGGCAAGGGGACAGCTTGGAGGTAGAAACAAGCATGGTAAGCAGAAGAATCACTGAGAAGATTGCTCTCTCTCACCCTTCTCTTCAGGAGAGTTGAAATTGGCTGTGCATATTATGGGCAACATTAAAGCCTGTGCCATGGAATTTATATTTTAAGTAATATGTAATAAAGAGTCATGGTGGAAATATTCCACAGGAAAGGTCAGTCTGGCAGAGGTGGGCAAAATGGACATGAAAGGGCAGAGGTTCTTATAATTGGATTGGCATGATGGGTCAGGGATGAAGACAAGTGGGATGGAGGCAAGAATGCAGAATGGAATGCAGATACAAATGGCATTTTGAAACAAAGGGCATGTGATAGAGTGAACACTGGTGATGAAGAATAGGCATGAGTAAAAATCGATGTCAAGTATTTTGTATTGATTATAGGTTGGGTTGGAATTTTATGCTAGTATAATAAGTCCATAAATTCTGCCTTAATCCATCCAAGTCTCCTGCTTCTGAGGCCACTAAATAAGATACGAGAAAAGCAAGTAAGAACAAGCAGAGTAATACTGCTATTAGCAGAGACTTCAGCTTGGAATGCCAGTGCAAAATAAGCTA
This sequence comes from Neofelis nebulosa, assembly GCF_028018385.1. NCBI lineage: Eukaryota > Metazoa > Chordata > Mammalia > Carnivora > Felidae > Neofelis > Neofelis nebulosa. Next base: position 84,540,673 of record NC_080791.1, on the reverse strand, counting down.
GGAGGAACCACATGAAAACTTTGTAAGGCACAGAAGCAGCCTATGTATAGCTTAGATCCAAAGCAGACCAAACAGCTCCTATGTGTATTAAGTTCAGCATGAATAGGATGTCTTACACTGATGGTATGGAAAGACCAATTCAGAGCATACCCAGTGCCCGGGAAAAAGTGCTGGTGGCTCTAGGCATGAATGAAAAAAATATTCACAAAGGAGAGAAGAAAGGGCTACACAGAACAGCTCTGAGCCTTCACCCTTTTGGCCTGGTTAAATAAAGAAAAGAAACTGCAGCCTCAAAAGCAGTTAATGTTATTTCATTAGAAACTCCAGTCCTAGAAAATGTGGCCAACTCATCCTTGAATGTAACCGATTACACTAGTTTTTGTTGAGTGTCATTTCTTGCCTTTTTTCCTGGCTCATCCATAGGGATAAATAAGGTATAGGGGTGCCATGAGAGGAGCATCATCTTAAGGCTGGTTAATTGGCAAGATAGTGGCAATGTTGATTGAGAAAGGGGACAAAGGAGGGAATTCTGTTTGGAGTGGGAGGTTGGCATATTAGACAACATCTATGAACAAGATGACATAGTACATTCAAATTGAGTGACTTTGAGTGGACAGAGTTTAAAGAACATGAGATCTATTAACCACTTCTTGTCTTGAAAGGTCAGCAGGAGAAAATAGTAGATTGCAAGAATGGTGGTGGGCAGTATGGAGAGAGCAGGCTGAAGAGAACTATGGCTTCAGGCCATAGTAAGCCCTGATGATTCAACAGGTAGGGCGCTGGGGGATTATGCACTCCAACCTCACTCTCCTCCAACCCTTGAATCTTTTGTTGATGTTTCCATTGGCCACTGACCATAAAATGCCTGTTCATGAAGTTCACATAGGTCAGCCTATGTGGGCACAGTAAAACATGGAGGAAGGTTCCAGAGGGGGAACCAGAAGTTTCTAATGTAGGATAGATTGTGAACTAAATGATAAAGGCACTAATAGTTGGAAATACCTTTCAGCTAATAAGAAGAGCAGGCTTAGTGGGGTGCCTGGATGGCTCAGTTGGTTAAGCATCCGACTCTTGGTTTCAACTTAGGTCATGATCTCATGGTTTCATGAGTTTGAGTCCCACATCAGGCTCCACACTGAGAGTGCAGAGCCTTCTCAGGATTCTCTGTCTTCCTCTCTCTGCCCTCCCCAACTTGCACTGTCTTTGTGTCTCTCAAAATAAATAAATAAACTTAAAAAAAAAAAGAACAGGCTTAGTGATAGAAATTTGGGGTACAACTTATGGAATATTTAATCAGGAAGAAAATACAGAATTTTTACTAAATACTTATTATGTACTGGGCATAGTACTAGGCATTTTCATATGTTACCTCATTTATTCTTCACAATAACTCTATAAAAGAAGAATTAACATTCTGAGAGATTTGTTGGTTCATGGGTCTCAAACTGGCAGCTCACAGGCTGAGCATCTGTGTTTTATTTGGCCTGCATGGTGCTTTAAAAGTCAGAAGATTTCACATAAAAATACAGGTTTCTGGCTTCTCTGGAAAAATCAGAAGATTTGGCAACAGCAAACTTACATTCCTGCAACCTAGAATTGTGTGGTAACTTTCCTCTTTAGATTGGACATGAACTTTGGCACATTGCCCACCACTCCTTATTTGTGTTGAAACTTCCAGATTAATTAATTGAAATTATCTGCCAAGTATTTTAATTCGCAGCTCTGATCTACGACCTCTTATTTTATAGGTGAATAAATTAAGTCATGGAGAAATCAGATGACTTGTACAAAATTTCACAGCTAGATAATGCCAAAGTCAGCCTTAGGACTTAAGTCCTAGGCTTCTGCATCATGCTATCTATGAAATGTGAAAGTTGATTACTATAAATTTTATGATAATCAAAGCAGGGTGGTGCTGGCTTAAAAACTGAAAAATACATCAGAACAAAATAGAATCCAGAAATTAAACCGCACGTATACGGTCATCTGATTTTCAACGAATGTGCCAAGGCAATACAATGGGGAGAGGAAAATCTTTTCAACAAGTGGTGCTTGAGCAACTGGGCTAAACACATGGAAAAAAGTAACATCAACCCCTACCTCTCACTCTACACACAAATTAATTCAAGATGGATCATGAAATGTAAAAGCTAAAATTATAAAGCTTCTCGAAGCAAACATAGGAGCCTGCCTTTGTGACTTGGAAAAAGTAAACATTTATTGGAGAGGAAACAATATGCAACAACCATAACATAAAATGAGTATTTAGAAGAATGGATGCACTTCCTGTTTGAGAGAAGGGGGTCAGGAGTGCTTAGTATGGGGATATGAGAAACCTGAGGCATTGAAGAAGCAGCAAGAGGTAAATAAAAAGTGTTGGCAGAACTACGGTGAGAGGTTAGGATATTCTGAATCTTTCCCAAGGCTCCAATAACAGCCTATTTAATTTGGGTCTATAAAGTTTATTTGGAAACTTACTAAAAGCCTCTTCTCTTAGGCTTCAGGAAACTAATGATTCAGATTACTGAAGCTATTTCTTTTTAAAATTTTGAACCTCTCAGAGTCTGTCTTTAATTCTCTGTCTATGTTCTGAATCTTTTTTTCCTCCCCAGTCTTTGTCACACCAGGGTTTCTGGCCTTGGCCACCAAACTCTGTTAAGGCAATAGCTCCACACAGCGTTGGTTTAAAACAACCCTGTGTGTATAATGCAGTGGAAACTGCACTCAGAAACACCCATAGTCTTTTTTTCCTGATTGGATCAGTTTGTGACATACAAAAAAAAGGTGAGCACAAAGTTGAATGAGGTTGTTTTTCATTTCCCCCTTGCCATTTGGATACCCCTTTTCAGCTGTGTAAGCAGACATTCGGTTTCCTAATGGTGCAAGTTTCTTCTTTTCCCTCCTGAAATGTTCACTTTAGTGAATTATTGTATTCTTGATTCCTTTGTGGCAGCTGTTCATTTTTCTGTGTCATATAAGAGATTAAAAGTAGAGTTCTTCCAAACTAACATGAAAAAAAGCAGACAAATACAGAGAACAAACTGGTGGTTGCCTGAAGGGAGGTAGGTGAGGGGATGGGTGAAATAAAGGGAATAGGTACAAAATTCCCATAATAAAATGACTAAATCACATAGATGATAAGTATGGCTTAGGGAGTATAGTCAAAAATATTGTAATAAGGCTGTGTGGTGACAGATGGTAACTACACTTATCATGGTAAGAATTGAGTAATATATAGAATTGTCAAATCAAATGTTGTACACCTGAAACTAACATCACATTGTATGTTAATTATACTTCAATTAAAAAAATAAATTAGGGGCGCCTGGGTGGCGCAGTCGGTTAAGCGTCCGACTTCAGCCAGGTCACGATCTCACGGTCCGTGAGTTCGAGCCCCGCGTCAGGCTCTGGGCTGATGGCTCGGAGCCTGGAGCCTGTTTCCGATTCTGTGTCTCCCTCTCTCTCTGCCCCTCCCCCGTTCATGCTCTGTCTCTCTCTGTCCCAAAAATAAAAAAAAAATTAAAAAAATGTTGAAAAAAAAAAATTTTTAAAAAAAATAAATTAAAAAAGGGTAGAGTTCTTTTTGGATTTGGTGCTCTGCTTCTGAAAAAGTATATTAGCAAAAACTTATTTTTAAAAATTTTTTGTTTTCCTATTGCTTCGAAAATATACGTTTTTTTTTTTTAGTAGAGCAAATCTACCATTTCCACTTATAAGCCACCTTCTGTTTTCTTAATATAATTTCTTGTTCTGATCCTAAATTTGCTTTCTTTATTGTCTATTCCTTAGATGTTATCATTTCTGTGTTTATTATGCCTTGAAGATTTTTTCCCTGTCTTTTATGCCCTGAAGGTTAGTGAATATTTGAATTTGGGCAGCAAGATGATGACCACCATATAATCTTCTTTTCAACTTCATTTCCTTTTTTAATTACTTTTTTTTTTTTTTTTTTTTTTAAATTTTTTTTTCAACATTTTTTATTTATTTTGGGACAGAGAGAGACAGAGCATGAACGGGGGAGGGGCAGAGAGAGAGGGAGACACAGAATCGGAAACAGGCTCCAGGCTCCGAGCCATCAGCCCAGAGCCCGACGCGGGGCTCGAACTCACGGACCGCGAGATCGTGACCTGGCTGAAGTCGGACGCTTAACCGACTGCGCCACCCAGGCGCCCCTTTAATTACTTTTTTGAAGATGGAAACTTACCTTAGTTCCTTGGAGGAACTAGAACAGCCAAATGGGAGTTCAGCTCCTAGGGGAAAAAGAATGTAAGAACACAGAATAGCACACTTGGCATGTGTATATTCCCGAAACAGCCTTGTGCACAGCTCACCTGCTATCTTCACAAAACGGCTCTTAGCTGTGGTCATGTAAAATATGTCTTCTGATGAACAACTTAGAAGGTACAAAACCAGCTGTGTACTGTCAGCCTTTTCTCATTGTAGAACAGGTTGAAGAAAACATGAACTGTATAAGCAAGGACTATGGATCTAACACAGTGACATTTAAATGCTGGAACTTTCTGTAGGGAGGGTTTCTGTGTCTGTTGATGCTTGTGTCTTCTATTTGAGCTCTTCTATAGAGCTACTATTACTGTTGTCATTTGAAGTCACAGAACAACTTAGGATGTCAAGGAAAATGCAGATGACACTTAGGAGGAACTTGTGAATTTGCAAACAGAAGCAGACCAAGCAGCAAATATAGCTGCTACCCTCCCTCAAAATTTCTCCAGGTTCTGTTCTCCCTCATCATCTAAGACATTGTTCCCTAGTTTTGATAAGGTGATATACTATACTTCTTTCTTTATTATATATTTTTAAATATTAAGGTAATATCACAGAAAATTTGGAAAACAGGAAATGATTAATAAGCAAAAAGTATTACCTATGAATTTGCAGTGGGTTGCAGGCTCTGTAACACTGAGTACTTTAGACACAGTTTGCCATTTTGTCATGACAACTGCTATGAGGTTTGGTATTATCCTTGTGTTACAGATGGGGCTGAGAAAATCAAATAACATGAATGAGTTCTGCCACTGGTCAAGCACAGGAACTAACATCAAAAGCGAGTCTGTTGAGCACTGAAGCACATGTTCTTTCTTCTCTTGCTGGGCTTCCTCATGGCTTGTTGGTCCAAGAGTAAGTGAATATGCCGACTTCTATGGTTACGAGTGAGGACAGTTAGGTACATGAAGCTGACTTTCTGGGAGTTGCAGCAAAGATGCCTTGACCTTTTTCTGAGTAGGGGATGATAACATGATGGAAGGAAAGTTCTGGGAAGATCAATGTCTCATACCATTATGCAAGATGGACTGGGAAAGAGTGACTAGATGCAAGAACACTAGGTGGGGAGGCTGTGGCTGTGATCCAGGTGTGACTCCATAAGGGTCTCAGCTAAGCGTTTTATTACTTTACACAGTTTTCACTTTCTCTTTAGAGGTCACTGCAGTTTTCACAAGGATAATATTTCTCTGAGACATACCATTTTGGATCTACTTTGGTTCCAATTTTTTTTTTTTTCTAATATGTTCTCTGGCCTTAGGGTGACCGCAAGTGAAATACAGTCTCTTAGCCACTCTTTTTTTTTTTTTTTTTTTTTTTAATTCCTTGATCCCACTCATCCTTTAAGCCTGTTCAGGTCACTAATTAGAACACAAGAGACTCCTTTTTAGCATAGGCTGAGCCCTCGTCCTCAGCCTGATAAGCCCTTTGCAGTTGGAGGTGGAAGTGTTTGGGGACTACCAAAGGAAGTTATTTTCTATTATGACTGAGACCCAGTGTCTATGTTGCCTTGGAAATTGCATAACAGAGCTAGGTTCCTTTCACTGGGGGTCTGGGTCCTGGGCATCCTCTCTGCCATCCCCAACCACTCTTCCTGGCATTGCTGTATAGTATCAACTGGATGCCTCTGGGAGCTCAGGGCTGCAGCAGGCTAGCAGAATCCCCTCCTATTTCTCTCCTTTCCAGACTCTAATTCAGAAGCCCCATTTACCTGCAGAGAATGGCAGGTTGTCTGTCCGCTGGCAGCCTGAAGCTATACTTTTTCTGTCTGGTTGTATCAGTGCTCATTATTTGCTGTTCTGTTTAGCTGAGTATTATGCGGAAACTTTGAGATGTTGCGGGGAATCAGCCAAGTCTTAACATATCTAGGAGTTGCAGATTCCACACAGCTGTTTCCCAGCTTCACATTGGTTAGAGACCACAAGCCCAAGTGCCTGCATCTCATCGGAAACATGAACATTAGGTTGAAAATATCTTATACATTTGGTAAAGTATGAAGTTCCAGTCAGACTACATCTCTTTGTTGCTCTTCATACAGTCTCCCTTTTCTGCCACCATTGACTGCTAATGTTTTATCGAGGTGGAATCAGATATATTAAAGTAAGAATCACAGAAATTTGGGGAGGAAAACAGTATCCCTTTGAAATGCCTTTTAGGAACTTATAAATCTCTATTCTTTGCAAGTAGCCTTCTCTTCCTCCTCCTCCTTTTCCTCCTCCTTCTCTTTCTCCTTCTCCTTCATGGATTCTATGCCTTACCACATGACTGCCCTCTGGCATAATTATAGGGTCCCCTGAAAGTCTTCAAATTCTGGAGACACTGAAAAAATCCCATATTTTACAATTCCTTGCCCATTATATTATAAATGAAGCCAGTAAAGTTAGCTCCCTCTAGAGGTGTCCACTTGCAAATGTTGATCTACCAGGTGAGCTGGGGATTGGAAGCTACCAGAATTGATGCTGCTGAAGGCAGAATCCTCATCTCCAACAACTTTGGGGAATCCCATAGTGGTATCTGTTGGGCATGGATTCAAATGAGTTAGCAGGAGATATAGCAGATGTAGAGCTGAAAGTAAGCAAGACTGATATGCCCATTTCAACATGTAAGGAAAAAATACTGCTCATTCCCTGTCCAATTCTAAGGTCTGGTTCCCCCTCCAGTGTCAATGCCTCCATACACAAAATTTACCCCAGACATAGGAATTAAGTGAAGGTTTTGGAAAAGAGTTTCATTAAGTCTTCAGGAAGATGGACTTTTGCCCTTGGGTCTAGGGCTTAGTTACAGTATGTGTTTTTTCTATCATGATGGTCTAGATGTAGGAGACACACACACACAAACACTTTAATAGATAAAACTGTCCCACTTGGAAAAAGGAATCTTGATTCCTTCATTCCTGAAAAAAGAGGTTCAGTTACCAGTGCTCCCAGCTTAGTCTGCTCAAGTAATTACAATGAACATCAGTATCATTCTCTGACTAATGCCAGTCTCAGTCACCATTCTGGGTCCGTTTCTTTCCAAATACACACTTCTGAGAGGACCAAATATGAGCTTAGTGAGGAGAAGTAAAATTGTTGAAAGGAAAACACTGAGGGTATGGCCCAAGCATATCAAAATTAACAAAGTAAGCAAGTGACTTAGCCTATGAGACACTTTCTCTGTTTCTTCTTTTCACATACATGTGAATAGGCACTTGGGTCTTGGTCTCACTGTCATGTTGTCATTATGGAAGTTTCTTTTGTTATTTGCTCTGAAATATGATTTGACTTCTCATCAGTAGAAGGAACTTCAGTGGGGTTAGGTTATAGACAGAAAGGCCCCTCCACCAGGTGGCTCATTTGGTCTGTACCGGTCCTCCAAGAGACCCAGCCCAAACTCATATCATGGCCACCTTCCTGGTGACTAACTTTATACTGGGCCTGTAATAGGGCTAGCAAATAGGCTTCACCTTATTTTCTGGCTGTAATTGACTAGGAGTGACTGTGTGGTATGATATTCGGAGAAAAATTCTGAAACTACGCCCAGGCTCAGAGCAAATGAATTCATGGTTGATATGAAATTCCTGTCATAAGCACAGGTCAAGGGTAGTGTTAGCTTAGATGTCAAGTATTCGCCATCCTAGAACATCTTGTCCCTATTTGAAATGACCTCTAGTACATGCTACATCTAGTTTCATATCCAGATTTTTCATTCAGTTGTTCTGTAAACTTACTAGGAACCCCCCAGAGTAATCGCGACAGCTACCACCTATATAGTGCTCATTATGTATTATTATGATCTAAACATTTTACATACATTTACTTTTCACTACAACCCTGTGAAGCATTTTATCACCTCTGTTTTAAAGGTTAGGAAACTGAGGCACAGAAAGTTTAAGAAAATTGTCGAGGTCATAATTGGTATGTGGCAGACTCAGAATCTAAACCCAGGCAGTATGGTCCCACATGTAAACACTACTCTGTGCTATTTCTCTTATTAGTGCAATAGTATTCTGATCTCTCCAAGGGACCTATCCCCTCACACACATCAAGGAGCCAACTTTAATAACTCTCTCTCTCCCTCCATTCCTCTTCTCTTTCTCCCTCTCCTCCTCTGTCTCCTTTTCTTTTCTCCGCCCCTCTTCCCTCTCTTCCTTTCCTCCCTCCCTCCCTTTTCTTTTTAGAGAGAAGCAAAGAGATACATACAAACTACAAGACATCTCAACAATTGATTTCATTTTTTCCTGTTGGACTTCCATTAACACTACTTTCTAAGGCTCATGTTGTTCTAATGTTAAAGTGCATATAATAAGTTTATAAATTATATGAGAGTGAAAGGGGAAATGGTCTAATAAGGATAGATTCAGAATCCTGGGTAGAGAGAGGAGAGGAAAAGGGGAATAAAATAAAAGAGCAGAATCAAGGCAAAGTAATTGGGTAAGTAGTAGAATATTGCCATTTCTAGAATTAGACAATTTAGGTTATAAAATTAATTAATTGATCAATCAAGTATTTTGTGTCTACTACGTATCAGGCATAGAGCAGAGCACTGGAGATAAAAAGGTGGTTAAGACATAGTTCCTTTATCTAAGAGCTGTATGTTTATTACAAGGAAATAAATATGTGGAAACAAACTAAACTTTATGAGTTAGCCTCCTGGTCCTGGCTTCTCTCTGCTCCCTGCCCATTCTTACCCTGGGAGTATGGGTGACTTTTTGATCTGGAATTGCTTCTGTGTGGCTGAGTCCCTACTGGGATCTTCTTGGTGTCTGTCTGCCTGGAAAGAGCATGCATTCTGGTATGCTGTCTGGGCCAGGTTTAGTGGGATAGATCCTGCCCCTGAGAACTAGGCATGTCATTTCCCATCTCTGTCTGTGACTAGCTGCATAAGGTGACTTTTTAGGTACAGTATTAATAAGACCATTTTTGCCACACATAAGCCATGTGTTCCTATCCAATTTTAAATAGCAATGAAGCTAACATTTTAGTTACCATCTGTACCCCTATTCCTAACTTTCAATTATATCTGAACTCACAGAGGCCTATTTTTTGGACATCCTCAAGCCTCAACAGCTTACATAATGCTCCTGGGATTTTAGTGAACCCCAGAAGTCCCTCATCTCCACCATTATAAAAATGGGCTGAGGAGATTGATTCAACCCCAGCCCAGCAATATCCTCACTGCCAAGGAGAAGCAAGTAATAGTTTATGATTCATGGACTGATTGGCAATCACTATCAGGATTACCAGAAATTCAACTGGAATGTTTTGTAAAGCTTAAAAAAACATTTAGCATGTGTTTCACTGTTTTTAGTAGCTTGTCAACACCCTAGAAACTGAGTTTCTAGTTGACAAAACCCTGAGTATGAGTGTGCACTGAATTAGGGTAACACCCAGAGAGTGCATACTTGGTACATTGTAGAGGATGGAAGCGCTGTCATAGCTTTTCTCACTGACCTGTCTTCTCTTTGTAAGCTCATTTGTCACTCAAGAAACATTTGGGGCATCATAATCATGGAGAAGTCCTCCCTGCTCCCCTATTGTTATTCCACAACACTCTGCGATATAATGCTATGGCATAGGGTCCTGAGTGTGTGTTATCTTGTCTACATTACCAGAGGGTAAACTCTCATAGGGCAGAAATTGTGGCATGTCCACCTTGGTGTTGGCCCTCAAGATGTAATTATAGAAAGGAAGAAACATGCTAATTTAGTTTGAAGCATCTTCAACTGGGATGGAAGTAGATATCCAAAGGAGATAGGAGCAGAAGAGATAACCAGAACTTTGGAAAATGGACATCAAATGACAGAGGATAAAATGTATGGGTATGTGTGGGGGACAGAATCAGAATTTAATTCATTTTCTTTTTTTTTTTAAATTTTTTTTTTTTCAACATTTTTTATTTTTGGGACAGAGAGAGACAGAGCATGAACGGGGGAGGGGCAGAGAGAGAGGGAGACACAGAATCGGAAACAGGCTCCAGGCTCCGAGCCATCAGCCCAGAGCCCGACGCGGGGCTCGAACTCACGGACCGCGAGATCGTGACCTGGCTGAAGTCGGACGCTTAACCGACTGCGCCACCCAGGCGCCCCTAATTCATTTTCTTCACCAGTTCGGGTCTGGCATTTGCTGAGTACAATATGTAGAATGAGAACACTGTGGCCAGTATGAACAAGTTAATTCCAGTAACAGTAGTGTTAGTTGTAATGAATCCACATGACTAAATGTACCAAACAAGAACCTCCAAGAACAGTAGGTATAGGTTTGGGTATGGGTATATGGCTATGGGATGTAAGAACTTGAAAAAGCTTTGGCGTGTAGGATGGTGTTAAAAAAGAAAGAAAGAATGAAAGAATGAAAGAATGAGAGAAAGAAAGAAAGAAAGAAAGAAAGAAAGAAAGAAAGAAAGAAAGAAAGAAAGAAAGAAAGAAAAAGAAAACAAAAAAACCAGCTCAAGATGGAGTCATTTGCCTCTCAAGACAGCAAACCAAGATTTAATTACAATTTCAACCTACCCCAGTAATGTGGCCTTTTAAAAGTCACTCTGAAATTTCCTGATCTGTGATAGTGAGGTCATCTGTGTGATAAATAAACAAACCAACCAACCAACAAACAAAAACCTCTGTCATGTCCTTCCCTCCAAAAGGAGATGTCCTGGCCTGAACCACCCTTTTATTTTCTCTTGCTAATTAATAGCTTCCTTGCCCCGTTGTCCTGCCTATAAAAACTTTCTATTTTGTACAACTCCTCAAAACACCTCTGTAAGCTCATTCATTATTTTTGCTGAATGGGATGCTACCCGATCATGATTGCTTAATAAACCAATTAGATCTTCAAATTTATTGGATTGAATTTTTTTTTTTTTTAACAATGGATACCAGACCTATAAAGAGGGATGAAAAACTTAGGCTTTCTTAGCATGAAGAAAAACAGGAGTGGGTGGTAACAATGACTCTAAAATACATGAAGATTTATTCTGTGGGGCTGTACAATCCACAAGGTATATGTGGCTTGATATGTTACTCTACAAACACTCTCAACATTTACCCTTGAGAGGGTTTAAGTGAAGTATTTTCACATCTATTTTGTAATACACATTATTGACTGAGTTAAAGAAGGGAATGGAAACTTGTGGTGTATGGAACTTGATTTCGTGTGGAACAGTTGAAATGACTGGCTGACTTAGTTGATTACAAAAGGGCATAATTTAGCTTGGGTGCTGAGCTACTGTGACCCAGGTAGATAGTAAATGGTTGATGCAGGTGATATGAAGGATTGAGTGATTATGAGAACTTTAAGGAAAAAAACAATCACCCAGTGTAAAAAGAGAAAAATAAATGGAAAATGAAAAATAAAAACAGTGAAAACAAAAAATTAAATACCACCCACAAGGTAGTATTGTTAACATGCAAAGGACAACATAGTCTAGAAACTAAATTCTTAATGATTATCAATGACTGCTTATGAGGTCATAGAAACTATAGGCTTATAAAACCTTCACATCTTAAGAATTATTTCCCTCAAACAAATCGATAATCTCAGCAACTCCAAAATCCAATTATCAGAAAGTTGAGCCAATTTTATTCCCTTTGGCCTTGAGCAGTCACTGTTTCTTTGAGTGTGTATTGTTGAGGCCTTTCTTCATCCCTCTGACAATGCTCCCTCATCATTGTCTCAGCCTGTTCCTTAACAATGGTCATTTAGGGGCGCCTGGGTGGCGCAGTCGGTTAAGCGTCCGACTTCAGCCAGGTCACGATCTCGCGGTCCGTGAGTTCGAGCCCCGCGTCAGGCTCTGGGCTGATGGCTCGGAGCCTGGAGCCTGTTTCCGATTCTGTGTCTCCCTCTCTCTCTGCCCCTCCCCCGTTCATGCTCTGTCTCTCTCTGTCCCAAAAATAAATAAAAAACGTTGAAAAAAAATTTAAAAAAAAAAAAAAAAAAAAAAAAACAATGGTCATTTATTGAGTGTACAACATATAGGCCTACGCTAAGTACTTGTGCTCATCAGTTTGTTAGTCTCCATATTGTGCTATTGTTCGTGCATTTTACAGATTAGGAAAGTGAAGCTCAGAGAAGCTAAGAATTCATCCAACGAGAAGAAATTATCAAGGAGCTAAGCTGGATTCAAGCCTAAATCTATTTGACTCAGGATCTGTATTTCTAAAACATAAAATTATGCCACTCCCATACTTGGTCTCATGCCAGCACTTACGGGACTGCTTTCACTCTACCGTAGCTAGATTCTGGAGGAAGCCAAAGGAGATGGACAGCCACTGATAGTGTCTGTTGCACTAAGCGTCTGGGCAAGCACTTGGCATTATCTGAGTTTTAATGTCTTGCCAATCCGTTGGCTATAAAACAATATCTTATGGTGGTTTTATTCTCATTTCTCTGATTACTAATGAAGCTGACCCCTCTGGATACATCTGTTGCCCATTATTTGTGTTTCATGTGAAATGCCCATTTTTATCTTTGGCCCATGTTTTATTAGATGTTTTAAAATTTTTTCTTACTTATTTTTAGGACTTCTTTGTTCATTCTTAATATGTGGCAGAAAAAAACAAGCTGTTGATCAAACCTATTTTTCTTCCACAATGGGCATACAGCTACAGCTATATGGGCATACAGCTATTCCCATCCTCCTTCTCAGTTAGATGAGGTTGTGCCTGACTTGTGATGAATAGAATGTAGGAAGAAGCAAGGCATATAAGTTGTCAAGCCTGTCCTAGAAAAGCCTTCCTTGTGATCTGCTATTCTTTGTCTTCCTCTGTCTCCCAGTTAGGCACTGATGACCAGGTAGATCTTAGAAGCCAAGTATTGAAGATAGCAGAGCCTTCCACAGCCTGGGGTTCCTGAATGACTGCGTTAAAGGAAACCTTCCCAAGCACAGACAAGAGTTTACATGAGCAAGAAATTAACTGCTTTTCTGTGATTCTACCTTGATTTCAAGATTTACCAGTTAAAGTAGTAGCTGATCTTCATAGAGGATGCTGACCTTTTTCAAATTACATAAGGTGCAGATATCCTGGATTGGAACATATGGTTTATGCATATGGCAAAAATGGTCTCATTAATATTGCAACTAAAAAGTCACTTTATCTACTTCGTCATGGACAGAGCTGGAAGACTATAGGCCTGGTTCATAGGAGCAAGACATACCCCAATACATCTATTCATGGCCCAGAGGGCAGATCAAAATACAGTTGACTTTTGATCAGTTTGGGGGTTAGGGGACCCAACCCTCCACGCAGTAGAAAATCTGCATGTAACTTTTGACTCTTCAAAAACTTATATAGCCTAATGTTGACTGGAAGCTTTACCAATAACATAAATAGCTAACACATATTTTGTATGTTATATGTACAATAAACATAAGATATTGTAAGATATTGTAATATCTTACAATAAAATAAGCTAGGTAAAAGAAAATGTTAAGAAAATCATAAGGAAGATAAAATACATTTACAGTAGTGTACTATATTTATTGAAAAGAATTTGTGTGGGGCGCCTGGGTGGCTCAGTCGGTTAAGCGGCCGACTTCTGCTCAGGTCATGATCTCACGGTCCGTGGGTTCGAGCCCCGCGTCGGGCTCTGTGCTGACAGCTCAGAGCCTGGAGCCTACTTCCGATTCTGTGTCTCCCTCTCTCTGACCCTCCCCCACACATGCTCTGTCTCTCTCTGTCTCAAAAATAAATAAATGTTAAAAAAAATAAAAAATAAAAAAAATAATAAAAAAATAAAAGAATTTGCGTGTAAGTGCACTTTGCTGTTCAAACTCATGTTGTTCAAGGGTCAACTATATGTGTTTTTTCTAGACAGACAATACCAAGAAGATCCTAGAAGAGGCTAAGCCACATAAGATGCATTTCCAAACTGCAAAGTCACTCTTTCCAGGAGAAGAGTGGGCAGTGGGCAGAGAGAAGCCAGGACCAGGAGACTAATTCTGATAGAGGTACATCTAAAAACATTTAAAGATCAATACAGATAGAAAAGTAAAAACATTTTTTTTTTTTTTAGAACAGGGCATTATTAGGCTAAGATCATTAATGACAATAGTAGTTAGGAGTGTGGTCTTTGAAGTCACACATAACTGGATTCAAATCTGAATTTTGTCAGTTACTATTTGTGTGACCTTGGAAAGATTACTTGCTTTATTTCAGCCTCTGTTTCCACATCTGTAAAGTGAGAGTGACGTGGTATGTACATTGTTACAATTGTTTCAAGACTCAATGAGGTTTAAAAAGTACAGGACACTTAGCACAGTATCTATACATGGTAGGAACTTCATGAATGGTGGCTATTATTATTTTCAGTTGTAGGTCAGTTCAAATGAGATAATATATGTGAAAAATATTTTACAAATGAAAATACTCTGGGTATATGCTCTTGGAACACTTTCCTGCCTCCATAAAAAGCACTTTTGACTCTTTCACAATCTAGTTGTTAGACTAGTCTTGCCTTACCAGCTGGTGGGCCTGATGCAGACTGTGGTTCAAGAGGAGGGAGCAGGTATAAGTTGGACTCTGCTACATGTCAGGGCCCACAAGGACCATTGAGGACATCCAGGAGATAGTAGAAGAGAGGGGCAAAAATAGGTACTAGAATTAATAAGACTATATAATTGGTTACATTCCAGAATGTGTTGGTGTTGCCTTTGGAATAGGCCAATGAAAGCATGTGAAGATTTTTGAGGCATCAATGAAAAGAGCTTGGATCCCTAATTTTGGGCATGGACAGAAAGGGAACCCTACCACACACCTTTGTCTACTTGTTTTCCTCTAACACCACACATTCAAATATAGATGTCTAGTGTCCAGCCAGGACCTGAATAGGGACCATCATTATAAATATTCTTTATTCTAACCCTAGCATCTAGCCCAGTACCGAGAAATGGTGAATCAATAGTATATGCTAAATCAGTACATTAATTTAAACATCAAAGACATTATGTGTTCACTTTGGTTGGACCCCTTGTTTCTTAGATATTCCTAGGGCAATCCTGAATGGCAAGAGCAGAGGCAATAGAGGAAAGCAAGGGACCACAGGGTTTTGTCACTTCAACCATCAAAACAAGAGAGATGCATGCCATAGTGAGAAAAAGAGCTATTCTAAAATAGAACTGGCTCTCATACAAGAGAGTGAGCTGTGGGCAGGGTAGAAGGGAGGTGGAGGTGGAGGCAGGGTGGCATCAAGCAGAAGCTGCATGACCATGAGTTGCATTGAGGACAGTGCAATAGAGGGATGCCTGCACAGAGTCAGAGCTGGACTGTATCACCATCCCCACCCCTGGCTGAAGCAGAATTAACTGTGGATGAGATTTTCTAAAAAAAACTCATTCCTAGGCCCTCTACTTAGAAATTTTGATTTTTTTTGAAGAAAAAAAATATTTTTTTCTTATTATTTTGAGAGAGAGAGAAAGTGTGAGTCAGGGAGGGACAAAGAGAGAGGGAGGGAGGGAGAATCCCAAGCAGGCTCTGTGCTGTCAGCACTCTATCTCACCAACCCTGAGATCATGACCTGAGCTGAAGTCCAACGCTTAACCAACTGAGCCACCCAGATGCCCCAGAAACTTTGATTTAATACATTTGAATTGTATCTAAACATCTTTGAGTTTTAATTAACATACAAAAAGTGCACCCATTAAAGTGCAAAGGTTGATAAGTTTTAACATACATGCATGCACATACCTATCATAATCAAGACAGAACATTTACATAACTCCCAAAATTTCCCTTAGATTCTTTGTGGTCAGTTGTCCCCTTCCCAGTTCCAGGCCTCCAGTGATCTGCTTTTTGTCACTACAAATGAGTTTGCCTGGTCTAGATTTGATATGTGGCATCTATAGGATGAACTGTTTTTTTTTTTTTTTAATGTTTATTTTTTCGAAAGAAAGAGGGAGAGACAGAGTGCAAGTGGGGCAGGGGCAGAGAGAGAGAGAGAGGGAGTCACAGAATCTGAAGCAGGCTCCAGGCTCTGAGCTGTCAGCACAGAGCCTGACACAGGGCTCGAACCCACGAGAGATCATGCCCTGAGCCAAAGTCAGATGCTTAACCGGCTGAGCTACCCAAGTGCCTCTATAGTATGAACTCTTACGTGTCTGGCGTCTTTCCTTCAGCACAATGTTTTTGAGGTTCATTCATATTTCCAGGTGTATCAGTAGTTTGTTCTTTTTTTTGCTGTGTAATATTCTATTACATAGATATTCCACAATTTATTTATGCATTAATTCATTGATAGGTATATGTGTTGTTTTGCATAAAGTTTTTTTTTTTTTATTTTTTTTATTTTTTTATTTTTTTTTTAATATATGAAATTTACTGTCAAATTGGTTTCCATACAACACCCAGTGCTCATCCCAAAAGGTGCCCTCCTCAATACCCATCACCCACCCTGCCCTCCCTCCCACCCCCCATCAACCCTCAGTTTGTTCTCAGTTTATGTGTTGTTTTGAATTTTTGCCTGTGATGAATAATATTGCCATTAACATTTCTATGCATGTCTTTGTGTGGACCTTTTCATTTCACTTGGTGAAAAACCTGGGAGTAGAATTGTTACATTGTATAGTAATATCTATATAGCTTTAAAAAACTATAAGATTGTTTCCCAAAGTAGTTGTATCAGTTACAATTCCTGCCAATAATATGTGGCAATTCCAGTTGCTCTACATTCTTGCCAACACATGGCCTTGTCATTCTTTCTAATTTTATCTATTTAATTAAGTATGTAGTAGAATCTTATTGTGGTTTTAATTTTTGTTTTTCTTATGACTAATTATGTTGAACATCTTTTTGTGTGCTTGTTAGCCATTTGCATATCCATTTTTCTGATGTGTCTTTCAATCTTTTGCCCAATTTTTTTATTGAATTGTCTTCTTGTTAAGTTTTAAAAGTCCTTCATATATTCTGGGTACAAATCCTTTGTCAGAGGTAAGTATTAGAAAATTTTATCCCTGTCACTGTCTTCCCTTTAAAATGTTCTTAATAGTGTTTATTATAGGCTGAATCAAATACACCCAAAATTTACATGTTGAAGTGTACTCCAAGTGCCTCAGAATGTGACAATATTTAGAGATAGGGTCTTTAAAGAAGTGATTAAATTAAAATGCAACAATTAGGGTAGATCCTATTCCAATTTGACTGGTGTCTGTACAAAAAGAGGAAATTTGGACATACATGGAGACACCTAGAAGGCACGGATACAGAGGGAAGACCATGTGAGGACACCCCAAGAAGGCAGCCATCTGCAAGCCAAGGAGAGAGGTCTCAGAAGAAATCAAAACTACTGACACCTTGATCTTGGCCTTCTAGCCTCGAGAACGGTGGGAAATAAACTTCTGTTTTTTAAGCCACCCGGTCTGTGGTATTTTGTTATGGCAGTCATAGCAAACTAACATAATACCTTTCAAAGAATAAATGTTTTCAATTTTGATGAAGTCCAGTTTATTACTTTCTTTTTATATGATTTGTGTTTGTTGTGCTCTACCTGTGAAATCTTTTTAAACCTCAAATTTGTAAAGATTTTCTCTTGTGTTATTTTCTAAAACTTTTAGTTTTAGCTTCCACCTTTTAGTTTCATTATCTATTGAGAATTAATTTTTGTATATGGTGTGAGGTAAAGGTGGAGTTTATTTTCTGTTTCAAGTGGATATTCAGTTGTTCTAGCACCATTTGTTGCAAAGACTACCTTTTCCCTATCCAATTACTTTGTAAATCAAGAGACCATACATGTGTGGGACTTCTTGGCTCTCTATTCTGTTCCATTGGTCTTTAACCAAGGGAGTGTTTTTTAGTAAGCTTCATAAGTGATCCTAATGCACAGCCGCATTTTGAAACCTCTAGGATGGATGATCTCTAAGAAACCTAACTCTTTAATTCTATGAGAGCTCACTCAACAGGTAACTGCCTCTGAGTCAACACTAAAAAGGCAGGAACTGATAAAATAGATGACCTCCAAGAATCTTAAAGTATTTGTCCTCTCCCTTGGCACTTAAAGTGACTCTGGACTCAAAGCAGGTATTGATTAAAAGAGATTCTCATGTAGGCATTGAGGAGGACACTTGTTGGGATAAGCACTCGTTGTTGTATGGAAACCAATTTATCAATAAATTATATTAAAAACAGAGAGATTCTCATGTTAAGAACTGTTGTCCAATGGCGAAAATCAAATTGGGAGCACTTTTGGGGCGCCTGGGTGGCTTGGTCGGTTAAGCGTCTGACTTCGGCTCAGGTCATGATCTCACGGTCCGTGAGTTCGAGCCCCGCGTCAGGCTCTGTGCTGACAGCTCAGAGCCCGGAGCCTGTTTCAGATTCTGTGTCTCCCTCTCTCTGACCCTCCCCCGTTCATGCTCTGTCTCTCTCTGTCTCAAAAATAAATAAATGTTAAAAAAAAAAAAAATTTCAAATTGGGAGCACTTTTTTTTTTTTTTAAATGTCTATTTAGTTTTGAGGGAGAGAGAAAGACAGAGTGTGGGTGGGGGAGGGTCAGAGAGAGAGGGAGACACAGAATCCAAAGCAGGCTTTAGGCTCTGAGCTGTCAGCACAGAGCCTGACACAGGGCTCAAACCCACGAACTCGCGAGATCATGACCTGAGCCGAAGTGGGTTGCTTAACTGACCGAGCCACCCAGGCGCCCCAAGGGAGCACTCTTTTTTAGAAGCATCTGCTAAATGGCATAAGCGTTCATTCACAAGCATCTGTTAATTGTGGTATGTTGATACAAGCTAAAATGGATATTATTTAGACACAGAAAGATTTTATTCCACTTAATGTAAGAGGAGGAGCAAAACAAGTCCTGGAGATAGAGGCAGATCAACAGAAAGTAGGAGAAATCCTAGCTCAATGTCTACCATAGACTATAGTTTTAATGGATCCAGTATCCCCAGCATGTAGATAGTATCCAACACATATTTGATGCTGGCTGGTTAAATGAATGTGCTAAGAAAACAAAGGAAAGGGGGTTAGAAAATTTATAACAGGATCAGAGTAATAAGGTATCCAGTCAATAATACAAATATATAAAGAAAGGGTAGCAATTTAATGACGTAGTTAAGAGCAGAATCATTAGAGTTTGAAGATTCTAGGTTCAAATCCTGACCATTTAACAACACTGACCTTGAAAAAGGTATTTAATTTCTCTAAGCATTAGTTTCTTCAGTGAACATTAGGATAATGGGCATTTTTTGTTGTGAACACGAAACGAACTAAGAATTATTTCTTTGTTTTTATTTGTAGCTATAAATTCCACCTGTTAAGGATAAGGATTGTGTTCATGACCTTATTTTAGAGCATCAAAAAATGCTGGGCACTTATTTTGTAAATATTTGATAAATGAGTTACAAGATATGAAATACTTAATACTGTGTTTTGCATGTAATAAGCCCATAGTTAATAATAGCCCATGGTTATTTTTCTTTTCATTGCATTGCAGGAAGGCCAATATTACAGTCAGCTAATTCCCCATTGGTGACAGAAGCTATCTGTTATAAAAACAAACAATCCAATTAGGACTGTGGCAGTTAATGTAGGTACAATTCATTAATGGTCCACCTCTTGATGGATATTTATAGGGTCACCAGCTTGAACTGTGTCATATGCAATTTTCATGCTGATATTTGAAATGGTCAATTATTGGTTCAAATGACATTTCTTTCAACAGGACATATTTCCATGGATGGCTGAACACTGATGAACACATTCCAAATAGAATTAGCACCACATCTTGTTTGTCTCCATTGTTGAATGTACATGAAGAGAGATATCAAAGTCTCTTCCCTAATGTACGTGTGGGCTCTAGTTTCCACAGTCATTAACAAAATTTAGAGCAAGCAGCCCATTCTGAAAGGCTAAATGGGAAGAAGCCTGCCTGTGAATAATAGCTGGTGGATTCTGAAGCCTCAACTGCTTTGCAATCTCGGCTCTCACTTTGTAATTATTTATTAGCCCTTAAATAATCAGATCGGAGGTAGAGAGCTCAGAGGCTTTGTAAATTAACATTACTCTTACCTAAAGGCACAAAACAGAATGTTTTCAGTGTGAATGTTTTCTTTGACAAGGTTGCACAAACATATTTTCAGTGAAATCAAAATATTTACATTCCATTCATTTTTTGTAAGTTAAACATTTGACGATCTACAATCCAGGGAAGGCCAAATGTTAAGCTCCATTATTCTAACAATTTATGTTGCATAGCATTTGCTGACACATACAATGGTTTTAAAGGAGTGGGCCTGCCTCACTGGTTAAGTGGGGTTGGGTAAAACAGACCCTGAATGCTGGTTGAATAGACCCAAATGCTATGATTTGAGGGCTAGCAGAAGAACTTGGTAAAAATCTCAACCTGTTCTCTTCCCTTTCCCTTCTATACTCTTCTTAGTTTGGCTCAAGCACAAGAAATTCCTATCTTTATGTACACCTTGGCTTTAAACCTTTGAAATCTCCTACTGAAATACAGATATATTTTCTTAAAGAAGCTGGTATTTTTAAAATCACCAATTAATTATCCAATCAAGGATAACACAATTTAGTTTTTTTTTTTTTTTAAAGGCATAGGCTTTGGGGTGCCTGGGTGGCTCAGTCGGTTGGGTGTCCGAGTTTGGCTCAGGTCATGATTTTGCAGTTTGAGTTCGAGCCCTGCATGGGGCTCTGTGCTGACAGCTCAGAGCCTGGAGCCTGCTTAGATTCTGTGTCTCATTCTCTCTCTGCCCCTCCCCAACTTGTGCTCTTTGTCTCTCAAAAATAAATAAATGTAAAAAAAAATTTTTGTTTTGAAATTTATTGTCAAATTGATTTCCATACAACATCCAGTGCTCATCCCAAAAGGTGCCCTCCTCGATACCCATCACCCACCCTCCCCTCCCTCCCACCCCCCATCAACCCTCAGTTTGTTCTTAGTTTTTAAGAGTCTCTTATGCTTTGGCTCTCACCCACTCTAACCTCTTTTTTTTTTTTTTTTTCCTTCCCCTCCCCCATGGGTTTCTGTTAAGTTTCTCAGGATCCACATAAGAATGAAAACATATGGTATCTGTCTTTCTCTGTATGGCTTATTTCACTTAGCATCACACTTTCCAGTTCCATCCACATTGCTACAAAGGGCCATATTTCATTCTTTCTCATTGCCACGTAGTACTCCATTGTGTATATAAAGCACAATTTTTTTGTCCATTCATCAGTTGATGGACATTTAGGCTCTTTCCATAATTTGGCTATTGTTGAGAGTGCTGCTATAAACATTGGGGTACAAGTGCCCCTATGCATCAGTACTCCTGTATCCCTTGGATAAATTCCTAGCAGTGCTATTGCTGGGTCATAGGGTAGGTCTATTTTTAATTTTCTGAGGAACCTCCATACTGCTTTCCAGAGTGGCTGCACCAATTTGCATTCCCACCAACAGTGCAAGAGGGTTCCCATTCCTCCACATCCTCTCCAGCATCTATAGTCTCCTGATTTCATTTTGGCCACTCTGACTGGTGTGAGGTGCCATCTGAGTGTGGCTTTGATTTGTATTTCCCTGATGAGAAGCGACATTGAGCATCTTTTCATGTGCCTGTTGGCCTTCCTGATGTCTTCTTTAGAGAAGTGTCTATTCATGTTTCCTGCCCATTTCTTCACTGGATTATTTGTTTTTCGGGTGTGGAGTTTGGTGAGTTCTTTATAGATTTTGGATACTAGCCCTTTGTCTGATATGTCATTTGCAAGTATCTTTTCCCATTCCATTGGTTGCCTTTTAGTTTTGTTGGCTGTTTCCTTTGCTGTGCAGAAGCTTTTTATCTTCATGAGGTCCCAGTAGTTCATTTTTGCTTTTAATTCCCTTGCTTTTGGGAATGTGTCAAGTAAGAAATTGCTAAAAAAAAATTTTTTTAAAAAGCCATAGGCTTTGAAATCAGAAATACGATCTGAGTTCAGATCCTAATTTTGCTATTTTCAAACTGGGCACATTATCAAAATACTCACAGTTTGTACTGATAAAAAAATAGAAATTGAACTATTCCTGACAAGAGAAAACTTAAGTCTTTACTGAATAATCCAAGATCCTTTTGATTACTAATTCCAAAATCTGTTCATGCCTTATACCAGGGAAAGTGTGTGAGTCTTGAAAAATCTGAAATGTTAACTTCAGTAACCCCTTAAAGGATTGTGTTCGTGAACTTGTGTTTTTATGTTATACTCTTGGTTTTTTGTAGGATGCTACATACTAAAGCTAGCTCTTAGACTGGCTTGGGAAAATGCTATCTGCCATGTTACTTCCTGTCTCCTATAAGAGGAATCCACATAAAAAGTCTTTCAAAATCCAACACAAGACATACTTTGTTTCTTCTAAGGAAGAGGTATGCTTACATTTTCCTAATGTTGAAAAAATACACACTATTTCTTTCCATTTGACTGTGACAGAGACAAAGTTAAAGTCCAATTCTATCTATTGAATAAGTCCTTTATGGCCAATATATTTGTGTTCCTACTTTGTCTTAACATTTCTCCTCTTATTTTTACTGTTTACCTGCATCCAACTATCTCTAGTGTATAGTTATTGTATTGTATTTTTGAATTTTTGTTATGAGCTTCATTAAATTCTTTATGAGATGAGGCCGGCAATAAATAAATAAATAAATAAATAAATAAATAACAAATATAGTAAATGATTAGATCTCATACTGTTTATTACAATAAAAAAGAAAGAAATCTTGTAAAACTTAAAGGAAATGGTAGACCAGGCTGTCAATCAAGGTGTATTAGTTATCTATTGCTGTGTAACAAACCATTGCAACACCTAGTGGCTTAAATTTAAAACCACGTGAAAAAGAAATAGCCATTTCTTGCATTAGCCAAGCCTTCTTGCAGTGACATGGTGGATCAGTTAAGACCTTATAGTCCATGACCTCCCTCATGTGACTGGTAATCGTCAGGCTGGTTGGTCTAGTAGGCCTCAGCTTGGTGACTTGCCTATACTTGATCTCTTATCCTCCAGTGAACTAGCTTGGGCTTCTTTAGAGGATGTCTCAGGGAAGTAAGAGAGGATAAGTGACTTTGAACAAGCAGTTTTCTTGTCTCTATCTATGTCACATTTGCTAATGTCTCTTCAGCCACAGCAAATTTCATAGCCATTCTTAGTTTTAAGGAGTAGAGAAATAAATTCCAACTTCTTTATGGGAGGAATGGCAAAATCAATTGCAAAGGGACATGAATACAGAGAAGAAAATAATTTGTAGCCAGTTGCAATCTACAAGACAAAGTAAAGATAAAATAAAGACAATAGATCTTTAATGAAGAACATAAGGGATTGCTTCCATATCTTGGCTATTGTAAAAAATGGTTCAATACACATCGGGGTGCATATGTCTCTTCAAATTAATGTTTTTGTTTTCTTTGGGTAAGTACCCAGTAGTGGAGTTACTAGATCATATGGTAATTCTATTTTTAATTAAAAAAATTTTTTTAATGTTTGTTTATTTCTGAGACAGAGAGCATGAGTGGGGAAGGGGCAGACAGAGAGGGAGACACAGAATCAGAAGCAGGCTCCAGGCTCTGAGCTGTCAGCACAGAGCCTGACGTGGGGCTCGAACTCACAAACCGTGAGATAATGACCTGAGCTGAAGTCGGTCGCTCAACCGACTAAGCCCCCCAGGCACCCCTATTTTTAAATTTTTAAGAGACCTTCATACTGTTTCTCATGATGGCTGTACCAATTTGTATCCCCACCAATAACATACCTTTTTCCTTTTTCTCTGTATTATTTTTCTGTATTATTATTTCTTGTTTTTTTTATTTTAGCCATTATCACAGGTGTAAAGTGATATTGCACTGTGGCTTTAATTTGCATTTCCCTGATGACAAGTGATGTTGAGCATCTTTTCACATGTCCCTTGACCATCTGATAAAGAAAATGTGGTATATACACAATGGAATATTACTCAGCCATAAAAAAAGAATGAAATCTTGCCATTTGCAAAAACATGGATGAACCTAAAAGTTATACTGCTAAATTAAATAAGTCAGGGAGAGACAAATACCATGATTTTATTCATATATGTAACTTAAGAGTCAAAACAAATGAACAAAGAAAAAAAGAAACAAAGAAGCATATGCTTAAATACAGAGATCAAACTGGTAGTTGCCAGAGGGGAGGTGGGTGGGTGGATGGGTGAAATCGACAAAGGGGATTTAGAGCACACTTACCTTGAGGAGCGCTGAGAAATGTATAGAATTGGTGAATCATTGCACACCTGAAAGTAATATAACACTGTATGTTAATTGTACTTGAATTAAAAAAATATATATACATAAAAAAGAAAAAGAAAAAAAGGAAGAAATGGGAATCAGTTATTAATGTTTATTGAGCACCTACCATGTACAAGCTATTTGTATTTATAGAGCACTTGGTTTAGGAGAAGGAGGTTGTTTCAACTACAGAATGTGAGTCAGTGACAGAGGATTTTCCATGACATTGTCTGGGCAGGATTCCATGTATCTGCTTTATAAATTCATGAACTCCAGTTCTCCCTTCTCTGTCTCAAGATAGGTTTTGGCATCTCAGCAATTAAGAGATGCTAGAAGGTTAAATAGTTGGAGTAACAGACTGTGAAGTTCTCAGGATACTACAGATAAAAGGAACCTGTTGATTTGGGGACATTGCAGCTGTGGTTTTGCTTTGTGTATGATTGAAGGATCTGCCAATGTAGGGATGTGGGAAATTAAAATTCACCAGACAGTTTAAGGTCTTATCCCCCTTTGTGCAATAAGGATCAAGGGATTAATAGGATCTCAGAATTGGAAAGAATGTCAAAAGGTCATAGAATCATGTCCTGTTTGTTACCCTGTTTGGTTTTTTGACTGCCACTCAAGTACCTGTTTCTTCCAGGTAGACAGCATGCCCATGGTTGGGCTCTCAGTTCTGGTTCCAGACTCAGCTGTCTCTCCCTTTGAACCTGCATGTACCACTCTTTCAGTCCTTTTCTTTTCTTCTCTTCTTCTCTCTTCTTTTCTCTTCTTTTCTCTTCTCTTCTCTTCTCTTCTCTTCTCTTCTCTTCTCTTCTCTTCTCTTCTCTTCTCTTCTCTTCTCTTCCCTTCCCTTCCCTTCCCTTCCCTTCCCTTCCCTTTCCTTTCCTTTCCTTTCCTTTCCTTTCCTTTCCTTTCCTTTCCTTTCCTTTCCTCTCCTTTTCTTATTTTAAAATGTTTATTTTTGAGAGAGAGTGAAAGAGAGAGCAAATGGGGGAGGGGCAGAGAGAGAGGAGGGGACAGAGGTTCCAAAGCGGGCTCTGCACTGATAGCAAAGAGCCTGATTCAGGGCTCGAACTCATGAACCATGATATCATGACCTGAACCGAAGTCAGATCCTAATTGACTGAGCCACCCAGGCACTCCCTTCCAGACCATTTCTGGGGCTCTCACCCGCCCCAATGGGATATCCAATGGGATAGTCCTGAGGGCTCTGCTGATTAGGTCTTCCTGAATTAGGGAGGAGGATACTATGGAAAGAAGGATAACCTTATCTTCTACTACTTAGAAGGAGAATTTCAGGTTCTGATCCAACAGTTACTGAATGCTTTCTCAGTGCCAGAGACTATGCCAGATGATTCCACATTTCTTCTAATTTAATTTTTTTAATGTTTATGTATTTTTGAGAGAGAGAAAGACAGAGACAGAGACAGAGTGTGAGTAGGGGAGGGGCAGAGAGGGAGAGACACACAGAATCCGAAGCAGGCTCCAGGCTCTGAGGTGTCAGCCCAGAGTCTGAGGTGGGGCTCACACTCACAGACAGCAAGATAATGTCCTCAGCTGAAGTCGGTCGCTTAACCAACTGAGCCACCCCGGCACCTCTCTTCTAATTTAATCCTAAACACTCTCTGGCCAAGATCAAGTGGAAATTCCAGAGACTAAGCTTGTCACTCTCAGACTGCTATACCAGGAAAAAAAAATACATTAAAAAAATCAGTTGTACCCAACACTTCATATTTTAAAACAATTAAAAGTACAACCTTTTTCTCTTCAAATACTTTGGATTCCTTCTTTTGGGGGTGGTGTGGCAAGGTCTTTGCATTCTATCATAGGGTGAAAGGGGAAGATATAAACTGGGTATAAACTGTGATAATTGTGAAGCGGACTTTTTCTAAGGCTGTATTCAGTGTGCATGAACAAAATCTCAACTAGGCTCTTCATTCAGACACAGAAACCTTGATGGATGAATATTCAAAATTCATTGACGAGTTCCATACCCTCTTTCAAAGATAAGTGCCAAGTCCTTCCCTTAATTATACTCTGAACAAAATAAGATATGTAGAAGAGAATGCATTTTGAATTTCTATTCACTCTCATCCCTTCTTCTAATTACACAAAGCATCTTTTATATGGGAAATCCAGAGACAATTTTCTGCTTGAGAATGAGGGCAGACTTTTTTGCAAGTCAATAGCGTAGTCGTTATGTTGTTAGGTAGAGACAAGATGACACAGTATAGCACCACATTTTGTTACTCCATGCCTGAGAAGTTTTAAGTCTCATATCAGCTTCAAAAATTTAAATAGGGAGTTATGTTCATTTAGGTGGATTTCATGGTTACAGGATGTGAGAGGTGTGCGATGCCAACAATGGGGATTTACGTGGGCCAGAAAATAGAAGACACCTAAGTGTTCACAAGTAGAGGCAAGTTTTCTAGAGAGAAATCATCCAATAGAAATACTTCAGCTGGTGGATGGAGTAAAAGATCAGTCTCCTGTAACCATCCATTACTGGTATGGTAGTGGATGCTCTTAAACACCAGACCAGATTTCTGGGAGTAATAAGCAAAGAGAGGAGTACTCGAGAACAAAATGTTAGAGAATATTGATTAGATCACTACTGCAAGTAAGAAAGAGATATAAAACAATGAAAATGGCCTGACACAGAAAACCACAGGGCAAAAAAATAAAGAGCTTCTTTAGAAGTGTAAGGAATATGAAAGAATTGGGGGGAAATCACTATTACTGTCTGGACAAGGCCCCAGGTATGGCTGTGCACAGTTAAGACCATCGATATTTAGAGAGGGTAAGGAGAAGGAATCCCAAGGTGATGCAAATAACCTTTAACGTGTTAACAAGCAGAAAATGTCAAGCAAAGAGAGAAAACGTAGGCAATAAATTGGGAAATGAAGTGGAGAACTTAGGTACTCTAGAGGCTCATAAATGGGCAGTGGAGCAGGCAAAAACCGGGAGAAATCATGTGAGTTTCAAAACAGAATATGGGGAGAGAAGACTATTATAGTAGCTGACAGTTATTGAATGCTTATTGTGGGCTAATTTCTGTCATAAGCAATATTCCTCATAATTCCTTCAGGTAGGTACAATTATGATCCTCTGTTTATGGTCCAGGAAACTAAAGTGTAGTGAGGGAGGATAAGTAACCTGCCCAAGGTTACATGGCTAGCAGGTGACAGAAGCAAGAGGAGACTGCTTCCATAAACTACCTCTGGGTTTAAGAGTTAGTGATCTGCAATAGGTTCACTTAAATGACACCTAAAGGATTCTATTTTTAGAAGGATCTGATTAATTGCTTTTGAATATGGAATAATGGCCCCGGATCTGTTCTGTTTATTGGGTTTTAGTAACACTTGTAAGAGTGTTTGTGAGGCAGAGAACATAGGGTAGAAGCAAAAGAGCAATGAGAGAGTTGGGACCTCTAAGGCCAGGGCTCATGGAACCAACATGGCAGTTAGGTTGTTTACTTTTCTCTTCCAGAAGAGGTCAGTTGTGCCCAAATCTCCTTATTCAAAGGGAGCTTGACTGTGCTGTCCTTAGACTTTGGTCAGCATGTACAGATTCTAATTAAGGAGGTTGGAGCTGTTGGGAAGTTGCATTACAAGGAGGTAAGGCAGCCGATTTGGGTTTGTGCAAAGACCAAGCCAACTGGCTGTGTAAAGGGACAAAATCTACCCTTATAGGTAGGAAGTAGGTAGGGATTCAAGAACACAGCCTGCTAAGAGGTGACCAGCTAAAAGACAAAACTCGCATATTTTAAAATTAGAGCTGGATTTGGATTCTGGCTCTACTCTTGATTAGTAAGCTATTTAATTACTTTGAGCCTCAATTTCCATATCTTGAAAACAGGCATAATAATGTCTATGTTGAAGATATGTCATGAATATTTTGAAAAGAGATGATATATATGAAGCAATCAGTTCCTGATACACACAAGATGCTCAGTAAGCTAGCTGTTATTATTACCAGGTGATGACGATAATGATAATGATGTTGATCATTATGATTCAGAGCTGTGTACCATTCTTAGTGAAAAGCATGGTGCAAACCGGGAATAGAAGTGAGATAGCACTGGAGTAGGGTATGAATAAACCCAGCTGTTCTATTTGGGCATCCATGGAGGGGTTTAGGATGGAGGTCAGCCTGAAAGACAGCCCAGTATTCAAATTGTAACCTCTGCACACCCAGCTCAGGGCAACAGATTGAGTCTCCCCTTACATTTCCCTATATCATGCATAGTAAAGCCTCTCCTATGATAATACTAGGTCTAAGTCTCATCAGTTCAGAAACAGACAGGCATGGGTTGCTTGTAGTAGGGCTTCAGCACCCACAGTCAGGCCTTGAGCAGACAGGAACTGAATGATTAGCCCACTCCCTCTCCTGCTGTAAGGCAGCCCCTCTAACATGCTGTCATTTAATAAGTCATGAGGAACAGTATCTCAAGTAGCATCTCCTATGTGGCATTGTGTTTTAAATAACTTGAAGGACTTGATGAAGCTTGTATGCTGGTCTGAGATATTGCCAGCAGCAGGCTTGTGTATCTTATCACTTCCTTGGTTCACAAACAAGAGGTTCCTCTTAAGGATTAGATGACATTGGCTAACATTGATATACAAAGACAGATTAGTACCAGAGGGACATAGTGGAAGAAAGAGAAGAGAGATGATTTGTATGATGATCTTAGTAAAAATTTGGATAATTAATAATGATAGCAGTAGCAATAATAGTATATTTTTTCCAATGCTCAGAAACTGTTGATGGTGAGATTTACTATCATTTGAAGAACAGCTTATTCTAGTGATGGCTGGTGGCAAAGGAGATGTATATACCAACTTCAGGAGCAGTAAAAGGAAAAATATCTTAGTGATTAATGGCTAATTTGTTTTGAGCACATTTTTCTAGGCACTCGGCTAAGTGCTTTACAGGCCTTATTTATCACAAAAACTCTGAGTAGCTATTATTATTATCATTCCCTCTTTATAGAAGAATTAGAGGCTTAAAGTCTGAATTAGATAAGGTAATGCTGTAACAGCTAAACCCTGAAATCTCAATGGTTTCTTCCAATAGGATTATACTTGTCATTCATACAAAGTTCAAAATCAGAGAAAGAGGGTGGTGGTGGTGGTGGTGGTCAGGGGTGGGGGCACATCACAGTCATTCAGAGATCTAAGCTAATAGAGGTTTCACTCTCCTCAACACCTGGATACTGTGGTCACCTGCACATTGATATGCCAACAGGGATGGGGAAGGAGACAGCTTGGGAAGGCGGTTTACGGGCCATTACAGAAAGTACACTCTCTTGACCAGAACTCATTCACATGGCCCTTTCCACATTTAATAAAGGATGAAAATGAAGTTGCTGGCTGTGCAACTGCTTCTCAACACACTTCTGCCATATGGAAGAGAAGGATAGAGAGGCATCAGCCAGTCCCACCACAAAGTGGTTCAGTAGATTAATTGATTAATTAGCAAGGGCCAGGGCCAGGATCTAAACACACGTCTGTGTGATAGCAGAGCCTACATTCCTGGTATTCCAGCTGTGCTGGGGTGAGAAGAATTGATACGGAGAGAAGCATGTGTTTTTGTTTTTTGTTTTTAAGTTGCCTTTATTCTCAGCCCAACTTGAGGAGCTCAGAAAGAAACACTTTGCCCTGCTGTCTCTTTCTTAAAAAGATAAAATTGCCTGGATGATGCACTGTTTTGTGTTTTTTTTGTTTTTTTGTTTTTTTTTTTGCAGTGACTCACCCAAGATTGCTTTAGTTCAGCAAAATGTATCACATCATGAAATAGAATGACATCTTTGAAGCCAGAGCACAGTACTTCTTGAAGTGACACACAAGAAATGTAAAGTGAGCCTCATTTTCTGAAGAAGCTGAGAAAACAACTTAAAGGCAATAACACGAAATTTTTATTAAGACATACCCTGTTCAGTCATTGCTACCTTAATTTTTTAAGGGTCAGTGAATTCTGTGCAAATGTTTTGACTGATTCACGTGACTGCTCTGAGTGAATTTTTTATATATTTCTTTGGTAACTGTGGTATTAGGAGTAGTGACATTAGTAGGAAATAATGAGTGTTTACTCTCAACCAGAATCTTGCCTAATTGCTTCTCATGTATTATCCCATTTACTATTTTATAAACTGTGATAAACTCTACATCAATTAAAGACACTTTATAACATAGTTATTGTTATTATTTAAATTTTTATTTATTAGAGAGAGAGAGAGATTGAGAGCAGGGGTGGGTTGAAGAGAGAAAATCTTAAGCAGGCTCCACACTCAGTGTGGAGCTGGATGCAGGGCTAGATACCAGCACCCTAGGATCATGACCTGAGCTGAAATCAAGAGTCTGATGCTCAACCAACTGAGCCACCTAGACGGCCCAAACATTGTTATTATTATATCCAGCCTTAAAGGTTAGGAAACTGAGGCCCAATACTGTTAAATCATGTGTTCAAAGTCACAAATTGAGCAATAGAGCCAGGATATGAACCCAGATGTTGTGACTGTAGAGTCTATAGTGTTAGTCACTACTTGTGAGGGCCCCCCTACTGCAGGTGGACGGTACACAATAAGCAAGTTGAAGAGGTGGGGAATTGGACCTAACATTAATGGCAAGCCTACATGGTTCTGGGCATTTTATGCATGTAAATAGGTGCCAGGTGTTCTCCATATTCTCATATGATCTTACTGTTTCAACCCTATATCCAATGATTTTCAAAATTTAGACACTCACAAGCTTTCCATCTCAAAGTATAAGCTGAAACCCTTACAGTGGCAACATGGCCCAATACAGCTGGATTCTCTGATCTCTCTGACCCCATCTAGTTCTCTCCCTCACTTCCTTTTCTCTAAGCATGCTGACTTCCTTATCATTCCCCAGTCACATAAGGCAAACTTTCCATCAGGGCTTTTCCCCATGCAGTCCCCTCTTTCTGGAATGTTCTTCATACAGGTATCTACATGGCTAGCTCCCACTCATCTTTTAGTTATTTGTTCAGAATTGCTTTTTCAGAAGTTCAGCTTCTATCCATGATGAAGTAGTTCCTTATGGCAAATCCTACTGGAGACAACAAATAAGACTTAGTACATTTTAGGAATAGGAAAGTGATCAAAAGCAAGTAGATGCTGAAAAGAGACAATGCTCAAAAGAAGAAAAACATTGACTCTCTAATTTTTAGTAGTTTTCATCTCAAAGAAGGCCTCAGTCTGCCTTGTGTAGGGTAATTAAAACTCTGAAATAAAGCCCATAGTCTTACTGGTTTGAGGCAACCACAATCATTCTGGAACATCCCAGGAAAAACAACATCAACAATGGTGCCACACTGGGCTGCCCAGGTGGCTCGGTAGGTTAAGCATCCAACTCTTGATTTTGGCTTGGGTCATGATCTCATGGTTCATGGGTTTGAGCCCCACATCAGGTAGGCTCTGTGCTGACAGTGTGGAGCCTCCTTGGGAATCTCTCTCTCTCTCTGTCAAAATAAATAAATAAACTTAAAAACAAAAACAAAACAGAACAAAAACTATTATACTGGAGAAGGAGAGCTCAAAATTCTGTGAAAAAACTTTGTCAAAATCTCTGGCCTCTGAGATGTACACATAGGCAGAGTCCAAGAAATCCTGTTAACTCTAAAAGAACTGAAATGACATTTGAGCTGTAGCAGAGACAGAACTTTGCCATTTGCACACAACCCTGTGCAAGTGAACCTCTTGCTTAAATCAATACTGTATGCAGGAATATTTCAGAATCTCTACAGCATGTCATTCCTAATGTCCGGGTTATATCCCAGAATTACTGAACATATGAAGATTCAGGAAAATGTGGCTTATTTTGAAATGAAAAGGAAATCAAAGAACACTGACACCAAGATGACCCAGATGTTGCAATTGGTAGACAAGGGTTTGAAATTGACTACTATAAATATGTTCAAGGTTGGAAGGGAAACCACATGTATGCTGGAAAGACAGAAAACAAATGATAAATTTCTGTTTAGAAATAAAATTGTTTTCTGCAGAGGAATAGAAATTGTGAAGAAGAAACAAAATTCTGGAGTGCAGAAGTACAGTATCTGAAATTTTTAAAAAAAGTGGCTGTACTTCACGGCAGAATGGCAAAAACAGAAGGAGAAAGATTAATGGAGATTGTCTCATCCAAAGAACAGAGAAAACGATTTTTAAAATATCTCACATATGTAACATATGTATAATTGGAGTCCCAGAAAGGGAGGAGACAGATAATGGGACAGAAAAAAATACTGAAGAAATAGTGACTGAAATTTTCCCCAATATGATAAAAGATAGTCATTTCCTTCTCAGGGAGCCCTTCTCAGACCACCTTTGAAAAATTAAAACCTCCATTTCTCCCAATATTTCATATCCTCCTTTCTGCTTTTCTTGATATATATCACTTCTCTCTATCTAAAATACTAGCTACTGTACAGGATTTGAGTTCCATGAGGATGAGGACAAGCATTGTTATGTACTTCACACTGCCGTATCTTCAGTACACAGAACAATACCCATCATATGGCTGGTACTCAATAAAAATCTGCTGTATGTTGAATAAATGAACCTTGCTAATATTTCCAACTTAGAATACAAAGTTTCTAGGCACCATCACTGAGTATATAATGCTTTTGTTCAAATGACATTCACTCTGTGAGTGTGACATGGCAGGAAAGTACAGATAGCATTTTTTCCCCCTCCAGTTTCCCAAGGTACTTTTCAGAGCTCATCACATGGAAGTCAGTGAGCTGGATATCCTTTTCTGGATTCTGCCATTGTAGTTTGAAAGTAGACTGAGGGATTCACCTGAGCACCTGAATTCTTGCCTGTTCTTGTTTATGCATCTCCCTGAGTCATCCTCTTGTGGGGGAAACTGAAATCTCCAAATGACATATCTAAAGTTTGTGTTCAGAAGCATATTCCTAATGTTGTGTTACATGTGTCACAATTCATCATGTGTCAGATAAATCCTGGGAAATAGGTGAACACACACCCCACCTGACAGATACCTTCCACCTCATCTTTTTCCTCAAATATATGAGTTGGGGCAGTAACATTTAGGGGACACCTAGTTCACTGTGTGCCATCCCTCTAGGTGAAGGCAGACATATGACAGGGTTTTTCTAATTTGATATTGTGAAGATTTTGCCCACTGTGACCTGGATACATATCTTCTGCCCCAGCCCTGTTCTTCATAGTGAGAAGCAAGTGATTTATAAGGAACCCAGGCCCTTCCAGGATTTTAATCAACACAGTCAGGCAAGTCTATCCCCTTTCCTCTTTGTTTTTTGTTTTGTTTTGTTTTGTTTGTTTTTACACACAAAAAAATATGCCTGGCACTATGCTAGACAGAGGTGGTCTAGCCTTCATGGAGCTTTGACTTTAATGGGGATCTATGAAAATAAGTGGCTGATTCATACATCATGTAGTTAAGTATCATAAGAGATCTAAGAATAAAATGCCATGACAGGGTACAAAGGGCCACTGGACCTAACTCTGTGGGAGCAGAGAAGGCTCTCTGGAGGGAGCTAAAGACTGAAAGATAAACAGAAGTTAGTCAACTGAAGGTAGGAGAATAAGAGGGAAGGGACAAGGAAGAAAAGTCTAGCATATGTAATGGTACAGATGCAAGACTATTGGGTGTGTCCAGAACACTGGCAGTGGGTTGCAATAGCTGGAGCTCTCAGTGTTGGGGTGAGGAAGAGCAGAGAAAGAAGATGCTAAAGAAATAGACAGCCCGGATCCCTGTCTGAAGGGATGGGTAAGCATTGTTAAAAGTATCTGGACATTATCCTGAGAGCAAGGGAGGTCACTGATGAATCTTTGACAGAGCAATGATGTGGTCAGGTTGTATTTCAGGAAAACTATCTCACCATATTATGTAAAACACATTTGTGCAGGTGCTGTAAAAAGCTGTAGAAAGGAAGAGTTGGGGTGGTTTGGACTAATATTATAGGTCTTAAACTACAGAATGAGGCGGGGGAATGGAGAACAGATTTATGAGATGTCTGGAGGGTACTGGAAAATTAATTGGAAATTAATCTTGGCTGTTTCATTCAAAGGTTTAAAATGCAAACACTTTAAAGATGTCATAGAGAGACTGCCTACTGGCCAATCCTACTTATAGTTGGGACTTGTAGAGGGTCATGTATGAACAAGGAGGACTGAGTCAATCCTGAGGTCCTGAGACTGGGGGATGCTAGACAGGGCTGGACAGGTAAATCCACATTTGACAGGCAGTGCTAGGTGGGGACAGAGTTGTCAGAAAGCAGAGAGCTCCAGGGATAGGAATCAGGAGCCAAAGGGGTAAAGCAGAAATTTTAAGGTACTGTGCAAGAGAAAGAGAGTAGCTTTTGTTATTCTTTTTTGAGAGTAGCTTTTCTACAGAAAAGGAGGAAAGGTAAGGTATTCAGTGGAATGAATTTCAGAGACACCTAAGCAAGACTACAGCTGACTTTTCATAAAGAGAGAGGCTCTTGTGTTCCCTTCATTTGGTATCCCTTGAGCTTCTTTGATTTGCCTCAGGACACTGGAACCTGGGGTGAAACCCCATCCCTTCCTCAGCCAGCCCAGAAGAGCTCTGCCTTCTGCTGCAGGTGACCAAGGGGTGCCTTGTCTTCTACTGCAGGTAATGGAAGGTGCCCTGCTCTAAACATTAGTTAACATAGGGTGCCCTGCCCTGTACCTTCAACGGATGAATGGCAATTGTTTTCTTGTTTTCATTCTGCCCATGTGAATTCCAGACCCCCACACCTGCCCAGCCTGGCCTTGTTTTCATATAGATATCTCTGAGTGACTCAATGGGGTCTGGTATTCCTACTGTTTATTAAGCCCATGCATTGTCACTTTTGAGCCCTCACTCACCTTCTATGAAAACGTACTCATTTTCTGTTTCTTTGGAGCTAAACTGGCTTTGCCACAGCACTCTCTAGATGCAATCATCAGTGTTGTTTCCTCAGTATCCTCACCCGTGTTCCTTCTCACTCTGCTCTTTAACCCCTTAGTCCTCCTTCTCATACAGCTTGCTTTGTGTGATGGGTAATTGTGCCTGGGAGCCAATACTGTCACTCTCTTTTCTACTCCCTTGACCTTGTTTTTGGTTTTCTCCAAGTCAGAAAACATAAAAATGGAAAACAGTATAGAGCTTCCTCAAAAAATTAAAAATAGAACTACTCTATGACCCAGCAATTGCACTACTAGGTATTTATCTAAAGGATAAAATAAATGCTGATTCAAAGGGCCACATGCACCAATGTTTATAGCACTATGGACAATTGCCAAAGTATGGAAAGAACCCAAATGTCCATTGACTGATGAATGGATAAAGAAGATGTGATATATATACATACAGTGGAATATTACTCGGCAATCCAAAAGAATGAAATCTTTCCATTTGCAACAATGTGGATGGAACTAGAATGTATAATGCTAAGTGAAATAAGTCAGTCAGAGAAAGACAAATATGTGATTTCACTCACGTGGAATTCTAGAAACACAGCAGATGAACATAGGGGAGGGGAAAGAAGAATAAGATAAAACCAGAAAAGGAGGCAAACCATAGGAGACTCTTAAATACAGAGAACAAACTGAAGGTTGCTCGAGGGGAGGTGGGGAGGGGTGTGATGTGCTAAGTGGGTGATGGGCATTAAAGAGGACACTTGTTGGGATGAGCACTGGGTGTTGTATTTAAGTGATGAATCACTGGGTTCTATTCCTGAAACCAATACTACACTGGATATTAACTGACTTGAATTTAAAAAAATAAGTTAAACCAAAAAGAAGCATAAAGACGCTAGGCTGCTGGAGAAGTTGGAGAGCTTTAACTCTTATACAGCTCTCTTTCCGTCACCTTGTGATTTGACAGAAGTCTAACTAATTGAATTTACTTCTTTTTTTAAAAAAAATTTTTAAACGTTTTATTTATTTTTGAGACAGGGAGAGACAGAACATGAACAGGGGAGGGTCAGAGAGAGGGAGACACAGAATCTGAAACAGACTTCATGTTCTGAGTTGTAAGCACAGAGCCCAACTCGGGGCTCAAACTCAAGGACCGTGACCTGAGCCGAAGCCAGCCACCCAACTGACTGAGCCACCCAGGTGACCTAATTGAATTTACTTCTTAAGATGCTTTGAAACTTCTAATTGA